>NC_141691.1:1053477881-1054077881 GCF_964263255.1 Lissotriton vulgaris | reverse complement strand
CCCAAAAAAGTTCCTCTTCCGTCCACAGTCCCAGGATTCCCAGATACAAGACAAAAACATGATCTTAGGCATACATGCTCTTGAAATAACACCTACATATGGGGCATTCCTAGCAGGTGACGACAATATGTGCACCTGGGCCTGTGTAATTTTTTATCGAACCTGGACAGCTAGTGAGAAGCATTTCAGATGAACAGCTCTTTGGCGATCCTGATGAATATTCCAAAAAAAGAGATCATCTATGAGTATGAGGTACCCCTCTCAGTGGCATTGGAAAAGAGAACACCCACTGCCCCACCAAAATATGATTCTCTGCATGAAGTACACTTGGCTTAAGTTCTGCCACATCTGTGGACTACTGGCCCCAATGATGTAGGTCTTATTCGTTCTGCCGCCCCATTTAATATAACACTGAAACCAGGTGCAATATTACCAGAATAAAACAGTACCCACTATCTAAGGAAGCAGAGGAGGGCATTGCCCCTACCATACAGGCCTTGCTGGATCAGGAGGTTATATACCCCTGTATTTCTTGCTGTAATACCTGTCTTTTTTCCGGTGCGGAAGGCTAAGACAAATCAATGTCTAGTACATGACCTCCGCTCGATCAATAACATGGTGATACCAGAGTTTCCCATCTTCCCAGACCCTTCTGTTATCCTTACAAATGTTCCCCCAGAAGCACAGTACTTTTCCGTGATTGACCTGAAAAATGCGTTTTTCAATGTCCCCCTTCATCCAGACAGTCAATACCTATTGACTTTCTCGTTGTGCGGGGTGCAGATGACGTATACACGTTTAGCTCAGGGGTACTGTGAGTCCCCTAGCGTCTTCAAGAGAGTTGTCATAGAAGACTTATCAAATTTCCAATGTGACAGCAATTGCTGCAATATGTCGACGACATTTTGCTCTGCAGCACCACAAAACAACAGTGTAGAAGAGACACCATCTCTCTGCTTACTACTTTAGCTAACAGAGGTTACAAAGTGGACAAAAACAAACTTCAGTACTGCCTAACAGAGGTACGCTATCTAGGCCAATTACTATCAGCATCAGGGAGATGAGTCACGCCAGATAGAGTTGAGGCCATAAAAAGCACCCAGAGCCCCAAACTGTAAAAGACATGCAGACATTCCTTGGACTAGTCAATTATGTCTGTCAGTGGGTCTTTGACTTCTCCACGATAACAGCCCCCTTGCTGAAAGCAGTTAAAGCAGCCAAAGACAGATGCAACACCATGGACTGGACACCTGACATGACAGAATCCTTCAAGCAGTTCAAATATGAAATAACAAACGCACCAGTGTTAGGCTCACCTGACTATACCAAAGAATTCTACCTCTTCACTCACTGCAATGGTCAGGTTATGACTGCTGTACTTACCCAAAAATACCCCATGGGCCACAAGCCCATCGCGTACTTCAGCAGCATGCTAGACTCTTTCATGAAAGGTCATTACCCCTGTGAACAAGCACCTGCTGCTGCAGCTTTCGCTGTGGAGAAAAGCACTCCTATTGTCATGGGATCCTCGTTGACACTGTACACGCCATCTTTGCTATAATTCAGAAAGCCTAGACAACACTAACAACGCAAAGAGTGTCAGGTTACGTAGTCATACTATCATTGCCCTCTCTGAAAGTTGTGAAATGTCACACAGTCAAGATAGCACTGTATATTTTGTTGATGGGTCCTCCACCATTGACCATGAGACAGGGGTCAGGTACACAGAAGATGCAGTAGTTAGGGCCCAACAGCATGACTCCTCTGACTCCCTAGACATTGTACAGCAAATCACATTACCTCCACACTACTCAGCCCAAGCTGCTAAATTAGTGGCACTAATTGCCGCTCTGAACCACGGGGCTGATGATCGCATCACAGTATACTCAGACTCTGCATATGTCACAAGAACTACCCACTAGAGCATCCTGCGCTGGAAGAGGCGCGGATTTCTCAAATCTGATGGAACACCTGTATGCTACAAACAATTGTTGGAGGAATTAATTGAGGCCCTTACACTTCCGATTGAGGTAGCTGTTGCTAAATGTGCAGCGCACACTAATGGACAGCACTTTGTCTCCAGAGGTAATGCTCTGGCAGATTGGGCAGCCGCAGCCAGAGGCCCCTTACCTATAACAGCGCCACATCCTCAAAATACCCCTATCCTTCTGGCCCAAGCTGTAGCTGCAGCAGAGCAGCCAAACACGCATCAAGATAGTGTAGCCCCAGCGCAGTACATACACATGCATGATGAAACTCTTGACTCAAACACTAACTACCCTATTGACCACACGCAACAATATGATCACTTTGCCAAACTGCATCTCAGATAAATACAAGAAAGTGCACCACATCAAGAGAAAGAGCTATGTAAGAAGAGGGGAGTACAGCAGGACCCTGCTGATTTCACATACAGACAGACCATGTCTGGAAAGCCTGTCATGTCACAAGCCTTACTGCAGGTGGCACTGGACCAACTCCAACTTCCCGCACATGTCACCCGAGATAACAGGTCTACAACATTACAAACAGACTGGTTCATTCCCAATGCCCACAAATTGATACAACACTATGTTAATAAATGCCTTATCTGCCAACAATACTCACTAAACCCAACTCTCAAAACAGTCGCTTCCACTATCCCTAAACCTTCTGGCCCCTTCAAAGAACTCCACCTCAACTATGTCAACATGATTGATGGGTGCCAAAATTACCGATATCTCATTGTGGTGGTATGTCCCTTCTCGTGTTGGATTGAAGCTGGACCGTGCGTCCACTGCAATGCCAAAGCAGCAGCCACATTCCTACTTAGTGGCGTCATTTCCCTCTTTGGAATTCCTGATGCCATCAGGACAGACAATGGAAGCCATTTTTCAAACGCCATCTTCTCCTCCCTGACCACAATGCTAGGCATCAGACACAAACTGACATCCGCTCACCATCCCCAAAGTAACGGCATTTGTGAGCGCCTCAATGGCTTGCTCAAAAACAAAATAAGCGCCACTATTGGTAAAAAATGGCTCTACTGCCTCCCATTTGCCTTCTTCTCACTAAGAAACTCCTCAAGTTCGGATCACCACCTCACGCCCCACCACCTTGTCACCGGACGATCCATAAACGTAGCTGTCCCCTCCACCAGGCCCAAAACTGACAGTGAATCATCCTCTGAGATTGTTAAAGCATAGCTCTACGATTTTGTGTGCACACTAACCCGCACTGCGCAGTTCCTTTCTGCTCAGGTATCCAAGAGGAAGGAGAAGAGCTCCATCGATCCAGAGCTTCCACCTATTTGTCCTGGGACTCTGATCTTCGTCCGTAAGCACTTCAGGCATTGGAGAGACCCAAAGTTCGAGGGACCATTTGCAGTAATAGACTCATCTCCAACTGCCGTCTGGATAGCCGAGAGGAAGGCATGGATACACCGGAAAGACGTTCGGCTCGACCCTGTACCTCCACAGCAACAGACAATGGACTAAAAGAAGAAAGCGACATGCCCATGGTCCCCCTGAATGAGGACAGCAGTTTCCCTTTAACTGCCAAAGAAGAAAAAGATGAAGACACCCAACGTGCTGCTCCACGAAACCAGCAGCCGTGATGCCGAGATATGTATTCTTACTACACTTATGTTATGTATCATTGTTGGAGTGGCACTAGCAACATTTAATTGGTATATCTTTTTTCTTGCTGTAAAGAGTTGTCATGATATAGGTAGCACAAATGCCTTAGTAGCCACTGTTCCATCCACTGTACAAGCGGTCACACTCAATCAACAGAAAACAACACACAGCACACTAGGTCCCAAACTCCCGGACAATAGTACTATTAGCAATACACGCACCAGTGTGTATCTTGAACTCTCACCCTCCACCCTAGAGAACAGGAATAGTAAATGGGATAGGCCAGCTAACTTCACAGTACCACACACAGTTTCCCATCACCGCCCCTCTCATCACCACAGGGCTCCCTGATTCGCTATTGCCCCTCACAGAACAAAGCCCCTTGTACCCCGCAGGCCTACAAACAAGAGCACAGGGTATACGACATTCTAACATCTTGTAGAGATACAAAGGGGCCTAGGGCCCATATTAGGCCTACAGCAGTCAGTAAGAGATCATTCGGTCCACTCCTCTCTAGTTGACAACTCCTGGTACAGAGACATGACAGCAGTAGGGAAAACAGTAACAAATGAGTCTTGCTACGTATGTTCATACATCCCCAATGCAGTAGGTGCTGACAGACTTATTTTTCCCAAGCAAGTCCCACCACACATAGCCATGTGCCTTCTGCATTTGTACCTCTGCCGGATAAAAGAGCAGATTCGGGTCCTTTCAGCTCAAATGGTGGTTGGATTTGTAAACACCGCTACATGGGATTACACTTATACTGTATACATTGTTGTCACTGACCTGGCTAAACTTGAGGAAGAGTGCAAGGAAATGCGAAGGATAGGTGTAGATGACATGGACTGGCAGGAACATGGCATTAGAAAATGTGGATATATAACAAATGACGTACCCCGGGCAGGCTGCGATATATCATATAAACACCCCCCAGGCCCAGGCCCATGCCCATGCCAGAATAGGACAATGCTACGCCTCCTAGCACAGGTCTTCCTTAACAATAAATGGCAGAACCCTGAGGTTTTTGGTGTAGGGCAGCAGCTTTAGGACCCCCTTGGGCTGGAGAAACAGAGTGGGAAGAAAATATTGACTGAGATGTTGAGGATAACTGTGATCACATATGGGCTCAGGAGAGCAGAAGGTATACCTGAGGTGAGGAAGGAATATCCCAACCTAAGAGAGCATTTAAACTAAAAAAAAACCCTTCTCTTCGTTTCGTAGGTAATGGCTCCGTACCTGTTGGGCATAACACAGATTGTATTACTACTATTTTCAATTTTGACATGCAGTTCGGCACCTCCACCTTGATGGACTACTACTGGGCTTGCGGAGAACGCCTCTATCTCCAGCTACCTCCTCAGTGGCTCGGACTGTGTTCTTTGGTGACTCTGCATGAAGTACACCTGGTTGTGCCTGCATCGAATGCTTCCCACATAATGTCACACCCAATGACAGGTGATGTTACATTCGCAACAGAGGCCCTTGGTAACGTTCCAGAAGAATTCTGCCTCTTCAACGAGGCCCAGATTTTCTTCAGAGGGTCAGTTCCAATGTTACAATGTTCCAAACAAATGCAAATTCTCGCTGTCTGGAAGAGACGCGCTATGAGTTCATGAAGGCCATCCACAGCACCAGGGATGGGCTGAATGCAATTAGGGAAGAACTGCGCCCCTTAAGACTGATGGTTCCGGAGCATCGCTATTTCCTCGACATGCTAACTGCCAAAGATGGTGGTTTGTGCCATAGAATCGGAAAATTCTGCTGCTCGTTCATACCAGGAAACAATGAGGATAACGGATCAATAGCAAGGGCCATTGAGGAGTTGACCAACTTTGGAAAAGAAATGATGGAGGAGGGAGGTGCCCCTGCGGACATTATGCCAATGGACTGGTTGGATTTTGGCTGGATGCCATCATAGCTTACAGCAATACTGAAATTAGTGATACCCATAGTTGGGATTATGTTGCTTCTGTGTTGCGCCTGTCAGATAGGGAGTCACTCTATTAAGACTGTAGGGATAAACTATGCTAGCACAGGGATCTACCAGGTAGCAAAGTATGAAGACATGGATCGAGTTCCTGGGGATGGGACTGGGGTACACTTAGAAATGAACGAGCTAGCAGCACCTGGCACTCACTATGGCATACCATCATCTCCTCCACTCCCCCGAGGTAGAAACACCCGGAGAAAGAGCCCTGGAGCAGTCCAATATGAATGTCTGCTTAATAAACAAGATGCAGAATATGTCAATTCAATTCAAATACTTTATTCGGTATATAAAATATAACCATGTAGCATACAGAAAAATAAAAGAACAATTTTTACATTTTTTTTTCAAAACTTTAAAAACACAGTTACCACACTACACAAGAGCGTAAGCATATGTCCCCTCAAGAAGGGTAAATGTAAGCATATTTGAAAGTGCAAATTTGCGTCATTTAGTCAGGATATTTTAGCAAATAAATTGATAAATTGGTTCTATAGAACATCAAAAAAGTGTCAGGGTGCATTATCCCAATTTAAAAAGTAAAATTATTGAGACGCCCATGAATAGTAATGGTACACATTTCATTATGGGTATATAGTTGCTAAAATCTTTTTAAAAATGTTGAAAAAAGTAGCCATATTAAAAACCAATACAGACAGTGACAATATACAAATTTGTTAAAAATTGCAGGAGAATCTTAATTATTCTGGATCATATAATGAGAGCTTTCCTACAAGAAATACATCTTAAAATGTAGGTTGCTACATGAAACATATGTCCAAACTATTTAGTTCAAACATTAGCCGCAAAGCATCTGTAGTAGTTCTTTTGTCATATTTTAAGAACATAGGCTTTAAATATAGTTTCCTTAAGGGAGTATACAACTTACAGAAAAGCATAAAATGGCAGCTACTCTGTTTAAATGTCCCGTCGCAAGGGCAAGGCAAAACACTGTTCCTTCGAGTATGGGGAAAAGACACAAGATGGTGCACAGTACCTAATCTCAGCCGTGTCAATACAAAGCGATGGGAACTTCTAGTGACAGTTGTCAGGTATTGTTGGAGGCCTACTTTATCATTATGTTCATTATAGAATACGTATGTGCTTTGGCTTGCATATCATGCGGCCCTAGTCTTCTCTGCATTTTTCAAAAACAGATCTTTTAACTCCTTTTTAGAGAAAGGTACACCTAATTCCGGATTATGGAAAGGGTCAAAATCATAAACTGACTTGAACCAGAACCGGATGTGTCTAAACCAGGGAATACGCATGTGATGTTCCAGTTTTAAACAGTCCATAATTACAGTTTGGGTGAATTCTGTTTCGGTTTTAGACCATATAGACCTCCATAGGGAAAGTGGACGTAAGGTGGCTAAGTCTCCGATAAAGGGTAAGCCCACTTCCCTATGTATGATCTCGATGGAAGCAGATGCCGGGCAACATAGTAAGCGATTCAGAAAAAGATTTTCCTGACTTTGAATCAGTTTACAGCTATTAGTGTTATGTCCCCATAATCCGGCCCCGTACAGTGCAGAAGACAGACATTTAAAAATGTATATATGGATCATTTCTTTTATTCTCCGGTTCCCCAGTTTGGTTGCAAATCTAAAGATGCTATTGGTGTTTCTGGACATTTTTAGCTGTACACATTCTTGTTCGCTGATCCAGCCCCCGTCTCCGGAAAAGGTTATCCCTAAGTAGCAACATTTCTTAACGGGTTCTAGCCTGCCTTTATCTAAAAAGAAAGTCCTATTTTGTTTAGTTTTTCCCCCACATGCCATTGTAAACGTTTTACTTTTGTTAATTACCAGTTTACTTTTGGTTATGAATGTAGAAAAGATATCAATAAGATGTTGCAGACCATTTTGCGTACGCGATAAAAGGACCGCGTTGTCTGCATAGAGCAGAATTGGAATGGGTTTACCATCAATTATTGGCGAATCAGCCGGGGATGTTCTAAGTGTCGCATCTATCTCATTTATAAACAGGGAGAACAAGAGTGGTGCTAGGACTCATCCTTGTCTTATTCCTCTTTTAACTTTAAAGTAAGGAGCACACTCGCCGGTTATCCCAAAGCGTACTTTACATGTTAATGTATCATATAATCTAGCAAGGAAATATATGATCTCTTTGGGTACACCCATATCTAAAAAAATGGGCCATAATAGTGAATGTTCGACGAAATCAAAAGCAGAACTAAGGTCGGTGAAACATAAAAATAGGCTTCCATCTTTTGCTGTTGTATATTTATTGATAATGAGGTCAAGGTTAATGCATTGTTCCATCGTGCCAATCCCTCTCCTGAATCCACATTGCACTGGTGATAAAATAGATTCCTCTTCTGCCCATGTTTCCAGTCTTTCTAAGAGGACTCTACTTAGTACTTTTATCGATGAATCAAGGAGAGAGATGGGTTGATAGTTGCATGCCTTTGACCTCGAGCCCTTCTTAAAGAGCGGTACAATAATTGATTGCCCCCAGGTCATGGGAAGTTCAAATTCAATTGCTGTGTTGAAGAAGCGTGTCAGAATGGGTGCCCACAGATCTACCTCATGTTTGTATAGGTCTATGGGCACACCATCCGGGCCGGGAGCTTTGCCGCCATTACTCTTCTCAAGTCCTGCCTGGACCTGAGTTAGTGTAATGGATAGAGGAATGATTGGCCACAGATCGGAGGTATCTGTAGACAAAGCGTCTGAATTAAAGACTTTAGAGAAGTGTTCTATCCATGACTTACAGTTAACATTAGAAGTTACCACGGGAATAGAATCGTTCTTTAAAAATTAACAATTGATAATTTCCCACAATAATTTACTATTTTTAGTGGCCGCGGCCATATCCAGGTTTTGCCATGCCTCATCTTGTAGCTGTTTTTTCCTTAATGCTAACATTGCTTTATAATGATATCGCTTTTCTTTAATTGTTTCCGGCTCCCTTGGTTTTATTAGTAGGGCATGTTTTAGTGAAGACAAGGCTTCAGAACAATCTTTATTAAACCAGCCCAGTTGTTTTGCTCCAGGTTTATGATTCTTGCCAGTCAAAAGACCCTCTATTATTGCATTAAGCCTGGTGATCATTTGTAGCATGATTTCAGGGTTGATCACGTCTTGAAGACAATAGCTTATTTCAACTTTGCATTTGGCATATACCTCTGCTAGAACTTTATTAGGGTTGACCTTTGCCCACTTGATTCTAGGTCCGTTTGGTCTATAGGCCATGATATCCTGTATCGATTTACTGTAGGTTTTGGTCTTTGGACCCCAGCCTAGTAATCTAAGTGAGATACTATTGTGATCACTCACTGCTTGTTCCTCTATTCATAAATCGCGGTAGGTAGTGCCATTCGAGACTAGTATGTGGTCAATATTGAAATTAAAGTTCCTGCCTTTAAAAGTTGGGCATCTGATGTTGCCCCTCTTTTTAGAACAATCCAAAAGTTCTAGATCTAGTTTGGCAGCTAGGCTATTTAGTGCCAGCCCATATGTGTCAGGTGGGAAATGATTATATATTATGGCGCTTCTCTCTTCCTGATCATAGCTGGTGCCGCAGATCCCCTTGTAGGCATCTGCACAGACTTGCACATTAAAATCTCCTACCCAGAGTATTACTGGACAAACCTTATATTCAACAGGTAATTTCTCTATTGCTACATCTATATCATGTACCACAGTATCTCTGCTGGCGTTGAAAATATTATTATAAAAATTAATAATCATTAGAGCATTGGTTTTTTGGTGCTCAAGACAGGTTATGAGTGCATAAGGGCCAACGTCAATGCGTTTGCCCAGTTTAAATTCTGTGAGCCTAGTTGAAATTAGGGTCAACAGGCCACCCTTAGCCCTACCGGCAATGGAATCTACAGCTTTTATATAGAAGGATATGTATCCTTCAACGCTAATTTGCTCCCTGTGCCATGTCTCTTGTAGACATATTATGTTGTGACCTTGGGTAATGAAATTATTCCAAAAGGGGGTGTTAAATTTGTTATTTATACCAGCTATATTCCACTTTATGACATTTAGTCCGTCTCCAGCTTCGCATACTGTTTGGTGTAGGAGTGCTGACCTGGGACTAGTTATATGAGCATGCTCAATTACGGGCGTATTACATATTAATGATGATGCATTTACCTCTGTAGCAATGATTGTTTCCTGTCTACTTTGGGTTTTACCCTGGTTGGTGATGGGAACTTCATTATAAATTATGTCTATAGTGATGTTGTGTCTCCTGATGTCTGCTTCTCCCTCAGTAGTATGCTGAGATGACATGTCTACGCTCTGCTTTGCTTCAGAACCTTCTTTTTGCCCAGCTTCATAACCATCATTTAGAACTTGAGGCTCTTTGGGGGTGTCCAGAAGCACTCTAAGTTTTATATCCCTTCTACTGATATTAGCATTAGGCCCAGAAGCGTCAGGGGTTTCACTATTGTGTGGCAGTCTACCCCCTCTAGGTATGAAAATAGTTCAAATCGATTTGATAGGGGTAGTTGGAACATAGCCCTTGCGAAGGGATTAACTGCATATGGCTCCCTTCTGTGTACTTGTCGCGGGGGGAATTTTACACCAGGATAAAAATAATGTAGGTCTATAGTTTGGATATCCCCCTCTCTCCCGTACCTAGGTTCCCTACGAATAAAGTCAACCACCCATGGATCTTTGAAGCTTACGATGATACAGTCTCCCTCTCGGTCTTTAGTAGTGTTCCCTATCCAGTTTACCCTCCTAACATTTAGTATTTCCGTACTAGAGAAGGGAGGGAGTGTTCTGTTGGCATTAAGCCAGTGTATAACTTTGTTCTTGAGGTCCCCATGTGTTTCCCGTTTCTCAGTTCCAATACCGCAAACTCCCACCATGATAATTGTGTAAGTTGACAACAGTGCTTGAATGGTTGATAGGGGTGGTGAGACGCTTGAAGCACGAGTAACCAAACTAGATGGTGTAGAGTTAAGTAGTGAGCATGCCTCTGCGTTATCCATTTCTTCATGTGTTATACTGGATACTGGGCTCAAGACGACTAGTGGTGTGTTACATAAGACTGGTTCTGGTGTAGCAGACGAGCCAATCTTGCCAAGGGAGGAGCGTTTCCCCGTCAGCAAATCTAATGACTGATGCTTCTCCACTAGCGCTATTTCTTTCTCAATAACCACTTTGGCCAGTGTCAGAAATTAATCGATAGTACCAGTTGCCACACCCCCAGTGGATTCAATAGTGACCTTTCGGTCCTTCCTAGTTGTTCGTACCATAGTATAGCAATGGAAAGTAAGCAGACGCTAAACAAATATTGGAACAAAGTATAAGTACCTAGTTGGTATTGTCTGTGTCCTACACGTAAGAGGGGTGGCCCAGCCCGGCCTCCTCTGGCCTCCGATGGCCACAGATGGTCCCGCCCTTGTCCCGGGCTTCTCCCGGCGCCGCCCGCGCACGTCCCGCGACGCCTGAGTGTTTGCTGTCTTTTGTGCGCCACTGGGCGCGTGGTGGGCGTGTACCTCTGGGCTGCTGGGAAGTGTAGTTTCCCCCGCTCGGCGGCCGCTCGCAGGGTCCAACAGCGGCGGCGGCGGGGGGAAACTCAGCCGCAGTCCGTGGCAACCAGCAGTGCTGTAGGGAGAGTCCAGGTGAGTCTTTGCTCGCGAATCCACATCCAAAAAGAAGCCCGCTCTGCCTCAGTGCCCGCGGTCTTTTGTGCGCCACTGGGTGCGTGGTGGGCGTGTACCTCTGGGCTGCTGGGAAGTGTAGTTTCCCCCGCTCGGCGGCCGCTTGCAGGGTCCAACAGCGGCAGCGGCGGGGGGAAACTCAGCAGCAGTCCGTGGCAACCAGCAGTGCTGTAGGGAGAGTCCAGGTGAGTCTTTGCTTGTGAATCCACAGCCAAAAAGAAGCCCGCTCTGCCGCAGTGCGCATGGTCTTTTGTGCACCACTGGGCACGTGGTAGGCGTGTACCTCTGGGCTGCTGGGAAGTGTAGTTTCCCCCGCTCGGCGGCCGCTCGCAGGGTCCAACAGCGGCGGCGGCGGGGGGAAACTCAGCAGAAGTCTGTGGCAACCAGCAGTGCTGTAGGGAGAGTCCAGGTGAGTCTTTGCTCGTGAATCCACAGCCAAAAAGAAGCCCGCTCTGCCGCAGTGCTCGCGGTCTTTTGTGCGCCACTGGGCGTGTGGTGGGCGTGTTCCTCTGGGCTGCTGGGAAGTGTAGTTTCCCCCGCTCGGCGGCTGCTCGCAGGGTCCAACAGCGGCGGCGGCGGGGGGAAACTCAGCAGCAGTCCGTGGCAACCTGCAGTGCTGTAGGGAGAGTCTAGGTGAGTCTTTGCTCGCGAATCCACAGCCAAAAAGAAGCCCGCTCTGCCGCAGTGCTCGCGGTCTTTTGTGCGCCACTGGGCGTGTGGTGGGCGTGTTCCTCTGGGCTGCTGGGAAGTGTAGTTTCCCCCGCTCGGCGGCCGCTCGCAGGGTCCAACAGCGGCGGCGGCGGGGGGAAACTCAGCAGCAGTCCGTGGCAACCTGCAGTGCTGTAGGGAGAGTCTAGGTGAGTCTTTGCTCGCGAATCCACAGCCAAAAAGAAACCCGCTCTGACGCAGTGCTCGCGGTCTTTTGTGCACCACTGGGCGCGTGGTGGGCGTGTACCTCTGGGCTGCTAGGAAGTGTAGTTTCCCCCGCTCGGCAGCCGCTCGCAGGGTCCAACAGCGGCTGCGGTGGGGGGAAACTCAGCAGCAGTCCGTGGCAACCAGCAGTGCTGTAGGGAGAGTCCAGGTGAGTCTTTGCTCGTGAATCCACAGCCAAAAAGAAGCCCGCTCTGCCGCAGTGCTCGGGGTCTTTTGTGCGCCACTGGGCGCGTGGTGGGCGTGTTCCTCTGGGCTGCTGGGAAGTGTAGTTTCCCCCGCTCGGCGGCCGCTCACAGGGTCCAACAGCGGCGGCGGCGGGGGGAAACTCAGCAGCAGTCCGTGGCGACCAGCAGTGCTGTAGGGAGAGTCCAGGTGAGTCTTTGCTCGCGAATCCACAGCCAAAAATAATATGTCAAAATACTCGTTAGGCCAGATGGAGAAAGAGCCAAGCAAAGAGAGCAACCCCAAAACAGCTTTAAGTGTTATGTTAGCGACATGCCCTGGATTCCCCCACTAGCGGAAATATCACCAAGATACTCAGTTAAAAGAGTGTTCATAAATGAACAAAAGCATAAAGATGATGGAGGGTCATGTTCTACCATTTAATCACCAGAAAGGGCATTTTTATCGACCTTGATAGGATGAAGGTCTGATGTGGGCCCTACTTGATAAAATCTGAAAATATGCTAAAATGACCAATTTTCACCATATACTATCAGTAAATAGAAGCCCACAGATCCCATAAACCCAATATACATAGGCCTAAGCCAAAGGCCAAAGGCCACCATCTTATGATATCAGTCTTTCATATTAAGGCTCCACTAGGCCTGATGATTTCAAAACATGCATTTCTGTTGCACTGAAAACAACGAGGTAAATTGGGCTATCACAGAGTACAGTAATTTTCCATAGCTTCAAGACGAGCGCCGACACACACGTACACAGACCCAGCCGGTACAAGTTGGCACATCTTGGACTCTTGCTGAAATATTGTTTTTGAAAGATAGCATGCACGAAATAAAAGCCACAACATCTTCCAATAATAGCACCAGTTGTAAGTTCCGCTCCCACATATATTTTTAGAGACATGTACGTGACAAAATGTTCTTTGTTTATGTTCTGCGGTCAAGCATGGCCAATCAACGTTGAGCCACCTGACCATTTCTGTGTCCCAAGGATATCCGGTCAGGCCACCTGCGTCAGTAAGAGCATCAGCACAGTGTCAGTTCTGCATTTTTCATGTATATCAGACCTATCACTGTAATTAGAAGCCAGAACTCTTCTGCTGTGACCATCACATGTGTGGGTTCTCCGGCCAGCCGTTTATCTGACTTGGGACATCTAAGCCTCTCTCAGGTGGTAACCCCCAAAGCTAGATAATATTGTTTGCCCTTTTAAAATCACTGACTAGGCTTGGTATTTTTCCATCCACACCCAATTCCTTGCATTTTAGGGTTCTTTATAATGATTAGATCTTGTATGGCTAGCCTCCCTAGTTAAGCACCTCCAGGCACAGGATTTATATAGACATGTGTTCTGAGTTTTCTGACTAACTTCAATTGTGCCCCTTTAAGGATCCCAGTCTTTTGCACTTTTGGGTCTCTTTAAAATATTACACCTGCATGAATAATTCTCTTCGGAAAGGCTTTTTTCCAGGCGCTATATTTTCATATAATGTATTTTGTGTCTTTTTGAGTCTCTAGCTGATTTAAATGTGATTTTTAATAGATCCTCACTCCAGCTTGGCTTATAGTTTTCATCAGTAGGCTTGTTTCCAGGCACTAGAATTTTATAACAAATGTACTCAATATCTTTGGATCTCTAGCTATTTTCAATTATGCTTTTTTAAAAGATACTCATTCCAGCTTGCCTAACAGATTTTTGAGCATTTGTCATCAAGCATTTATTCCGGGCGGAGTGAAGTCTGATCATCTTAATGGTTTTTGCTCAACAACATTAAATTAAATGCATTTTATTGATATACTTGTGATTTAACGAATAACAGTGCCACTCCAATATTATTCTTCGTCATCTCAAATCTTTCTTCCTTGTTCCTCAGTGAAGTGTTGCGCCGGTGACCTGTGACTCACTGTAGAGGTGACCACACCCGAAAGGGGCTCCAGTTTCCCCTTTATCACTCTATATTAAATACAGCCTCATAAATCATGTATAAGGTGGTATTTCTGTCATTGAAGTGACACAGAATGTTGTTTAAAAGCAATGCATGTTCCTAAAAACCAAAACATATATAGAAATAAGCATATTTGTTCAGTAGTGTTGTTTAATAAAATATGCTATTTATAGTTTTTTTGTTTTATTTTTCTTCCCTTACTCTCTGTAGGTTAGCGCCCACCTCAACAAGATCTGTTGAGCCTTCGCCAGACAAGTGTGGCAGCAGGGTGTCTTTAAGCGCTGCAGCATCCACTTAAGAAAAAAGTGGGAAGTCCTCCAGCATTTAACGTGCCTCCTCACAATTTCAAAACTGGGAAGGTCCTCCCCGCGAAAGGATCTAGCATGGCTGTCCCTAACACCCATGATGCTTCATTCTGATGGTGGCCTACCCTGACCTGGATGTGGAACTGAAAGTCTTGGAGTAGTAACAAGGGGGTAAGTGAAAACTGTGCATGTTGTTCTTACCCATAGATTATTTGCTGTGGTTAAAGCTTCGTCTTTGAATTTGTATGCCACATCCAGGTATAGGTCAAGTATATGAACACACTATTGCTAAAAGGGCGGCCTGGGCTTCACATTCAAATATTTATAAAATGTAGATTTTTTTCCACATAGTCATGCACTTTTACAGAAAAAAGTGGGATATCATCCAGCATTTAACGTGCCTCCTCGCAATTTCAAAACTGGGAAGGTCCTCCCCGCAAAAGGATCCAGCATGGCTGTCCCTAACACCCATGATGCTTCATTCTGATGATGGCCTATCCTGACCTGGATGTGGAACTGAAAGTCTTGAAGTAGTAACAAGGGGGTAAGTGAAAACTGTGCATGTTGTTCTTACCCATTCTTGAAATATTTCAGCTTGCAATATAATGTCACTAATCTACTGCCCTTATTTTGGGCTTGTTGTCGATGTTTCTGGAAGGTTTACTCCATCACAAACATAACAGATATACCACCAACCTTATTTAAAGTGTCATAGGATACAATGTACAAGCAAAAGGACGGATGGGATATCTGGCACATTTATGAACGAGTTAACCATCTAGTAAATCCAAATTAGGACATTACAGTGTTTAAAATGTTGTTTTTACAAAAAAGATAAAATATATCAGACTTTTTCCCAGATATTGTTTTTGTTGGATATCAATTCCATCACAAATGTGACCGATATCCCATCAACCTTATAGCTTATGAAATTCAACATCTGGCACTCATAAATGCAATAAGGCAGATAGAATATTTGTCACGTAAGTGACATCGAAACATAACCTTCCTAATTACAATGAGACACAGTGAAAATACTGTCGTTTTACGTTGGCTGATGTCATAACTGTTACAGTAAGACCCTTCAGGATTTTGCGATTTCACGATTTCGTGGTTTGCTGCAAAATCAGCACTTTTGTAAAAATGCCACGATTTTTACAAAAGTGCCTGCGAAATTGGCACTTTTGTAAAAATGCCGCAATTTTTACAAAAGCGCCCACAGTGTTAATGCAGACGAAACACCTAACAAACAGCATACTGCTTTCGATGCATTTATGATTAGAGATCATTTTCGATTCATAAAGGCATGTAAACAGTGCCATGTTAGGTGGACTGTGGGGGATTCTGGGATAGGAGAAAGACAAAAATATCTCATTTAATTGAGCCAGTGAAGTTCGGCAGCACAAATGCACGCCTACAGGGCATTTCATAGGGCATACAATGAAGCAGAGAGCTCAGTTCAAACCAAAGAAGGAGCTTTAAGATGATTAGTGACAAAAAATCAAGCTGGAAATGAAGGAACAGAAGTATAGAAAAAACAATGTGTAAGGATCTTTCTACTTTATCCTGTGAATCATCTTTTTTTAATCGTGGTCCTGGTCTGTCAGTCAATCACTATGGAATGAAGGGTTACCTTAACGAAAAGCTGGGTTGTTGTCCTATTGCAGAGCTAATTGTGAAGGAACAGTGATTCTGCAATGGTTCACACTGCAATAATAAAACCTTCCGTTTTCTTTAAAAAATAAGATAATACCAGGAAGTGCAGCAAAATTGCTCAAAGTTTAATTGGAGAAAGTTAAATCTGAATTTGAATTCAAGGTACATTAATTTCAAGTCTGTTGCCCCTACCTAGACTGCATCTCTTGAAAGTAGAATATTTAACTGAGGTAACTTGCAGCTTAATAAGTTCCCAGCACATCCTACAAAGAGTTGAGGAAGCTACTTTAGGGGAAAAATTGAATACCACAACTAATGTTTTAAAGGCTTTATAAATAACCATTGCATGTGACTGAAGGCATCAATACCCAGACAAGAGAAACATCAGGGATAATTACTTTATTAGGCAAGAGCAACCAATAATGCCACCAATTGTGTCAGGAAAGGGGAACCCAACATTGAGCAGGAATGTCAGTTTGTTGCAAAAAACACAGTTGATGGACAGAATGTAGAACAATGTCATACATTCACCCCAGTACAAGGATCTGGGCCTAAATCCATCGTTTTTTTGCACTCCACACCACCCTGGGTTAGACACTGGCTATATGCAAATCAGCTCTGACCCTGTGCCTCATGGGAACAGTCCAGTCCGAACTACCAAGCCATGTTGATCCCAGACCGGAATCAAGCATCCAAGGACTGGTTTCTGGCTATCAGCCTTCATCAGCCTGGATAGCTTGACTCCAGTGGTGTGGAGAGCCTGGGACTCACGTCTGAGTATACCCAGCACACTCGGGGTGAAAATTGCAAAAAACACAGTTGGACAGAATGTGGAACAAGGTCATACATTCACCCCAGTACAAGGATCTGGGCCTAAATCCACTGTTTTTTTGCACTCCACACCACCCTGGGTTGGACACTGGCTAGATGCAAATCAGCTCTGACCCTGTGCCTCATGGGAACAGTCCGAACTACCAAGCCATGTCTTTCCCAGACCGGAATCAAGCATCCAAGGACCGGTTTCTGGCTATCAGCCTTCATCAGCCTGGATAGCTTGACTCCAGTCGTGTGGAGAGCCTGGGACTCACGTCTGAGTATACCCAGCACACTCGGGGTGAAAATTGCAAAAAACACAGTTGATGGACAGAATGTAGAACAATGTCATACATTCACCCCAGTACAAAGATCTGGGCCTAAATCCATCGTTTTTTTGCACTCCACACCACCCTGGGTTAGACACTGGCTTAATGCAAATCAGCTCTGACCCTGTGCCTCATGGGAACAGTCCAGTCCGAACTACCAAGCCATGTCTTTCCCAGACTGGAATCAAGCATCCAAGGACCGGTTTCTGGCTATCAGCCTTCATCAGCCTGGATAGCTTGACTCCAGTGGTGTGGAGAGCCTGGGACTCACGTCTGAGTATACCCAGCACACTCGAATGAAAATTGCAAAAAACACAGTTGATGGACAGAATGTAGAACAATGTCATACATTCACCCCAGTACAAGGATCTGGGCCTAAATCCATCGTTTTTTTGCACTCCACACCACCCTGGGTTAGACACTGGCTATATGCAAATCAGCTCTGACCCTGTGCCTCATGGGAACAGTCCAGTCCGAACTACCAAGCCATGTCTTTCCCAGACCGGAATCAAGCATCCAAGGACCGGTTTCTGGCTATCAGCCTTCATCAGCCTGGATAGCTTGACTCCAGTGGTGTGGAGAGCCTGGGACTCACGCCTGAGTATGCCCAGCACACTCGGGTGAAAATTGCAAAAAACACAGTTGATGGACAGAATGTAGAACAATGTCATACATTCACCCCAGTACAAGGATCTGGGCCTAAATTCATCGTTTTTTTGCACTCCACACCACCCTGGGTTAGACACTAGCTATATGCAAATCAGCTCTGACCCTGTGCCTCATGGGAACAGTCCAGTCCGAACTACCAAGCCATGTCTTTCCCAAGAGTAACAAACACTGTTGCTGCCAGCTCCCATAGAATAGTACAGACCCTCCAGGATTTCCCGATTTCGCGGTTTGCCGCGAAATCAGCACTTTTGTAAAAATGCCACGATTTTTACAAAAGTGCCTGCGAAATCGGCACTTTTGTAAAAATGCCCCAATTTTTACAAAAGCGCCCACAGTGTTAATGCAGCACCTTAGCCTGATGAAAACTAAATACTTTTGGGCTTGGTGGACTGAAGAAAATAAAAGTGCATAAAACCCCTCCAAAATCGGTTATTGAAAGGGGGGATGCTAAGCACCGTACTATGGAGGCAAAGTCTCAGATTTGTAAATAAGGATCCCGCTAAATGTGGTCGCTCAATAATACCTTGGGCCAAGAGGTAAATGCAACAGAGGAGTTGTATAAAAAAGTAAGGCAGAATGGCAGCTATGTGTAGATGTGGCACCCACTCCCAACCCGCTGAGGCAGCAGCACTCCTACAGTCCAGTGGAAGGCCGCTCAGCTGGACTCCATCACGCTGCCCCAGCATGTGCTTGATCTGCCCCTGCTGCTGCATTGCTTTAACGAGAGGAAGAGGACAGCAGATGGACCTAAATACCCAGACCCTCCAGGATTTCGCGATTTGCCGCGAAATCAGCACTTTTGTAAAAATGCTGCAATTTTTACAGAGAGGCCCGCAAAATCACTTCTGTGAGGTGGAGGCAGCGTCTGATCTCCTGCCCGCTTCATTTTAGTGAACCAGAAAGTATGAAGTGTGTGAATGCAGCTCGGTTTTCTGCTATGTTTGCAGTGACAGATTCTCATAATGCAGAGAGGAGGACAGGATTTTAGGGGGCTTCAGCAGGCAAGGGACCACCAGCTGTGGTCTTGTGGACCCATGGGGTGGGTGCCAGGGCCAGTTGGGCAGAGCGGAAATGCTTGGTGGATGTGTGGAAGGGTAGGTGGTGGTTAAGGAGCCTTCACCTGTGGACTGCTTCCTCTGTTCCATATCCCAGGTTGCCTATTCAAAGTGGAATACTCTGCTAAAATAGTTTCTATTGATTTAAGGCTGAAATTGAGTGATTATGAGTAAAATAAAGGGCCGCAGAAATGCTGCTAAATTTCCATAATGTGCCGCTAAATTTCCATATTTGTGCCGCTAAATTTGCTAATCCATACTGTTATATCCTGGGGGGTCTGTACAGTAGGATTATGCCATCCAAAAAAATAAAAACCTGGCCTTTTAACAAGTGGTTGATGGAACACACTCCTATGGCACACAAAATGTTTTAGAAACTGTTTATATATAGATTAAACATGATATCTTGCCAGATTTCTTATTGGCTGTATAACATGTGACATAGATTATTTGCTGTGGTTAAAGCTTCATATTTTAATTTGTATGCCACATCCAGGTATATGTCAAGTGTATAAACACACTATTGCTAAAAGGGCGGCCTGGGCCTCACTTTCAAATAATTATAAAATGTAGATTTTTTTCCACATAGTCATGCAAATGTGAGACCAGATGTGTAGAAATGCAAATGTTGGCCATGGCTTATAAAGCATTTGCATACACTTGAGGTCAACACAATTTGATAAACGAAACAAATATCTTGTGCCAGAGTTCCATTTTGACAGTTCGAATACTTCTGGAAAAAGATGGCAAAACACTATAAGAGCATATGCAAGTTAAAATGTGTTGTGCAAAAAGTTTGGGCCAGATTTATAGTTTAATGGTTAGGTTTCACCCAAAAAATGTGACATATATCCTGTGTGCTGTTATGTTGGAATCTTACCTGTATTAACATCCTGTGCACGCTCTGTTCATCTTCTGTATTCTGTACTAGAATGTCAGGCTTACGACGCTCGAAAATCGGCAGTTGTTCTGCGCTGTCGAGGTGATCGGATGCCAGGTTGCTTTGCTCCATAAAACTTAACCTGGAAAAGACCAACTTCGTCTGCTTCATTTGTTGCCTGCCACAGAAGCAACACAACATGTGCCTTATGACAAGTGTATTATATTCTTTGCCACTTCTAATAAGGCAACAAGGATATGGGCAATGTTTGTGAAAGAGTATTGGGTCTGGCAATTTCAATATAAGACCATGTGTCAGATGTCTGAGTTAGGCCCTGTTTTAGAGTTTGACAGACACATTTCTCTGTGACACATCTGACGGATTCCTTGTCCACCTCATCACAAGTCTTAGATAATATAACACTCTTTTTTAATAAGTCAGACAGAATATCAATGACATTTGTAAATGAGCAAGCACTATTTTCTAATCACAATAAGTCCATTTATAATGGCACTTGTGTGCCCTTTACTGAGATTAGTATGCTAAACGGCTTTCTGCTTGGGCCTCTTTGATGTGCGTTCCTTTTGTTCTTGGCATCTATAGTAACTGATGTGTGCATATGTGTGCATTCAGCTTCCTCTGAAACTAGCAAGGGAAATTATGACCAGGTATTGGGGAAGATGAAGAAGAGTCAGTGGGAGTGAGAAAGTGCAGCCACAGACATAGATGGATCCAGTGTCACTGAGTTGATGTGGCTATCCTGGAGACCACAATCACATTTGACTGATGATGTAAGACGACGCTACATAGGATGTACCATCAGTGTGTGTGTCTGCGACCACTACTACAATCATCAGGATCCTTACTCCTGTGCCCAAAGAAAACACTGCAAAAAAAAATATGAGGCTCACAATTTACAGAGAACAAGTCATAAACCACAAATAAAACCGTGTTCCCCTAGAATTCATTCAATTATTATTTGATGATAGCTGAAGTAATCACAAACAAAAAAAAACAATCAATAAAAAAGATTATTCAAAATCTGTATTCAAAGAATCTTTACAAAGAAATTGAAAAGTAATCAAAATCAGTGTACATGCTCCAAGTGATAGTGCAGTGCAGACATGCATAAACAAACATATGTTACATTGACAATATTTATAATATAATATAATATGATATAATATAATATAATATAATATAATATAATATAATATAATATAATATACTATAATATAATATAATATAATATAATATAATATAATATAATATAATATTTACAACAGGTCCCTGTCCATAAGACACAAAATGTAGTGTTAGAAACCCAATGATATGAGCATGGGGTTTCAGTTGTTGGACAGTTTATGATATGGGTAGACCCTACTAAGTTGACATTTTGATCCCCTTAAGATAAATTACACAGGGTGTTCATCAGGACTATAGAAAAGTAGCAACCTGACCAGAACACTCTGGTTCCTATTCACACATGATGTTTATTTTGAGCAGAAAGAGTCAGAATTTCATGGGGGCGATACTTCCAGACTCACTGTGGCATGCTGGGAAGTAGCTCCTGACTACTTGTGGCCTCTGCACCATCACTTGGAGTGCCTCCATTGATTTTGATTACTTTGATTACCTTTCAGTCTATTGGTAACGATTATTTGAATGCGAAGAAAATAACCAAAACAAAGTGTGGAAATGGAAAAGTTCTTTTTTCCCCTGGGTACCTCTTCCCCTGGCCCCATCCCACCATCACTGGTGTCAGAGGATGCCTTGGAAGTTCTAAATAACATGTGGGGCAGACCGCATTGTGCATGCCATCCAGGGTGTCAGTCTACAACTTGCTCAAGAAATAAACATCCTTGATGGCATATTCTCTACCCTGTCTGCCCTACAGAGAAATTTGCTTTCGCCTCCTGCTACAATTGACACAAGTACTTCCAGCACACCTGCCCATATTCCTCCTTCTGAACCCGTTCCCCCTGACAGCATTCAACCCCTGGCCCCATCCAAAGTCCTGAACCCATTCCACCACCTGCCCCCATTCAAAGCCCTGACCCCACTCCAAAGCCGACAGCCCACCTCCACAATTTCACCTGTCCCAACCACAACCAAAACCTATAAAACTTCCTAAACCCATGAACATTCCCAAGCCACAAAAACATCTCCATTCCTTTCATCTTTCCTTTCCAAGACCCACCTGGATCTGTCCCTCTTTGAAAAAGCTGACAACCCCACTTCATCCCGGGAGTTAGGTGCACAGAATGAATCCACAAATACACAATTCGAAGTATCTATGTTTGGTGACCTTTTACTTTATTACACAAAAATTATAGGTTTGTGTCATGGTGCTGAAGTTGACGACGTTTCAATGCCCAACACCATAATGGGATCATCATCAGGACATAGCGATACATGAGGCAATACATAATACATTCTAGATTCTCATGACATAAGTAATGATGTAATGCAGCCAGATCACCACATTTTGTTATTATTATGTGCTATGATGCTACTCTTTATGTTTTTGGCCTAATGACTAAATTGTATCTCGGCCACTATGCACAATGCCTGAGTTTGGTAACTTAATTTTTCATTGTAAACTGTCCTACTTGTATATCTCTGTGTATTATTTTTTCAAAATAAATCATAATATCCATCTGGATATTAGAACATAGACATCATTGTATCTCTGTGTTAATACGTTAGAATTCTATTTTGTGAGGGACCACTGTTCCTTTATAAACATTCACACCCAAGGTCCCTTCCAGATTGCTTGGGTTTCCTTGTTTTCGCAAATTCTGATTACTGCCTGCAGTCTGCCCTGGGATGAGAATCAAGACCTCCACACACTGCTCATTAGCTGGCAGGCCCAGGCTCTGAGTCGTCTAGTGCCCCAGGCCCTCCTCAGCAACAGCCCTGCCAAGGTTCTCAGTTCAAGGTATTATGAGCTGTTCCAGTCCAGGGTTTTCTTCTTTGAATTCTGGAACGTGTAGTCTTCTTTATTCCATTATAAATTCAGCCCTAAATTCCAGTTCCAGAATGCAAAGAAGAAAAAAACCTTGACTGGAGGAAGCATGGACCTGGGAGATTCCCTATCATGCTTGCCACTTCGAAGCTGAGCTTCATGCTGAAATAAAGGATTATCAAAGTGCCGCCCAGCACCACTCCGGCAGACTGCTACTGCAAGGTGAGATTTTATTGTTAGGGTGAAACCATGCACTGTAAAACAACTTGTGAATTTTTTTATTGAAACTGTAATGCAGTCCATAATAAGCATGGGAACTGTGTTCCTGACTACAATAGAGGCGGGGTAGAGATGTGGCAAGAAAATAACAGTTATATAATCATTTTGCTGGCATTTGACTTGCAGTTAACTTGTGAATGCAGTTTTATTTATTCTTTTACCCTAATGTCCAGGTTCTGTCTTTTTTCTTTTTTTTACGAAATAATAAAATAAAAATACAGATTTAATCATTTTGGAGCCCAAGTCAAAATAAAAAAACTTGAATTCATCATGTCCACCATGGATCTAAATTCAGCTTTACTTTTTTCAAGAAGTAGCTACGAGAGCCTCTTAAGCAAGATCCTTGATATGTGTGTGATTCATTCATATGCTCGGATGGCACTGTTAGAGCTGGAGGGGCTTGAGTAAATCAATCCACTCTCTGTACATTTTAAGGTCCGGAGGATTGATGTCCAGGACTTCTGTCTCAAACCTTAATATCTTGTTACTTACCACCAGCTGTTTTTTCCTGTTATACATTTTTTTCACATGTACTCTTCAAAGATGTTGTGCTGCTTTTGGAATTCATCGTGGGCCACTTGATGGTTATTTCTTTTCGCATCACCCTGAGCAGTCTTCAGAGGTAATATCGTCCTGTGTTGTGCTAATCTTTTGTACACATGGACCAGCTTGTGACTTTTATTCATATCATATCGAGCAGTTCATCATAAGCAGGGCCACTTGAATAATGCGATCCTGCAGCTGATGCATTTATACAACTGTCACATAATCCATCATCTGCTGCGTACTTTTCAGAGTTTATCAAAAATGTAATCTAGTTTAAACGGATGAAAAGTTACTAAAACTGCAGCAACACAAACTGTAGCACAATGGAAAGCCAGCCAGTCATTCACAAGATGACCTGCAGTGCTAATATTTCTAAAAATGTCGTAAAAAAAGTGATATCATAAATAAAATCCTATGATGCTTCATTATTTGCCTTAAATTGCTCATAATTTAGTCAACCCTGACACATAATTTGGTCCTCCCTGACACATACTACCAGTTAGCCATTTGCTTTGTACTGTATATAATACATATTTTAAGGAGATTTGTACTCACTCTGATCTTTTTGAATTTTTATATGATTATGCTGAGATTGATCTACATTGATTTGTTTTTAAATTTATAATGAAAACCTAATAAACTCAGATCTAAGACTTGGGTGGATTATTGTGAAGCCACATTGGTTGCATTGTATTGAGATGCTTAACAGTGATTTTTTCTTTCACCGCTCACTCTTCTAGAAAGACCCATCCCTCTAAAGAATTTGTGCAACCACAGGTGTTTTTTATGCAAAGCCCCAACTACTAAAAAAAGTAGACAGGACTTTGTGCCAAAGATCTAAGCTTCCTCGAGGAAGCTGTAAAGTATTGTGCACCCACATTGGTTGAGATGCTAAACAGTGATTTTTTCTTTCACCGCTCACTCTTCTAGAAAGACCCGTACCTCTGGAGAATTTGTGCAACCAGCTGTGGTTTTCGATGCAAAGCCTCAACTGCAAAAAAAGAGTTGACAGGACTTTATGCCAAGAATCTACGCTTCCTCGAAGCAGCTGTAAAGTTTTGTGAAAGAATTAAAGGGTACTCTTCCAAAATAAAACCTATGCTTGAGATCACATGTCCACTCTTGCATTATTGCGGAAATAACAGTTAAGCATGCTTGCAGACTGTGACTACATGCCTTAATTCTTTTTCACTTCAGGACTATGCAATTGTATTTGTTTACGTTTATAGGAGCCTGCTCGCCGACAACAGGCACTTTGTATAGGGTCAATGGAAAGTTCCCAAGCCTGTCTCTGTCTCCCCTCCCAGATATTTACTTTCTCCTACACCCCTGTCTAAAAGCATGAGAGCTTGGGTCTCCAATCTCCATTACAGGTGAAAGCTCCATTGGTATTTCTCCTCCATGACAAAGCTCTCTGGTAGAGTAATATGTTCTTTGAAAGGTGAGAAACTATGGATTGTTGGAAGTTTCAAAATCAAGGATGCAAAAAGCACTTGCAATGTCTGCAGGCATCCATGATGCACTGACTATGCTGGTTTTCCATGGCTCTCAATCTTTGAAAATGAGCTGCATGTAAGGCAGCACTTCGTTGTGCAGAATGTGGGCTCTCAGGAAGATGTTCTTCTATCTCACATGTTACGAACCTTGAAGTACTTGCAAGATTTACACCCATGAACTGAAAGTATGCCAGATGTCAGCCGGGAGCGTTTAACTCGTAGACTCCTTCTGACGGTATTTGCAAAACACTGCTCTTTCCTTCTCCTGTGACCCCTGCCTCCTGATTGCCTCGCCGCAGTTGAGCTTCTTCTTTTCCCTGCCATTTTTTCCCTAGCCACCAGTGCTCCCCCCTCCTCGCCCGCGTTTCCCGCCACCTCCTTGCCGCTGCCCCCCAGCGGCCCCGCCCCCTTCCCTCACTCGCCATCCCCATTCGCCACCCCGCTCCCCCTCCCAGCGGCCCCTCCCTCGCACGAGACTACTAATAGCCTCTGTGGCCAGCGAGGTGCAGTGACCTCTGTCCCTCCGGGCAGGTCACCCCCCGAGCACACTCCCCGTGAGTGAGCCCGTCCTCTGGTGCCGCCTCTGCCCTGAGCTGTCCCCTGCGCCCTGAGCTGTGCCAGATCCGCTTCCACGGATCTCCTGTGACCCCTGCCTCCTGATTGCCTCGCCGCCGTTGAGCTTCTTCTTTTCCCCGCCGTTTTTTCCCTAGCCCCCAGTGCTCCCCCCTCCTCGCCCAGCCCCGGCCGCGTTTCCCGCCACCTCCTCGCCGCTGCCCCCCAGCGGCCCCGCCCCCTTCCCTCGCTCGCCATCCCCATTCGCCACCCCGCTCCCCCTCCCAGCGGCCCCTCCCTCGCACAAGACTACTAATAGCCTCTGTGGCCAGCGAGGTGCAGTGACCTCTGTCCCTCCGGGCAGGTCACCCCCCGAGCACACTCCCCGTGAGTGAGCCCATCCTCTGGTGCTGCCTCTGCCCTGAGCTGTGCCCTGTGCCCTGAGCTGTGCCAGATCCGCTTCCACGGATCTCCTGTGACCCCTGCCTCCTGATTGCCTCGCCGCCGTTGAGCTTCTTCTTTTCCCCGCCGTTTTTTCCCTAGCCCCCAGTGCTCCCCCCTCCTCGCCCAGCCCAGGCCGCGTTTCCCGCCACCTCCTCGCCGCAGCCCCCCAGCGGCCCCGCCCCATTCCCTCGCTCGCCATCCCCATTCGCCACCCCGCTCCCCCTCCCAGCGGCCCCTCCCTCGCTCCGCCCCCCCACTCTCCTCATATGGCAGAGTGGCCAATGCGCAGCGTGCACGCGCAGCGGGCGCGCCGATTGTGCGCCGAAGGCGCGCCAAAGGTAAGCCCGTCTGCGCCCGTCCGCGCCTGGACCGCGCCCAGCGCCGGAACCACTGGCCCCCGAGGACCCCAGCCCACCCGCCAGACGTACGACGCCGCCACCCTCAACGCACTCAACACCGGCCGAGTCCCAGGATGCTACCGAGCCACCCCGAGACGCACCCACGGACCTTTCAGCTGCCACGCCTGCAAGTTCACCTGCATCCGGACCTGCATCGCACCACCACCCGCCAAGCCGAACACCAGCAGCAACCACCTCAAGTGCATCCTGCTCAACACCCGCTCCGTCCACAGACACACCATCGAACTCTGGAACCTCCTCGACACCACAGCTCCTGACGTTGCCTTCCTCACGGAAACCTGGATGAACGACTCCTCAGCGCCCGACATCGCCATCGCCATCCCAGAGGGATACAAGATCACCCGGAGAGATCGCGACATCCAGACTGGAGGAGGCATCGCCATCATCCACAGGGACACCATCCACATCACGACCAACACCGACGACACCCTGACTTCCGCCGAACACCTACACTTCCAGATCCGCACCGACCCGAAGACCACCCTCAGAGGCACCCTGATCTACCCACCCCCGGGACCACGTACACAATTCAGCGAGGACATCGCCGACTTTGTCAGCCCGCATGCCCTCCCCTTCGCTGACTACATCCTCCTGGGGGACATCAACTTCCACCTGGAGAACAACAACGACCGCAACACCATCACCCTGCTCGACAAC
The DNA here is from genome assembly GCF_964263255.1 of Lissotriton vulgaris. Taxonomy (NCBI): domain Eukaryota; kingdom Metazoa; phylum Chordata; class Amphibia; order Caudata; family Salamandridae; genus Lissotriton; species Lissotriton vulgaris. The sequence continues at coordinate 1,054,050,492 of NC_141691.1, read as the reverse complement.
CTCGCCAACCTCGGACTCAAGCAGCTGGTGTCCACCCCCACCCACCTCGCCGGACACACTCTCGACGCCGTCTTCTCAGCCAGCAAAGACATCGCCTTCAGCCACGCCACTACACTCCACTGGACGGACCACAGCTGCGTCTACTTCACCTTCAGAAGAACGACGATCCACCACCACCAGCAACAGGTTGCTCGAAGAAGCTGGAACAAGATCACAGCCGACCAGCTCGCCGCTTCCCTGAGCCAGCACCCTCTTGCCAGCTCAGCGAACCCCAGCCAGGCCGCCAACAACCTCACGAAGTGGATCAGCAACTGCGCGGACAAACTCGCCCCACTGAGGACCCCGCCCAGCAGACCCGGCAGCAAGAAGGCCCCTTGTTTCACCGACGAACTCAAGAGCTCCAAGAAGAACTGCCGAGCCCTCGAGAAAGCCTGGAGAAGAGAACCAACACCGGACAACATGACCACCCTCAAGCTTGCCACCCGGAAGCACCACCAACTGATCCGCGCCACCAAGAAAACTGCGTTCAAGGACCGGCTGGACAACAACGCACACAACTGCAAGGAACTCTTCAACATCGTGAAAGAGCTCTCCAACCCCAACGCCGGAAACAACGACATCACCCCATCGCAAGACCTCTGCAACTCCCTCGCCTCCGACTTCCACAACAAGATCGCGGACATACACAACAGCTTCAGCACTCAACCGACGCACGCCACGACCGAACCCCCGCCCTCCACCACCACCCTCCACACCTGGACTCCGATCAGCACCGAAGACACCGTCCGCATGATGAACTCCATCCACTCCGGATCTCCGACCGACCCCTGCCCTCACCACGTCTTCAACAAGGCCGACGCTGTCATCGCACCCCACCTGCGGGACATCATCAACACCTCCTTCGACACCGCCACCTTCCCGGAGAGCTGGAAGCACGCCGAACTCAGCGCTCTACTAAGGAAACCAACAGCAGACCCCACCGAACTCAAGAATTACCGCCCCATCTCGCTCCTCCCGTTTCCAGCCAAAGTCATCGAGAAGACCGTCAACAAACAGCTGGCCGCCTTCCTCGAGACAAATGGATCCCTTGACCCCTCACAGTCTGGCTTCCGAGCCAACCACAGCACCGAGACCGCCCTCATCGCTGCCACCGATGACATCCGAGCCCTGATGGACAACCGAGAAACAGCGGCCCTCATCCTCCTAGACCTCTCCGTGGCATTCGACACTGTCTGCAACCGCACCCTAGTGCAGCGCCTCAGCAACGTCGGAATCCAGGAGAAGGCACTGGAATGGATCATCTCCTTCCTCGACGGAAGAACACAGAGAGTCCGTCTACCACCGTACAAGTCAGAGGCCACCAAAGTCATCTGCGGCGTCCCTCAAGGATCCTCGCTGAGCCCCACCCTCTTCAACGTCTACATGAGCCCCCTCGCGGCCATCACACGCCAACACAACCTCAACATCATCTCCTACGCTGATGACACCCAGCTGATCCTCTCCCTGACCAACGACCCTGCCGCCGCCAGAGCCAACCTTCACAAAGGGATGAAAGACGTAGCCGAGTGGATGACGACCAGCCGCCTGAAACTGAACTCAGACAAGACGGAAGTCCTCATCCTGGGATCCTCGCCCTCCGCCTGGGATGACTCCTGGTGGCCCCCCGCCCTGGGCACCGCACCCAAACCGACAGACCACGCACGCAACCTGGGCTTCATCCTGGACTCCTCCCTCTCCATGACCAGACAAGTCAACGCCGTCGCCTCGTCGTGCTTCAACATCCTGCGCATGCTACGGAAGATCTTCCGGTGGATCGCCACCGAGACCAGGAAGACGGTCACCCAGGCCCTCGTCACCAGCCGACTGGACTACGGCAACGCCCTCTACGCCGGAACCACCGCCAAGCTCCAGAAGAGACTCCAGCGGATCCAGAACACCTCAGCCAGACTCATCCTCGACATCCCATGACACAGCCACATCTCCGAACATCTGAGAGACCTGCATTGGCTCCCCGTCAACAAAAGAATCACCTTCCGGCTCCTCACCCATGCACACAAAGCCCTACACGATCAAGGCCCGAGCTACCTCAACAACCGCATCAACTTCTACGCTCCCAAACGCCATCTCCGATCAGCCAGTCACGCCCTTGCCGCCGTCCCCCGCATCCGAAGAACGACAACAGGAGGAAGGTCCTTCTCCTACCTGGCCGCCAAGACCTGGAACTCCCTCCCAACCGACCTGCGCCTGACCCAAGACCACCTCTCCTTCAGGAAGAAGCTCAAGACCTGGCTGTTCGAGCAGTAGCAGCACCCCCCCTCCCCCAAGCGCCTTGAGACCCTCCGGGTAAGTAGTGCGCTCTATAAATGCCCTTGATTGATTGATTGATTTCCTATGTTATTATAAAGAGAATACTTTCTCTCAATCATTGCAAATCATACTTTCATGCTCAAATACACATGAGCAGCAAGTCACAATGGAATAACTCAACAATTACTTGCGATTGTTAATGGCTGACAGAATGGAACACTTTTGAGCAAAGTGACGCATTTGAAAAGTAACAGTGACACTTTTTCGCTAATGGTTTCCTGGGCATAAAATGATTTTTTAAGGCATTGGTGACAAAATGGGAGGTAATCCTGCCTAATAAAGGATTACAAATAAAGTACAACTTCAGCCTAATGCAATGGGTTAGCCCGGCTTTTTGTGGAAGATAAACGTGCCCCAAATCACAGGTGTAAAAATGTGGTTAATTGCCGTTTGTGCATTCCTATGTGTAAATTGCACATAATTATGCTTTCAGAAAGGTGCAACGCATAATTGTGCAATTTACACACTCGCTAAATAATCATAAGCCAATGGTTATTGTCCTATTACTTACCGGTAATCTTCATTACCCCGGGTCCCGTTGTCCTCGTCCCCTTCATACTGAAAAGTGAGATTAACCATCTCTCAGACAGAAAAAAGAAAGCAGGAATGCTGGTACGCCCCTCCCTCTCCCTATAGGGAGTATATAAGGGTACAGTACCCAGCATGCCTCCTGAACCACCAAGCCCAAGATGAGGGCCGGAAAGCCCGGGAGGGAGGGAGGGATGGTATGAAGGGGACAAGGACAATGGGACCCGGAGTAATGAAGATTACCGGTAAGTAATAGGACATTACCCCCAGGTCCCTCCTGTCCTCGTCCCCTTCATACTGAAAAGTGAGAATACCCAAGCAGCAACCGGCCATCATCAAACAACAAACCACCAGGACACAGCAGTACAGCAAATCCAGCAATTTATTGAAAACAACAGCACAGGAAAAGAAAACCAAGGGGAATCAGGAACACACAGCCTTAAGAACACCCAAACCAAAGTTAGTGTCATCCCCCAGAACATTCTGGATACGGTAATGTCTAACAAAGGTATTAGCCGAAGCCCAAGTGGCGGCCCGACAAATCTCAGAAAGGGACACACCATGAACCTCCGCCAGGAAGCAGCCATCCCCCGAGTAGAACGACTCTGAACCCCAGCCGGGGGAGGAGAACCAGAAAGAGAATAGGCCAGAACAATAACCTGCTTCAACCAACGCCCAATGGAAGAAGAAGAAGCACGGCAACCCCTGGAGACAGCACCAAAAGAAACAAACAGGGAGTCGGACAGGCGAAAGGCACGGGTCCGGTCAACATAGACCCGCAAAGTGGGGCAAACATCCAGCAAGGACCAAGGAAGGTCCTCCTCGTCCACCTGAGACGAATCCAAAGCCGGCAGGACCAGCTCCTGAGAGCGATGAAATTGGGAGGAAACCTTAGGAACGAAGGAGGAATACAGACGAAGAACCACCCCTTCAGCAGAGAAGGACAGAAAAGGCTCCTGAGCCATCAAAGCACCCAGCTCCCCTAGGCGACGAGCAGAAGTGATAGCCCGCAAAAAAACAACCTTCAGGGTGACAAACTTCATATCAACCTCCTCCAAAGGTTCAAAGGGAGCAGCAACCAAAACCCTCAAAACCAAGGGAAGATCCCAGAGAGGAAAAGAAGGACACACCACAGGGCGGTAATTCGCGAAACTGCGCAATAAACGAGAAACCAAACCATCAACATCAGGCAGGTTCCCCAAAGGAGCCCGAAAAGACCTGATAGCAGCCCACTGAGCCCAGAGAGTAGAGACAGACAAACGATTCTCGAACCCATCCCAAAGGAACTGAAGAACATCCGGCAAAGGACAAACCAAGGGCGACAATGCCAGGCCAAGACACCAACGCTCAAAGTTACCCCAATGTCTACCATAGGACTGAAGGGTAGAAGGCTTCCGAGACCGCTGAATAGCCAAGGCTAAATGCTCTGGGAGACCCCTATTCCACCACCCCTGCCTCTCAACCGCCAAACCGACAGCCAATGCTGTCTCAGGGGCAACATCGGAGAGGACCGTAACGGAAATGGAGGGAAGGGGAAGAACCATGGACCCCGAACAGCCAACAGCATCAGAGTGGGAAACTAAGACCGGCGGGCCAGAAAGGTACCACCACCACCTCCCGATCCTCCATCAGTAGCCGAGACAGAAAGCGAGAAATCAGAACCAGAGGGGGAAAGGCGTAAAGCAGGCGGCAAGGGACAGGGCATCCACCCTCCAAGACCCCTCCTGAGCCGGGAAGCAAAGAGGTCCAGAAATGGAAGACCGAACCTCACGCACATCTGACGAAAGGCCACCGGAGTCAAGGTCAACTCCAGGGAGTCAGGAAAAAAACGACTGAGGGCATCCGCCACCTCATTGTACACCCCCCGGACATGTACAGCCACCAGGGACAAAAGATGGCACTCCGCCCAGTAAAACAAGGGGGACACCACTGCATTCACGGACCGAGAATGGATACTGCCCTGGTGATTCAAATAGGCCACCGTCACCGAGTTGTCCGACCGAACCAACACATGCTGGCCCACCAGAAGGAGCCGAAACCCCCGGACAGCCGACACACAGCAGACAACTCCCGCCAGTTCGAAGACCGATGACCCTCCAGGAGAAACCACCGACCCTGAAAGCACTCCGACCCCAAAGTCGCCCCCCCAACCCAGAGTGCTGGCATCCGTTGTAAGGACCACCAGAGGGAACACTGCAGAAGCAAGCCCCTGTCCAGATTGGGAGACAGAGACCACCAACGCAGGGCAGGAAGGATCGATAGAGACACAGGAACCAAAAGGGACAAGTCCCCCGACAAGGGATTCCACCGAGCCAGCAGGTAGGACCACAGAGGACGAAGATGGAAACGCGCCCAAGGCACCGTGAACACAGTGGCCGCCATTAGACCCAGAAAGCGCAACCAAAGACGGACCCGGAAGGTTCGACCCACCAGAAACCAATGTGCCAGGGAACACAGGGTCACAGCACGAGCCACTGGCAGGAAGACCCAATTCAATCCGTGCGGAAACGCGCCCCTATGAACTGCAAGTCCTGAGACGGCAGAAGCTGGCATTTGGGGAGATTCAACAGGAACCCATGGTCCCGCAAGGCCGCACACACTAACCTATGATCCCTCAACAACCGTTCCACGGAGGGAGCATAAAGAAGCCAATCGTCCAGATACAGATAAACCATCATCCCGTGGAGGTGCAAGAAAGCCACCAAGGGGGCCACCACCTTGGTAAACACCCTCGGAGCCGACCTCAGGCCGAAGGGAAGAACCATGAACTGGTAATGTACCCCCAGAAGACAAAACCACAGGAAAGGATGAGAAAGTGAATGGACAGGCATGTGATAATAGGCATCCGGGAGGTCCAGAGAGCACATGAAATGACCCCGGAGAACCAGAGGAATCACCCGCTGAAGGGTCTCCATCTTGAATGGAATCCGCAACACATATTTGTTCAGGGCTTTGAGATCCAGAACAAGACAAAACCCCCAGGCACCCTGGGCACCAGAAAAATTATGGAGTAAAACCCCCGACCCAGCTCCCCTGGAGGAACCACCTGAACCGCCCCCTTGTCAAACAGAGACCGGATCCCCAGAGACAGCTCCGCTCATTTGGATGGGCAGAACGGCCAAGGAGTCGGACGGACCCCTGAGTCCGGAGGCGGGCTTGAAAACTCCACTAGGTACCCCAAGCGGATCACGTCCAGGACCCACAAGTCTGAACAGGAGGACATCCAGGCCAGAAGAAAGAACCAAAGCTGACCTCCTACCAAGGATCCGACTTCGGACCCCAGATAGTCAGGAACGAGGCTTAGCAGGAGGGGACTTCGCCTTCTTGTCCCGACCCCGACCAGGCTGAAAACAACCACGACCCCTGGACAACTGCCTGCGAGATGAGGGCCGAAAAAAAGGCTTAGGCTTTGAAGAAGCAGGAGCAGCCGAGGACTGCTTGAAAGAGGTGGAATGTTTCTTCTCCTTGAAAAGCCGATGTAACCTATCCTCTAACTCTGCCCCAAACAACATGGAACCTTGAAAGGGCATACGCAGTGCAGCAGACTTCTGGGCCAAATCCGTCTTCCAAGTTCCTACGAACAGCAATGCAAGCACCCCCCGATAGGGCAGAAGCATACACCACGTTGAAGGAAACGTCAGACAGAAACTCCACCTGACGCTCAACGCGAGCCAAAATATCAGAACAGTCAGTGGCATTATCCATGGAACCATACAAAGTCTTCAAGTCCAAAAGCAGAGACTGCCAGCCCGCAGAGCCAGATGAGAGCCAGAATAAACCTTACCCAGGGAAGCGTCCACTCTCTTGTCCACAGGATCAAGCACAACAGCATCCTCCACCAAAGAAGTGCGCCCCACCAGACTCGCCACAAAAGAATCCACAGGAACAGAGTCCGGCAAATCCTTCGCCATATCCTGAAGAGGACAGAGCTTAGCCATGAAGCTAGGAAGCAGCATGCGATCCGGATCCTTCCACTCCTGATCCAAAACCTCCATCACACAAGGATGGACAGGCATAACCACAGGAGCAGCGTACTGGAACTGGCGAAGTAAGGAACCCCCAGAAGTACCCGGGACATCATCAGCAGGGAATCCCATATTCGCCTTCACATGGCTCAACAAGTCCGGCAACATATCCTTATCGACATATTTGCCCTTAACCATATCATTGTCCAACCCTCCATCCTCCGATCCAGAGGAAGAAGAAGAAGACGGAGGCGGAGCACCACCGGACTGCGACTTCGATCTGGACTTGGACCCCTTAGACCTGGGACCCCCATCTCCAATAATGTCTCCTTAATCAGCACCTTTAACCTGGCATCACCACCCCTGGAACGATACCTCGAACGGGCGGGACAAAGAGAAGAGGAAGACGAAGCAGAAGAAGAGGAGGACTCAGTAAAATAAAATGCCTGCTCTTCTTAGAATGCTTCCCCATGTTGGAAACCAGCAGGAAACCACCTCAAACACAGGGATGAAGAATAAACAAGCCCAGCAGGACACCCCCAGGAGTCGAACTCCAGGCAAGCCAGGAAGCAAGCCTGGCAACGAGGGACCCAGGAACAGCAAGCAACACAGCATGAGCCAAAGCAGCAGCACCTCGCACCCAGTCACAGCAAGAATAGAATGCAGGGAACTTCAAATAACATCAGCATTTAAAGGGAAAACAAAACGCTACGCTGTACTCACGGGAAGGGCCGGCAACACCGCCACGAAACAGCCGCCAGCTGATCACCTCAGAAGCCTGACTTCCTGCCCCAAACAAAGGAAGTCAGGCACACTCCGGTAGGAAGCACCCCAGCCACACAGGGGCCGCCGCACCACCGGAGCAACAGCAAAGCACTGCCGCGTCTCCGAAAAGCCCGGCAGAATGGAGACACGGACCGGACACTCCCAGCGCCAACACAGGAATCAGCTGCAACATCCACACGAAAAGAACAGGAGAAGCCAGGAAGTGCCCACAGGAAACCTCCTCAAGCCCGGCAGGAGGAGAAACCCTGGAAGACCAGCCCTACCCGAAGCCCAGCAACAGGTAAGCCCCAGGAGCCAACAGGCTCCTGGATCCACGCAGAAAAACTGTCAGAAGACAGAAAAAAAGAACAGGAGGCATGCTGGGTACTGTACCCTTCTATACTCCCTATAGGGAGAGGGAGGGGCGTTCCAGCATTCCTGCTTTCTTTTTTTCTGTCTGAGAGATGGTTAATCTCACTTTTCAGTATGAAGGGGACGAGGACAGGAGGGACCTGGGGGTAATAGCTCTTGTACAATTTGCAACCTGAAAATTTCAGCCTTCTTGTAACCAAGGGACCAACATGGAAATTTTAATACGAAAATCTTTTTCTCTCAGTGTAATCACTCAATAATAATCAATTAAAGATTTCATTGCATTTCTAATTATTTAGCATCAGAAATGCAGTTCGACTTTTTGTGCACACATGGATAAATGTGCATACATGGATAACCATGTGGTCAATTTACAAAAGTATCAAATTATGGGCCCGATTTATTAACAAGCATTGCCAAAGCCAGCAAGTTTCCCTATGTGAGATCTATTGGCTTTGCCAATGCATTTTACATATGTTGCACAGCAGCACATGGTGTGCAACATGGCTTAAAGTGAAGTAAAAAGTGAAATGGCGTAGCCAGACAAACACAAACACACACACGCACGCAGGCAGCACGCACGCACACACACGCTCGCACGCACACACACGCACGCATGCACGTACACATACACACACCAAGCACTCATGCACACATACACACACTCAACGTCAGGTGCCTGGTCTCACCGCCATACAGCCGGCCCTGAACAACCTAATGATCATTTCTCACCTTTGGAAATTTCCCCGCAAACAATAATCCACTTTGGCACAAGTCAGACAAGTCATGCTATTTCTGTGATGTATTAATTTGTATGTATTATTTTAAAGAAACATTTTTAAACGTTTTGCGTACATTTAACTTTGGAAATTTCCCCGCAAATAATAATCCACTTTGGCACAAGTCAGACAAGTCATGCTGTTGCTTTGCTGTAATAATTTATATGTATTCTTTTAAAGAAACATTTTAAAACGTTTTGCGTACATTTACTAACAAAGTACCGCCAAATGAAAATGCCGGATACATACAAACTGTATTCATCTGAATGTTTGTACAGACATGAAGGCGTCTCTGCTTCCACCATAAGCGAGAAAATGAAGCTTAAAAACAGCGTGTGTCTGCCTTTTTCAGCTTCAGCTATTAGCAAAAGTACTTAGAGAACCAAAGCCTCAATTAGTCGTCGAATGGGCTCATTTTGTGCCTTCAGTAATGTAATTTATGTTTTCTCGGTTCTACATTCAACATTTGCTTACATTTTCCTTGTTTCTTTTTTTTTACCATGTTTACTATCTTGCATGGGTGATTTATTTTGGAATGACTATTTAGGATATGAATTTTTTAGTGGGTACCGGCCTATAGATTCTGGTGGGTTACATTTTGAGCGCATCTCGATGAATCGTTTGCTCGCCTGGGATGTGCTTGCCTGGAAGGAGGGAGACCTGTTCCTGACACAGTTTTGATTTTATAGTGACAGACAGGTTTTTGTAGCTTCAAGTAGGAAAAAGCCATGTCTTCATTACACTTTTAATTTGATTTTCAAAGGTGCATATTCTTGCTGAAAATGATTTTCACGATTTAGCGGTTTGGACAGAGGAGGGGGTTGGTTACCCCATGTTATTTTCTTGTATAAAGGAACAGACAGTTATGGTGCTAATCTATAATCTAGAATTGAGTGGACATTGTCCTCCTGCATAAATAAATCAGAACTTTCCATGGCCTTATTTCCAAGTTCAAAGCTCTTTTAACTTCCAGACTCACAGCATTGCAAAGCACTTCAATGTACTACCTGCAGATCAGTCCAACTAGAAGTCCTTCCCCTGCAATCTGGCTGTTTCCTTACTGTTATCCATTCACCATCCTTAACTAAACTACTACTAAACAACACCATGCTCCTGAGTCCTTCTTTCCAATTGGTATAACTAGCATTTCTCCTGGTCCTTTCTCACTTTACCAAAAAATTACATACTTGTTCCCTCCCCTATATGTGACAAACAACCACGATGGGCATATATTATTCCAGGTTTTCCCCTTATTAATGCAAGTGGTGTCATCAATGTAGCATAGAGACGTAATTTCGTATTTTAACAAAGTAACCTGCAAAGTATTGTGTCATGTAATTAGCAACTTAATAAAAAGTGAAAAGGCTCCTGCAAGCCATGGGTCAATCTTTCAGCTTGTGCGTTAACCTTTGGGTGATATAAAGCCACTATCTCATATTTAATCGCTATCTGCTCCAGAACATTCTGCAACATTTATGATGTGAATTAAACACCATTATTATATTTTAACTCTTTTGTTACATCCTCTTTAAAATTATCATCCTGCACACACTCTAAAGAGTCTTAGTTGTCACACTACCATTCTCACCACTAGCTGCTTACAAAAAAATAATGATTTTTTTTGTGAAACTAAATTCTGTTAAGGTCCCTGGTATATTTCCTCAACATATTGTAACATAATACAAAGTTTGGCATATACAATCACAAATAATCCAGTAAATCTCCAAACCAGGTCATGGTCAGCATAAAATGTTCATTGACCTCGTGCCACACTCCTGACATTACTAAATGACCTTCATGACATAACTTGATATATTTAATAAGCATAATTCAAGGATAAATGATTACGTGCCTCAAAACTAGCCCTCCACCCTCCAGTGCCAACCGCCACATTGAACGGCCTCTTTCAGCAGCTGTCGACATTCTCAAGCCAAATTACACTGTCCATGCCTTATTACCCTGTCTTTTGTTGAGTAAAACACGTGATCTGTAGCTGCTGGCATCCACACAAACTTCTGATACTCTAACAGATGTTATATAGAATTTAAGATTACTACAAAACTGCTAAAAAACTGAATAGATCTGGATGCCAAGGGTTTAAAAGTCCCGAACATAACAATTATGACTGAAGTAGCTGACAATATCATCCCACTCACATAAAGCAGACAGAAGAACCATTCCTCTTTGCATTACTTCTCAAAAGAACTACATAAAGAGAGTAACATTGTTACAGTATCAGAGCGAATATTGAGCCGAAACCCTTCTACATTGAACCAGGGAACTCGAAGATCCAAACAGAAGGCATACCACTATCACATATTTGAGGATGAACTATTATTCATCAAATATTGTCATACGGCTTATACTTTCCCAAGTACCACTGTAGCGTTCTAATCTAGGACCCTGATCGATACTGTGACCTTATGCCCCTATACGGCTATAAATCCATTTGTTCCCTATATTGGCATAACCGATCAAATGCAATATTCAGAAACTCGTCTCTGGCCTCACACGAACAGAGCCACATTTCAGAATCGCTTTCTCTGCCACTTCCTTTGCAGCTAATTAGTGCAATGACATAGCAGAAGTTACTATCTAAGATTCCTAGATTAACACTCCGAGTTCTTCAACAAGATAAAAACTCAGCAACCTGGAAAGCCCCGCTTGCTATGTTTTGATTAGTAATAGAACTCTAATGAGCACTGATAGACGATCACTTCCTAGTGACATCTTTATTGACGTCTTATGTCCAAAAATTTACTTCAAACAAGGCACCTTTCAGGTATAAATATTACCAACGTTGCCTTAAGCAAACGCTGCTGAAGTTGCTGTTATGCTGATGATACCATAGCTGCTATCGCTACTGCTATCGCTGCTTACTAGCGAACGATGGTGTGGTGAACTTAGGAGCTGAACAGCCGTCCCCCTGCAAGAGCCCAGCAGATGCAAGCTGCCCGCGGACGCTGCCCCTCCTCCTCCTCCTCGACGCGCTGAGAGAGACGCTGTCTTTTCTCCTGCAGAGAAATCCAGCTCCGGCGTTTCCAGGCTACCCTTGCGGGTGACTGGGATATCGACCCCCTGAAGGAGATACCAGACCTCCATCATTCTATTCCAGAGGTATGGTGTTGACTAAACCCTTAGAGAGAATTCTTGAAGCAAACCTTGGCAAAACCAACTTAACTTAAAGCTACTTACTTACTCCCCTCCCAAGTATTAGGCTTAGGTCAGGTACACTGAGGTAGGCGTAGTTAGAAGCACCAGTTGAGTATTTTAGCCTAATGTATATATGAATGTATATATGTTTTATTCATTTTAAACCATTGTATGGCTAAGAAACCATATCAATGCTTTTACAGTATTATTTCGCAATACTCATCTTACTGTACGTACTTTTTATAATAATAAGTCTTGCAATTGTGGCAATTCATTTCTCTTGTACAAGAAGAAAGACTGTTCAATAAATGTTACCCTTTATTGAAAACGCCCGTCTCTCTATTCTCTACATATTGTGAAAGTAAACTGCCAACCACTGACTGAGTAAAATAACTGTCTATTGTTCACACGACTCTAGAGATTGACTCTTATCTGAGGAGCAAAGTTGTCATGTTGCACGGTTGTTGGAAAACTGAATCCCTTCTTGTCTGTACCAGGGAAGCTGATCACTTCCTATTCAGAGAAGAAAGTTTCCAGTGACCTCTGAGCTAGTTGGTAACAAACCCAATTAATTTTAGCATAGTCAGTGGAGGCCTGGAAGATCCGCACTTCTACGTCGATAATACTGTTTATGTTATTCCAATGCGCAGGGCCTATTGGGAAAATAGGAACTACACAACATGGCGCCAAACGTTTGGTAAGGCGATAAACTAACGCAAGACGTTAGAGTAACTCAGTCGTGCATTTTTCACACAGACCCCTTTCTCCCGTAAATACTCCAATAGACGTCTGGAGTGGGTGAAAGGTTAAAATCCGCCCGAACTCAGTAGGAAGAGATTCCTATGTAAAGCTCTGGTTTATTCAACGTTGAAGGATACAGTGTTCCAAAATATTGTGCACCTAATCTTTGTCTCCTTGGAGACCTACTCTGCAAACACCTTCCTGACAATAAAATGTCAGACAGTGAAGAAGAAAGGGAAGCAGCTAGACTGGCAACCCTACTAATAGAGGAAGACACGAGTCTCCTACAGACTGAACCGGATGCAATAATCATTACGGTCAATTTAAGAAAATCTATAACTTTAAAACTTATAGAAAACGGACTGACACCACAAGGTGGTACAGTGATTTTCGTGATAGAGGCACACGAATATCGGCAGACAGAGGTATTCTATTCATGGATAAACTTTCCAGCGGCAAACGCTAGAACAAAAGAGTTTCACTATTACAAAATAGAGAAACCACCGGATGAGTACGCTCCTTTCGAGGAGATTGAAATCCCATTAAAATACCAAGAACATTTACTTTGGTTTAAAGGCGCCCTAAAACATAATGATCATATTATCAGGCTCGGTCCACTAGGTAGGCCAGGAGCAACGCGGCCAGTTCTAGCCAGCTACACACCACATCCGGACATTGCAAAAATGTCAAAAGAAGAGCTGTTAGTACAGCTAAAAACACTAATTAAAATACATAGGCAATTAGTCCAATATGTAATGCGGACTGCAACAGTCCAACCAGCTGTTAATGTACCACAGCTGACCCCTCATCAGGGGAACACTAATAAAATTACACCACAGAACATACAGTCATGTCTTGGTAAAACACCCATAAAACGGGAACAAATTCCTTTCTGGTTAGCGCAAAAAATCACTCAAATAGAGGCAGTATTTCCGGATATTACCCCTATTGAGAAACACAGAATCTTGACCATCTGCCTTCCTATGGGAATCGCACCACACGTGGAGGACTGCGACACTTGGGGTACAGTCTTTGCTTCCATTTACAAAAAAAACACATGGTGTTCCGTCAATGGCGGTAATACCAGATGTACTAAGACAGATTCAAAATGAATACGGTCCAGAACCTGCTTTAACTCTTGGTATGAAATTACTGAAAGACTTTAAGCAGGTCTCGGCTATATTATTAGCCAACATAAAAGGAGAAGCAGCATCTGTGGCGATCCGCCAGAAGTTGAAGGAAACAGATATAACAGATCAGCCAATTGAGCTTGCCAGAATCATAGAAAAATGCTATGAAGAATTAGGTAGAGACAGCTTGGGTGGAAAACCAGTAAAGCCCCAACTGCTCGAAAATCCTGAAAAATTATTTATTAAAAATAATTCAAACACTCATAAAAAGAGCTGGGATGGAAATAAACAATCCGCTCCCAAGGAAAAAGTTTTCCAGTCCAGAAGAAGGTCTCCTCGACGGAGGGAAAGAACTCCGACTTGAGAACACCAGTATCCCCAGAGGGAGCCCTCTGAGAAAAGATAAAACCTTAGAAATAGGGATAATTTGAAAAAACCTGATAGATATCAAAGTATTGATACACGTCCCTCTCAATCTTTTTCGCAGAAATCGGAAAGAAGAGGACGGTCAGACCCAGGAGAGCACACCAAGTCCAAAGACAAGGAACCTGCTCAGAGTAAAAAATCTCAATTTCCGAAAAAGAAGGTAGCCAGTATTAGAGTAATCAACGATGCCGAGAATACTGAGGACACACTTGAAAAACGGGGAGTGGGCACAGACAATGTTAGACAGTGCAGCAGAAATCAGTATAGCCCGCAAGATCTTGATGAGTCATCTGGAGACAGTGGACACGAATGAATACATTCAGGTTGAAACTGCCGACACCAGACTTAGCGAGCCCCATAAGATATACGAAATAACATTGCGTATAGAGGGTGATAAGACTAGGAAAATAAAGGGTCTATTTTGAGATAAACTCTCAAAAGGCTATGATATTCTGTTAGCTGAAAAAGATTGGCCCCCGGAGTTTGTCAGGGAGTGCCCTCGTGGCGAAGAAATGATTATGCCTGCCTTCTCGAATCACATTCCGATTCACAAAAAATATACTTATGCAAGGAAATGGGCAGTAGCCCAAGCACCGGCATTATATAAAAATCATGTAGGATGGGATGAGGACTCACCTCCTCACAAAATCCAGTTAAAAAGTGAACCAACTGCCCAAAGGCAGTATCCCATTAAGCAAGAAGCTAAAAAACAAGTCAGGGAGATCTTAGCTCAACTTGAATACCAGGGGGTGATTGAAACATGCACCTCTCAAATGAACAATCCTTTGTTTCCTTTCTCCAAGCCAGACAATTCATATCGTCTAGTTTTGGACTACAGACACCTTAATGCATGTTGCAAAACATTTGCAGTACAAAACTCGCATAGTGCTGCACTAATGAACAACATAGTTAGGAAAAAATATAAAACGACATTAGACATATCTAATGGTTTCTTTTGTCAAAACATTGCACCAGAAAGCAGATATTTGACCGCTTTCTCCGTAATGGGGTCTCAGAAAAATTTCTGTAGGCTCCCACAGGGGTTCAATAACAGCCCAGGACTATTCTCAGCTAGAGTAACAGAGTTACTACAAATATATGATGATTAGGCATTATCTTACGTAGATGATATCTATCTCACAGACGACGACTTGGATACTCACTTGAAAAGAGTGAACACCATTATACTTGGGTTCGCAGCAGAGGGTTACAAATTCAACTTTAAAAAGTCTCGAATTGCCCATCTGACAGTATTATTTTTAGGATACGAATTATCAAGTGAAGGAAAAAGCCTAGAGGACAACTTCTTAGAGAAGTGCGCTGTACTCCAAGCTCCAAAAACGCTGAAGAATTTACAATCCGTACTAGGCTTTCTGAATTTCGGAAGAACTTACATTCTAAATTACGCAGAGAGGGTTAAACCTCTCTACGAACTAATAAAACCTGATTTTAAACAAATCAATTGGACCCAAAAACACACAGAAATTTTGAGATCACTGCAAACAGACATGTTAGCAAAAACAAAATTAGATACACGAGACAACACACGCGATCTTGTAATCTGAGTCATCCCAGGAAGATGCGGATTCACGCACCTAACCTCTAATGAGGGAGAAAAGGTACCAATAGCTTACAAATCAGATTTGTACACAAAGGCTGAAATAAAATTCAGTTCAACGGAGAAAATTCTAACTGCGGTTCAGACTGCTGTAGCAAAAGAAAGGCCCCTAGCACAAGGTAAACAAATAAAAATCGTTACACCCATACCAGCTTTAGAAGCGGTAACTAAAGCAAGCATTCCTAATGCTAAAGCTTTGCATCCAAGATGGATCCAGTGGGTTAATTCTCTTGCTGCAACAGACGTAGTTTACGAATTTGATCCTAATTTAAAGACACAGGAATTTTTACAATATGAATATGAATGTCCTCTGCCAATTGAAATCCTGCCTCTCGAAGAATACGGAAGTATTATATATACTGACAGATCAGCACAACCCGCAGTTGGGGGTAAACAAGCCTATAGTGCTGCGTGCGCGATTGTTAAAGGTCGTTGGCACAAAGGAAAATTTAGACCAATGGTCACTAAAACACAATCTCTAGGAGATTGCTCAGCTCAACGAGCTGAATTGGTAGCATTTAAGATGGCGCTAGAAAATACCGATCGCGAATTCCCCACACTAATAGTGTGCGATTCTTATTATTGCGTACAATCTTATAATGAATACTTGCAGAATTGGGTGGAAAATGGTTTCAAAGATGCAAAGGTGGCACAATAAAGCATAAAATGCTTTGGGAACAGGTAGTTCTTTTACAGAAAGAACCACAAAAGACTCACGTGATACACACTCTGAGTCATCAACGTTATGGCGTTCACGTTGCAGGGAATTCATTGGCTGATGAAGCCGCGAAGGCAACTGTGCAAACGGCTTCCGTAGCTGCGATAACTCGGTCAAAAACAAAAATAGACAGCGACATTCTACAAGCTGTCAGTACGTCAGTAAAAGATGATAAGAAAACACTCCCAAAAGGCTTTCCAGAAAAGTACTTCTATTCAACAGATACTAATAATGTTCCTTTTGCTCGAATCCCTGGAGTGGGGGATAGGGTAATTCCAAACATGGAACACAGGTTAGGACTAATCAAAGCGGCACATGAAGGGCTTGCTTCTGCACACGCTGGCGTTTCCGCAACAGTATCACTATTAAAACAGAGATATTGGTGGCCTCGCATGAGAAAACAAACTAAAACGTATGTATTAGAATGCAAAATATGCTAAAGGATAAAAGCATCAACAGTAAAACGACCAGCGCAGACACCCCTTCTCATCTCGGATAAACCATTTGCATGTGTGTACCTGGACCACTGTGGTCCCCTACAAAGGGATGGCAACTATAAATATATCATGGTAGCAGTGGATTCCTGTACGAGGTTCATATGGATGTGGCCCCAGCGCTCGGCTGACGCCAGAACGGTTATAAAAGATCTGCGAGTCTTTATCGGCACATACGCAATTGCCATGTTCCATTCTGACCAGGGTCCTGCTTTTAGCTCTCGAGCTTATAAGGAGGCCATGGCCAGCATGGGAGTTGGGTTGCGGTATTCTTGTCTGTCACACCCCGAAGGGAATAGTGTGGTAGAAAGAAAAAACCTTGACATAAAGCGATCTATAACAGCGAAGGTATTAGGTTCAGGCGCTGGGTGGGTCAAACATCTAATAAGTGTCCAAATCAGTCTTAATAATTTGCCAAGAAATTCTCTAAAAGGTTTCAGCCCATACGAACTATTGTTCGGAACTAGAATGAGAGTTCAGGACTTAGATAGTCAAATATCAGTGGTACAAGATAAGAAAACAGACTTTGACATCAAAGATCGTTTGGCTGTTTTACAGGACTTGAATGAAACAAGAATATCCTTAAGCAACATAAAGTTAAAGCAACAGCCAGCTACCACTGACGAGGCACCACAAGCAACAGCCCCGGCAAGGCCTGTCTGGATTCCAAAGATTGGGGATCTAGTCAGAGAAAAAATAGCGGTTAAGAAGGAATTTGGGCCTTCTTACAGAAAAGCAGTACCTGTCTTGGCAGTCACCGGAACAATTTCAGTAGTACTACCGCCCCTTGCTGGTAAAAAGGAGAACAGAGTTGTATCAATCGACCTGGTAAAACCACAAGCATGTGGCCTATAATCAACAGTAGGCCCAGTGGACTCCCAAGAAACAACAGAATACCCAAACTTGCAACAATCCAAGAGGTTCAAACTGAAAGACTAATCACATTCGATCAGCCTGCAGTGCACAGAGAGGGACTATGCAATAATGCCATGGAACTCGTGCCTCTTGAGACACAGATTGAAACAGTTCGTCAAGAAACACCAGTCTACAATAATGTGGCATCAGAAAGTGCTACCGAAAGACAAATTGAAAGAACAATCCCAACAATTGACAGAACTGCCTCTGGTTATTTCATCGACTTCGACAACTTTTCAGAGGATCAAAGCAACCCCGAAGTGATGCCAGAAATAAAAAAGACTTTTAAAGAAAAAGCAACAGAACTCTTTCATCAACTGAAGGAAATCTATCTTATTTCCCCTTGGTTAGAGTTCTGGTTCGGTCTAGGTGTATTTGTCCTCCTGCTTTGGCTCATCATGGTACTTTGTTTGGGAAAATTCATTGAGGGAAAATATAGTACAATAGACACAGCAAGTTAGAACATCAACTTAGTCCTCACACCACACAGATCATCCCACGTGAAGAAAAGAGAACTGTCAACAGTGAATGTCACAGCCATTCCAATACCCGGTGGGGTAGTATGGGAGAAAACTGACTATGAGATCTATTGTCCGGTTGAGATCCTGAAGTATCCTCATCAACTGAAGGTTTCCTTAAGTGACTTTGTAAAACCTAGTATATTCTCTGATGATTGGGACTTTGACAGTATTAATAATATGATGTCTGATTTAGTAATGTCAGCTAGATTCACAGAACATGATTATTTACAAGGTTCGTCTAGTTATGAACAGATGTTCTGTTTTACACATTATGGCGATCATTATTTGCATAAATCTGCACAGCCTAGAAATGTTTTTAAGTATAATCAATGGGAACATTGTGCTACACCACCTAAAAGCAGTTCTAAAACATTCTTTGAGAAATTCAAGTACTTCTCAGGGTTTAACACCAGTGATGCAGAAACGTTTTATTACAAACTGTTAGATATAACAGGATTGAAAACAATGTTGACAAACACTAAATTAATATATTCAGAAGCATTTTATGAAAAAATGATGACATTTGGTTCTGATTATTGGAAAAATAACATTGAAAAAAACCCATTTGGGGTACGAAAGATTGGCAGGTACAAGGCATAGAAGAATTATTCAGAACCTACATGATACCAGAACAAATGATGTTTTTAAATGACACAATTCATCAAACATCCTGTCTTGGCCAAGCTAAGATCAAAGACCTAAACAAACCGTCTATTCCGAAGCCAATACCTGAGAATGCAACAACAGATATTGAGATAGACGTAACTAAAATTTTACATTTTAACAGAACACATCCTGATTGGAAAAAGTGGTTAATCTGGCCTACTGACATAAACAACTGTCAAGATAGATTCCTGAACAAAACACAGGGGTTAAAAATGACCAGACAAGACCCTAGATACTCCCAGAGACAACATCCAGGCATAGCAACAACATACAGTGTAGGGAAACTCTGCCTCGAATGGCTAGGATCATCCACACTGGCTGAAATTAAGCAACACTTATCTTTACTTAAAGATGGTGCTGATTTGCGCGATTTTATTATGGGACCACGCAAACAGCGTCAAAAGCGTTTCATAGCGACCAGTATCTATGCTGCATACAATGAGGCTTGGAAAGTCACACAAATTGAAACAGCTGAAAAAATACGAGAAATTGATCGTATTAATTTGGAAAAATCACTTTCTGTAGTGGACAATGGGTTAATGACTCTTTCCTCCAGAATATATTCGTTGGACAATATTGTATCCTCTGCCTTGGATATAATAGACAGAGACTTGCTAATGTTACAGCATGGCCAGTCACAATTACGTTCTATTGTACAATTAGGCTGGACGCTGCAAAATCTTCGTTCAGGCTATGTGCCTTGGCGTTTAATCAACACAACGTCATTATTTTCCATTTTTAACCTTACTGATAAACAAATCAGCTTGGCACAGAAAGGAGCAGACTATACAATCTTGAGCATCGAAAAACTTGAGAGATTACCATTGACAATGTCAGAAAGTCCTGTCATTGAATGGATAATACACGGAATTATCACTATTCCGATAACAACTTTCCGATTTAAAAAGTGCCTTGAATACATATCTACTGGCCAGTATGAACGATTGGGCAAAGGATATGTTAAGTCAGCATGGAAATTACCATACACACATTCATGCTATAGTGACAGCGACAAAAATGTATTTCTTAGTGGTGAAAACTGTAAACGTTCACTAAGCGGTATACTTTTGTGCCAGGGTATTAATTTACACGGAGCCTGTGAAGGTAATACTAACAACCTTTCATGCCACCAGCTTGTCACACCTGCAACGCAGATAGAGCCCTTCTTTATGCAACTCGCGAATGGGAGTTACATTCTAAGAACGGATCACAGATGGTGTGGCCTTTTGCCAGGAAAAGCGTATCTCGTCAGCGTAACTTCCATGGTCAAATGCTGTATGCAAGCATTGTTCCCGAGCGGGCCTGGAGACATAGAGACTCCCATCTGGCCTCGTCTGCATTTCTCTTCTATAGGAATTGATACTTTAAGCAAAATTAAGTCTGTGCTTTTGCAGACAAAAGTGCCCATCACGTCATCAAAAGAGACGTATGATCTCCTAGTTGCAAGGACAGCTACGGAGGTTCATGACCTTTTATCAACAAATTGCCCCGTGCATTTCGTAGAAATGTTGAGCCAACTCCTTAACATGTCTAGTGCCACAGGCATCCCAGGCATATTTAAGACGATTTTTACGGGACTGCTAACACCATTTCAAGCAATTCTGGGAATCGTTCCAAATTTCGTCCATTCAGTCTTTGGCGGCATACCCCTATTTTTGGGACTTGTAGCAGGGATTTTATTTTTGACCCTCCTGCTTCGATATGGCAAGCCACAGCTCAGACATGACTCCTATGGGAATGGAAGAAACAATCCTAGCAATCCGCTACCGGGACAGAATAACTAGAGTCCTTGGATTGGCCAGGCTGAGAGATCTAAACATGTTCTGTTTCCTTTCATTCAGACCCATATGGCAAAATTGCATCTTACCTGTACTACGATGTATGCTATGCGGAGATGAGTGTGTGTTGGACACCTGTCTTGCACTTCCATCAGCAGTACCAATGGATATCGATATTTTGCTAAGTCCGATAACTGCTCATGCATTGTGTTGTCCCCAGCGGCTACCAATCCTGATGACGGCATTCGTTGAGACTCCTGTGCTACGACTAGGTGGTAACAGTGGAGAGAGTGACAAAAGCAACATCTCCCAGGTACGACCTTCTGTGAGCATTGCTGATCCAGCCTTTGATGACAGCAATCATTCTCACACCTGCCAAGTTACAGCACTATCGAATTTGGTCGAACTGCCACCTGATTTTGTAGACCAATTCTTTGAGAGCCTGTCTGATATGATGTTCTCACCCGAACAGAAACAATAACTTTAGAGAAGCATTCCGACACACAGCGTTCCCATGAACTCTGAATTCGGCCTTCAGTTTTGAACAACAAAAACTGCTAAAAGCGTTGGAACTCTTTCCCCGTTCAAGCAAGAATTCTTTTGAATTGAACACTTTTTTAATATTCACCTTTTTCTGGCACGAAAAATTCTTTGCTTAAAGTAGAACTATTCATAGAGAACAGAAGCTTCTACTTCTATTTTTAAATACATCTAGAGACATAATAATTTTACACCAGCCTCTAGCACATTTTACTGCAATGCATTTATATGTGATGAAATTATCTCGCCCTTCCTTTCTGTATTCAGAGATATTTTCATGTGTAATTCTTTTTGCAAAATCGTTCATTGATTTCATATGCTATAATTTTTGAATAATTTCTATGCTTCAAAAACGTACAGTACCTATATTTTCACGTATTACAAATACGCCTATTTCAAATGCATATATGTATTTTGGGGTGGGCAATGTTACACATGCATCTTATTGCTCTAGTTTTAGTAATTTGATGGACATGAATTACTGGACTGGGTGTAGCGTTCTAATCTAGGACCCTGATCGATACTGTGACCTTATGCCCCTATACGGCTATAAATCCATTTGTTCCCTATATTGGCATAACCGATCAAATGCAATATTCAGAAACTCGTCTCTGGCCTCACACGAACAGAGCCACATTTCAGAATCGCTTTCTCTGCCACTTCCTTTGCAGCTAATTAGTGCAATGACATAGCAGAAGTTACTATCTAAGATTCCTAGATTAACACTCCGAGTTCTTCAACAAGATAAAAACTCAGCAACCTGGAAAGCCCCGCTTGCTATGCTTTGATTCGTAATAGAACTCTAATGAGCACTGATAGACGATCACTTCCTAGTGAAATCTCTATTGACGTCTTTTGTCCAAAAACTTACGTCAAACAAGGCACCTTTCAGGTATAAATATTACCAACGTTGCCTTAAGCAAACGCTGCTGAAGTTGCTGTTAGGCTGATGATACCATAGCTGCTATCGCTACTGCTATCGCTGCTAACTAGCGAACGATGGTGTGGTGAACTTAGGAGCTGAACAGCTGTCCCCCTGCAAGAGCCCAGCAGATGCAAGCTGCCCACGGACACTGCCCCTCCTCCTCCTTCTCGATGCGCTGAGAGAGACGCTGTCTTTTCTCCTGCAGAGAAATCCAGCTCCGGCGTTTCCAGGCTACCCTTGCGGGTGACTGGTATATCGACCCCCTGAAGGAGATACCAGACCTCCATCATTCTATGCCAGAGGTATGTGTTGACTAAACCCTTAGAGAGAATTCTTGAAGCAAACCTTGGCAAAACCAACTTAACTTAAAGCTACTTACTTACTCCCCTCCCAAGTATTAGGCTTAGGTCAGGTACACTGGGGTAGGTGTAGTTAGAAGCACCAGTTGAGTATTTTAGCCTAATGTTTATATGAATGTATATATGTTTTATTCATTTTAAACCATTGTATGGCTAAGAAACCATATCAATGCATTTACAGTATTATTTCGCAATACTCATCTTACTGTACGTACTTTTTTATAAAAACAAGTCTTGCAATTGTGGCAATTAATTTCTCTTGTACGAGAAGAAAGACTGTTCAATAAATGTTACCCTTTATTGAAAACGCCCGTCTCTCTATTCTCTACATATTGTGAAAATAAACTGCACAACCACTGACTGAGTAAAATAACTGTCTATTGTTCACACGACTCTAGAGATTGACTCTTATCTGAGGAGCAAAGTTGTCATGTTGCACAGTTGTTGGAAAACTGAATCCCTTCTTGTCTGTACCAGGGAAGCTGATCACTTCCTATTCAGAGAAGAAAGTTTCCAGTGACCTCTGAGCTAGTTGGTAACAAACCCAATTAAGTTTAGCATAGTCAGTGGAGGCCTGGAAGATCCGCACTTCTACGTCGATACTACTGTTTATGTTATTCCAATGCGCAGGGCCTATTGGGAAAATAGGAACTACACTACACCACTGCACATTTGTTAGACAACATTACCCTCAGAGCTGTGCAAGACTAATTCCCTGCACACCATCTGGATATGTTGGCTAAAGTCCTGCTAGCTCACAGTGCACCATCTGTACCCCTAACCTTACAGGGTAACAAATGAATGTACCACTTCAAAACATGGCAACCCTGGCCCTCCACGTAAATCATGGTAACAGATCTAAACCAATTTCACTTAGGTACTTATGCATCCCCAAAGAGATACATAAGAAATATAGAGTAAAGCATTTCAATATTTATTGAAGCATTGCAATTCCTGTGCAAAATAATTGCACTGTGATATTTAGTAGAAGGAAACGTAATATTATTATTAGCATTATGAGAAATATGAGCAGTTCAACCATTTTGCTTATTACTGAGAATATTTGCTTGCATACAATTACTGTAATATATTGTACTCCTCCCTAGCACAATCTAACCTATCATGTCTAGGGTGAGTGAATCTGCCGAAACCTGTGGGGTAATCTAACTCCCCGTTACCTGTGGGTTAGTGTTATCAAGCTGCCTGTCTTAGTGTAGAGTTGGACAGCATCCTTTGCATGAGGTAAACAGGAATTAACTGAGCTGTAATTCCGGCATGGATCGACTCCTCAGTGCCAGCGAAATGCTGCTCTCTCTCTATATATATATATTTTATATATATATATATATATATATATATATATATATATATATATATATATATATATATATATATATATATATATATATATATATATATGGAAGAATAGATTGGTACATAAGTGTCTAAATGGATGATTTGTTTTGTAAATGTAAATGTAGTGAGTAGTGTTTAAATATGGAAATATCTGTATCAGTCTCACACATTTTTTGAATAAGTGGCTGCATGGGTTGGTGAGTAGCTACATGAGTGTCTGTATAGGTTATTAGTTGTTTTTTGAGTATCAGTATGAGTGTCTATGTGGTTCGGTGGGGGATATTACTTAGCGCATAGATGCATGAATGAGTGACTCACTTTGTATGTGTTTTGAAGACAGCATGTGTGAAGGACTGTATGGGTGGATGAGTGTGTGTATAGGTGTGTTAGTGAGTGAATCCCTGTCTAAATACTGTCTTTATGACTAAGTACATATGCTTGAAACTACTATAGGTGAGTATTGGTGTATATAAGTGAGTATATATAAGGGCGAGAGATTCAAAGAGTTCCTGTATAACTAAGTATGTGTTTCTATAAGTGATTGTTTAAGAGAGTAAGTACATGTACATTTCTGTACAAATAAGTGTACTGGTATGTGTATAACTATATATGCAAGCAAATGGATGTTTGAAAGTTTATTTGCATGTGTGAGTATGTGTGTCAGAAACTCTATGTATGAGTGTAGGTGTGTAACAGGATGTATAGGTGTATGAGTACATATGAGTGAGTACATGTATGAGTGACTATATAGAACTGTTGGTGAATGATTGGATGTGAATGTAGATTTTGGGATTACTGAATAGGTTGTTCTAACTAGTATTGTTATCTCCATTATTTTGAAATTTTCAGTTTCTATTTTTGAATGTGTGTATCAATGGTTACATTAGGGTAAGAGGAGGTGTGCCACTACTTCACAAGGATGATGTCATCAGTGATGTCATCAGTGATGTCATTTGAGATGTCATCAGTGATGTCACTCACCATGTTATGAGTGATGTAGTATGCGACGTCATCAGCAGTGCATTGCGGGCTGAACTAACTATAACGAGGGAATTTCAATGGTTTTGTATGAGAGAAATGTCCAGCTAACTATAACATGGGTGAAACCTATGTTTTTTTCAGTGAATTTCTAAGGTTTTTTAAATGCTAATTCCTAACTATAACGTGTGTGAAACCTATGTTTTTTTCAGTGACTTTCTAAGGTGTTTAAATGCTAATTCCTAACTTTAAAGTGTGTGAAACCTATGGTTTTTTCAGTGAATTTCAAAGGTTTTGTAAATGATAATTTTTAAATATACTAATTATTATATTTCTTTCTTTTTATAGTAATTTCCTAAATTTTTATTAGAAATACTTATATTTATTTTATTTTTAAAGTTACATTTAATATTTTTAATGTAAAATAATAACAAAAGTAAATTCAAAAAGAATGCACTGCTAGTGAAACTGCCTCGGTGAATTTGCAAGTGTTTGTTAGGGGCAGATTTACAACACCCTTGTGCCTCTTTCACACCACCGTTGCATCACTTTTCTGATGAAGCACTGGTGCAAAAGATGCACCACAATATATGGTATTTACAATGTGACGTATCTGGGAACTACGTCACATTGTAAATCCCTGTACCAGAAGGACACATTCCTACATAGGGGGGGCGTTCCTGCGCAGAAACAGCTCCAAAAAGTGGCTGACTACAATATACAAAATTTCACTTTGTCACTTTTGCGCTAATGCTGTGTCAAAACCCTGCACTACCTTGAAGCAGGTGTAAAGATTAACACAGCAGTCTGAGCATAGGGCCCCCAGACCATTGCTGGAGATACGTTGCACTTCCAACATAACTAAAACAATGCACCACCTTTACAGCACAGATACATCACATATATGTGCCATTTTTGTCCCATGGTACACCGCATTGTAAATACGGCGCATCCATGGTGGTGGTGTCACGGAGCACAATAACTGACATATTCCTGGGGATATGCCAGTTATTGTATATGTGCCCATTAGTGTTTTAATGTAGTGATAGGATCACTACATACCGATGAATGAGTCACTACAAAACTAAAACAACAGTGACAGAGTGTTTGCTGGAAGTGTAACGATACAAACTAGTAAATTGAACGTATAAAACACAAATTTCCAAGTACATAGAAGACTACAGACATCGTCTATAAGGGTTTTGAAGCAGTTTATGCCCTAAAGCCTATTTTAAAGCATGAGTACTTAGATAGTGAGTGAATGATTACAAAACTGCAAGGAAAGAACCTGATTGGATTTATAACAGCCTCAGTTGTACCACAGTATACAGATAAACACATACTGCTGAATGGCTCAGTACAATATTGAAACAGTAGTGTGAGAATGTTTGTTGGAAGTATTAGGATACACATTGTGGAATTGAACGTATAAAACATCAGTTTGCTGGTACATAGAACAGTGCATCCACAGTCTATAGAGCTTTGAAACAACCTATACACTAAGGCCTTTTTAATCCATGAGTATCTAGATACTGACTGCATCATTACACTTCTACAAAGAAAGTCCCTCACTAAATTTAGCACAGCTTCAGTTTTACCCCCGTACAATCAGAAAGAACATACTGCTGAGTGGCTCACTACAATACTAAAATAGCAGTCTCGGGGTCTTTGGTGAAAGTCTAAGGATACAGACTGGGGAATTGAAATCATAAAATACAACTTTGCACCTGCATACAAGACTACATCTATACTCCATACGGATTTTAAGCAATCGATTCCCTCAAACTCACTTTGCATATTTTAAATCAATACAAACATTAAAAGAATATATAACTGAATCTCTAACTGCTTCACTTTGACTACAATAAATTCATTCGTAGATAGTGCTCAAACCTTTATTATTTTTCAACAATAAATGTATTCTTGTAACATCTCATAATTTAACAGACATTCCAATATATCTTCATCAGCTTTGTAATTTAGATCCATCTCCTCGTCAGCAGGTTCTGATTTAATGTGTTCTAAAATTTCAACATAATTTAAAACTTCAACGAAATCTGCATCACAGCTTTCATCTTCAAAATCACAATTGATGTCTGCAGCACTAATTTCCCCTTCTTCACTCTCATTGCCTGTGACAGATACGATTAGGTCTTCAATTATACTCAAAATAATATCAAAAATCTCCTGAGTATGAGGCTTTTCTCTTTCCATAATTTTTCATTTATGTTCTTGCTCCTTGTATAAAAATATAAACAGTTAATTTTATCACTTTTCGTAATATATAATACAAAACTACAGTTTTCACCTACAAAAAATAGTATATAAATACAATTATCAAATAACATTCCATTAGTACAGTTGTACTCCTTTGCAAAATTATACAACTATAATTACTTATTACTTATTACTTATGTTCTTAGCTTTTCCTAAATTTTGAAAGCAATCACTCCTTATGACTATAGGAAAAGACTCAGGCAGGTATAGTAAAATACACTACTAAAAAATCTAAAATATGTCTATTCACCTTACCCTTTCCAAAATAGTAAATGTGTTTTACTATAATGGAAAAGATAGTATTCATTTTCGTGAACAACAATGTGTATCTGTGTATATTTAGACATCATTATCACCCTACTTTTTGAATACTTCATGTGTTTACTCTATCTCTATTCCTCATCTATAACTGCAACCGTGTAGCTTACGGTTCTTTATTTTTTTCACTGCTTTTAACCTATAATTATGTAACATTCATTAACCTAGGCCTAGGCCTCTCACTTTATTGTCTAATTTTTATATTATAAATTTCCTTGTGTTCTTCTACTAACTTTTCTTTATGCAGTTGCTTGTTATCTATTCTGTCAATCCTTCAATATCTTGTGTTTTTCATTAATGTTCCTTCTTAATTCAAAAGTCTTTCTTCTATTCCTAACTCAATGTGTTCTTTTACCTTAAGAACTTGCTTATCACAAATTTGATCGATTCTTCTTTTAAATTGGAGAAAATACATCGACTGACTACATTCAATATTGTCTATAATGTCAGGTAAGTTTACTTACTCACAAACTTCTAAAACAACGATCTTTAACTCTCACAGAAATATTTCCACTTTCTCTTCAAGAATGTCTAAGGAGCAATTGAAAACGGGTCTGAACTCCGGAACGTCTTCGGTGAAGTATGCACTCGTTAGTGAGTGCGTGCCTCACCAAGGATTCCCCGTACCTCTGTGGTAAATGACTAGATCGCAACCGCGTCTTTCAGCCGCGGCCCGTGGGGCAGGCAGGGTGAGGGGTGATAAACAACAGGGTCTGGCTGATTGCAGGTAAATAAACAATTATAGTAATAAAACTAATTTCGGGCCATATTATCAACAAAACGCAATATCATCAAAAGGCGATACATTATCCCCACTTTTATCAGCAGGAAAGTGCCGATAAAGCGGCGATAATCCTTCTCGTTTTGTTGATAATATGACCCGAAATGCATGCTAATGGCTTCGTGGTGACGATCACTCGTGGTTAGGGGTTCGTACATGCATGTTTAGGCTCTATTTTTATTTATTTTTAGAAAATCGCAACGTAAGCGTACAGAAATATGTACAATTACAAGCAGGAGCTGCATGCTGATTAGCTGTCAATACTCCAAGCCAGGAAGTGTTGCAAGCCCTCTTATTTGTCATGGCAGATGAGTCACAAGGAAACAGTAAAACAAAGTTGACAAATAAGGAAAGGGAGCATGATAGAAACATTCTCAACCTATAGTGTTGCTCACGGGGTGGTACATTTATTGTACGTGTACTAACCATGTATGGACGACGTACAACTGTAATGTTGAAAGTCGTCACGTACGCGTACATAACCAAGAAAACTAAAAATAATTTTAGATATTTATGAAGTGTATTTGTTTATGTGTTGTGTGGCTCTAAAAAGAGCCGTTGTGTTTATTGCGAGATTTTAGTACCTACAAGTAAGTACCAATGCAGAGTCTTAAGTTTATGAGGAACTCTCTGTTCCCCTCATCTGTAAAATGTACACCATCTCTGATATAGAAGCCATGCATATTGAAACGCAGATTGTTGTAAATGGACCCCATTCGGTAGTCTCGGAGACAGGCAGAAACAGATTTATTCACATGATTCCTAGCTTTTTCAAACTGTGGACAATAGTGGTTGGACCGCTTCCATCTCTGCCTTTGGCATATATTAGAATACACCAAGACAGTTTTCAGGAACAGTGTTATCAATTGGGCAAAGGTGTCCTTCATGAGCATTTCCAGAGCTACCCCAGTCAAAGTGCCTAGGTCATTGCCACCACAGTGCACAATTATGAGGTCAGGGTGTTGGAGATGCTTAAAGGATTTCACCAATGGCATCAATTGGTGCAACTTTAATCCTCTCTGTCCAATCCATTTAATGTCTACATTTGGTAAACCTAAGTCCTTGTGAATTCTTTTCCATTCTGCGTACCTTTGACTCCAGAAAATATAGCTGTGTCCCACAATCCACACTGTAAGCATTTTGAAGAAAGTTCTGGATGCACTCTGATGGCGTCTGTAAATGAAATGCAAGTTTCAAAAGTAAGATTTTTCTAAAATAGTGGACAACATGCAGTTTTGAAAAAAGAAAAGACATGACTGGTTGTTTGACAACATTTTACAGAAGACTAGGTTCCATGCTCCTCTTATTTAAAAGCCATATTTTTATTGGTTAAGAAAAAGTTATAGATAAGAACGTTACATAAGATAAGCTGGTATATTCTCCAGCCAAGCACACTTGCTGTTTTAATTTGCAACAATGTATGATGAACTTTTCACCTGTTTGCTGAGTTAGGTGTTCCCTGAAGTGTTTCTATGGTACTGTTACCAGGTTGTGGAACGGGGGAAGGGTTGAAAGTTCTATTAGTTGGAAAGCTTTGGAATGTTAAACCAATAGAAATGTGTGTTTTATTTTGAATTAATGTGAACACGATTTTAATTGGTTATTTATATGTATGTATATATAAAATAAAAGGGAAAATGTTCCATTTGACGGTTGTGCTGCAAACACTGAACTCAAGAGATTTTGTAGAATAATATCCACTGTGTGAGTGGTATTCCTGTTAATCTAGAAATCAATTTGAAAGGTGAGTTGAAAAGCTGTATGGAACTGCGTCTGTGGGGTGTATCTTTGTACATTAACAAATTATAATGTATATTATCAAGACTCGGCGATACAATTATCCTCACTTTATCGGCAGGAAACTGCAGATAAAGTGTTCATAATGTTATCGCCTACATTGATAATATGCTCCTATATTCGTCTGTTGTTAAACGTTTTATAGTAGTAAATGTGTTTTGCTATAATGCATGCTGTTATATTTTTTTCTTTAATATCATTTTGTGCCTCTGTACATTAAGGGATTATGGGCCATATTATCAATAAAGGACGATACGTTATCGCCGCTTTTATTGACAGAAAACTGCCGGTAAAGCAGTGATAATACGCTCGTTAATATATCCTTGTGAATTCCCATAAAAACCCAGGTTATGGTGTTAACCTGGGCTTCTATGGAAATTCACAAGGATATACTATCGACACCATTATCAACGCTTTAGTGCCAGTTTCCACCAGTAAAAGCAGCGATAATGTAGCACCCTTTACTGATAATATGGCACTGACGGGCATATTATTAAGAACCAGTGTTAAAATTATCGATGTTTTATGGACAGTAAACTGCGATAAAACAGCGAAAATGGGATTGATAATAGCTTCTTGTAAATTGCTATAGAAGTCCAAGTTCTAGTGTTAACCTGGGCAGGTATGAGAATTCTCAAGGGCATATTATCAAGCTCATTATTGTCGCTTCATCTGCATTTTCCTGCTGATAAAAACAACAATAATCTATCGCCTTTTGTTGATAATATGTCCCGAAATTAATTTTATTAATTTAATTGTTTACTTACCTGCAATGATCGAGGTGGCATATTACCAAGGGGGGCGATAGGCAATTATCATTGACTTACCGTCCATTTTTGGCCGCTAAGCAGCGACAATTCTATCGTCCTATTAGCAACCTGTCACTAACTGATGTTAGCGACAGCTTTAACACAATAGCGAGCAGTTTGGGGCCCGCTTTGCATGTCAGCGATGTTTATCGCTAATGACGTGCAAAGTGGGCGTACCCAACCAGTTACCGACTGAAAGCAGTTGCTCACGTCGCTATCGCCTATTAGCAAGGCAGGCGTACCATTGGAAATATTCCTGTTAACCGAGATTATCTCCAAATACTAACACCTGCCCAGGCCAGTTCTTAGCCATGTTATCCAATGGCAAGTGGATAACATGACTAAGACCATTTTGTCTCTAATTCGTGAATATCGCTGTATTCTCAACGATATTCACGCATTTCACCTCTATCGCTGGACATTTTACCACAATGGAGAAAAACATTGCTAATAGCATGTTTTCTCCGCTAACATATCCAGCGATAAAATAAATTGTCGCTAACGCTATTTAATGATAAATATCGCTACTTGTTGGTAATATGCCCCGAGATTCCGTTGTTTATCACTCTTCACCCTGCCCCTCCTCCGCCCCACCTGCCTGCCCCCTTGCAAATCCCTCCACGGGCCGTGGCTGTTTCTATATTCCGTTATATTGTACTGTCTATTTGTACTCTCATTTTTGATTAAATTTTCCTTGCTTCATACTCTTTGTTCTTTTGTTGTAAGTCCTCTTATTTTTATACTCCGAGGTTTGTCATCATACTCCTCCCTCTCTTCTTGTAAGTAATATAATGGAATATTTGATATAAATTTATTTGCAGTTTTACATATTTTTTTTTTATTATAGATTGTGATTATCAATACTAAAAGTACTGCATCATGCCAACCAAGTACCAACAGACGAAGCAACAAAAGAAAAGTCTATATTTGAAGAGAGCTCGCCAAGAAGATTTACATGAAGAGAGATGTCTTAACAAACAGAAAGAAACTCCTGGTAAGAGCAGCAGCACTTTTTTGAGGAAAATACTAAAGACTAAGAATAGTGTTGAGAAACAAAAAAAATTCCTTAGTGTATCAGCAACGAAAAAAAAACCTACTAATAAACAAAAGAATAATGGAAAATCAAGTGCAGACAAAACTGTGTATAGTACAAGGAGAAAAAATCAATTCACAGATATTAGGAAAAAAATGTTTTATAATAGATTGGTATCAAATTTAATGAAAGAAATTAAGGTACATAAGAAAAAAACAGTATTTTATAAGAAGAAGAAAGCTATTGAAAATGTAGTTGAAAACGCCTTGGAATTGAAAAGAAACCTGTTTATATTAGTAATAAATAGAATTAGATCACTAGATAAACCAATCCATTTAATGAAGAGCAAAAGTAGGTGGAAAAGACTAAGGGCCAGATGTAGGTATCCAAATAACAGTCGGAAACGGCCAAAAATACCGATTTTCGGCCGTTTCCGACCGTTATTTGGATATTGAGATGTAGGGGCATGTAAAATCACAGAACCGGTAATTTTACCGATTTGTAATTTTCCGATTCGGTAAAATACCGAATTGGTAAAATTACAGATTCTGTAATTCAACATGTAGGTAGCACTGTAATCAGTGCTACAAGGGTAGAAAGGTATTTACCACCAACTAGAAGTTTGTGGTAAATAATGAAAACCCTTCAAAAAGCATTTTTTTGCTTTAAAAAATGTGCCATGTTGCAGACATACATGCCCTAAGGGCATGTATGTCAGCAACATGTGCACCCATGCACAATTTAGGTGTGCAACAGGGTGTCAAAGCGACACCCTGTCCCCCTTGCAAATTCGGTAATTTTACTGAATCTGTATTTACCGATTCGGTAATTGGCATTAATTCCTATGGGCCTCAAGGCCCATAGGAATCAATGGCAATTACCGAATCGGTAAATACCGATTCGGTAATTACCGAATCATTTCGATTCGGTAATTTCAAAAGTGAAATTACCTACATCCCATTTACCTACTCTTAAATACCGAATCGGTATGATTCGGTATTTAAGAGTAGGTAAATCGAGATTACCTACATCTGGCCCTTAGTAACAGAAGTAATTTTTGTGAGTTTTTTTTTGGTGAATGGAAACATACTTCAACTTCTGAGCCTTTTTTTAATGAAGAAAGTTATCTTCAGAGTAATGATTTGTTGCATGCAGTTGACACTACTGGTCGTGCTTATGAGGTTAGAAATGGTTGTCCTATTGAGAAAGAGAAAATTGTTCCTAGAAATGCAGAAGAGGTGTTAGCTGCTGAAGTTTTAGGGAGACGTCCTAAAGCTCCAGTGTACACTTGGAATTGTAGTAGTATTTGCAGTGTCAGGCAAGTATCTATTGATTTTTCACGCAATTTCTTACGTTATTACAGCAAGAACAGTGTTAAACAAAAGATTAAGATGTTACAAGGACTAGATCCTTGCAGAGTGAGAGAAAATACTGGTTTACAAGGTCATTCTCTACATTGTGTTTCTAAAAAAAAGTATGTCGAAGTGTTTTCCACCATTTCAGGATGTTAGCAGTTCATCATACTCAGATGAGGAAATTAGTCAGAACATTGTATTACGCGAAAAGTCCAGCACTAATGTTAAAAAAGTTGAACAGTGCTCTTTTGCGTAGATCAGTATCAGACGTAACAAAGGTTTGTGATGAAATTGAGATTAGTTACTTTGGTCCTCAGGAAGACAGTGCAGAAAGTGAGAGATTAATAGAAGAAAATGTGGAAGAGAATGTAGGACAGTGCAGTGTAGAACATTTTGAACAAGAAATTATACAGTTTAAGGTGATTTCAGGTGAAAGGCCAAATTATTCTTGTATCGGTTGTCGACGAATTCATTAAAAAAATCAGACCAGTACTGTTGACCTGTATTTAAAAAGTGAAAAGGAAAATAATAATGAGTGGAAGGATTTTACAACTTACTTGTTGGTAGAGAATTGTTTTGATTTCGGTTCTGATCAGCATATTTGTAAATATTGTTATAACAAATTAGAAGAGAACAAAATGCCTGCTGGAGCTGTGCATAATAATCTTGAGTTGGTAAATATTACTTCTGAACTGATGGATTTAAAAAACTATGAGTCTATTCTTATTCAATGTGTGCATCCATTTCAGGCTATTGTTCGTATGGAGCCTAAGACAGGAAAATTGCCTCCTTCTGATTTACAGAGAGGATTAAAGGGAAGAGTTTATTTGCCTCTAGATTTAAAGAAAAATATTGAAACTATTGGTGTAGAAAATGTAGAGGATGAACCTGTAGTTATTCTTGTTAATGGCGTTCCTACTAAGAGTAAGAAAATCTGGCAAGAATTAGTGGATGTTAGAAAAGTGAAAAAGGCAACGTTGTATCTGGTAAAAAATAATGAATATTACAAAAATGTGTATGTGGGAGAAGAAGAAATATCTGTACAAGAAGATACTGACTTGCCATATGGACAAATTGAAAAAGTGGATTTGTCCAGAACTGAAGAAATCTACGAACATTATAGTGTTCATCCTTTGCATTCCAAAGTAATTATGGGGAATGCTATAGAGTTATTTCAAATGAAAGAAGCGAAAGGAAGTCCCATTAGTGTATGGGAAAAAATCTTGGAAGCTCGTTGTTTCCCTCAGTTGTTTCCTACAGGAAAAGGAGGACAATATGATGAACGACCTCTGCAGATTCCTGCATCTGAATACCGGACATCAAGATTATATGCAGAAGATGCAAGATTTGGACAATGTATTCCATATTTGTTTCATCTTTTGTTTTGTCTGGACTTTCTTATGCAGTAAACCACATATTGAAAACAGGTGTACATCTGCAAAATGTTTCAGCAAAGGAATTTATGGATAAAGTACAGCAGAAAGATAATGTGTTGGAAACTCAGCTGATTAATCTGATGGCATGTCAGCGTGGTACTAATGAGTACTGGTACCGTTGTCACAGAGAACTCAAATGTATGCTAAGGAACTTAGGAACTCCTACATGGTTCCTTACTCTAAGATGTGCTGAATATGCTTGGGATGATTTACTTCAATTTCTTCCCAAGGCAAATCCAAATATACCAAATATTGAATACAAGACACCTGGAGAATTGTGCTCTTTGGATCCTGTTAATGTATGCAGGTATTTCAATCATAAATGCAAAGCTATGATGTCTTTTATCACCAATAAAAAAATCCTCCTCTTGGAGAGGTTCTGGATTTCTTTTGGAGAAAGGAGTATCAAGCGAGGGTGCTATCATTAATATAAGATGCTCCCAAATTTGGAACAGATGCAGATGATACTGGGTTGTCTTTTATTGAAGAATATGCTACATGTGAAGTACCCAAAAGTACACAAGATAAGGACTTAAGACAACAAGTCTTACGATTCCAAAGCCATCGTTGTAGCAAATACAGTCGTCGAAAGTACAAATCTAAGGACACATTCTACTGCAAATGTCGTTTTGCATTTCCTCGACCTGTAATATCAAAAGGAAGAGTGAACATTTTTATGTCATCTTTGCGACATAATATCACAAGAAAGTCTCCAAAAAATACCTACAACTTAAGAAGAAATGAAGAGTCAAAATACATAAATGACTATAATTCAGTCATTTTGTCTATGTGGAATGCTAATATAGATATTCAATATGTTGCAGACAATTCCATTGCTGTTGCTCGATATGTGACATCGTACATAACAAAGTCAGAAAAGACGGAATTGAAGGAAATGTGGGAAGAGATTTCCCATGAGAAGAGTCTAAGTAAGAAATTATACAGTTACAGTTTGAAGATGTTATCTCATCGAGAAATTTGAGCGTATGAATGCTCGGATCGCTTATCATCTGCAAGTCTGTACTCTAAATCCAGAAGAATCATTTGGGTGAGTTTAGGTCTTGCTGCAACACGAAACTGAGTTCTTAAATCTGTACAAGAAATTGAATATTTATCTGAAAAAGAGCCAGAAAGTACTGATATTCTGAAAACAAATATGTTGGATACATATTATCCAAATAGAAGTCATCATCTTGAGAACATTTGTCTCTATGAAGTGCTGCAAAACTATATTTTTTAACGGAATACTATCGAAAACATTAATAATGGTATATATGCCGTTATTGGTTCTGAAGGATGTCTGGTGAAACAAAGAAAAGGACATTTGATTAATCACAGTAAACTGAGTTGCGAAACACCTGAGAAAAGGGAATTTTACTATTTAGCTCTTTTGCAACTTTTCAAGCCATGGGGTGCAGAAGTGGAATTACTTGGAGTTTTTGAGAGCTATGAAGATTCATTCAATGCAACTAAAGATTCTATAGAATGTCCTGTTTTTGCTAATTATGTCAAAATGTTGAATGACGAAATTGAGCAAGAAGCTACAACTGCAGCTGAGATTGCTAGTGATAGTTCTCAAGACAGTCAAACTTATCCTCCATTGAGTCAGGACTCACTAGGAGAACCAATTGTTCTAAATGAAGCAGCAACTGCTATGGAAGAGGTGGAAACCGTAATGTATCAAGGTCAACAACATCTAACAAACTTAGGAAACTTAGAAGAACAACTAAATCTTGAGCAGAAAGAAATATATGAGCAAGTGAGAGAACAGATTGACCAGGGATTTCTTCATCAGAAAAAAGAGTGCTCTTGCTCATCATTTGAACCTATCGATATGTATGTGAGTGGACAAGCTGAAACAGGACAATGTTTTTCAATTAAAGTAATCACAACTTTTCTACAGAAAAGAACTAAGTCGCATTTGTCTTGTGTTGTCACTGCTCCAACTGGGTTGGCGGCACACAATATTAAAGGAATTACTTTACATCGTTTATTAATGCTACCAGTAGAACATGACAACAAATTACAATACCACAAGCTATCTGGAGAAGCTTCTTATGAAGTTTCAAGAGGATTGAAGAAAATGAAACCTCTCATTATTGATGAGGTAAGCATGGTCTCAAACTTATTGCTTACCTTTCTGCATTTAAGAATGCAGCAAATTCTTAAAACAGAGTATGATGTATTATTCGGTGGAAAACACGTCATAGTTTTTGGAGATCTTCTACAACTTACTCCTGTAAAAGGACAGCCAGTGTTTAAAACACTTGTGCATGAAGATACTAGAAAGTCTTTGGGGAGTATTGGCAATGTAAACATTTGGTCATATTTTCAGTATAAGGAACTTACTAGAAATATGCGACAAGCAAATGATGTTGATTATGGAACTATTCTTCAAGATATAAGAATTGTAAAATTGACCTAACATGGAAAACAAGCTTTACAGACACGATTACTTTCTAATTTTTTTCCAAATGCAAATATTGTCCCAGAGAAAATATACATGAGAATTGGGGCTGTTTATTTTTGGTGTCCTTGAGGCGAACCCCTGTGCTATTTCCTGGACTGTGGGCTCTGTGGGCTCCCTACCTGCCGGCTCTTGCTCTGCTGACTCTTCCCTCCGCCGCCTGCTCCACCGGACAACAGGAGCGGCCGCAGAGAGGGGGAGGCTAACACTACAAGCCCCAGCAGCCTCTGACAAGTCCACGCCCACAAACGCGCCGGAGGCGCTTTAAAACTGCGCGCTGTCTCCCGCCTCGCGAGACGCGCGCGGGCTGAGCCCGGGCAGAGGACGGGCATTAAGTGGCCATCCGGGGCCTGACGGGGACTGGATTGGGCCACCCCCTTTGATTTCTTGATTTATAGTAAGACAATTTTCACCTGGTGACTGCTGTAATATTTCAATGTTTTGAAAATTAGTGACAACTAGAGGCTACCCTGTGAGAAATGGCCCTTAAACACAACAAGAGTGATAAAACAGGAACTAGGGGCGGGAGAGGAAGTATAGCCGGTACTTTAGATGCTTTTATCATGAGGGCATCAGCAGCCTTAGAAAAGGAGATTGATCTAACCTTACGCAGTATTTCCCTAGACCCAGTGTTCCTAAGAAGATCTTCACTCGGGAGTATTGCAACAGCACCTTCACCCGAACAAGCCCTTACCCAGATTATACAGACCTCCCAACACCCCCGAGACCTACCCACCATCATAGATGTAAGCGGGATTGACTTAAATTTAGAATCCTTCATGACATACCCTAGTGTGGGGACAGACGCTAGAAATAGCATCAAGCCCGTAAATAATCTGCATATAGTACCAAAACAATCTGAGGGCACCCGCCAATCATTCCTAATCTAAAGCGGAAACGTGGAGGAAAATCACAGACAGGCGGATGTCCCAAAAGGCTAAAGGCAGCTAACCCGAGGCAGATTAAAAAGATTAATGATGGTGGAAACAAGTTAATTACTCAGGCTGGGAAATCCTGTCACGAACAAAAGACTCGTAGCGAGGAACTAATTGAAATTTCGTTTGAGGGTAAGAGTAGTGATAAATGCTCACTTGAAAATATAGAACTATTGGTGAAATCTTTATTTCTCCCCGTTGGTGGAGCGCACTAAAAGGATTGGAAGCCAACTTGAGGCTCTTGAGAAACTAATTCAGGGGAACACTGTAATGTTAAAAAAGATGGCTGACAACAGACCCGCTCATCTTGCTGATCCCCACGAAACTAAAACTACCCAGAAGTCCTCATTTAGTGAAACGGTGGCACTGAAAGGGAAGGAGACACCAAAACAAGCTAACACAAAGGTAATAAGTAACACTCCCCAGAGTACAAACACAACGGTTAGAGCTACCCAACTACAAAGAGATCAGAAGAACACCAGAAAAAGCACAGATAATGTGAGAGTAGGAGAGGATCCAGTCGATCTAGTAGGCACAAGTAATAAAGGCCGAAGGAGGAGGGTCGAGCTGCCGCCAGAATCTTCACCTTATGTAATTGTGCTGGCGGGAGTCCCCCGAGTGGAACTGTGAAAGGGTTGAAAGCTCCCAAGAATTAAAGAATAAAGTTATGTTTTGGTTAAGAAAAAACAGACCATTAAGACCAGACCTACAAGGGGAAATTATAAATCTACAGAGAACTAGCTGGGTTGGATACAAGAAAAAAAACATTGAAGGAGACTGTATATTAGTGAATTTTAGAGACCCCCGAGTTGTAGAGTACATTACCGGCTTCCAGAACCGCGACAATTCTGGGGGAATCGTTACCCTCGACCTAAGCTATTTTTATCTACCGTCCACCACCCCATATGGCAGACAGAGAGCCCATTTTCCACATTACGTAAGAAATGTTTTCCAACCGAGAAACCATTTTAATGGTCCTCCATCAATTAACATACCTCATGGATATCTTCCCTCTAATTACCCTAATACACACCTAGCAGGATACATATATAATACACCAATCAGTAATCGTTTTGATTGTTTATCCGGTTTGGGTGGTGTGGATTGACAACTGCGGGATTTAAGGTTACTGAATCTAGCCTCGATAACCCTCAGATCCTACCATCAATGGCTTACCATGAGAAATCGAAACCCCCTGGAATTATGGAACCCATTGATTTTGTATCTGGGACGGTCTGCCTTAACAACACGGAAGG
This sequence comes from Lissotriton vulgaris, assembly GCF_964263255.1. Taxonomy (NCBI): domain Eukaryota; kingdom Metazoa; phylum Chordata; class Amphibia; order Caudata; family Salamandridae; genus Lissotriton; species Lissotriton vulgaris. The sequence goes on along the minus strand of NC_141691.1, from coordinate 1,054,010,934 downwards.
CACAGCGACAATAGAAGCATTTTTAAGTGGGGGAATAGCATATAACAACCCTGATGGTGAGAGAGTAAAAACTAGTAGGTCTAATACTGACTTTAAACCGCCGACAAAGAATAATGCATTTATTGAGAGAAATGCAAATATAGGTGGGGGGCAAGCAGTATCTCCAAATGAACGTGCTGGGTGCCATAAACTAGGCTTTAACGGGGGTCTGGATTTAAATGGTCCATTATATTCTGGAACATTGCTGGTCTAAGGGCCAAAATATATAACCCAGATTGGCAAATACTTATTAATAGCTGCGACGTTATATGCCTGCAGGAGACATGGGCTAAGGAAGAATACCACATGAGTGGGTTTAAATCTGTATTTATCCCAGCCATAGGATCTGTACACGGCCGAGCTAGGGGGGGGGGTATGCATGTACATTTCAAACTGTCTTAAATGCAAAAAAATTGAGCTTTTTTATCATAACTGTTTTTACCATATTGTTGGGTTACATATTAATTCCACCCTTTGTATATTGATTGGTGATTTTTATAACAATATCCCTACAGCTGATATACCAGTAGTACTTAAAATCTTGAATACCAAACTTCACAGTTTAAACAGCAGTGATCGTAAACAGTTTGTTGTCATATGGGGAGGCGACTTCGATTGTGCCCTCTGCGATAGAGCAGGAACAGGAAACTGTGGTTTAATGGTGGATAGGGATATCGCATTGACACATTTCGAGCATTCAGTAACGGGGACGGCATTAAATGAGATCACCTGAAAGACCTCCACTGGCTCCCCGTCGACAAGAGAAATACGATCCGTCTCTTCACCCACGCACACAAAGCCCTCTACGACCTTGGACCCGAATACCTCAACACGTGCCTGTCCTTCTACACCCCCACCCGCCAACTTCGATCGTCCAATCAGGCCCTCGCCACAATTCCACGCATCCAGAGATCCACCATGGGAGGAAGATCCTTCTCCTACTTAGCAGCCAAGACCTGGAATGCCCTCCCCACCCACCTCCGCCTCACACAGAACCACCTCTCCTTCAGAAAACAACTTAAAACTTGGATATTTGATAAGTAAAGCTCCCCCCCTCCCTCAAGCGCCTTCAGACCCTCTGGGTGAGTAGTGCGCTATACAAATTTAAACTTGACTTGACTTGACTTGATGTTTACAAATGATTTAGGGTTCTCGAAGGAACTGTGTAGTACAGAGGTACCTTTCTCTGCTACTTTCAATGGAAGAGGATTATCCTCTACAGTTGACTTCATTTTGATTTCCTCGTGCTATGGGAACAACGTTGCCAGCTATAATGTATTAAAATCTCCCCTTAGCGACCATTTCCCTATTAGGGTAGAAATATCTGACCCACAGGCGATTGTGCATAAAGGTCCAGAGGTTTTTTCCAATGATATTGAAATCGCCAGACAGAATGGGTATGCCCTAAAATGGTCCAAAGTGGTTCCCGATGAGTTTCTTAGCAATCTAATTAAAGCTTGTAATAAGAGTTTTTCTGTCTGTCTGGACATGGCCTCTGATGATACAGATATTATAACTATTTTAGCGAAATAACGACATGTATCAAGGGAGGTTTGTGGGTAAAAACTAAGAACAACACAACCCAAAGGAAAACAAGGGGCTGGTTTGATACAGCGTGCAGTAAATCTGTAATCTGCTTAATGCCAACACTGCGTGAATGTTCTATATTCAATGAAGAAATGTTAAAGTGGGAAAATGAAGAAATTATAAAATTTGAAGCAATTGATAAAATAGAACATGAGAGAATCAGTATTATTTTGAGTGAAAACCTGAAGAGGGAATTGGATTGTTTTGAGAAATCAATAAGTAAAACTGCTGGTTTAGAAAAGAATTTGTACGCATGTGTAAATTGTAGAGTAATTTTGCGACGTAATTTGGATGTGCAAAAAGGTTTAGTAAATGGAGCAATGGGTAAAATTGTTGATTTTGTTGTTTATGTAAACAGAGCTGGCATTGAATTTTTGAAAATAAAATTTGATGAAATTGCTGAAGTACAACAAGTTAGTCGTTGTGCAGCTCGTTTTTTGTTTGTAAAAGATTTGTATGTCTGCAGAAAACGATTTCCTGTTTGTTTGGCATTTGCGGTGACCATTCATAAATCTCAAGGTTTAAGTGTAGATTGTGTTTTAGTGAATATTGGAAGTACCGTGTTTAAAGAAGGTATGACATATGTTGCTTTGTCTCGAGTCGGAACTTTATCTGGATTGCACTTGATTGATTTTGATGAGACAAAGGTTTCTGCAGATACAAACTGTGTGAAAGAGTATAATAGGTTAAGAAGAGAATATGCACCCAATTTAGGTCAATATCCAATGATTGAAAAGCGTGTGGTAGGTAGAAAAAGAAGATTTGAGAATATCGGTACTGAAACTGTAGAGAAAGAAAAAAACAAGATGAAATTGCGCCTCCAAGCAAAAAGACAAAGGACAGAGTTGAAGAGAATGTTGGTTATCGATTTGAAAATAGTTCTGGTGTCAACTGCTATGCTAATGCAGTTGTTAATGTTGTTTTTTTTCCTCAAAGTTTCCAACAGCAAATTGTAGAAAATCGGGACAAAAGATTCTGTTTATTGTTTAATTCTGTTTATGAGAAATGTACTAGTGATAAAAGTAAAATACAAAGTGTTTCTGATAATCGAAATGTTTTGGACATATGTTCTGGTTCTACTCAATTTACGTAGAATATTCAGCAAGATTGTCTGGAATTTGTAATGTTTATTCTTGGTGTACTGGAAGATGAAGGTATAGATGTTGAAAACCTTTTTGGCCTTTCTTATAAATGGCATCATGACTGTCGAAATTGTTTGTTTACATGTAGCACTAACATAGACACTGAGAGATTCATATATTTGACTTTACCTGACTGTGAATCAGTGTCTTTTAACAATCTAGTTAGAGGAGCAAGTCAAAACATGGAGTGTAGCCAATGTAAATCAGAAATGTCATCAACATTATTTATACAAAGATATGGACAGTATGTTATTTTAATGCTGCAACATTGTAGAACTGATGGAACAAAATTGAAAACTTTAATTAAAAATGTTGTAGCTGGTCAATGTTCAATATCTGGAAAAACTTTTATAGCTGTTGCTATTATTTTTCATAATGGACCTTCTACCACATCTGGACATTACATTGTTTATTTAAAATGTCTGAAAGGTTGGATACAGTGTAATGATACTCAATTAGTCTTTAAGCAATGTTTGCCCAAAGAGTTACCAAATTCGTACCTAATATTTTTAAAGACAAAATGTTAAGATCAAAATTTGCCCTTTAGGATTAGTGCTGTTAAGGTAGATTAGTCTGGTGTTGCAGAGTATTTTGTAAGTGAGAGTGAGGAGATTAAAGGTGATCCTTTTGTTGATATTGAGGCAGTGTAGGTGTATCAGGTGGTGGGTGATGTTGGTGCAGCCGGGGACATTGATGACCAGTCAGGTAGTGGTCTTTTGGATTTGTTGTAGTTGTTGTAGGTGTATGGCTAGAACTCATGTGTAGAGTGTTTTACCACAGTGTAGTCTGCTGCTGATGAGGGCCTGTGTCACTGTTTTTCTTTTGGTTAGGATCCATTTGTGAATGTTGCGGAGCATGTGGAACGTGTTATAGCAGTACGAGGACACGGTGTAGACTTGCTTACACATGGAGAGGGAGCAGTCGAGGTTGAATTCTATGTTGTGCACATGGTTAGTAGGTGTTGGTACTCTTCACACTGTAGTCAGGTAGCAGGAGTTGTCTGAGGCTGATGGAGTGGGTATGAGGATGAGTACCTTCATCTTCTGCCACTTTGTGTTTACAGTGCTGCTCTTTATGTAGTTGGTGATGTCCTTCATCGTGTCGTAGAGGTTCCTTTTGATGGTATGTGGCTTCTTGGTGATGAAGAGGATGAGCTGGGTGTTTTTTGTGTAATAGATGTTATTGAAGTTGTGATGGTGGCCTACTTATGTTAGGGTGGCCATGTAGATGATGAACAGCGTCGGATTGATAGATAAGTCCTGGGAGACCTGTAGATGGTCGGTGGTTTTGGAACAGAAGGCTGGGAGGCGAACATTCAGGTTTACTATTGAACAACTTCCAAACAAAGGACTTGATACATACAATTTGGCCGTAAGGAAAAGTGTGCAAAACCATTAAGGACTTTTTGCTATATATTTTCTCAGCATCTACTTGTAAGTAACATTATTTACAGTGTAAGAAAATTAATCAGAATTTATTGTTATTTTATGATTGCTTGAGATATCTAATATTTACGTAAGAAATTGCTCCTCAGAAAAAAACATTTAAGATATGTTTTATTTCTATTTTTTATATTGTTATTGACAATGTTGACTGTTTTTTTTAAGATATCCTTATGGATTGTCTTTTTTTTGCACGCTGTTATGTGATGAGTACTATTGAACTCAATGTTTGTAGTGAAATTCAATATATTCTGAGAACAGCAAAAAAGGCAAATGAAATGTTTTACAAATTATTTTGTGTTGTAAAATATATCTAGTAACAGTGTTTTTTTGTATCTTCCACAGGTGACAATTTAACAATATATACTTTTTTTATTATTTATTATGCTTAACGTAAGTACAAGTAGCTGACTCAGCTGTGGCCCGTGGAGGGAGTTGTGGTCAGGTAGGCGAATGGGGTGGGGGTGGGGCAGGGTGGGGGGTTATAAACAGAGGAATCTGGATGATTGCAGGTAAGTAAACAATTAAATTGATAAAATGAATTTCGTATCCTGCACCCTGCATCGCAAAATGCGATGCAGGACACGCAACGAAGTCGTATATTATCAACAAAAGGGGATACATTATCGCCGCTTTTATCGGCAGCAAATATTCTGATAAAATGGCGATAATGGGCTTGATAATAGGGCCTTGGAAATTCCCATAGCAGCCCAGGTTCTGGTGTTAAATTGGGCTGTTATGGGAATTCACAAGGGCCCATTATCAAGCCCTTTATCACCGCTTTATCGGCAGTTTTCCTGCTGATAAAAACGGCGATAATCTTAATAATGTCTTTCTATTGACGAACACGCGTTGCAATGCCTGTGACTTACATCCTTCAAATTTGTTTCAGGTTTACGTGTGACCAAGTCTGATAACATCAGAGTTTAATGACAAACACCGTGGTGTCTGTGCCTCGAAATCTCGTCGATCACAAAGAAAATAGGAGGACGATAAAATGAAAGTAACAGATGTACAAACAACAGTGAAAAACTACTAAAATGGCAGTGGACGGAGTACGTGATCAACTTTTGGAGCCTCTGCACTACATTCCAAATAAATGTAGATAAAATATGATTATTAATATATTGCAAAAGTACAGCAGCGGATGACACACAGAACCCGGGAAAACAAAGCGCCAAATGTAACACCTGAAATAAAGAAAGCTTTGTTTGTTGAACTTGAAGAAAAAGAAAAAAATGTGGGCTTCGAAACGAGGCTGCACATGCGTAGAGAGTACAACTGCTACACAAAAATAGGAAAGTTTTACATACTATCATTAAAATTAAGGGGAATATTATCAACAAAACGCGATACATTACCATCGCTTTTATCGCCAGTAACTGCTGATAAACCGGCGATAATGGGCTTCATAATAGGCCCTTGTTAATTCCCATAGAAGCCCATGTTAACACCAGAACATGGGCTTCTACAAGAATTAACAAAGGCATATTATAAAGACCATTTTCGCAGTTTCATCGCCACTTTCATGCCAATAAAACAACAATAATTTTAACACCGATCGTTGATAATACGCCGGTCAGTGCCATATCATCACTAAAGGGAGATACATTATCGACGCTTTTATCAGCAGAAAACTGCCGCTAAAGCGCCGATAATGGGCTTGATAATAGGCCCTTGTAATTTCCCATAGCAGCCCAGGTTCTAGTGTCAACATGAGCTTCTATGGCAATTCACAAGGATATATTATCAAGCCCATTATCGCCGCTTTATCGTCAGTTTCCTGCCGATAAAAACAGCGATAATGTATCGCCTTTTCTTGATAATATGGCCCATTCCTCTTTTTCTTTACCAGTAAACTTAGCTGCATATCATCAACCACCGGTGTTAAAATTATCGCTGTTTTATTGGCAAGAAACTACCGATAAAACGGTGATGATGAGCTTCATAATACGGCCTTGTTATTTCCCATAGAAGCCCATGTTAACACCAGAACATAGGCTTCTATGGGAATTTACAAGGACATATTATCAAGACCACCCTCCCAACATTAGTAAAAAACTCCAGACAATGCAGGTACCCGGAGCTGGAAGGTCATTTTACATATCACTGCCCCAGGAAGGTAGCGTTTCCCGGAACGTGTACGGGGAGAGAGAGAGAGAGAGAGACCTCAAAACATATATACTGGGTCTGAAAATGTCCTCTCTTGGTTTTCCTTCCACTCTTGTTTCTGCTTGATTCAGGGCTTTGCTGGAGTATCCCCTTGCTAAGAATCTGGTTTTCATATCTATCTTTCTTTGCCTGTACGTATGTTTCCTCAGAGCTGCAATTGCATTTTGCTCTGAGGAACTCGCTGTAGGGTATGCCCCATCTGAAGCTCGGCGGTTGCGAGCTCGCAGCGTGGAGGAGGGAATTCCCTGCTGTCTGTTTTCGGAAGATGTCAGTACCTATTTTCCCTTGGTCTACTGTTAGCTTAAGGTCAAGAAATTCAACTGACGTTTGTCTATAATGTCTAGTAAACCGGAGATTGACATCGTTCATGTTCAGACAATCAATAAATACATTCAAGTCATTGTCAGTACCATGCCATACAAAGAAGATATCATCTATATATCTTAGCCATTTTGATACCTTGCGAGCCCATAGTTCAGTGCGGTCATTCCAGAGCACCTGCTTCTCCCACCAGCCTACCATGAGGTTGGCATAGCTGGGAGCAAAGCAGGTGCCCATGGAAGTGCCTTGTAGTTGCTTGTAATGTACATTCTTGAACATAAATACCTTCTCCTTGAGACACAGAGAGATCATCGCCAATGGCATGTTCGTGTGTTGGAGATATGTGGCTGGACGGTTCGTAAGAAAAAAACGACAGGCTTTAAGCCCATCCTCATGTCTGATACTCGTATAGAGCGCTTCTACGTCTAGACATACAAGCCAATCTGAATTAGTTATGACTACGTTTTGTATCTTGTGTATGAAATCAGTAGTGTCACGAATATAGAATTTAAGGTCTTTCACAAATGAAAATAAAAAGTGATCTACATAAGTGTTGGTATGTTCAAATAAGCTGTTTTTGGATGAGACTATTGATCTCCCTGGGGGTTCCCTCTTGTTTTTGTGTATTTTTGGCAGAAGATATAAAGTGGGTGTTGTCGGTATGTTGTTTTTCAAAAATTGTCTCTCATCCCAGGATAACAGCTCTTGTTCATGCCAGCTGTCTACTCTTTCATTGTAGGAAGCCTTGAGTATACCTAAGTATTTCCTGTCTACTCTGCTGTAACATGTGGTGTCTTGTAATTGGCGGTGGGCTCCTTTGGTATACATGTCACGTGTCATGATTACTACGTTTCCTCCCTTATTGGAGGGTTTTATGACTATGTATTCATCTTATTGTAGTTTACTTAGCGCTTCCCATTGTTCTCTACTGAGATTACTTCTGCCTGTGTACTTTCTCGCTAATGTTAATAGGTCTTGAGAGACTAAGTCGCTGAAGACATCTATATTGTCTCTTGGGAGTGTAGGCATATATTTGGATTTACTCCTAAAGCTGGTGAGGGGGGTTGCATCAGTATTTGTGCCTAGAAGTGATGTAATGTCTGATGTGTCTGTTGGGTCAAAGGGATCAAGGGCCCTACGCAATTGCTCTGATTGTGTAAGTTGGGCGAGGTGTGTCATGGTCTTGTAAGGCCGGGACATCTCCTATCAATATCCCTGTGTCACTAGCAGATAATTGGTTACATAGTGTTGATTTGTCATTTTTCTTATTAGCATGCATTTTGCACAGTTTCAATTTTCTTTTGAATTTGTACAGTTCCACACGTGCTTCAGCATAATCAATTTTCTTATCAGGGCAAAATGATAGGCCCAGTTCTAACATGCCTTTTTCAACAGAGGACAAAGTTTTATCAGTAAGGTTCATTACCGTTAACTTGTGGGTTGTGTCAGCCATCATTGGTTCTTCGCTTTCTGATGGCCTCTTGTTCCCATGCCAGTTGCTCTGATGCTTTCGGCGCCTGATATTCCTTTTAGAGTTTCTTCTGGTTTTTCTTGTCTTTTCCCTTTTAGTCTCCCCTTGTTTGACTGTTCTTGTGTCCTTTGGATGACCAGGTGCTCCCAGGAAAAAGACAGTTGTTCAAAGGTTGAGGAGTCACAGCTATCCACTGATTCCTGATCTGAAATTAAGTCAGTTACGGTATCATATTTGCCACATTCTAAGGATTCCATGGCTTGATATTTTCTCAAGTCTATTCTTGCTTTATCATATTTCCTTGCGAAGGTTAGTATTCGACCTGTCGCATAGTATTTTTCATCCCTGATGAATTTGCGTTGTTTTCTGGCGACTACATCTTTCTCGAATTTCTTCATTCTTTCTTCAATATTCTTTATTACTTTATAAACTTCTATTTGGTCGCTTTCTGATTTTAATTCATCAAGAATTTCTTGTATTTGGGTAATAGTATTTTCTGCTCATCCCATGCATTTGAGATTAAGATCTCCATCATCCGTCTGGAGCATGTGGTTGTAGTCTCAACCCAAACTTGTAAGACTTTTGGTTTGGGTTTCGCAATGGTTGGCGTGATGAAAATGCGCAATCCCCTCGGTATTCTGTTGTTCTCTAGGTAACTTTGTAGAGAGGTGGCCTCCCACCACCTGCTGATCTCTTTGCGTCGTATACGTTCCAAATGATTGCCCTTTTGACGAAGATTTGTAGGTGTCACTATTTGCATGCTGTTTTCTGCTTGTTGGTAGTCACGCTGCGTGTTAGAAAATATGGCCTTTGCAGACTCCTCACGTCCTTTCAAGTACTGGTCTGCCATAGTTTAAAATATTTACCTAAGTGCTGATGCACAACTCTGCTCGTTGTGGACGGTTTCACGCTTACTGCAATCTTGCTAGCTTGAACTCTGGGCGGCTTGCTTTGCAATGTGGTGTTGTTGCCGAAACAGGTCAGGTGGAAGTTCTAGGACGCTTCCTTCCTGTGAGTCCGTCGTCGATGCACTGCTCGCTGTGCAGCCCGGTGTCCAGCCAGAGAATACGCGGAAGCTTGTGCAGCCTGTCGGGTCTCCCTTTGGGCTTTCTCTCGAGTTGCTCTGATGTTCTGCAGGTCGTTTAGGCCGTATCAGCAAGATCTAAAGATTGTATTCATTGCGTTTGTAGCCATCCGGCGGGTCAATCATTTACGACAGGGAATCCACATGGAGGGTAGACGGAGACTGAATACCCAGCCAGGCGTGTCGGGGCTTCGTTGGTGGACGCCGCCGCCTATATATTACGCCGAAGGAGCTTCTGATGAATCCAGAAATACAACGAGCCCACACACCGATCTAAGCAGGTAAGGTTTATTTTCTTGACAGCAAAGGACGACACGTTTCGACTACAGCCGTAGTCTTGGTCACATGACCCACCCTTCTTTTTTTAACATTTATTCACACAGTGCAGTCACATCATCATGGACATGAAAGAAAGATATACATTTTCATGTTTTAAACAATGTTAATACCTCACATTGGAATTATAAAGTAAATCATAAGGTGCAACAGGGCATTTTAATACATTTGGCATCGGTTTATAACTATAGTAGGTTAGTTCCCACATGTTGTTTATAACTGAAACATAAAGTATGTTTTGTTTTCTCAAATGCCATGTTGTTCAATGATGTACCATATAGATCATGGTAAGTCCAAGACTACATCCAATGAACAGTCCATCATGGATGTGTGGTATTCTATTCTATGTGATCCCTATTGTAGTTATTGTTCAGTTGCGTGAAGGTATAGTACCTTAGTGCTAATAAACAGTGACTAGAGTCTTGGCCGAAGACCATCGGTGACTCAGGTGCTCATACTCGTACCTCAGGTGTGATTCAATCCTCACGTTCCTATAATAAGAAGCACATCATTAGATATAATTAGAAATCATTTTAATATTGCAATTATCATACATGTATAGATTTAAATCTCATACAGACATAGTTCATTATAATCTGACATATCAACAACAATAATACTGAATAAATGTGAAAGATTGAGAGCCAATGTATTTCAATAAAGTGATAAGGTGAAGGAAGGGGGTGGAGGGTGGGATTGGTGGGATAAAAATGCAAAAGGTTATCGTGAGGATGCCTGCTAGACCTGTCATCCATCTGCTGGTGTATAATATATATATATATATATATATATATATATATATATATATATATATGACTCCACTCTGCTCCTCCAACAGACGTACTTGGACACAACATGATGCTGGTGAAATATTTAATTGCAGGATACAACGCATTTCAGCTTTCTCCTTGTTCACGTTTCAACATTGTAACAAACAGTGATTGTATTTATCCTATGCCTACCATAGACATAGGACTAGCACCCCATACGTGTACCATTCTTCTCAGAATCATGGCATCCATTTTGAAAGTCTTAAAGCTTCTAATTGCACAATATGCTTCAAAACATTTTACACCCTATCAGTGATTACCAAGGGAATTAGACCCTCACACTTCATATTTCTTATAGAGATGCTCGGCAGGAATATTTACAAAATTGATTCAAATCGTTGTTAATAAAACATTACAGCCTTTACTTCGTTATGTTTTTCACCGTAGTGGCCAGTGCGCTTTCACTGACCTCGAAATATACCCCATACACTCATCGATGAACATTTCATTTGGCGTTCCCTTACAAATATCACATCAACTAATAAAGTTTATCTGTTTTGAATATTCACTCGAATTACATACAAATACTGTGATCTCTAACAATAACAATACCGCCCATGTGGGCATATGCACTGCAAACGTTTTACACAGCTATGTAATACATACTGTACATAATAATACTCCATCTCGCCCCAGTGGGCAAATAGTCCAAAGTCAATATTCTTGTGAAAGTCAGTTATTTCAATATCGCACATCAGCGGAAAATATGATAGGGCCATCCAAATCATTGTGGTGCCATGATCAACAAGATGCCATTTCATATCTAGAAAAATCAACATTTTAAAAACATTTTAAAATCACAGTCAGATTGAACACCGCTTAATGTTATTACATATACAGATTTCATTCTATCAAGTGAACTGCTAGTTCCTCGCTCGAGTGCAAACCATTTGGGGTCATGCAATCAAACTCAATAATGTACTTTGACTCTAATTTACACAGTGATAGCTCTCTGTTTCCACCTCTGATTCCCATGTCAACCATATCAATCACCGCCATTCTCAAAAGATTTTCATCTTGAAAGTGGCAGTCAAAAAAGTGATGTGCTACCGGGTATTGCTTGTTGTTGTTCTTGATAGCACGAACATGCTCTTTTACTCTCTTTTTGGCACGTTGTATTGTGCTGTCCACGTACCACTTATTGCATGGGCAGATTAATACGTAAACACAATATATGGAGTTACATGTCAGAGACTTGCATATTACAAACTCTCTCTCAATATTGGGAATATTCAGTGCATAGCAGTTAATACTTCTACGACATGCTCTGCAATTCTTGAAAAACCTGAATCCAGATCTACTCTCATTCCTGCTCCTGTCCTGTTTTGTCACATGATTGTGGCTCAAATCATCCCTCAGTGATCTACTTTTTCTAAGGTAACTTATGGATTACTGGATATGTATGGTTTGAGATGCCCATCAGTAGATAGTACATTCCAGTGTTTTTTTTAAATCTTCCTAATCTCATGGGTTTTTCCTGAAAAAGTAGTCACAAATCTCACTGTTTCCTCGTTCGTATCCAGTCTATTGGGATGGAGCACTTTGTGGACACTTACAACTGCACCTCCAAAGGGCAGGTAAAGATGGACCTCATATTTCACACGGACAGATCTGAGAACTGGAACACCACTTTAAGAATGCAACTTCACATATCCAAAACCACAACCACCTCACATAGCTGTAAGCTGACGACCTCTCTCCCCAACCAGGCTTCTAGAAAAGGGAATACATTTGTGACCATTTACTCAAATGGCACAGTTCTGATACAGGCTAACAGTGAGCACTTAGAGGCCTTCGACTCCTTCTTCCCTGCACTTCGTTCCGTGCTGCTTCACTCTCCCCGACCTGCTCCTTCCCAACCTCCTTCCCCGGCCAACATACCCCATCAAGCTAAGCAAAGGCCTACTCCTGCTCCCTTGATGAGATCCTTCAGTCGCCCCCCTAGAAGCTCCTCCCACTCTTCTGCCCCCCTGAATCGTGACCTTCTTTCTTCTGGGGTAGATCAAGTCCCTCCACCCCCTCAAACTCATCCGCGTCATCAGCACTCCTCCATCCCATGGGCTAGACCTACTGAACTCTCTACCATGCCCGCAGACTCACTGAGGCAGAGCCCTCGATTAGACCCCCCCACGGAATGTCGCTAGCAGAGACAGCTGGGATGACCAACGTACCATTAGGCCTCACATCTCGTCCCTGCTCCCAACGCTGCGAGAGGTCCTGACCCAAAACTGCTCGTCCCCAGCCCCGGAGAATTTGGCGCTACGGCTAACCCTACTAGAAAGCCAGCTAGAAATAATAGTCAGGGGCCTTGAGGAAGTCCTAACCAACCTAGACAAAGTTCAAAGGCCCCAGCAATCCCCACCCAGGTCCTCTTCTCAAACAGACCCTATCCTTCTAAACCTGCATCTCGGGCCCTCATCTGCCCACAAGATCCAGCGGCAGAATCCTACCAGGAATGATGCTGAGATCCAGTTTCAGCCTCCCGTAAGAATCAAAGCCCCCACATCTAGGGTACAGATCCCTTCTAGTAAGGAGGCTGAGACCCAATAACAAAGACCTTCTAAAACTAAAGCAACAATGTCTGATGAAGATGTTTCGGACTTTGAAGTGATCACAGGCTTCAGAAGAGACCACCCCCTGCAAAAAGCACAAGACCTCCACCCTCCCTTTCCTCAATTCCAAGGGCCCCATCAGGAGAGTACCCAAGCAATAGGAAATTATTCACTAACTGCATGCTCATTAACTGTAGATAAGCCCCCAAGCATGCAACGGAATTAGCAGGAGCCATTCTCTCTCAAGATTTAGATATTGCGTTCATCACGGCTGAACAAGATCTCCCATCCCTGTTTTCATATGCTGGTACCCCCAGGTTTCTCCATCATCAACAAAGATAAAGAAGACCAACGAGGTGGAGGCGTGGCCATCATCCATAAGAAGGACATAGACATCACTGTAATGGACTCCTGCAAGTATAGCTCATTTGAATGTCTCACTGTCAACATCAAAACAAAGGATAACAGCACATTAGTCGGTCACCTGCTCTATCACCCTCCAGGTAACACCCACACATTTGGGCAACACTTATCCGACTTGATTGCCCACTGTGCTCTCAAGGACACTAACTGCCTAATCCTGGGTGATTTCAATCTTCGCTGTAACAAAGCTAACACACTAATTCAATCTCTCAATAATCTCCTCTGCGACAATAACCTGTCTCAACACTGCTCGGAAGAAACTCACAACAAAGAAGAGACATTGGATGCCATTATTGCCCATCGGGACGGAATCACAATTGACAACATTCTTCCACTTGACTGGTCGGATCACCACATGATCTTATTCCACATCAACAAAAAAGCTCTATCCCTGCCTCCTGTTCAAGATCCCCCCAAATGGTCCAGAAAGCTCGCCCAGATCCCCCTGGACATCATGGAAGAAAGGCTAAAGTTGATTCTACCCAGCGGCAAGTATATATCCACAAATGGCCTCACCACGCTATACAACACAAATATGGTATCCCTGCTGGACCAACTAGCACCCCTGAAACTTAAAAAAATGAGCCATCCGTCCCGATCCTTGTTCAACTCTGACATCAACGACTAAAGGAGACAACTAAGGACCTCAGAAAGATGTTGGAGGAGCATGCCCACTACCTCCCACCATGATCAACTCAGATCTATCAGGAAGAAGTATAACAGTCATATCAAGAACAAAAAATCTGTATATTTCCACTCTGCACTGGATTGCACATAAAACAGACCCAAGGAGCTCTTCAGAATCATCAGACAACCAACCTCCGAACCTGATACGTCCCTGGGACAAGCTTCCAAAGAACGGTGAGACAACTTTGCCACCTTTTTCAATGACAAGATCTCCAAGATCGAGTGCTCACTTGACATCAGCTGCTCCTTCCCTCACTTTAGCAGCAATGCTGGGGTGCTCAGCTGCGTTCCTACTCCCAACACCAAATCCTGGTCACTCTTCCAACTCATTCCAGAGGAGGAGATAGCCAAACTTATCTCCAGCTCTAAACACTCATCTCACACCCTAGACCCTCTCCCGGCTCAACTCACCCAAAAAATTGAAACTCTCCCTTGCTCCACTCTGGTGCAGGATTATAAACAGCTCCTTAAAAACCGGAATCTTTCCAGATTGTCTGAAAGTGGGTCAAGTCCCCCCACTGCTGAAAAAACCAGGCCTGGACATAAATGACCTAAACAACTTCAGACCTGTCTCCAACCTTCCTCATCTTTCCAAAATCCTGGAAAGATGCGTACTCCAACAATTAACTCAACACCTGGACAATACCAACCTCCTCGACTCCCATCAGTCGGGTTTCAGGAAAGGGTGCAACACTGAAACCGCAATCCTCAACATAATTGATGATATCACTGGACTCAGACCAATGTTGCCTCCTTATTCTCCTAGACCTATTGGCAGCATTCGATATAGTTGACCACAAACTTCTCCTCAAAGCTCTCGAAGAAAGGGCTGGTTTAAACAAGGTGGCCCTTGAATGGTTCTCCACATTCCTACTCAACCGCTTCCAGAAAATCAAAATCAGATGGTTCGAATCCGACCTCCAACCAGTCTTGAGGGAGTCACCCAAGGATCAGTGCTCTCCCCCCTACTCTTTAACATTTATATGGAACCCCTTCGCCGCCTTACTCAGAGAAGCTAACATCCCTTTTCACCTATATGCTGACGACACCCAAATCTACCTGAAATCTCCTCTGCCAAAGACATACAAATACTCAATGAAACACTAAGAGATGTGCAACATTGGCTATCAAGCAACCATTTAAAACTGAACCCGGACAAAACCAAACTACTCCTCATCTCGAACAAAGAAGAGAACCCTCAAGTGGTTGAGTGGCTAAAGGAAATCGATGCGCTCAACGGGAACCTCTCCCTGGCCGATTCTGTCAAATCATTAGGCATCACGCTAGACTCAAAACTGGACATGACCAAACACATTAAGATTTTGGCTAAGAGCGCCTTCCTTAATCTGAAGCTACTAAACAAAATAACACCTTTCATTCCACCCAACGATCTCAAACAAGCCACTCAAGCATCGGTGCTGTCAAGACTGAACTACGGAAACGCAGTCCTCTCTGGAATTGCATCGATGTACCGCAGCCACAGGACCACATTGTTCTCAAACTCTTCCATTTGGGTGGACACCTGCTCCTCCCACCAGGAGCTGAAGAAGATAAAACAAATAACAACATCATGTGTGATGAGCCTAGACCTTGTACAAAATGCTCAAGGTATTCTGATCGAGTAACTTCAAAGTGGTAGTGTCAAGCAAAACTGAGTTTGAAGAATATTATCCTGTATGTGCGCGCAAATTAATGTGTGTCCAATGTCATTGTGTTTAGAGAGAGAATGTAACTTAAGAACATGAGCATGCATAATGGCATTTCCAAACTGTACCCACCCGACAATATGAAATTACCAGGGCCAAAAACCAGTTTGAAATTGTGAAAAACACACTTATCCCCTTCTCTCAAATGAGATTAAAGAATCCACATCAATGGCACTTCTGGATTACCCCATCAACTTAACCAGTATATCCTCTGAGGTCTGGGGTTAAGCAGACAAATTTGTCATGTATATCACATTGCTAAAATTATTATCTAATTTATCAGATTTAATCCCAGCAAAGTCTATCCCTATTCCATGCTTTACAAGTTTTGGTCAACTTGCTCCTGAAGCATGGCATAGTGCCATACATCTTAAAAACCACCAAAGGTACTCCATCGCTGAAAAAATGGGGAGCAGATCCAGAAGACATTAATACTTTTTGGCCAATTCCAACTTTCCTTTTCTACCCATAGTTCCAGAAAGCTGTACTGAAACTCAACTAAAGCTTTTCATCAAGGGTGAGGCTGTCTTGCTGAAAATTGTGGAAAATTCTGCCACATCTTGGATAAAAGTGAATTGTATGTTCTTATTCTTTTTGTTTTATCAGAAGTATTTGATACAGTCATCCACACCACTGACTTAAGAATCATGGAACTATGAATGGAATCATAGCTCCAAGCTAGTTTAAGTTATATCTAATGTACGACGATAGCAAATAAAGTAACCACCATTGTTTCAAACCCATAACCCCGTCACCAGGGAGTACACCAAGGATTCATTTTTCTCTGACATTTATCAATATATATATATATGTATATCGTACTCCTCTGCTCCCTCATGAATCCATTACCTTTTCTTATTTCACTTCTATATCGATGACAAGCACCTCTTCCTGTGAGTGACATACCTGGAAGACATTTTCAATCCGGCCAACAACTAAGAAGTACCTAAATTCATGTGTATCTTACCATCACCTCAACCTGAATGCATCGGTCCAATCCAAACATGGCATGAAGCAAAATACTTACTAGACTGCAAGCCATCAATGTGAAGAGTGCTAAATCTTTAGGCTTTAGCCTCAACAATAATATCAATATGCAGGTTCACACTAAAGTATGAATAAAACGTGCTCACTCCCAATTCATACTCTTACGAGGTCCAAGGAAATCCTTGGTTCACATCATTCACCTAAAATCAGTCCTCAACACTGTGGCTGACCTGATATTTGGAGATAACAGATCGAAATACATCTTGATAATCATATTCCCACTCAACTGCTTCCCATAGAGCTGATACATTTATTCAAGCTTACACAGCGATAATGCTATACATTAAATTTCTCTTAGTTATCTAGCTGACAAAATGTGTCATCCCAGATAGATCACATACACTCAAGAGAACAGACTCCTTAGTCCTGGTAATTTCAGCCTTCCAGAAAGCCTAAACTCTCAATCAAGCTATCTCATGGAGTAGTCCTAGAATGTGGAACTCCATTCCACTGTCCAATAGGTTGCTCATTTGTTTGAACACTTTCAAGAGAGAGCTTAAACAAATCCTTTAATTTAAATTCGAATGGGAAATATCTGTAAAGAAATCTTCCGACACTTGGGATGCTGATAAAAGTATAGCCTTATTCCGTCTTAGACTCTACGTCTGCCAATGTTTTGCCCATGTTAAACCTTTGTGGGTGTTTACCCCAATGTGCATTTGCTATTTTGTTCATAAGGTTTTCTGATACCTTGATTAGTCTGGTTCTCACTATACAAAACCACAAGTACATAACCCACTATTAAACAGCTGTTAAGAATTTGGGATCAGATTTAAACAAGTATGGACACAAGAACACTTAATTGATGGTCCAAGAATAATATGCAAGTTGATTAGAGTGATACAATCTCAGTGAACTGGCGTCAAAGTCAAATGCTTACACGTGGCCCTCCCTACATATCCCACACTCGCTATTCATACACATCCAAGTGATATTCCACTCTTAAGACTCTCTCAGTAAATTGTTTCCATGCCAACATGCCACAAACAAGAACACTGAGCACCATGAATTGCTGTGTCCCAGACTCTGCAAGTTAGTACTTATGCTGCACAGAGCACAGGTTGGAAACATGGAGGAGTTATTATTGCTCATTGTTAGTGGGCTGGGTGGTTTGCAGGATATGTATTAACTAGCATAGTAAGCACATCAGCTCATGCCCTGTAAAAAGAGTGAGATAGACATGAGGATTCCTTCTACGCTTCGTGATGGGTGCAAAACAGTGTAGTGAATCGTCCCATGGATTTCTAGCATTGGTATTTGATCTACAGCGGGCTCTGATTTAGCGCAAAATTCATTTTTTATTTGTAGGGGTGATTCATAATCACGAGTAGGCCACACCCACATATATTCTTCCATTGTATTAACATGAGACATTAGAATGTGAACTGTAATAACATGAATCGTGGTGTATTTTCGGACAGTTCAATGTGAACCTGAAGAAATCAAGTTCAAAACTAGATGTAACTAGCTGAAGCCATTAATGTTCAGAATTTGTGTGCACCACTGACAATTAGTCATGTATTTGATGTGCTTATGTAACGGATCAATTTAGAATTGCGTAGTAAAGAGTGTTTATTTTATATGCAATTTCATAATGCCTATGTGTTATTTTCTTATGTTGCCCAATTTCTGTTGTCCTGAAATGCATTTTCCCTGGAAGCTCTTGCATTAGATTTAATAGTTGAATTTCATTTGCATGTTGGATTTGTTCTTTCTCACAGTTCTGTTGCAGGTGGAAGATTCATCCATTAAAAATAATATATATATATATATTTTTTATATATATATATATATATATATATATATATATATATATATATATATATATATATATATATAACTACTTTTAATAAAAATAAAAAATAAAAAAAATCAATAAAGTAAACAATAAGTATTGAGCAGCAAAAGAAATTCATAATGCATTTGTATACACCACTTTAAAAGGGGGGGTCCCATCAGAGTAATACATGTAGAATAGAATAGCTATGTGAGTTGTGGTTTAGGGTAACACTTTATAGCATTGTCTCTGTGATTCAGGGAGAACCTTGCTCGGGATCTTCCTGCATTAAACTGGGTTCCATGTCTAGATTCCTGTATGAGTGCCATCCTGCCCAGACTTTCTCCCTCTTGCGCGTACAACCTCTCCCCAGGTATATTGATTTCTCATTTGTCTTGCACTAATCCGTATCCCGCTCCCCCACGATCGGGGCCCCGGCCACCCCCGAAAGGTTTGCAATATTTTGTTTGGCAAATATAAGACCTGAGTGAGAAATCAAGCTCCTACCCTGGTGCCCTCCACTTCTCTTCAGGAGGCCTTACCTGTCAACTGAGTTTGTGTGCCCGATCGCCCGTGGGTGCAGTCTGGGAAGCTGTTCTGATCCTTTGGAGCCGCATCACTTGTGTTCTGTTCCTCTGCAGCTTTGTGCACTGCGGAGAGACCTCTGTTCTGGGGCAGAGACATTTTCACCTCAGTGATTGCTGGGAGTGACTTGCCTCACCTCCCCTGGTGTTCTCGTCACCTGGTGGCACACTGACTTCTTGAAGCTCCTGCAGAGTGGATGGATTTGCAGCAGCCTCTAGCACAGCGTGTTTGTGGAGCCAAGCATTGCTGAAACATGTAGAGGATACACCTGAGTGCTTACAGTTCTTGCAGGGTGGCCAACATGATCCCTGAACCACGTCTTGAGCAGTGAGTGGGTCTTCCTACAGGACACTCCAGAACACCCCTGATATAGCGACAAGGGTGGTTAACTTCCCTGACGGTCTGCACTATGGCTCCCAAACCTGCCAGACAACTTAAAGAGCATCCTCATGGGCTGCTCTACAGGTGTATGGTCCAAGACAAGAATCTCCCCTTGTCCATAATGAGTGCACAGGTAAGCCAAACGAATCTCGGGCTGTAAAAAACAGCTGGAGAGTATGGGGGCAGGGAGGAGGAGGAGGAGGAATCTACCAGACAGCACTAAGCTGTAGTAAAAAAAAACAGGGCACAAAACAAGTCTCTGAGCAGGGGGGTTTTGGGCACAGAAAAGACAGCCTTGTTCCATCTTTGGCCCCACCGCAACCAGCTATCAAAGCATTTTTTTAGGTTAAGGACGGAAGTGTGGTCCATCCAGCTTAGGGAGCACCTCGACAAGTTCGGCCAGAGTGTGGAACCCAAATCGGATGACAAGTCTGATATATCATGAGCACAGCAGGTGGCAGGAGAGACCGCAGCCGATGGGAGCTCTTCTTCTTCAAAGTTAGGGCTACACACATTACAAGACATTCATGAGTAGGGAAAGAAAGGTGGTTAGCAGTCCCAGAGAGGAGAGGTGAACCAGGAAGCCCCATTGAAAGAGCATCAAGTTATGTATAACTCCTAATCTTTGACTCCCAGTGGTGTTATGAGCAATCTAGGCTGTAATACAGAAACTAATAGTCTAGCTCCAGCCTATCTCACATCCAATGGGGCTGATAAATTATTTTCACTCACTGATCATTCTCGCTTGTATGACTTGGTTTCAGTCAAAGTGAAGTTGGGTACAGCTCTTCAGCATCAGGCTGTAGCACTCTTGAAGCACCTGAGACAGCCTTCTAGCGCCAAAGGCATCGGAGGAGCACTAAGGGCAACACAGACTCACAAAAGAACAGGGAGAAGTCTACCATCGGCGGTAGGCTGAAATGGGACTACCCCCATATAAAAATATTGGGAACATCAGAGATAACGCCCGCTCAGGCAGAGGACTGCTCTGGGTGCTTTGCAGGTTGTAGGGGCAGTAACTATGGATCCTGCGCTGGCCCCAATCTTAGAGTCTATCGAGGAGCACCGTGCTGAGACCCGTTCAGATGAGAAAAAAACAGGCAGGCCACAAAACAATTGGGAAGGCGCAGTCATGAAAGTCGGGAAGG
Organism: Lissotriton vulgaris; assembly: GCF_964263255.1. Lineage (NCBI taxonomy): Eukaryota > Metazoa > Chordata > Amphibia > Caudata > Salamandridae > Lissotriton > Lissotriton vulgaris. The sequence continues at coordinate 1,053,990,204 of NC_141691.1, read as the reverse complement.
CATGTTCTGAGATTAGCGAGCAGCTTAACACTATAGAGTAGAGAACAACCGTTTTGGAAACTGAGCTGTCTGCTGTCAAAGAACAGACCAAGGCCTAGATGTAGGTAATAGCAAATTACCGAATGGTAAATACCGAATTTTACCCATTCGGTATTCACTATTCGGTAATTGCTATGTAGGTAAAATATTCGGTAAAAATACCGAATCTGTAAGATTCGGTAATTACCGATTCTGTAATAACAGAATCAGTATTTGCCATTGATTCCTATGAGCCTTGAAGCCCATAGGAATCAATGGCAAATACCGATTCTGTAATTACAGAATTGGTAAAATTACCGAATTTGCAAGGGTGACAGGGTGTCACTTTGACACCCTGTTGCACCCCTGTTTCTGGCTTGTGTGCCATGTAGGGCATGTCTGTGTGTCACATGGCACAGGTGTGCATGCACAGATGTGCATGTACACTGGAATTCATTATTTACCATGGAATAGTATTCCATGGTAAATAACGATTCGGTAAGGGCCTGTGGCACTGATTACAGTGCCACCTACATCTTGAATTACAGAATCGGTAAATTTACCGATTCGGTATTTTACCAATTCTGTAAATTTACCGAATCGGTAAATATACCGATTCTGTAAATAAAATTCTCCCTCCATGCCAAATCCCAAATACCGGTCGGTAACCGCCGAAATCGTCCGTTACCGGCCAGTAATTGGCGACCTACATCTGGCCCTTAGTCCCTTAATGCCCAAATGACTGATGCCATGTGGAAAATGGAGGATTTACAAAGAAGGAACAATCACCGGTTTCTGGGGATCGAGGAAAACTTGGAAGGGGGTGATATTCGATCCTTTATAGCGAACCTTCTTAAGGAAGCCTTTCCTGAGCTTCTGGGGTTGGATTGGGAATTTAAAGTTCAGAGGGTCCACCGGTTCCTGTTACTATGTCACAGGCCCACAGAGGTCAGGGGCAGCCCAGGGCCATCTTAGTCTTTTTTGGAAATTTCCTGTTACGTCAAGCTATTTTTGAGAAGGCTCGGCCAGAGGCAAGAGGGAAATACTGAGTGTCCTCTTTTTTTGAGAACCCTGGCTTCTGTCAACTAACAGTAGAACGCAGGTGGCGTCTGCGGCAGGTAATTAAGCCATATCAAGATGCAGGCTTTGAGACTTTTTTGTTGACCCCAGCTCGACTGGAGACAAGAGTCAGAGGGGCTATAAAAAGTGTTACCTCTGAAATACAATCTTGAGACTATCTTGAGCAGGTTTGGGCAGATAGAAGTAATATATAGCTTAGGGCCTGTTAGCGTAGGAAAATTGCGAGGCATGCTAAACATAGCTGGGTGTCTTGTCAGTATTACTGGCAGTGTTTGGGGGGTTTTGGTTATTGGGGGCTTAGGATCTCGCTGGTAGCATATCTCACGGTTTTTCATATTGGTATGTGGTGGTGTAGAGAAAGGATTTGGGGTGGGAGCTCATGGTGTTCTTTACTGTCTCCATCACACAGACCTGGACAGTTTGGCTTCTATTACTGGTGGGGGAGGGTAAGGGAGGGGTGGTGAGCGGGTGGAGGAGGGGTATTTTCTGGGGCTGGGGGAAAGATGTTGGAAATAGGGTCAGATGAAGTGGTATCTAAATTGCAGCAAGGTACGTTTAGTAGGTTGGATGCTTTGGTTGTATTGAAGGACAGGCTGGGGTTTAATTACAAAAACAGATGGAGGACTGTGTCTTGGCATTATAGGAATTCTGTCAATCCTGGGGGGACATTACGGGTGGCTAAATCAATCTTCTGGAGGAATGACTAAGATCCTTATCGCCACTATTAATATCTGTGGCCTTAATGATAGATCTAAAAGAAGACGGCTGCAAGAAGATCTTACATTTTTAAGAGCAGATATATATTGCCTTTAGGAGACTCACATAGTTTGTGGAGATAGTGCTGTGCTGAACTCCTTAGGCCTGAAGGCAATATGTTATACAACCCAGGATGTTAGGACTAAGGGGGTAGCTATTTTAGTTAGAGGGAAGGCTGTTACACCAGGTGGTAAAGCAGCGGACAAGATGGGCAACAATGGAGTGTAAAGCTTGCAAAGATTCTTTAACACTGCGCTTAGTCTATGCCCCAGTTTTCGATGATCCTGGCTTATTGAACTTTTTAGCTATGTAATTGCCTTATTGGCCAACACCATATGTAGTCTGTGAAGATCCAAATTTAAATGGATCTAGAGTCGGGCCTTGGGGTAGCAGAGTCTCTAGTGTTGGGCGCAAGCCACAAACGTCAAGATCATTGAAAAATATCTTGAGAGATGTAAGTTTAATTGATGTTTGGCCTCGCTGAAAGCCTCCGAGCCGGGATATACTTATTACTCAGCTCCCCATGGGAGGTTTGCCAGGCTGGACTATTTTTTCTATCACTTGTCTTATTTAAAGGGGCTCAGGTGGAAATCTTGCCCAGAGTAATGTCCAATCACAACCCTATTGTTTTCGATTTTCCACTTGACGGAGAAAGAAGTGGGGCTAGAAAGTGGTCATTTGAGAGGACACTTTTGTCTGATCCTTATTATTTGAACCATATGAAGGATTGGATTATGGAATTCTTTATAATCAACAAGGGCAGTGCTTCTCTTGGAATGGTCTGGGATGACTTAAAGGTGGTGGTAAGGGGGAAACTCTGGGATTCAGCTTGGGTAAAAAACAAGAGATTTCAGGGATGGATCAAAGAATTATACCCAAAACTTAGTCTCTTAGAATCAGAATGGATTAGTGCTGTGGCAAGCGGGAAATCTGACCCCAGTGTCAAATTTAATACCCATAACCAAGGCTTGTTTGAATGATTTCACTGCAGAGAAAACTGCTGGGAGGTACCTAATCAAGAGCCAAGAATAATAGGAGTACAGTGAATGTGTGCGGAAGCTCCTCGCAGTTAGGTCTAGGCAACAGCAAGCCACCAGTCACATTAGTCAGATAAGGGGCATGCAGAGTGAAGTAGTAACAGATCCTGGTGAGGTCAGAAAGGCGTTTAGGGAATTTTACTCTGAACTCAATAAAACTTCCCCTATGGGCTTCTCTTGGGTCTCAGAGGGTTTTGTTCCTAGCACTAAGGTAAGCAAAGAGGAAAAACTCATATTGGGGGCAGTTGTCTCATTAGAGGAGTTTTAGGTGGCTCTCAAAGCTCCCCTATCACACGAAGCCAAAGAAACAAATAGTATTCCTATACATGTTTTTTAATTAAGAAACCCATACGGAAATGCTGGGATTATTTAATGAAATAAGAGAGGGGGCATTCCTGCCAGGCTCCTGGGGTACTGTTAATGTTGTTATATTTTTAAGGTAAAGTAGGGATCCCATAACCCTGGGCTCTTATCTGGCAATTATTCTTTTAAACAGGCAATATAAAGCTATATTCACAGATCTTTGCGAGTCGGCTAAGCAATGTAATACAGCATCTGGTCTATCCTCAGCAGCATGGCTTTATCCAGCGGCGGGGAACAGCGGATCATGTGCGGTGAGTGGTTTAGTTATCTGATGCCACAAAAGTCCTTGTGCAGCTGGTGGGGGCCGCCTTGCTCAATGCAGAGAAGGTTTTTGACAAGTTTCCATGAGACTATCTCTAGACGATTATGGAGGCTAATGGTCTCGGGACATCCTTCATTAATGAAATACGGATATTGTATGTTTACCCTATTGCTCATCTGCAAGTCATGGGGGTGTGAGTCGGAGCCTTTCTCGATTGAAAGGAGAACAAGTCACGGATTATCCCTCTTCCCTCTTGTTCTTTGCACTGTACATAGATCCCTTTTTAGCATCTGGGGCTGGGACACCAAGATGCTGGCCTATGCTGACGATGTGGCAATAATTACAGCTGATCCTGATAGGGCTCTGTGATATGTGGAAATAATCGCTGAAGAATTTGGGAATCAGTCAGGGTTCTCGATGAACAGGGTTAAAACTCCGGTCCTGATAAACAGATTTATTTCAGCACTGACAGCAGGACTGTTGACGAAGCATCATATTTGGGAGTAAAAATGACAAAAAGGGTAGATACTATAGTCAATTAAAACATATCCCCTATTTTGGAAAAAGTCAAGAAGGGTTTTAGTTGCTGGGACAACCTTAAACTCTCAATAATGGGGTGGTCTAACCTTATTAAGATTGCACTGCAAAAAGGTTTCAGCACTCTTATGCATACATATTACTTTATCATAATATAGTCCACAAATTATCAGCACAATAAAGAAGAATTGTCCAACTCCTGTGGTATGTATTTTCAAATGCAGGTTTGACTTTATTTTTTCATCAATGGATTCAATCCACAGTTCCATAAAGCATAGCCAACGCGTTTCGTCTACTGAGAGACTTCTTCAGGGCTATTGAGGAAATATACAAAATACATATATTTTAAAATGAGGAGCCTATACATTATTTTCTATATAAAGTGAATAAATACATAAACAAATATATTTACAATTAAACAATACTACATAGTTATGCATATTGAAATGTCCATGGTTACTTCCAACAATAATGACCTCAACACGAGCATTTCGAAAAAGGCACAAGTTAATATCATTTATCATCCAAAAGATCTTCTATGGCTCTATAAATAGAGTCAACATTAGATTTCAACATCATATTAGTGTGTCAAATAACAACAATTCATCTGTATATATGAAGGACCCCAAACAATGATATCTACAAAATTAAAAACCATACTTTGAATATATGACGACAAAAGTGTTGCATCACATCTCGTAGTGTTCCTAGCCCCAAAAAGATTGTTTCTTTATTGTTTTACAATTCTGCAATATCAAACATTTTGATAATGAGATTCCACATCCTCAAACCGAGAGCAGAGAGAACATATGTGCTAAAAAAATGTCCAATGTCACCTTAAATTCTCTACCAGATTTCCATGAAAAAAGCAGAAAAACCACAGAAACCATATACCACCATATAACATTCTATTCATCAACACTAATAAAATTCTGGAGATTCTAACTTGCAAGAAATTGAATCTTTTAGCAAAACTCTGTTTGACTCATGTTTAGTCCTGCAAAGCTGTTGCACTTATGGAATACATCACAAAAAGTAACAGCGATGCTCCAACAAATTATCTGTGTAATATTTCTAAAAAACCCTCAACCTTGAACAGATCTATAAGAATAGACACATGATCACACAACAATGTTAAATTGGTGTTTGCGATTTACGGTAGTATAATCAGAAGCACATAGCAAGAAAACTGTATCTGAGTATCCTACAACCTCTAAAAGGGATATGCCAGAGATCACACAGACCCGCTGCCATATTTAAAGTGTGTTCTCGACTCAAGAATTATTATTGTTTATTATGTTACCACAGCCACATAGCGACGACCCTGTTTCTTCATAACATTTTAACACCATTATACTAGGTCTGTGGAACAAATCACAAGCGTAATAGTGATGCCCCAAAGGAAATAGTATACAATTTTTCTAAAAACCCCACACTCTTATTGCACATTTTTTGAAGAAATAACTTGTAATCACATAACACTGTTTAATATGTGTTTGCGGTTTACGGTAGTATGGCCACAAACATAATATTGATGCCTCAAAGGAAATTGCATATAATTTTTCTAAAAACCCCACACTCTTATTTACATATTGCAGAAAAAGAATACGTATTCACATAACACTATTTAATATGTGTTTGCGATTTACGATAGTATAGCCACAAACACATGGCGAGAATCCTTATCTAAATATTTCTGAAACCGCTCGGGGGGGGGTCAATTTTGTGTTCAGCCAATCTGCAAGCACAACATTATAAAGCACTTGTTGACTTATATATAACACCAGCAAAAATTGCCAGATGGGTTGGGGATGAGGGGTCCTGTTGTTTTAGATGTCAGGCACCGGTTGCTGATCGGGTCCACATGTTTTCTACCTGCTCTAACCATGAATCAGTGGGCCAGGAAATAGCTTGGTTTTTTTGTGATTTACTTAAAACTAACATATCCATGCCACCTCAGCTTATGGTATTGGAGACAAGTGAATCAGATAACGGGGTTAGGGAAGGCAAATCTTTGATTGGTAAACCCAGATTCAGATTCAGATTAGCTTTATTTGATTTTGGGATATAAAAATCATAAAAGCAACAATACATAGATATACACTATTACATTTCATTTCACAATAAATAACATTATATTAAAATGGAATTAAATCATTTGAACAGATCAGCTAATCATTGAAGAACGTTTTCTTAAAACATTTTATAAAAAATCCGGTCATTACCATGGTGCATGTGGCGTTATCCAGTTGCTGCAAACTAAGGTACGCTGGTCTAAATTGCCACCAGGCACCTTGCCTCAAGTATTGTCGAATCCACCTTTTTCGCTCTTTCGCGTACAGTTTGCAAAACAATACTACATGGAAGGTGGATTGCGACGACATGTTATCACATGGGCAATAATCAAGCTTTCTAGACCAGTCATTTTTAATCGGGAATGTGACAATCCGATGGAATACATTAAACCTGAATCTGGTCAAAATAAACCGGTCAAAGGCCATGTTACACAGAGTTAAATATGGCTGTATTTTATAGGTGCTCAGTGACAATTGATGTTCAATTACCGTTTTCTTAGTAATTTCTCCTGCACATCTAAGTAAGTTGAAATGGGCCATACATAAACTCTTCAATTCTTTTTACGTGACATTCCTGATTAAGTCCGGATTGGTGAAGAGCTCCGGCCGTTGGAGGTCATTTAGGGTTTTCTTAATGTATTCTAGCTAGACAATGCGCTTTGCATTGTCTAGACTCATGACATCCTTTATAATATCCCGATTTAGGCCCAGAGCTTCCGAAGCCCATACTCTTCGCCAAAGCAAAATGGGTTGCAGTTTAATCAGGTCTGTAATGTGGTCCATCCCTAATTCCTCATGGCAATTAAAGATTGAGGTACCCTTCGGAAGGGCTAGAAGACATCTAAAAAAGTTGTTTTCTTCAACTTGTAATGTTGTTGTATCCTGATATCCCCAAATCCCTGTCCCGTACAGTGCAATACTTCGGCATTTGGCTACATAAATCTTTAGCATAATTTCCGCGGGTCGTTTGCCCAGCTTGGACGAGAAGTTTTTCAGCGCTCCTATAGAGCGTTTGAAGGATAAGGTCCTATTCTTAACTTCAGGTCCCTAAGAGCCTGAACCATCAATTAAGACCCCCAAATATGGGAAAGTTTTAGTATGTTCAATTTCTAGCCCAGGAACTTTAAGATCTTTACAGGTTCCACGACCTTTGCCACACTGCATCACATATGATTTCATGGCATTGATGTTAAGACCCCTGACTTTCATAAAATCAAGATATTTAGTTAGAGCCTTCTTTGCTTCGTTCTTGCCATCAATACCGCGTCATCCGCGTACAAAAGTGAAACAATTTGCTTGTTGCCATACCTCGGGGAGTCAATTTTACTGGCCCCCAGTTCTGCCTCGAGGTTGTTCGTGCAGAGGGAAAAAAGAAAGGGGGCCAACACGCAACCTTGTCTCACGCCTTTTCCTATACTAAAGGATCCAGTACACTCCCCCCTCAGCCCATATCTTACTTTGGCTGTAGCCCCAGTGTAGAGCTGCCTTAAAAATTAAACAATGGCAGGCTCGACTTTCATTTCCTCTAATATTTGCCACAGTTTGGAGTGTATCACGGAATCAAAGGCGGCTGATAGATCGACAAAGATTGCATATAAACAGCCCTCTTTGGCCTGGGTATATTTTGCTTAAAGTAGTACAAAATTGAGGACCTACTCAACGGTACCTATCCCTTCTCAAAAGCCATACTGGACAGGACTTTAAATGTCATGTTCCTCCGCCCATAGTTGCATTTTGTTTAAGAGTACTCTGCCTGCCATTTTCATGAGAGAGTCTAGTAGGGATATTGGTCTGTAGTTGGACGGACTCTCCCTGTCCCCCTTATTATATATCGGTATAATAACTGACTCTGCCCACGTGCCAATAAAACCTTTTGCACAACAGGCCCGAAGGACCCGTGTGCAAAGTGGTGCCCATAGGTCTGTATTTAATTTATAGATGTCATTGGGGATCCCATCCGGCCCCAGGGCTTTGTTATTTTTGCTGGCCTGGAAAGCTGAACGTACTTCTTCCAGGGTAATATCTATAGTTATTGGCTGATGGCCACCCCCTCTATGTAAGAGGCCCGTTTCACCATCCTCAATCGCGGGTGCCCCCTGCGAGTTACTGTATACCTTAGAGAAGAAGTCGACCCAAGTTTGATCATCTATGGCTATTTCTAGCCTTACTGCTTTCTTTTTGGTGAAGAAGAGTGCATTGACTGCCTGCCAAAAAGATCTGGAGTCTCTACACTGGGATGCGCTCAACAGATTCTGCCATGCTACTTCCTTGATATCCTTTTTTCATTGGCGCCTGGCCAAGGTATACTCTTTCCTGCACTTTTTTATTGCATCGTGATCCCTAGGTTTGTTGCCTAAGGCAGCCTTAAGGGCGGTGTATGCCTTAGTACACCGTGAATCAAACCAACCCACCCCTTTGTTTGACTTGTTACTCTGCGCCCTAAATAGTTTATCCTGAAATCAGTTTTCAGGCTATGAGTGGCTTCAGCATGGCTTGAACCCCTGCCCTGTCCTTCCAACAATGGAAGGGGCATTTTTTGCATATCTATAATCTAGAGACAGCACTCTGTGAACGAAAAGGCAAAGGGTAAGGGTTAAAGGGAAAAAGATTTGGGACCAGTTGCTACTTGAGTATCCTTGTTTAAATAAGCCACTCTTTTTTTTTATAACTCTGGGAGTGAATACCATTGTGTATGTCCTTTCTCCACTCAATCTTGATCTTAGGAATATTTGTATTTATAGATAACTAATGAAACTTGCCTTTCGTAATGTATTTATGCTACAAATTGCTTCAATTTTACTTCATCAATAAAAAATTAATAAAAAACAAGAAAGACCCAGTGACAACCATATCCTAGCTTATTTTGGTGGTGGGGTTTCTCCCAAAATGTGTAAAAGACATATTTTTGCCGTTTCTGGGTGGCCTCTGTTCCTTTTCCCGTGATTATTTGTAGTTCTGTCCAAAAGGTTTGTACAAAAGGGCATGACCATATAATGTGAAAGAAGATAACCTCTTTCACCACAGGCCTGGACACATAGATCTGTTACAGAGAGGCCCAGGGATTGGATTGCATGCATGAATAGTAAGAGCAGTGTAGTATGCATAAATAGTTCAGTCAAAACCCTGCATGTATTGCCACTTCATGAAAAGTTCCCAGTGCCTCTTGCCATTCCCCATTGTCACAGTCCCCAACATCTACTTCCTATGTAGTCTTGAGTGCAGTAAGAGTATTAGGTGAGTTGTTGATTAGTTTCTTGTAGATTAGAGAAAACGTTTTTTTGAGTAGTGGTTCAGTGAGAACTCTGTCTTCCAGTGGGGAAGAATCTGAAATAGAAGTACCTCTTGAAATGTGGGTATTAAGGGCGTGCTGAAACTGTGACAACCTGAAAACTTCAGTAGGTGCCCGATCGTACTGGGCCTGCAACTCCACCTAAGTAAGCATCTTACCATCCCTCCGTATTTCACCCAGCGAGGATATTCCTATAAGGTTCCAAGGTTTGAAGCCCTGAAGACTTCGTACTGTGGGGAGGGGAGCAGGGACATGGTGGGGTGGAGGGGGGGGCAAAGCGGGAGGGGATAAGTGGGTGGGTGAAGGGTCTTCAAGGTTGTTGGGCACAGGGGAAAGGGAGGGCGAAAATTGGAGGGAGTACAAACTAGTGATTCAAAGAACAGAATCAATCAAGAAAGAGGGGGACAGGAGAGAGAAGGATCAAGGGTGAGAGAGTCATACTATGTAAATGGGTAAAATAAGTATTTGCTCAATCAATGTAGGGGGCCTAAATGACAAAACAAAACGCATTAGGGTTGCAAAGGCTTTAAGAATGCAGAAAGCTGATATAATATGTCAACAAGAAATGCATATTCCCTAGGGGAAGTGGGACATTCTAAATATTATGTTGATACGGATGTATGACGGTACAACGCGTACCGTCACAATGCATCCCTTTAGCACGCATCCCTTACAACGCAAGTCGTTACCACGACTTGCGTTGGGGGTGCGGATTTCGAATAGTATAATTTACTATTCTAACACCAGTCCCCGTGGACCCTAGGGAAGGTGTTGGGATAGTAAATTAACTATTTTTAAACCTTTAGCGCCCTCCAGCGCAAGTCGTGGTAACGACTTGCGTTGTAAGGGATGCGTGCTAAAGGTACTGCGTTGTGAAAACATCGTGGTAAACGATGTTTACCAAAGGATACACTCTTGTAGCATGTTCTACGTAAACTTCCACTATAAGGGGGTAGCTATCCATGTAAGGGATGTTATTGGGCCAGTTAAACATGTCTTGGAGAATAAATGGGGGAGACGGGATATTGCACTGCTTCCCGTAGGTTTGACAGTATGCACGATATACGGATTAAATCAGGACGATCGAACATTTTTAATGATCTGGAAATTGAGTTAGCGTTATGGCCAGGCCCACTAATACAATGTGGATATATGAACATCAATTATGAGGCAAGTAGAGACTGAACACAAAATATTTGGGAAGAAAGCCACATGTTCATAAGGCTCTATCTGCCTTAATGACTAGTCATGATTTGACAGATATATGGGTGGCAAAACATCCCGCTGACCCAGGATATACATACCTCTCATGCCCTCATAAGAAGTACATTAGATTAGACTACTTTCTGGTTTCTTCCTCCCTGCTTCTGGCGGTGGGAATAAAGAGACTACCAAAAAAAATTGCTATCCAATCACAACCCACTAATTATGGATCTAGCACTTCAAGGAGGGACCATGCTCAAAGCAAATGGACATTCGATAGAACACTATTGATTAATGAACAGTATGTGAAGTATATTAGACAGTGGGTGATACAATATTTTGAAATGAATCACTATAGGTCATCACAATGCATGGTCTAGGATAGTTTTAAGGCAGGCTTGCGGGGGGGAAACAATTAGTTTTGTAGGTAAGGCCAGGAAACAAGAGAAAGATTAAATTAATGGTTTGATCTAAAGGCTGGGAGTATTAGAAAAAAAAGCACACACTCGCCATTAGGCAAATGCAGGAAGCTGTTGAGGTGACATTAAGAACGCAGAAAATAACAGTAGTGAAATTTGGGATTAATAGTTATTACAGTAAGAGGGGTGCGGCAGGATTTCAAGCATATAAAAATGAGAGCTATGAGTATGAGGAATCGGTGGGCAAGATGCAGGCTTTGTGCAAAAAGCAGAGGTCTGCTAGGAATAACATAGTTGAAGTTAAAGGACAGGATGGTGCACAGGTTACAGACTTTAAGAATATCATTAAGGTCTTTGAGAGGTTCTATCAAGATCTATACTGGCAAGATAATCTTGACCCTATTCTTTCGAGTGAAAATGAAACAGTTATCGGGAATCAACATAGGGTAAGTGAATATATTAGGCAGGAGATGGAAAGAGAGTAAACAATCGTTCCATTTCCCTACAGTCCATGGCCTTAGGAAAAGCGGAAAGCCCCAACAGAATACCTCTGGAATTCTATAAAGCCATTCAGGAGGAGATTGCTCAATTACTTCTGGACCTGTTTCTTGGAGTACAATACAATGGGGTCACCCCGGAATCCTGGCAAGGAGCAGATGTTGTGATATTTCTAAAAAAGGGGAAGCACCCCGACAACCCAGCATTTTATCAACCCTTATTCCTCATGAATTTGGATACCAAACTCCACTCAAAAATTCTCGCGACTCAGATGTGGAGGATCATAGCTCATCTTTTCTCACCATGGCAACACTGGTTTATACTGGGAAGAGGCACAACATACCATATTAGGCGTGCTAAGGTAATATTCGATATAACTGAAGTATTAGGAGAGAGGGTGGCTATGATCCTTCTGGACACAGAGGAGGCATTCGACTGAGTCTCATGGCATTATCTATGGGCTAATATGGCACAGAACAGTGTAGGAGTGCAAGGACCACTTGCACTACTTCCGAAGGCACTCCAATAGGAGTGTGGACTCCTGTAATAAACTTTCTTTCAAGGTAATCAAGGTAGAGTAGTCAGTAGTAATCCGGTTTAGAATCCATATATTTAATGGGTCACATATTACGTCATAGTAACCATTTGGCAAAACAATGTATTAGATTTGATTTTCAATAACATCCATTTATCCACATATTATCCCTATGCATTTTGGGACAGAGCCCTTCATCAGGGGATAGTGGACGATCTGAAAATAAACATATCGATATCAGGAAGGAGAGCTAACTTCCACAATAGTGCATATCACGTGTCTGAAAATTAAAGTGCGAGTATTAGTGAACAGAGACAGAATCACTAAATCCACTGATTAATCATCGTTAAAGATCACTAGTGGGTGCTTGGTAAAAAACGTGCGCGAAACTTAAATGAAACTGAGCATAGAACTAAGAGCCAAGCAACCAAAGTTAAGAGCAAAACGATAAACCCAAACGTTGTGTGACAGTCACCCGTGTGTTAAGACCGAAATCCAGGTGCACTCAGAGCGAACAATTTAGAAAAGGGGGTGGTGATGAACAGAGTGTCTGAGTTAAACAGACCACTCTTACCCAGTCCAAAGATCAGGGCTTGATCCATCACCATTATTTAACTCACTGCCCCATCCCAGCTCAGAACCTGGCTATATGCAAATCAGTCTGTCCCTGGCCCAGTGCATCATGGGAACAGGGCAGACTAAACTACCAAGCCAATTCTTCACCAGAAAGGAGACAAGCTACCGGGGACCGGTTTCTGGCATTTCAGCCTTCTTTGGCCCGGCTGGCTTGAATCCTGATGAAGCAGTGAGAAAGGGACTCATGTCTGAGTATACCCTGCCACACCTATAGTGGCCAAAAACGATTTAGAAAAGGGGGTGGTGATGAACAGAGTGTCTGAGTTAAACAGACCACTCTTACCCAGTCCAAAGATCAGGGCTTGATCCATCACCGTTATTTAACTCACTGCCCCATCCCAGCTCAGAACCTGGCTATATGCAAATCAGTCTGTCCCTGGCCCAGTGCATCATGGGAACAGGGCAGACTAAACTACCAAGCCAATTCTTCACCAGAAAGGAGACAAGCTACCGGGGACCAGTTTCTGGCATTTCAGCCTTCTTCGGCCCGGCTGGCTTGAATCCTGATGAAGCAGTGAGAAAGAGACTCATGTCTGAGTATACCCTGCCACACCTATAGTGGCCAAAAACGATTTAGAAAAGGGGGTGGTGATGAACAGAGTGTCTGAGTTAAACAGACCACTCTTACCCAGTCCAAAGATCAGGGCTTGATCCATCACCGTTATTTAACTCACTGCCCCATCCCAGCTCAGAACCTGGCTATATGCAAATCAGTCCGTCCCTGGCCCAGTGCATCATGGGAACAGGGCAGACTAAACTACCAAGCCAATTCTTCACCAGAAAGGAGACAAGCTACCGGGGACCGGTTTCTGGCATTTCAGCCTTCTTCGGCCCGGCTGGCTTGAATCCTGATGAAGCAGTGAGAAAGGGACTCATGTCTGAGTATACCCTGCCACACCTATAGTGGCCAAAAACGATTTAGAAAAGGGGGTGGTGATGAACAGAGTGTCTGAGTTAAACAGAATACTCTTACCCAGTCAAAGATCAGGGCTTGATCCATCACCGTTATTTAACTCACTGCCCCATCCCAGCTCAGAACCTGGCTATATGCAAATCAGTCTGTCCTTGGCCCAGTGCATCATGGGAACAGGGCAGACTAAACTACCAAGCCAATTCTTCACCAGAAAGGAGACAAGCAACCAAAGTTAAGAGCAAAACGATAAACCCAAACGTTGTGTGACAGTCACTCGTGTGTTAAGACCGAAATCCAGGTGCACTCAGAGCGAACAAAGCATGCTTTTATACTCAAGTAAAATGGTCAATACATGTAAAAGACACCAAGTAGCTTACCAGATGTCAAGAGTAGCAGCACACGACATACATCTCTGTGGTGGGTCGGTGTTTGATGTAAGACGCGGAAATACATAAAGAGTGCCCGAGATAAAAAACGGACTAGAGTGAATGTTAGTAAACAAGCCGGGGACACTGACGTAAATGATTATCAAATGTGACAAACGACCACAATCACGGCCTGATGGTGAAAGCAAGGGTTAGATTGGTGCAAAAAGCAGAGGGCTGCTAGGAATAACATAGTTGAAGTTAAAGGACAGGATGGTGCACAGGTTACAGACTTTAAGAATATCATTAAGGTCTTTGAGAGGTTTTATCAAGATCTATACTGGCAAGATAATCTTGACCCTATTCTTTCGAGTGAAAATGAAACAGTTATCGGGAATCAACATAGGGTAAGTGAATATATTAGGCAGGAGATGGAAAGAGAGTAAACAATCGTTCCATTTCCCTACAGTCCATGGCCTTAGGAAAAGCGGAAGGCCCCAACAGAATACCTCTGGAATTCAATAAAGCCATTCAGGAGGAGATTGCTCCATTACTTCTGGACCTGTTTCTTGGAGTACAATACAATGGGGTCACCCGGGAATCCTGGCAAGGAGCAGATATTGTGATATTTCTAAAAAAGGGGAAGCACCCCGACAACCCAGCATTTTATCAACCCTTATTCCTCATGAATTTGGATACCAAACTCCACTCAAAAATTCTCGCGACTCAGATGTGGAGGATCATAACTCATCTTTTCTCACCATGGCAACACTGGTTTATACTGGGAAGAGGCACAACATACCATATTAGATGTGCTAAGGTAATATTCGATATAACTGAAGTATTAGGAGAGAGGGTGGCTATGATCCTTCTGGACACAGAGGAGGCATTCGACTGAGTCTCACGGCATTATCTATGGGCTAATATGGCACAGAAAAGGTTTTGTACGGCTATACGGGCAATGTATTTTAGACCTTATGCATGACTACAAATTATGGGCCAAGAGTCAAGTCATATCAAGGTCGCCAGGGGAGACAAGACAGGGCTGTCCATGCTCTCCCATCTTATTTGCCAAATATGTTGATATATTCATCCAACAAATTCTTCAAGATCAGATCATTAAACCAATGTGTTGCAACAGTTTTGAAACCAAGATAATGGCCTATGCCAACAATATCACGGTAGTGATCACAGATCGAGAAACAGCAATAATTCAAATACAAAAACTGGCCGACGAATATGGCCAGAAATCAGGCTTCCTATTGAGCATGGGGAACACACAGATCACATGTAACTCTAAAACTCCCTGTAATGACCCTCGAAGGCAGGATGTAGTAGCTTACCTTGGGATAAAGATCAGTAGCAATGTAGACTCCATTTGGAAAATAAATCTGTCTTCCATGATAAACAAGATCAGCACGGATCTAAGATACATGGATAGACTTCATCTTTCAGTTATAGGAAGATGAAATGTACTTAAAATCGGGATCTTTCCCAAGATGTTATATATGTTTAGATCTAGCCCATTACAAATTGAAGACCAACTTTTAAAGAAATTGGATTCCATTTTTAGTAACTTTATCTGGAGATACAAGTACATTCAGCGAGCCCTTACATTTTTAATGCCTCCACAAGATCGCGGAGGCTGGTCAGCCCCTAATCATATATTTTATTATTACGCCACTTTTTTGAAACAGATGACATTAGTAGTCTCATTAGGAAATAGAAATATGTTACAAAGAACATCAAAACTGTGGCTGACCAAGCTTCAGCACATCAAATCCCAGGTAGATATAAATAATTAAAGAGTCTGTGCAGCTGCTTCCAGAGCCTGCCGCACTTCCGCTCCACTGGAAACCAGATAGGCAAACTTTGTGCAAAAGGGAAGGTGCACCGGAACAGAGTCAATTCGCTCCAAGTTTATCCAAAATTATCTTTATTGTCGATTGAGATTAAAAAGTGGACATCAGCCAATGCGTTTCGTTCCACAGCCGGAACTTCATCAGACCTGAAAAAACATATATACAAAAACAACACTTAAATCACACTGGACATGACACAATAACTTTAATATATATAGACAATTTATATATATATAGACAATTTATATATATATATATATATATATATATATATATATATATATATTACCTACTGGCTATCGCCAGTAGGTATATATAGTTAGGATTAATTCCCTATGGGACTTTTGAAAATTCTATGTCTAATAACTTTGGCGTTTGTGGATGGAATCGGCTGAAATTTTCAGGAAAATGGCACATTTTGTTTCTGAGCAGCTCCTGAAAATTTGGTGGGGTTTCGTCAAGGGGGGGCTGAGAAAAAAGGGGGGTCCCAAAACGCGTTTTTCCCATGTTAATTTCCATAGGGCGGTTGGACTCACTTTTAGCTCGAACGGCTGAATGGATTTGCACGAAACTTGGCAAAATTGTAGGGACTGTTAGCCCGATGTGCCTTTGCTAGGTCTCAATATATGTGCTCCAGTAGTTTTTGAGAAATTAACGTTTAAATCAAGATATATATCTGTAACAGCGCTCTGGGCAGCGATCCGGTCCGCTTACTTTTCGCTTATCGGAACTTTGCGCGCAGAAAGCTGATTGGCTCTCCGGTGTCTGTCAACATTCTAAACAGTCCGGAGCGGCCGCCATCTTGTCTCTCGGTAGGATCGAGAGAGAAGAAGAGGTGAAAAACGAAGGGTGAATTTAATGAAAGGGGGCAAGGTATCCCCCTTTTGACCCCCTAGGAATGCTGTTGGGGTTATTAAAGGGACCCGTGGGGAAAAGATTAAAAAAATGATTTTTCACGGTAGAAGCGCTTCACGGGCCGCGAACTGGGCCGCAAACTGGTAGCGAAACGGGAATTCGCCATTTTGTGCTTCGTAAATTAAATTACTAGTTATAAGTGGGTACGGGAGACGTATCCTAATCCCCTATGTTTCCTGAGGGTGGGTGAGGAGGCTGATATATGTTGATACATCTCTTCCAGCGGCTGTGCGTGAGCTTTTTTTTTTTTTTTGTTGCGTGACAGTCCGGAGCGGCCGCCATCTTGTCTCTCGGTAGGATCGAGAGAGAAGAAGAGGTGAAAAACGAAGGGTGAATTTAATGAAAGGGGGCAAGGTATCCCCCTCTTGACCCTCTAGGAATGTTGTTGGGGTTATTAAAGGGACCCGTGGGGAAAAGAAAAAAAAAATGATTTTTCACGGTAGAAGCGCTTCACGGGCCGCGAACTGGGCCGCAAACTGGTAGCGAAACGGGAATTCGCCATTTTGTGCTTCGTAAATTAAATTACTAGTTATAAGTGGGTACGGGAGACGTATCCTAATCCCCTATGTTTCCTGAGGGTGGGTGAGGAGGCTGATATATGTTGATACATCTCTTCCAGCGGCTGTGCGTGAGCTTTTTTTTTTTTTTTGCTGCGTGACAGTCCGGAGCGGCCGCCATCTTGTCTCTCGGTAGGATCGAGAGAGAAGAAAAGGTGAAAAACTAAGGGGGAATTTAATGAAAGGGGGCAAGGTATCCCCCTCTTGACCCCCTAGGAATGTTGTTGGGGTTATTAAAGGGTCCCGTGGGGAAAATAAAAAAAAAATGATTTTTCACGGTAGAAGCGCTTCACGGGCCGCGAACTGGGCCGCAAACTGGTAGCGAAACGGGAATTCGCCATTTTGTGCTTCGTAAATTAAATTACTAGGTATAAGGGGGTGCGGGAGACGTATCCTAATCCCCTATGTTTCCTGAGGGTGGCTGAGGAGGCTGATATATGTTGATACATCTCTTCCAGCGGCTGCGCCATCTTGCCTTTTTTCGAATGCCACAATTTTGTCGTGCACGGCAGCCATTTTAGATGCCAGGCTGGTCCCAGGCTATCACCTACCCCTGCGGATGTAGTTTATGGCCCCAGCTGTAGAGAATTCAGACATGCCAATCCTCCTGATTCAGGCGTGTGAGTACTGATTTCAGTGCTAGTCTCCCGCCTCCCGATTTCTGCAAGCAAAAACCCGGGGGCATATTACTAACAACTAGCGATAATTTTTGTCTATAACTTGTTTAGAGACAAAAATTATCGCCGCACATCGGCGATTTTTATCGCAGATAAACCTTGCTATTATCGCAGAAAAGTCAGCGATATTCATGTATTATCGACCTAATGCTCTTAGCCATGTTATCCACCTCCCATTGGATAACATGGCTAAAACCTGCTCAGGGCAGGTGTTAGCTTTTGGAGATATTCGCGCTTAGTGCGAATATCTCCAAAAGTTGGTAATAGAAGGTAGCGATGTTAGGGACTGTTTCCAGTCGCTAACATCTTGGCACGCCACTTTGCATGTCATTAGTGATAAGTATCACTGACATGCAAAGCCGGGCCCAAGATGGTCGCTATCTCCTTTTAGGTGTCACTAACTGGTGTTAGCGACAGCTTGATAATAGGGAAATAATTTTATCTCCGCTTTCATGGTTTTTAAAGCCAAAAAAGGGGAGATAAACCCCCTTGCTAATATGCCCCACGATTCCTTGGGGGTTTCAGCTGATAGGGCTTGGTATTGTGTTACATGGTAATTTTTCCATGAAACGTCAGAGGGTCGATGTAGGGGTTCTAGAAGAGGTGATAAACCATTTAAGCCTCATGAACAAGCGCATGGTCTTTTAAAGATTTCTGAAGTACTCGGGGCGGCGGTGTGTGTGTGCCCTCTTTCAGGAGCGGGCGGGGGGGCACTGCCAGCAACTTGCCAGGTCAGGTAGTGTTCAACACGTGCATCACCGTTTCTCTGCTTGCTATTGCGCTCCATGCTTCGGAAAGGTAAGAAAAAGAACGTGCATTTGAGTTTGAAATGTCCGATCCTGCAGCAGCACACTTCCAAAGCCCACACATGACAATAACCCGATTCAAGGCCCCATTCACCCGTTTTACAAAAAATAGATAACACTCCAACAAATTAAGGTTATAAAACTTTATTAACTTTTAACGATAATGAACAGAACAAAAACTAAAAACATTTAAACATTTATTAACACAAAAAGCAACAATGGTTAGAAGCTGTCTTTTGTGCGAATAGTCCCAAGGCAGCACAACGTGCAGAGTTCTGGACGGCACCCAGGTGATGTCGCCTGGGTGCCGCACTGGTTTAGGGATCCTACAATGCTGCTCCGAAAATTGGCGTGGGGCGTCCCGGGTGGGGCGGGGGGAGGCCTCGTCAGTAGCGGTCTGTTGTGCGAATAGTCCCAAGGCAGCACAACGTGCAGAGTTCTGGACGGCACCCAGGTGATGTCGCCTGGGTGCCGCACTGGTTTAGGGATCCTACAATGCAGCACAGAAAAACAGCGTGGGGCGTCCCGGGTGGTGCGGGGGGAGGCCTCGTCAGTAGCGGTCTGTGTCCAGTGTCACATGGCTGACACAACATGTACGACAGGCACCCAGGTGATGTCCAGTAAACTGCCGCACTGGTTTTGGTATCCTACAATGCTGCTCCGAAAATTGGCGTGCGGCGGCCCGGGGGGGGGGGGGGGAGGCGGCGTGAACGGGTCTCCCCAGGTGGCGGCCATCTAGCTGAGTTGCGCTCGCTCTTGCGGCCACAGCGTCTCGCTCACCATGTTGTGGAGTTGCTCCCACTCTTGCGGTGCAGCGATAGGCGGCTGCCACATGGCTGTCAAAATGGCGGACGGCTCTTCGGTTTTGGGCCTGGTCCACTGAAATGGCCCTGGGACACCTTGGAAGTCGGACGCTTGCCTGCTAGGGCTTGGGCTCCATTCTCGAAAAGCGTCCCCTCAGCCGTGAAGATTGTATAAAAGTCTTGGGGGCCCCCGACTCCCGCAGGCTTCCGGTGGGGAGCGGCTGCCATGATTGCTCGCGGAATGACCACGACGGAGCCACGAGATGGTGGTGCTCTCATGCTGACGCCAGCTTCAGTCTGAATGATCCAGAAACAAGGTGGGGCTTTCATCGTTTGGGAAAAAAAAATGTTCTAAACCAATGAAAAGTGTTATTTTTAGGTCATATGACCAAGCCTTCCATCTTTAGGAAACCAAAAGTAAAATGAACCAATGAAAAGTTTTATAAACAAGTCACATGACCTGTTATGCGACATAGGGCTACAAAAAGCGTAGAAAATCCGTTGGCACGTGAGGCGGCGTCAGTAGCGGACCGATGTGCGAATAGGCCGAAGGCAGCACAACGCGCCGAGATCCGGATGGCACCGAGGTGGTGTCCAGCAAATTGCCGCACTGGTGTGGCCATCCTACAATGCTGCGCCGAAAGACGGCGTGTCCAGCTGAATTGCGGTCACTGTTGCGGTACAGTGACTCGAACGCGCCGAGATCCGGATGGCGCCGAGGTGGTGTCCAGCAAATTGCCGTACTGGTGTGGCCATCCTACAATGCTGCGCCGAAAGACGGCGTGTTCAGCTGAGTTCCGGTTACTCTTCCGGCACAGTGACTCGAACGCGCTGAGATCCGGATGGCACCGAGGTGGTGTCCAGCAAGTGGCTGCACTGGTGTGGCCATCCTACAATGCTGCGCCGGAAGTCGGCGTGGGGTGCCCCGTTGGCTTATGAGGTGATGTCAGTAGCGGACCGATGTGTGAATAGGTCGGAACCAGCACAAGGCGCCAAGATCCGAATGGCAAGTCCTGGATGTTGAGTGCCTCAGTTGAGATTTCTGAGAAGTGCTTGTAGAACTGTCTGAAGCTTATTTGCACCTGCTGCAGCTTCACTAGGTCCGGCGGAACTTGTTGCCTTTTCCTTTGTGCTTCTTTTCCTACAATGCGTTTCTTCTGAAGACACGACCAGGTCCCTGAATGTGTGCAGGGGGACGCTATTGAATGAATGAACGCGCCGAGATCTGGATGGCACCGAGGTGGTGTCCAGCAAATTGCCGCACTGGTGTGGCCATCCTACAATGCTGCGCCGAAAGACGGCGTGTCCAGCTGTATTGCGGTCACTGTTGCGGTACAGTGACTCGAACGCGCCGAGATCCGGATGGCACCGAGGTGGTGTCTAGCAAATTGCCGCACTGGTGTGGCCATCCTACAATGCTGCGCCGAAAGACGGCGTGTCCAGCAGAGTTGCGGTCACTGTTGCGGTACAGTGAGTCGAACGCGCCGAGATCTGGATGGCCAAGTTTCAAGTTTCATCTGGCAGTTTTTCTCCATCCCTCCTGGATCAAAGAAGGTGAATGCTAAATATGCCACCTGCCTCATCTGAACATATGAAGTTAACTGGTATACACTGTGGTGCTATGCTGTCCTATGGCAACATGAGCATCAACCTGATGAATACGGCATTCGAAAATCATAAATGCCCTAATGCACCCAAAAAGTAATTTTTTTTTTGCTCCAGTTGAGCCGTTTTCAATGCCTGTTTTTTGTTGTTTCCCCTCCATCAAGAACAAAACAAAAATACAAGGCGCTAAGATCCGAATGGCAAGTCCTGGATGTTGAGTGCCTCAGTTGAGAGTTCTGAGCAGTGCTTGTAAGACTGTCTGAAGCTTATTTGCACCTGCTGCAGCTTCACTAGGTCCGGCGGAAATTTTTTCCTTTTCCTTTCTGCTTCTTTTCCTACAATGCGTTTCATCTAAAGACACGACCAGGTCCCTGAATGTGTGCAGGGGGACGCTATTGATTGAATGAAAATGGCGGCTTGACACAAAGCTGACTCAAGCGTTACTGTTGGTGCTATACAGACAAAAATTGGTTTTCAGTTTGTACATTCTTCAGGTTTTTTTTTCCATCTAAGTCTGATTGAGAGTTTGTAGAAAAATGGCTTCAGATTTTCCACATACTACTCTTCAACATTCTTCCTAAATGTAACAATGTGAAACTCACTAGGAGAACGGCTGTTTCTGTTTCCTTTCAAAATGCTGCCACCAATATTTTCTGAATAGAAGACACCATCTTGTAACATAAAGGGCCGAAAGGGGTTCTGGTCTGGCCGATGGTTGGTGGAGACATTTTGACTATATCTTGGACCTGCCCGGCCTCGCCCAAAATGGCGCCGGTATAAATGGGACTCGTAACTCTTTGCCCGCAAATGTATATCTAGAAAATGTTATTGTAAGTGGCCCTGTCGTATTTTAATTACAAAATGTACGTCCACCGATTCCGCAACTGTTAGACACCTTTGTTCTTGTCACCTAATGGCCCGCTCGTTACGTTCTTCTACAGTGTAAATGTCTCCTCATCATATACGATTTGAGTTTGCTCCGTGGCCGGCCCACGTGGTTATAGGCCCGTATTTGTATACTGACATTTTCACAATAAAGGTTTTTAAAACAAAACACGGTAGTAGTATTTTCATTTGTAAAGTTTTTACTTTTAGTGACTGTTTTCGAATCAGTAAAAGGCAAGTGAAATAAAGCAGTCCAATTACATGACGGATAAAAGGTATAATATGTAGGAACGCAGTAAAGATAAATGGTCAAGGGCAGTTGTGTTTTTCATGTCTGCAACATAAAGTGATCGATAAGAATCTGATAATCAGGCGTATCGGCGACTAAGACAGCAGGCCGAATCTCTTTTACTCAACGGCTCCGTCATGGAAGGAAGAAACGCCCTTTTTCTCGAAAAAGGAATATATTTTACTTGCAAGACAGTTGTAAATTTTCCGGGAAAGTACATTAGCCTGGAATATTATAACATATGTTTGAAAAAAAAATATTGTTCGAAAATAATAAAAAGCGTAATTTTTAGGTCATAAGACCAAGCTTTTCATCATTAAATTAACAAAAGTAAAATGAACCAATGAAAAGTTTTATTAACAAGTCACATGACCTGTTATGCTTACGTTACGCGCTGCGCGCCGCGCCTCGGATCACTTCCGGGTGCGCTAACGCGGCGTGTCATAAAACGCATTACGCGACAACGTAGGTCAAGAATATAGTCTAAATGTCTCCACCAACCAGCGTTCAGAACACAACCCCTTTCAGCAGTCCAAAAAGTTCTGTTAAATGACAACAGAGGGGACAGGCAACAAGAACCATCAGTCAAAGAGGGGAGGGCAAGTTCTTCTCTTCCGGGTCATGTTGGGGCGCTACCGGAACTGATCGAATTGGTAGTCTACAGTGTTTCTGGATGTTTCACACTAAAGCTGGCGTCAGCATGAGACCACTACCATCTCGTAGCTCCGTCGTGGCCATTCCACGAGCAATCATGGCAGCCGCTCCCCACCAGAAGCCTGCGGGAGTCGGAGGCCCCCAAGACTTTTGTAGAATCTTCACGGCTGAGGGGACGCTTTTCGAGAATGGGACCCAAGCCCTAGCAGACAAGCGTCCGAGTTCCAAGGTGTCCCAGGGCCATTTTAGTGGACCAGGCCCAAAACCGAAGAGCCGGCCGCCATTTTGAGAGTCCTGTGGCAGCCGCCTATCGCTGCACCGCAAGAGCGGGCGCATCTCAACTACATGGTGAGCGAGACGCTGTAGTCGCAAGAGCGGGCGGAAAACAGCTGAATGGCGGAAGAGGCACAGTGTAGCAAAAGCGGGCGGAATGGCAACTAAAACGATAAAGGGGCGCCCCACTACAGCTTGTCTTCAGGTCAAACGGATTGTGGGACAAGGTCCAGAATTGAAGAGTCATCAAAAGGCAAAAAGTACCGCCGGGAGCCGGCCGCCTATGTCGGGGGCGATCTCAGGCTACACCAGTGCTATAAGACTTGGGGAGGGTGTCGGAGCCAAGCGTCTTCTCCGAGTCCATGGCCATCACAGCGTCCCTCAGGGGCCTCCGTCAAGCTGTTTAGGAAGGTAACATATCACATTGTTTTCTAATGCAGTCAGGTCCACAAACGACACTCACTTACTTTGAGAATAGTGAAGCTGCAGTAGGTGGAAATAAGCTTCAGACAGTGTTACAAGCGCTGCTCAGAACTCTTAACTATGGCACCCAACATCTAGAACTTATGCTATTTGAGAATGGTAGTGACATCGAAGCATCTCAGGGACCAAAACCATTAACGTACTTTCACGTATGAAAATCTTACTTGGGGAGGGGGCAGGAGCGAAGCGCCCCCTCCCAGTCAGCGCCACCACACCGTATGTTGAAAATCTGAAGCCATCGTTCTACAAAGTCAACCAAACTTGGATTGAAAAATCTAGAAAAATGTACAAACTGAAAACCAGTTTTGGTCTGCATAGCATCAGTAGCAACGCTTGAGTCAGCTTTGTGTCAAGCCGCCATTTTGATTCAACAAAGCACAGGCATTGAAAAAGGCTGAAATTCAGAACTCTAAACTATGGCACCCAACATCCAGGAGCTTGCTATCCGGATCTTGGAGCCTTGTGCTGTTTTCGATCTATTCACACATCGGTCCACTACTGACATCATCTTATAAATCAACGTTATGTAAATAGTTTTTTAATAAAATGTTTTACCCTGTTTCTTTGCTGGTGTGTTGTCTATATTTTTAATATTTGCATAGGGTTTGTCATTATTTTGTGCGGGATGGGTGATGGAGCCGAGCTGTCTTGCAGCCCTCATGGTGTGGAGCTCAGTTCATGTCACTATTTTCGTATTTCTCAAGAAGGGTTGTTCCTAATATTTCTATTTTAGCGAGGTCAAAAAGAGATCCAATTAGTGGCCTACTGATTTTGCTCGATTACTTTTATTTTTTTTACACGATTTTTCACTATCTGCAAAGACTAAACAGAGTATTGCGACTTTGTGCTTGTTTGTAAATAGAGAATGATCCAAAGAGAACCAATTCTAAAACAGTAAATGCTTGGACAACAATCAATCAAATGGAGAGACAAGGAGGTACGACGGATTACAACGGAGGGGAGGGGGGGGGCAGCGTTCAAAGCACATCAGCGTGCATAAATACGAAAATGTTTTTATCTATCACGTACTTGACATTTTAAAGCTTTTCATATTTGCTATTAAAAAACCAATGAAATTCACAGAAAAAACCATAGGTTATAGTGGATATATAGTTAGGAATTTGCATTTACAAAACCTTGAAAATTCAATGAAAAAACCATAGGTTATAGGCCATATATAGTTAGGAATTAGCATTTACAAAACCTTATTTTACTCGCATAAAACCATTGAAATTCCATATATAGTTAGCTAACTATAAGCGCTAACTATATATCGCGCACCCGCAATCCACTGCTGATGATGTCACATATTACATCATTCATGACATGGTCAGTGACATCACTGATGACATCACTGATCACAACATCCAATGATTGTATGTGTCTGTAAAGTTTAAATATGTTTCACATATTGAAGAATGAGTGGATGTATAAGTGTCTGGATGAAGAATTTAGTAGGTGCATGACTGACTGTATGAGTGAGTGATTAAATGTGTCTCACTGAGTACATGGGTTAGTGAGTAAACTGTCTTAATTCGTGCATCAGTATGTTTGATGTTGTGTAAGCTGCTGCATGTGTTGATCAGTAGCTATAAGAGTGGCCATATGGGTTATTGATTGGTTGCCCAAATATTTGAATGGGAGGCTGAGTGTGTGTGTGGGTGGCTGGGAGGTGCGTGACTCTGTGCATAGATGTGTAAGCAGTTGATTCACTAGGAGTATGAGTTCAAGAGTGCATGTGGAAACAGCTATATGGGCGGTTGACTGTGCATGGGTGTGTTGGTGAGTGAATGGATTTCTCATTGCTACATGTGCAAGTAAGTACGTATGTAAAACACAATACATGTGAGAGTTGAGATATATAAATAACTGAACATAACAGCCAGTGAATGTGTGAGTGGCTGTATCGATCACTGTGAGCTTGTATCAGGGATTATATAAGAGAGTAAATATGTGTTATTATATGTTTGAATAAGTAAGATGTGTATAACTGTATAGTTGAGGAAATGGAGGTGTGATTGATTCTTTGCATGACTGACTAGGTGTGTGAGTAACTCCATGGATGAGTGACAGTCTGTGAGTGTCTGTTTATACTGAGTGTATGTAAGGTTATATTAGAGTCTGAAGAGGTTCATTGTATTATCACATGAGTGATGTGATCAGTGATGACAAATGAGATGTCATCAGTGATGTCATTTGAGTTGTCATCAGTGATGTCATTTGAGATGTCATCATTGATATCATTTGAGTTGTCATCAGTGATGTCATTTGAGATGTCATCAGTGATGTCATCAGTGATGTCACTGACCATGTCATGAATGATGTAATATGTGACATCATCAGCAGTGGATTGCGGGTGCGCGATATATAGTTAGCGCTTATAGTTAGCTAACTATATATGGAATTTCAATGGTTTTATGCGAGTAAAATAAGGTTTTGTAAATGCTAATTCCTAACTATATATGGCCTATAACCTATGGTTTTTTCATTGAATTTTCAAGGTTTTGTAAATGCAAATTCCTAACTATATATCCACTATAACCTATGGTTTTTTCTGTGAATTTCATTGGTTTTTTAATAGCAAATATGAAAAGCTTTAAAATGTCAAGTACGTGATAGATAAAAACATTTTCGTATTTATGCACGCTGATGTGCTTTGAACGCTGCCCCCCCCCTCCCCTCCGTTGTAATCCGTCGTACCTCCTTGTCTCTCCATTTGATTGATTGTTGTCCAAGCATTTACTGTTTTAGAATTGGTTCTCTTTGGATCATTCTCTATTTACAAACAAGCACAAAGTCGCAATACTCTGTTTAGTCTTTGCAGATAGTGAAAAATCGTGTAAAAAAAATAAAAGTAATCGAGCAAAATCAGTAGGCCACTAATTGGATCTCTTTTTGACCTCGCTAAAATAGAAATATTAGGAACAACCCTTCTTGAGAAATACGAAAATAGTGACATGAACTGAGCTCCACACCATGAGGGCTGCAAGACAGCTCGGCTCCATCACCCATCCCGCACAAAATAATGACAAACCCTATGCAAATATTAAAAATATAGACAACACACCAGCAAAGAAACAGGGTAAAACATTTTATTAAAAAACTATTTACATAACGTTGATTTATAAGATGATGTCAGTAGTGGACCGATGTGTGAATAGATCGAAAACAGCACAAGGCTCCAAGATCCGGATAGCAAGCTCCTGGATGTTGGGTGCCATAGTTTAGAGTTCTGAATTTCAGCCTTTTTCAATGCCTGTGCTTTGTTGAATCAAAATGGCGGCTTGACACAAAGCTGACTCAAGCGTTGCTACTGATGCTATGCAGACCAAAACTGGTTTTCAGTTTGTACATTTTTCTAGATTTTTCAATCCAAGTTTGGTTGACTTTGTAGAACGATGGCTTCAGATTTTCAACATACGGTGTGGTGGCGCTGACTGGGAGGGGGCGCTTCGCTCCTGCCCCCTCCCCAAGTAAGATTTTCATACGTGAAAGTACATTAATGGTTTTGGTCCCTGAGATGCTTCGATGTCACTACCATTCTCAAATAGCATAAGTTCTAGATGTTGGGTGCCATAGTTAAGAGTTCTGAGCAGCGCTTGTAACACTGTCTGAAGCTTATTTCCACCTACTGCAGCTTCACTATTCTCAAAGTAAGTGAGTGTCGTTTGTGGACCTGACTGCATTAGAAAACAATGTGATATGTTACCTTCCTAAACAGCTTGACGGAGGCCCCTGAGGGACGCTGTGATGGCCATGGACTCGGAGAAGACGCTTGGCTCCGACACCCTCCCCAAGTCTTATAGCACTGGTGTAGCCTGAGATCGCCCCCGACATAGGCGGCCGGCTCCCGGCGGTACTTTTTGCCTTTTGATGACTCTTCAATTCTGGACCTTGTCCCACAATCCGTTTGACCTGAAGACAAGCTGTAGTGGGGCGCCCCTTTATCGTTTTAGTTGCCATTCCGCCCGCTTTTGCTACACTGTGCCTCTTCCGCCATTCAGCTGTTTTCCGCCCGCTCTTGCGACTACAGCGTCTCGCTCACCATGTAGTTGAGATGCGCCCGCTCTTGCGGTGCAGCGATAGGCGGCTGCCACAGGACTCTCAAAATGGCGGCCGGCTCTTCGGTTTTGGGCCTGGTCCACTAAAATGGCCCTGGGACACCTTGGAACTCGGACGCTTGTCTGCTAGGGCTTGGGTCCCATTCTCGAAAAGCGTCCCCTCAGCCGTGAAGATTCTACAAAAGTCTTGGGGGCCTCCGACTCCCGCAGGCTTCTGGTGGGGAGCGGCTGCCATGATTGCTCGTGGAATGGCCACGACGGAGCTACGAGATGGTAGTGGTCTCATGCTGACGCCAGCTTTAGTGTGAAACATCCAGAAACACTGTAGACTACCAATTCGATCAGTTCCGGTAGCGCCCCAACATGACCCGGAAGAGAAGAACTTGCCCTCCCCTCTTTGACTGATGGTTCTTGTTGCCTGTCCCCTCTGTTGTCATTTAACAGAACTTTTTGGACTGCTGAAAGGGGTTGTGTTCTGAACGCTGGTTGGTGGAGACATTTAGACTATATTCTTGACCTACGTTGTCGCGTAATGCGTTTTATGACACGCCGCGTTAGCGCACCCGGAAGTGATCCGAGGCGCGGCGCGCAGCGCGTAACGTAAGCATAACAGGTCATGTGACTTGTTAATAAAACTTTTCATTGGTTCATTTTACTTTTGTTAATTTAATGATGAAAAGCTTGGTCTTATGACCTAAAAATTACGCTTTTTATTATTTTCGAACAATATTTTTTTTTCAAACATATGTTATAATATTCCAGGCTAATGTACTTTCCCGGAAAATTTACAACTGTCTTGCAAGTAAAATATATTCCTTTTTCGAGAAAAAGGGCGTTTCTTCCTTCCATGACGGAGCCGTTGAGTAAAAGAGATTCGGCCTGCTGTCTTAGTCGCCGATACGCCTGATTATCAGATTCTTATCGATCACTTTATGTTGCAGACATGAAAAACACAACTGCCCTTGACCATTTATCTTTACTGCGTTCCTACATATTATACCTTTTATCCGTCATGTAATTGGACTGCTTTATTTCACTTGCCTTTTACTGATTCGAAAACAGTCACTAAAAGTAAAAACTTTACAAATGAAAATACTACTACCGTGTTTTGTTTTAAAAACCTTTATTGTGAAAATGTCAGTATACAAATACGGGCCTATAACCACGTGGGCCGGCCACGGAGCAAACTCAAATCGTATATGATGAGGAGACATTTACACTGTAGAAGAACGTAACGAGCGGGCCATTAGGTGACAAGAACAAAGGTGTCTAACAGTTGCGGAATCGGTGGACGTACATTTTGTAATTAAAATACGACAGGGCCACTTACAATAACATTTTCTAGATATACATTTGCGGGCAAAGAGTTACGAGTCCCATTTATACCGGCGCCATTTTGGGCGAGGCCGGGCAGGTCCAAGATATAGTCAAAATGTCTCCACCAACCATCGGCCAGACCAGAACCCCTTTCGGCCCTTTATGTTACAAGATGGTGTCTTCTATTCAGAAAATATTGGTGGCAGCATTTTGAAAGGAAACAGAAACAGCCGTTCTCCTAGTGAGTTTCACATTGTTACATTTAGGAAGAATGTTGAAGAGTAGTATGTGGAAAATCTGAAGCCATTTTTCTACAAACTCTCAATCAGACTTAGATGGAAAAAAAAACCTGAAGAATGTACAAACTGAAAACCAATTTTTGTCTGTATAGCACCAACAGTAACGCTTGAGTCAGCTTTGTGTCAAGCCGCCATTTTCATTCAATCAATAGCGTCCCCCTGCACACATTCAGGGACCTGGTCGTGTCTTTAGATGAAACGCATTGTAGGAAAAGAAGCAGAAAGGAAAAGGAAAAAATTTCCGCCGGACCTAGTGAAGCTGCAGCAGGTGCAAATAAGCTTCAGACAGTCTTACAAGCACTGCTCAGAACTCTCAACTGAGGCACTCAACATCCAGGACTTGCCATTCGGATCTTAGCGCCTTGTATTTTTGTTTTGTTCTTGATGGAGGGGAAACAACAAAAAACAGGCATTGAAAACGGCTCAACTGGAGCAAAAAAAAAATTACTTTTTGGGTGCATTAGGGCATTTATGATTTTCGAATGCCGTATTCATCAGGTTGATGCTCATGTTGCCATAGGACAGCATAGCACCACAGTGTATACCAGTTAACTTCATATGTTCAGATGAGGCAGGTGGCATATTTAGCATTCACCTTCTTTGATCCAGGAGGGATGGAGAAAAACTGCCAGATGAAACTTGAAACTTGGCCATCCAGATCTCGGCGCGTTCGACTCACTGTACCGCAACAGTGACCGCAACTCTGCTGGACACGCCGTCTTTCGGCGCAGCATTGTAGGATGGCCACACCAGTGCGGCAATTTGCTAGACACCACCTCGGTGCCATCCGGATCTCGGCGCGTTCGAGTCACTGTACCGCAACAGTGACCGCAATACAGCTGGACACGCCGTCTTTCGGCGCAGCATTGTAGGATGGCCACACCAGTGCGGCAATTTGCTGGACACCACCTCGGTGCCATCCAGATCTCGGCGCGTTCATTCATTCAATAGCGTCCCCCTGCACACATTCAGGGACCTGGTCGTGTCTTCAGAAGAAACGCATTGTAGGAAAAGAAGCACAAAGGAAAAGGCAACAAGTTCCGCCGGACCTAGTGAAGCTGCAGCAGGTGCAAATAAGCTTCAGACAGTTCTACAAGCACTTCTCAGAAATCTCAACTGAGGCACTCAACATCCAGGACTTGCCATTCGGATCTTGGCGCCTTGTGCTGGTTCCGACCTATTCACACATCGGTCCGCTACTGACATCACCTCATAAGCCAACGGGGCACCCCACGCCGACTTCCGGCGCAGCATTGTAGGATGGCCACACCAGTGCAGCCACTTGCTGGACACCACCTCGGTGCCATCCGGATCTCAGCGCGTTCGAGTCACTGTGCCGGAAGAGTAACCGGAACTCAGCTGAACACGCCGTCTTTCGGCGCAGCATTGTAGGATGGCCACACCAGTACGGCAATTTGCTGGACACCACCTCGGCGCCATCCGGATCTCGGCGCGTTCGAGTCACTGTACCGCAACAGTGACCGCAATTCAGCTGGACACGCCGTCTTTCGGCGCAGCATTGTAGGATGGCCACACCAGTGCGGCAATTTGCTGGACACCACCTCGGTGCCATCCGGATCTCGGCGCGTTGTGCTGCCTTCGGCCTATTCGCACATCGGTCCGCTACTGACGCCGCCTCACGTGCCAACGGATTTTCTACGCTTTTTGTAGCCCTATGTCGCATAACAGGTCATGTGACTTGTTTATAAAACTTTTCATTGGTTCATTTTACTTTTGGTTTCCTAAAGATGGAAGGCTTGGTCATATGACCTAAAAATAACACTTTTCATTGGTTTAGAACATTTTTTTTTCCCAAACGATGAAAGCCCCACCTTGTTTCTGGATCATTCAGACTGAAGCTGGCGTCAGCATGAGAGCACCACCATCTCGTGGCTCCGTCGTGGTCATTCCGCGAGCAATCATGGCAGCCGCTCCCCACCGGAAGCCTGCGGGAGTCGGGGGCCCCCAAGACTTTTATACAATCTTCACGGCTGAGGGGACGCTTTTCGAGAATGGAGCCCAAGCCCTAGCAGGCAAGCGTCCGACTTCCAAGGTGTCCCAGGGCCATTTCAGTGGACCAGGCCCAAAACCGAAGAGCCGTCCGCCATTTTGACAGCCATGTGGCAGCCGCCTATCGCTGCACCGCAAGAGTGGGAGCAACTCCACAACATGGTGAGCGAGACGCTGTGGCCGCAAGAGCGAGCGCAACTCAGCTAGATGGCCGCCACCTGGGGAGACCCGTTCACGCCGCCTCCCCCCCCCCCCCCCGGGCCGCCGCACGCCAATTTTCGGAGCAGCATTGTAGGATACCAAAACCAGTGCGGCAGTTTACTGGACATCACCTGGGTGCCTGTCGTACATGTTGTGTCAGCCATGTGACACTGGACACAGACCGCTACTGACGAGGCCTCCCCCCGCACCACCCGGGACGCCCCACGCTGTTTTTCTGTGCTGCATTGTAGGATCCCTAAACCAGTGCGGCACCCAGGCGACATCACCTGGGTGCCGTCCAGAACTCTGCACGTTGTGCTGCCTTGGGACTATTCGCACAACAGACCGCTACTGACGAGGCCTCCCCCCGCCCCACCCGGGACGCCCCACGCCAATTTTCGGAGCAGCATTGTAGGATCCCTAAACCAGTGCGGCACCCAGGCGACATCACCTGGGTGCCGTCCAGAACTCTGCACGTTGTGCTGCCTTGGGACTATTCGCACAAAAGACAGCTTCTAACCATTGTTGCTTTTTGTGTTAATAAATGTTTAAATGTTTTTAGTTTTTGTTCTGTTCATTATCGTTAAAAGTTAATAAAGTTTTATAACCTTAATTTGTTGGAGTGTTATCTATTTTTTGTAAAACGGGTGAATGGGGCCTTGAATCGGGTTATTGTCATGTGTGGGCTTTGGAAGTGTGCTGCTGCAGGATCGGACATTTCAAACTCAAATGCACGTTCTTTTTCTTACCTTTCCGAAGCATGGAGCGCAATAGCAAGCAGAGAAACGGTGATGCACGTGTTGAACACTACCTGACCTGGCAAGTTGCTGGCAGTGCCCCCCCGCCCGCTCCTGAAAGAGGGCACACACACACCGCCGCCCCGAGTACTTCAGAAATCTTTAAAAGACCATGCGCTTGTTCATGAGGCTTAAATGGTTTATCACCTCTTCTAGAACCCCTACATCGACCCTCTGACGTTTCATGGAAAAATTACCATGTAACACAATACCAAGCCCTATCAGCTGAAACCCCCAAGGAATCGTGGGGCATATTAGCAAGGGGGTTTATCTCCCCTTTTTTGGCTTTAAAAACCATGAAAGCGGAGATAAAATTATTTCCCTATTATCAAGCTGTCGCTAACACCAGTTAGTGACACCTAAAAGGAGATAGCGACCATCTTGGGCCCGGCTTTGCATGTCAGTGATACTTATCACTAATGACATGCAAAGTGGCGTGCCAAGATGTTAGCGACTGGAAACAGTCCCTAACATCGCTACCTTCTATTACCAACTTTTGGAGATATTCGCACTAAGCGCGAATATCTCCAAAAGCTAACACCTGCCCTGAGCAGGTTTTAGCCATGTTATCCAATGGGAGGTGGATAACATGGCTAAGAGCATTAGGTCGATAATACATGAATATCGCTGACTTTTCTGCGATAATAGCAAGGTTTATCTGCGATAAAAATCGCCGATGTGCGGCGATAATTTTTGTCTCTAAACAAGTTATAGACAAAAATTATCGCTAGTTGTTAGTAATATGCCCCCGGGTTTTTGCTTGCAGAAATCGGGAGGCGGGAGACTAGCACTGAAATCAGTACTCACACGCCTGAATCAGGAGGATTGGCATGTCTGAATTCTCTACAGCTGGGGCCATAAACTACATCCGCAGGGGTAGGTGATAGCCTGGGACCAGCCTGGCATCTAAAATGGCTGCCGTGCACGACAAAATTGTGGCATTCGAAAAAAGGCAAGATGGCGCAGCCGCTGGAAGAGATGTATCAACATATATCAGCCTCCTCAGCCACCCTCAGGAAACATAGGGGATTAGGATACGTCTCCCGCACCCCCTTATACCTAGTAATTTAATTTACGAAGCACAAAATGGCGAATTCCCGTTTCGCTACCAGTTTGCGGCCCAGTTCGCGGCCCGTGAAGCGCTTCTACCGTGAAAAATCATTTTTTTTTTATTTTCCCCACGGGACCCTTTAATAACCCCAACAACATTCCTAGGGGGTCAAGAGGGGGATACCTTGCCCCCTTTCATTAAATTCCCCCTTAGTTTTTCACCTTTTCTTCTCTCTCGATCCTACCGAGAGACAAGATGGCGGCCGCTCCGGACTGTCACGCAGCAAAAAAAAAAAAAAAGCTCACGCACAGCCGCTGGAAGAGATGTATCAACATATATCAGCCTCCTCACCCACCCTCAGGAAACATAGGGGATTAGGATACGTCTCCCGTACCCACTTATAACTAGTAATTTAATTTACGAAGCACAAAATGGCGAATTCCCGTTTCGCTACCAGTTTGCGGCCCAGTTCGCGGCCCGTGAAGCGCTTCTACCGTGAAAAATCATTTTTTTTTTCTTTTCCCCACGGGTCCCTTTAATAACCCCAACAACATTCCTAGAGGGTCAAGAGGGGGATACCTTGCCCCCTTTCATTAAATTCACCCTTCGTTTTTCACCTCTTCTTCTCTCTCGATCCTACCGAGAGACAAGATGGCGGCCGCTCCGGACTGTCACGCAACAAAAAAAAAAAAAAAGCTCACGCACAGCCGCTGGAAGAGATGTATCAACATATATCAGCCTCCTCACCCACCCTCAGGAAACATAGGGGATTAGGATACGTCTCCCGTACCCACTTATAACTAGTAATTTAATTTACGAAGCACAAAATGGCGAATTCCCGTTTCGCTACCAGTTTGCGGCCCAGTTCGCGGCCCGTGAAGCGCTTCTACCGTGAAAAATCATTTTTTTTATCTTTTCCCCACGGGTCCCTTTAATAACCCCAACAGCATTCCTAGGGGGTCAAAAGGGGGATACCTTGCCCCCTTTCATTAAATTCACCCTTCGTTTTTCACCTCTTCTTCTCTCTCGATCCTACCGAGAGACAAGATGGCGGCCGCTCCGGACTGTTTAGAATGTTGACAGACACCGGAGAGCCAATCAGCTTTCTGCGCGCAAAGTTCCGATAAGCGAAAAGTAAGCGGACCGGATCGCTGCCCAGAGCGCTGTTACAGATATATATCTTGATTTAAACGTTAATTTCTCAAAAACTACTGGAGCACATATATTGAGACCTAGCAAAGGCACATCGGGCTAACAGTCCCTACAATTTTGCCAAGTTTCGTGCAAATCCATTCAGCCGTTCGAGCTAAAAGTGAGTCCAACCGCCCTATGGAAATTAACATGGGAAAAACGCGTTTTGGGACCCCCCTTTTTTCTCAGCCCCCCCTTGACGAAACCCCACCAAATTTTCAGGAGCTGCTCAGAAACAAAATGTGCCATTTTCCTGAAAATTTCAGCCGATTCCATCCACAAACGCCAAAGTTATTAGACATAGAATTTTCAAAAGTCCCATAGGGAATTAATCCTAACTATATATACCTACTGGCGATAGCCAGTAGGTAATATATATATAAAATATATATATATATATATATATATATATATATTACCTACTGGCTATCGCCAGTAGGTATATATAGTTAGGATTAATTCCCTATGGGACTTTTGAAAATTCTATGTCTAATAACTTTGGCGTTTGTGGATGGAATCGGCTGAAATTTTCAGGAAAATGGCACATTTTGTTTCTGAGCAGCTCCTGAAAATTTGGTGGGGTTTCGTCAAGGGGGGGCTGAGAAAAAAGGGGGGTCCCAAAACGCGTTTTTCCCATGTTAATTTCCATAGGGCGGTTGGACTCACTTTTAGCTCGAACGGCTGAATGGATTTGCACGAAACTTGGCAAAATTGTAGGGACTGTTAGCCCGATGTGCCTTTGCTAGGTCTCAATATATGTGCTCCAGTAGTTTTTGAGAAATTAACGTTTAAATCAAGATATATATCTGTAACAGCGCTCTGGGCAGCGATCCGGTCCGCTTACTTTTCGCTTATCGGAACTTTGCGCGCAGAAAGCTGATTGGCTCTCCGGTGTCTGTCAACATTCTAAACAGTCCGGAGCGGCCGCCATCTTGTCTCTCGGTAGGATCGAGAGAGAAGAAGAGGTGAAAAACGAAGGGTGAATTTAATGAAAGGGGGCAAGGTATCCCCCTTTTGACCCCCTAGGAATGCTGTTGGGGTTATTAAAGGGACCCGTGGGGAAAAGATAAAAAAAATGATTTTTCACGGTAGAAGCGCTTCACGGGCCGCGAACTGGGCCGCAAACTGGTAGCGAAACGGGAATTCGCCATTTTGTGCTTCGTAAATTAAATTACTAGTTATAAGTGGGTACGGGAGACGTATCCTAATCCCCTATGTTTCCTGAGGGTGGGTGAGGAGGCTGATATATGTTGATACATCTCTTCCAGCGGCTGTGCGTGAGCTTTTTTTTTTTTTTTGTTGCGTGACAGTCCGGAGCGGCCGCCATCTTGTCTCTCGGTAGGATCGAGAGAGAAGAAGAGGTGAAAAACGAAGGGTGAATTTAATGAAAGGGGGCAAGGTATCCCCCTCTTGACCCTCTAGGAATGTTGTTGGGGTTATTAAAGGGACCCGTGGGGAAAAGAAAAAAAAAATGATTTTTCACGGTAGAAGCGCTTCACGGGCCGCGAACTGGGCCGCAAACTGGTAGCGAAACGGGAATTCGCCATTTTGTGCTTCGTAAATTAAATTACTAGTTATAAGTGGGTACGGGAGACGTATCCTGATCCCCTATGTTTCCTGAGGGTGGGTGAGGAGGCTGATATATGTTGATACATCTCTTCCAGCGGCTGTGCGTGAGCTTTTTTTTTTTTTTTGCTGCGTGACAGTCCGGAGCGGCCGCCATCTTGTCTCTCGGTAGGATCGAGAGAGAAGAAAAGGTGAAAAACTAAGGGGGAATTTAATGAAAGGGGGCAAGGTATCCCCCTCTTGACCCCCTAGGAATGTTGTTGGGGTTATTAAAGGGTCCCGTGGGGAAAATAAAAAAAAAATGATTTTTCACGGTAGAAGCGCTTCACGGGCCGCGAACTGGGCCGCAAACTGGTAGCGAAACGGGAATTCGCCATTTTGTGCTTCGTAAATTAAATTACTAGGTATAAGGGGGTGCGGGAGACGTATCCTAATCCCCTATGTTTCCTGAGGGTGGCTGAGGAGGCTGATATATGTTGATACATCTCTTCCAGCGGCTGCGCCATCTTGCCTTTTTTCGAATGCCACAATTTTGTCGTGCACGGCAGCCATTTTAGATGCCAGGCTGGTCCCAGGCTATCACCTACCCCTGCGGATGTAGTTTATGGCCCCAGCTGTAGAGAATTCAGACATGCCAATCCTCCTGATTCAGGCGTGTGAGTACTGATTTCAGTGCTAGTCTCCCGCCTCCCGATTTCTGCAAGCAAAAACCCGGGGGCATATTACTAACAACTAGCGATAATTTTTGTCTATAACTTGTTTAGAGACAAAAATTATCGCCGCACATCGGCGATTTTTATCGCAGATAAACCTTGCTATTATCGCAGAAAAGTCAGCGATATTCATGTATTATCGACCTAATGCTCTTAGCCATGTTATCCACCTCCCATTGGATAACATGGCTAAAACCTGCTCAGGGCAGGTGTTAGCTTTTGGAGATATTCGCGCTTAGTGCGAATATCTCCAAAAGTTGGTAATAGAAGGTAGCGATGTTAGGGACTGTTTCCAGTCGCTAACATCTTGGCACGCCACTTTGCATGTCATTAGTGATAAGTATCACTGACATGCAAAGCCGGGCCCAAGATG
Source organism: Lissotriton vulgaris (assembly GCF_964263255.1). Taxonomy (NCBI): domain Eukaryota; kingdom Metazoa; phylum Chordata; class Amphibia; order Caudata; family Salamandridae; genus Lissotriton; species Lissotriton vulgaris. Next base: position 1,053,952,830 of record NC_141691.1, on the reverse strand, counting down.
GTCGCTATCTCCTTTTAGGTGTCACTAACTGGTGTTAGCGACAGCTTGATAATAGGGAAATAATTTTATCTCCGCTTTCATGGTTTTTAAAGCCAAAAAAGGGGAGATAAACCCCCTTGCTAATATGCCCCACGATTCCTTGGGGGTTTCAGCTGATAGGGCTTGGTATTGTGTTACATGGTAATTTTTCCATGAAACGTCAGAGGGTCGATGTAGGGGTTCTAGAAGAGGTGATAAACCATTTAAGCCTCATGAACAAGCGCATGGTCTTTTAAAGATTTCTGAAGTACTCGGGGCGGCGGTGTGTGTGTGCCCTCTTTCAGGAGCGGGCGGGGGGGCACTGCCAGCAACTTGCCAGGTCAGGTAGTGTTCAACACGTGCATCACCGTTTCTCTGCTTGCTATTGCGCTCCATGCTTCGGAAAGGTAAGAAAAAGAACGTGCATTTGAGTTTGAAATGTCCGATCCTGCAGCAGCACACTTCCAAAGCCCACACATGACAATAACCCGATTCAAGGCCCCATTCACCCGTTTTACAAAAAATAGATAACACTCCAACAAATTAAGGTTATAAAACTTTATTAACTTTTAACGATAATGAACAGAACAAAAACTAAAAACATTTAAACATTTATTAACACAAAAAGCAACAATGGTTAGAAGCTGTCTTTTGTGCGAATAGTCCCAAGGCAGCACAACGTGCAGAGTTCTGGACGGCACCCAGGTGATGTCGCCTGGGTGCCGCACTGGTTTAGGGATCCTACAATGCTGCTCCGAAAATTGGCGTGGGGCGTCCCGGGTGGGGCGGGGGGAGGCCTCGTCAGTAGCGGTCTGTTGTGCGAATAGTCCCAAGGCAGCACAACGTGCAGAGTTCTGGACGGCACCCAGGTGATGTCGCCTGGGTGCCGCACTGGTTTAGGGATCCTACAATGCAGCACAGAAAAACAGCGTGGGGCGTCCCGGGTGGTGCGGGGGGAGGCCTCGTCAGTAGCGGTCTGTGTCCAGTGTCACATGGCTGACACAACATGTACGACAGGCACCCAGGTGATGTCCAGTAAACTGCCGCACTGGTTTTGGTATCCTACAATGCTGCTCCGAAAATTGGCGTGCGGCGGCCCGGGGGGGGGGGGGGGAGGCGGCGTGAACGGGTCTCCCCAGGTGGCGGCCATCTAGCTGAGTTGCGCTCGCTCTTGCGGCCACAGCGTCTCGCTCACCATGTTGTGGAGTTGCTCCCACTCTTGCGGTGCAGCGATAGGCGGCTGCCACATGGCTGTCAAAATGGCGGACGGCTCTTCGGTTTTGGGCCTGGTCCACTGAAATGGCCCTGGGACACCTTGGAAGTCGGACGCTTGCCTGCTAGGGCTTGGGCTCCATTCTCGAAAAGCGTCCCCTCAGCCGTGAAGATTGTATAAAAGTCTTGGGGGCCCCCGACTCCCGCAGGCTTCCGGTGGGGAGCGGCTGCCATGATTGCTCGCGGAATGACCACGACGGAGCCACGAGATGGTGGTGCTCTCATGCTGACGCCAGCTTCAGTCTGAATGATCCAGAAACAAGGTGGGGCTTTCATCGTTTGGGAAAAAAAAATGTTCTAAACCAATGAAAAGTGTTATTTTTAGGTCATATGACCAAGCCTTCCATCTTTAGGAAACCAAAAGTAAAATGAACCAATGAAAAGTTTTATAAACAAGTCACATGACCTGTTATGCGACATAGGGCTACAAAAAGCGTAGAAAATCCGTTGGCACGTGAGGCGGCGTCAGTAGCGGACCGATGTGCGAATAGGCCGAAGGCAGCACAACGCGCCGAGATCCGGATGGCACCGAGGTGGTGTCCAGCAAATTGCCGCACTGGTGTGGCCATCCTACAATGCTGCGCCGAAAGACGGCGTGTCCAGCTGAATTGCGGTCACTGTTGCGGTACAGTGACTCGAACGCGCCGAGATCCGGATGGCGCCGAGGTGGTGTCCAGCAAATTGCCGTACTGGTGTGGCCATCCTACAATGCTGCGCCGAAAGACGGCGTGTTCAGCTGAGTTCCGGTTACTCTTCCGGCACAGTGACTCGAACGCGCTGAGATCCGGATGGCACCGAGGTGGTGTCCAGCAAGTGGCTGCACTGGTGTGGCCATCCTACAATGCTGCGCCGGAAGTCGGCGTGGGGTGCCCCGTTGGCTTATGAGGTGATGTCAGTAGCGGACCGATGTGTGAATAGGTCGGAACCAGCACAAGGCGCCAAGATCCGAATGGCAAGTCCTGGATGTTGAGTGCCTCAGTTGAGATTTCTGAGAAGTGCTTGTAGAACTGTCTGAAGCTTATTTGCACCTGCTGCAGCTTCACTAGGTCCGGCGGAACTTGTTGCCTTTTCCTTTGTGCTTCTTTTCCTACAATGCGTTTCTTCTGAAGACACGACCAGGTCCCTGAATGTGTGCAGGGGGACGCTATTGAATGAATGAACGCGCCGAGATCTGGATGGCACCGAGGTGGTGTCCAGCAAATTGCCGCACTGGTGTGGCCATCCTACAATGCTGCGCCGAAAGACGGCGTGTCCAGCTGTATTGCGGTCACTGTTGCGGTACAGTGACTCGAACGCGCCGAGATCCGGATGGCACCGAGGTGGTGTCTAGCAAATTGCCGCACTGGTGTGGCCATCCTACAATGCTGCGCCGAAAGACGGCGTGTCCAGCAGAGTTGCGGTCACTGTTGCGGTACAGTGAGTCGAACGCGCCGAGATCTGGATGGCCAAGTTTCAAGTTTCATCTGGCAGTTTTTCTCCATCCCTCCTGGATCAAAGAAGGTGAATGCTAAATATGCCACCTGCCTCATCTGAACATATGAAGTTAACTGGTATACACTGTGGTGCTATGCTGTCCTATGGCAACATGAGCATCAACCTGATGAATACGGCATTCGAAAATCATAAATGCCCTAATGCACCCAAAAAGTAATTTTTTTTTTGCTCCAGTTGAGCCGTTTTCAATGCCTGTTTTTTGTTGTTTCCCCTCCATCAAGAACAAAACAAAAATACAAGGCGCTAAGATCCGAATGGCAAGTCCTGGATGTTGAGTGCCTCAGTTGAGAGTTCTGAGCAGTGCTTGTAAGACTGTCTGAAGCTTATTTGCACCTGCTGCAGCTTCACTAGGTCCGGCGGAAATTTTTTCCTTTTCCTTTCTGCTTCTTTTCCTACAATGCGTTTCATCTAAAGACACGACCAGGTCCCTGAATGTGTGCAGGGGGACGCTATTGATTGAATGAAAATGGCGGCTTGACACAAAGCTGACTCAAGCGTTACTGTTGGTGCTATACAGACAAAAATTGGTTTTCAGTTTGTACATTCTTCAGGTTTTTTTTTCCATCTAAGTCTGATTGAGAGTTTGTAGAAAAATGGCTTCAGATTTTCCACATACTACTCTTCAACATTCTTCCTAAATGTAACAATGTGAAACTCACTAGGAGAACGGCTGTTTCTGTTTCCTTTCAAAATGCTGCCACCAATATTTTCTGAATAGAAGACACCATCTTGTAACATAAAGGGCCGAAAGGGGTTCTGGTCTGGCCGATGGTTGGTGGAGACATTTTGACTATATCTTGGACCTGCCCGGCCTCGCCCAAAATGGCGCCGGTATAAATGGGACTCGTAACTCTTTGCCCGCAAATGTATATCTAGAAAATGTTATTGTAAGTGGCCCTGTCGTATTTTAATTACAAAATGTACGTCCACCGATTCCGCAACTGTTAGACACCTTTGTTCTTGTCACCTAATGGCCCGCTCGTTACGTTCTTCTACAGTGTAAATGTCTCCTCATCATATACGATTTGAGTTTGCTCCGTGGCCGGCCCACGTGGTTATAGGCCCGTATTTGTATACTGACATTTTCACAATAAAGGTTTTTAAAACAAAACACGGTAGTAGTATTTTCATTTGTAAAGTTTTTACTTTTAGTGACTGTTTTCGAATCAGTAAAAGGCAAGTGAAATAAAGCAGTCCAATTACATGACGGATAAAAGGTATAATATGTAGGAACGCAGTAAAGATAAATGGTCAAGGGCAGTTGTGTTTTTCATGTCTGCAACATAAAGTGATCGATAAGAATCTGATAATCAGGCGTATCGGCGACTAAGACAGCAGGCCGAATCTCTTTTACTCAACGGCTCCGTCATGGAAGGAAGAAACGCCCTTTTTCTCGAAAAAGGAATATATTTTACTTGCAAGACAGTTGTAAATTTTCCGGGAAAGTACATTAGCCTGGAATATTATAACATATGTTTGAAAAAAAAATATTGTTCGAAAATAATAAAAAGCGTAATTTTTAGGTCATAAGACCAAGCTTTTCATCATTAAATTAACAAAAGTAAAATGAACCAATGAAAAGTTTTATTAACAAGTCACATGACCTGTTATGCTTACGTTACGCGCTGCGCGCCGCGCCTCGGATCACTTCCGGGTGCGCTAACGCGGCGTGTCATAAAACGCATTACGCGACAACGTAGGTCAAGAATATAGTCTAAATGTCTCCACCAACCAGCGTTCAGAACACAACCCCTTTCAGCAGTCCAAAAAGTTCTGTTAAATGACAACAGAGGGGACAGGCAACAAGAACCATCAGTCAAAGAGGGGAGGGCAAGTTCTTCTCTTCCGGGTCATGTTGGGGCGCTACCGGAACTGATCGAATTGGTAGTCTACAGTGTTTCTGGATGTTTCACACTAAAGCTGGCGTCAGCATGAGACCACTACCATCTCGTAGCTCCGTCGTGGCCATTCCACGAGCAATCATGGCAGCCGCTCCCCACCAGAAGCCTGCGGGAGTCGGAGGCCCCCAAGACTTTTGTAGAATCTTCACGGCTGAGGGGACGCTTTTCGAGAATGGGACCCAAGCCCTAGCAGACAAGCGTCCGAGTTCCAAGGTGTCCCAGGGCCATTTTAGTGGACCAGGCCCAAAACCGAAGAGCCGGCCGCCATTTTGAGAGTCCTGTGGCAGCCGCCTATCGCTGCACCGCAAGAGCGGGCGCATCTCAACTACATGGTGAGCGAGACGCTGTAGTCGCAAGAGCGGGCGGAAAACAGCTGAATGGCGGAAGAGGCACAGTGTAGCAAAAGCGGGCGGAATGGCAACTAAAACGATAAAGGGGCGCCCCACTACAGCTTGTCTTCAGGTCAAACGGATTGTGGGACAAGGTCCAGAATTGAAGAGTCATCAAAAGGCAAAAAGTACCGCCGGGAGCCGGCCGCCTATGTCGGGGGCGATCTCAGGCTACACCAGTGCTATAAGACTTGGGGAGGGTGTCGGAGCCAAGCGTCTTCTCCGAGTCCATGGCCATCACAGCGTCCCTCAGGGGCCTCCGTCAAGCTGTTTAGGAAGGTAACATATCACATTGTTTTCTAATGCAGTCAGGTCCACAAACGACACTCACTTACTTTGAGAATAGTGAAGCTGCAGTAGGTGGAAATAAGCTTCAGACAGTGTTACAAGCGCTGCTCAGAACTCTTAACTATGGCACCCAACATCTAGAACTTATGCTATTTGAGAATGGTAGTGACATCGAAGCATCTCAGGGACCAAAACCATTAACGTACTTTCACGTATGAAAATCTTACTTGGGGAGGGGGCAGGAGCGAAGCGCCCCCTCCCAGTCAGCGCCACCACACCGTATGTTGAAAATCTGAAGCCATCGTTCTACAAAGTCAACCAAACTTGGATTGAAAAATCTAGAAAAATGTACAAACTGAAAACCAGTTTTGGTCTGCATAGCATCAGTAGCAACGCTTGAGTCAGCTTTGTGTCAAGCCGCCATTTTGATTCAACAAAGCACAGGCATTGAAAAAGGCTGAAATTCAGAACTCTAAACTATGGCACCCAACATCCAGGAGCTTGCTATCCGGATCTTGGAGCCTTGTGCTGTTTTCGATCTATTCACACATCGGTCCACTACTGACATCATCTTATAAATAAACGTTATGTAAATAGTTTTTTAATAAAATGTTTTACCCTGTTTCTTTGCTGGTGTGTTGTCTATATTTTTAATATTTGCATAGGGTTTGTCATTATTTTGTGCGGGATGGGTGATGGAGCCGAGCTGTCTTGCAGCCCTCATGGTGTGGAGCTCAGTTCATGTCACTATTTTCGTATTTCTCAAGAAGGGTTGTTCCTAATATTTCTATTTTAGCGAGGTCAAAAAGAGATCCAATTAGTGGCCTACTGATTTTGCTCGATTACTTTTATTTTTTTTACACGATTTTTCACTATCTGCAAAGACTAAACAGAGTATTGCGACTTTGTGCTTGTTTGTAAATAGAGAATGATCCAAAGAGAACCAATTCTAAAACAGTAAATGCTTGGACAACAATCAATCAAATGGAGAGACAAGGAGGTACGACGGATTACAACGGAGGGGAGGGGGGGGGCAGCGTTCAAAGCACATCAGCGTGCATAAATACGAAAATGTTTTTATCTATCACGTACTTGACATTTTAAAGCTTTTCATATTTGCTATTAAAAAACCAATGAAATTCACAGAAAAAACCATAGGTTATAGTGGATATATAGTTAGGAATTTGCATTTACAAAACCTTGAAAATTCAATGAAAAAACCATAGGTTATAGGCCATATATAGTTAGGAATTAGCATTTACAAAACCTTATTTTACTCGCATAAAACCATTGAAATTCCATATATAGTTAGCTAACTATAAGCGCTAACTATATATCGCGCACCCGCAATCCACTGCTGATGATGTCACATATTACATCATTCATGACATGGTCAGTGACATCACTGATGACATCACTGATGACATCTCAAATGACATCACTGATGACAACTCAAATGATATCAATGATGACATCTCAAATGACATCACTGATGACAACTCAAATGACATCACTGATGACATCTCATTTGTCATCACTGATCACATCACTCATGTGATAATACAATGAACCTCTTCAGACTCTAATATAACCTTACATACACTCAGTATAAACAGACACTCACAGACTGTCACTCATCCATGGAGTTACTCACACACCTAGTCAGTCATGCAAAGAATCAATCACACCTCCATTTCCTCAACTATACAGTTATACACATCTTACTTATTCAAACATATAATAACACATATTTACTCTCTTATATAATCCCTGATACAAGCTCACAGTGATCGATACAGCCACTCACACATTCACTGGCTGTTATGTTCAGTTATTTATATATCTCAACTCTCACATGTATTGTGTTTTACATACGTACTTACTTGCACATGTAGCAATGAGAAATCCATTCACTCACCAACACACCCATGCACAGTCAACCGCCCATATAGCTGTTTCCACATGCACTCTTGAACTCATACTCCTAGTGAATCAACTGCTTACACATCTATGCACAGAGTCACGCACCTCCCAGCCACCCACACACACACTCAGCCTCCCATTCAAATATTTGGGCAACCAATCAATAACCCATATGGCCACTCTTATAGCTACTGATCAACACATGCAGCAGCTTACACAACATCAAACATACTGATGCACGAATTAAGACAGTTTACTCACTAACCCATGTACTCAGTGAGACACATTTAATCACTCACTCATACAGTCAGTCATGCACCTACTAAATTCTTCATCCAGACACTTATACATCCACTCATTCTTCAATATGTGAAACATATTTAAACTTTACAGACACATACAATCATTGGATGTTGTGATCAGTGATGTCATCAGTGATGTCACTGACCATGTCATGAATGATGTAATATGTGACATCATCAGCAGTGGATTGCGGGTGCGCGATATATAGTTAGCGCTTATAGTTAGCTAACTATATATGGAATTTCAATGGTTTTATGCGAGTAAAATAAGGTTTTGTAAATGCTAATTCCTAACTATATATGGCCTATAACCTATGGTTTTTTCATTGAATTTTCAAGGTTTTGTAAATGCAAATTCCTAACTATATATCCACTATAACCTATGGTTTTTTCTGTGAATATATATATATATATATATATATATATATATATATATATATATATATATATATATATATATATATATATATATATATATATATATATACATTATAAACAAAATATGCAAACATAATCAATAATATTGACTGAACAGCACAAAAAACAGGACCACACATAGCATATATATAAAGACTTTATAAATTACAAAAACAAAACTATAAAAAATACAAACTTCACACTGTACATACAGGACAATACTGAAAACAATTCTGAAAACAAATGCACATTTAACATCTCATAATAAATTTTACTTTACACACAACTAGTTTCTATGTGAAAGAACTCCAACCTGGAAAGTCCATCAGTTGAGTGTAATATACATCTAATTTCAGTGAACTATACATATGTACATATTTGATTCAAAAAGGCACAAAATAATATTGAAGGAAGATTGATTAAATTTAACAGAAAGACAAAAAGACAAAAGGGAGAAAAAAGGGGGAAAGAGGAAAATAAGGTAAGAGAAACATAAGGTGGGAACAACATAAGCCCAGGAGCAACATGATGACACGTTCATCTAGATATGTAACTATGCACTATGATTGGCTAATCATCCTAACCAAGCAAGGTCAAAAGGAACGGACTATGATTCTCACCTTTGTTATTTAAATTCAGGCACAATCAGCCTATGTACTTGAAACAAAATTCTCTTGGACCATATATTAATGTTATTGTGTCATGTCCAGTGTGATTTAAGTGTTGTTTTTGTATATATGTTTTTTCAGCCCTGATGAAGTTCCAGCTGTGGAACAAAACGTGTTGGCTGATGTCCAATTTTTGATCTCAATCAACAGAAAAGATAATTTTGGATAAACTTGGAGCAAATTGACTCAGTTCTGATGCACCTTCCCTTTTGCACAAAGGAAATAGAAATATGACAACCAGAAACCAAGAGGTGAACATGGGCATTCCCTCCATATATGAGTTGGCCATAGGGAAGGCAGTGCAGGGAGTACTCCTTCGACAAGTGGAGGCCAGGTATTACAAGGAGACTCGGTTTAAGGTGAAAATAGCAATCTGGAAAATTTGGAGCAAAATGGTAGGACTTAAGCAAATTCAGGAGTAAGATAGATGCACACCCTTGTGGCAAAATTCTTTATTTCCTGCAAACATTTATGATAATTTGGGTAGGCAATGGGAGGAAAAGGGTATCACTAAGATTGGGGATCTTTTTTCAACTGATCAGAGGCTCTCATTTATAGATCTGCACAAAGATGTGGAATAATGGTTGGGACTTATTTTATGTATATGCAGATCATAAGCTTTTTAAATCAAATAAGCAGGGAACAGATCTCCACAAATAGAATCCCCCTAATGGAGGCTATGTCTCACTCTCAGATAATAATTAAATATATATATAAAATATTAATAGATACAGGTCCCGATTATCTGGAAACAGTAGAAACCAAATGGCCACCAAACTGGGAAACCCTGACGCTGATCTTTACCAGTCAGTTGCATTAGGTAAGGGAACATTTCTTTCAGCCAATTTAAAAGCTCAACATTACTACACAATCTTCGATCTCTATTTTGCTCCTGCAAAGCTTTTTCACTAGGGTAAAAGAGGGTATGAAAAATATCCTCGATGCGATCAAGGACCGGCGGACACAATACACATGTTTTCGGGTGTGAGAGACTAAGGCCCCTAAAAGAGAGAATAGAGAGATTTCTTCCAGCAGCACTAGGGGGCATAGCTCCTATAACCCCTACATTGATGCTACTAGGATATGATGAGAAGGAACAACATGATGTACAGCAGAATAAGTTTGTTTTTATCACAGACACTGTAGCTCGGCTACTTATTGCCATACGATGGAATGAAGCTGACCCGCCTACGTATCACGCCTGACTGGGTCATTTGTTGGCCATATATAATCTTGAAAGATCACTGTATAATTCTAAAGGCTGGTGTGTTAGCAGGAGAGACAGAAAAATCTGTGCTCTAATGAACAAATGGCTTGCAAGGCACAATGCAGGGAGGTATGGTTGGCCTAGGGTGGAGAAGTCACTGAATCGGGTATTATTCGTCCCTCTCCCTTGTCTCTTATACTTTCTATTCTCTTTTTAATTGCTTTATTTGTCTCATATTGCTTGTATGGAATGTTTGTAGATTTCAGTTGTTGTATATATATGAAATTGTATGAAATTTTGAAAACATATAATAGAAATGACTCTATTTGTATCATCAAACAACTCTTCCTCTGTTGTGTACTCCAAATAAATAAAAAAAATAAAAAATAAATAAAGAAGACTTCGTACTTGAGAAAGTGAATCACTACACCACAATGGGTTCATATCTGTACGTTTCTCTCTCCAGCCCAGAAATGAAGTGGCTTATCTCCAAATTCGAGCCACTGTGAGCGTCTGGGTAATAGATGTTTGGCGTTGATTGAGGTGTAGAGTATGCCATGGTATCCTTCAGGTCCCATTGAGGGCCTCTCCAATCTGAAGGTGGGATCGTCCCAAGGGACGAATGCTCAGTCGTTTGCTACTGCGAAGTGCAATGCCCAATAATATTTTATCATGTCAGGGTCACGTCAGAGAGGGCTATTGTGGTAGGGCTCTATTCCACAAATGTGAGTAGAGGAGGGATTCAGTGGTGTATAAGAACTTGTCAGGCATTCGATGGGGGCATTTTGTAGTGCATATAACATATGGGGCAATGTCATCATTTTTTAAACATTGCTGCTCATCCTAAGAGGGAGAGTCCTCCAGTGCTGTACGTCTAATTCGAAAAGCTCAAGGATAGGGGCTAAATTTAATTGTAGAATAGGAGGCGGTCCATTGTAAAGTGGATACCCACATATTAGAAGTGCCCAGTAGACAGAGGGAGACAGACTCTTCAGGGCAATGTGGGCATGGGCCCATTATCAAATGCATGGGGGATTTATCCCAATTAACAGTATACCCGGAATTTTGGCCAAAGGTTCACAAGATATGGGTTAGTTGGGCAATTGTCACAGAAGTTTTGGTTACATAAAAGAGGATGTCATCTGCATATAAAGATATGCGTTCTACCCATGATTCCCCCCAGGTGATGCCTCTCTCGAGCAGGTCTTGGTAGACCTATGCTGCCCGATGCTCTAGGGTGAGCACAAACATCAACGGGGATAGTGGGCACCCCTGTCTGATGTCCCTGCCCTATGTAAAATTGCAGGACATGGTGTCATTGACTTTAACATGGGCTATCGGGTATTATATGGTAGGTGCATGCAGCCCAAGACTTTGGGTCAGAATCCCATGTGTTTGAGCCATTGAGGCATCCAGGGATAGTACCATGGTGGGATACCTCATTGTTTCTTGAGCCCACCATAACCCCGTACAGCCTGCATATGTTAAGACGCGTCCCTCTGTATGGCATAAAGCTGGATTGGTCAGGATGCACCAAGGAGGTGATCACCTGACACAGCCTATTTGCGAGGAACTTGGCAAGAACTTTGATTTCAATGTTGAGGAGAGAGATGGGACAATATGAACTGTATCATTCCAGTGGCTTTCTGGGCTTGTGTATTATGACTTGTGGTGCAAGTCGTTGATCCTCTGGGAGCTCGTGTCTCTCCCACACTTCCCTCCACATTTTATCTATCTGATGTGCTAATTTGGAGGTGAGGCATTTATAGAACTCGATGGGAAGACCGTTGGGTCCCATTGCCTTGCCAGAACTCAGTGCTTGCATCACCTGTTCCACTGTGCGTGGCTCAATATCCCTTTCCAAGAAATTATGATGTTCTTCTGAAAGAGTGGGGAGTTTAATATCTCTCAGAAAGTCTCTAACGTCTCTGGGTGACCAATGTGTTTCAGGGAGGTAGAGCTGTGCATAGTATTGTGCAAATGCTTCCACTATGCCCTCGGGGTCAGAGATGGTCTCGCCCAAATGAGTGGCGATGTGCGATACCCATCCCCTTGCTCGATCGTTCAGAAAAAAATCCTCAGCACACGTATGTTATATCACAATAGTTGTAGACGTGTGTAACATGAGCACAAATTAAACAAAGGTAATTTTTTTTCTTTCTCTTTTATTTCTGAGTCTTCAGATAGCCTGAGGATTTTTTTTGTGCATGTTGGTTGGCTCAGGCTGCTAGTTTTGGGGAGGTCAGTGGTTCTCCTCACCCTGCAGCACCGTAGTGAAGATAGAGAGTGAAATACCATTTTTTTTGTGTGATTTCTCCTGAGTGGCGCTCCCACTCCCTAACCAGATACCACTGTCAAGTACTTCTTCCCTTCTTGTTGCCCACCTCATATAGATGTTGTTGAGATAAGAAATCGGAAATGTTTGCACTATCTGCCAATGGATCTCTATACTCTTTTTGTTTGAGTCAGAGGGTGTGCAAGCTGTCTTCATTTGTCTCGTGACATTCCGCCCTCTCTAAGGTTCTCATTTCACTCTTCAATCTGAGAAGTTGTTTTTGTTTATTTCGTTTTCACCTCACTGTGAATGAGTATGCTTGGCCATGGATGACTGCCTTATAGGCCTTCCATAGCTTCAAGTAGGAGGGAACTGATCCCTCACTGAACTCAAAGTAGAAATTTGTGGCTTGGGTCAAGTAGCTAATGAGTTTGGTATCTTGAAGATGCCAGGCGTTAATAGGTCGTGGGCTGCGGATTGTGTTGGCACTTCCCCATATCTCTAGCCACACTAGAGAATTTCAGGCCACTCTAGGGAGTGGCCTGAAATTCCCCTCGCCAGGCTCCTGGCTCCTAGGCCACTGGAGCCAGATGGATGGATTGAGTGAAGATGTTGTCTAATCTTGAAAGACTATGGTGGACCCTAGATAGGAAGGTATACTGGCATTCTCTTGGATGGATCACTGAAATAATATCGAGGGACAAAATATCGACTTGCAAAAATATCGTGGACAAAATATCGACAGTCAAAATATCGAGTTTGTATCTACAAACAGGTAAGTACAAAAATATCGAGTACAAAATATCGTTTACAATAATATATTTGTAAAAAATATCGACTTTATTAAAAACAGTGTTAAATTAAATTAATATTAAAATTTTATTACTAAAATATACTTAAAAATACTTACATTAACTTATAATATTAAATAATAAATAAAAATAATAATTTTTTTTTTACAATCTTATTTGTTAAAACATATATATATATAGTAACATACTATAATTAAATAAGATACTATTATATAACCGTACAATACCAGAAGTGTAAAAAATACTATTCCCACTCCAGTGGGTGCAACAGTAGGGAAAACTGACCCTGAACCCTAAAAATACCCCTTTACCCAAAAACCCAAAACTGACCCTGAACCTTAAAAATACCCCTTTACCCAAAAACTGAAAACTGACCCTGAACCCTAAAAATACCCCTTTACCCAAAAACTGAAAACAGACCCTGAACCCTAAAAATACCCCTTTACCCAAAAAGTGAAAACTGACCCTGAACCCTAAAAATACCCCTTTACCCAAAAACTGAAAACTGACCCTGAACCCTAAAAATACCCTTTTACCCACAAACTGAAAACTGACCCTGAACCCTAAAAATACCCCTTTACCCCAAAACTGAAAACTGACCCTGAACCCAAAAAATACCCCTTTACCCAAGAACTGAAAACTGACCCTGAACCCTAAAAATACCCCTTTACCAACAAACTGAAAACTGACCCTGAACCCTAAAAATACCCCTTTACCCAAAAACTGAAAACTGACCCTGAACCCTAAAAATACCCCTTTACCCAAAAACTGAAAACTGACCCTGAACCCTAAAAATACTCCTTTACCCAAAATTAATTAATATTAATTAATTACCAATTAATTATTAATTAACAATAACAATAAAGTAAATATATTAGCACATTAGCTGTAATTAATTTAATTTAATAATTAATATTATTTTTTCCCAATTAATTAATTAACAATAACGAAAAATTATATATATAAATAAATTACTCTAATTAATGTAATTCACTAATTAATATCATTTAATTACCAATTAATTAATAATTAAAAATATATACAAAAGTATATTAATTAATTAACTAATTAATAATAATTAATAACCAATTAATTATTAATTAAAAATATTTACAAACATATATTAATTAATGAATTATTATTAAATTACTCCCCACCCATATCCCCTATTAACCCAACATCCCGCTCCTAAACATTAACTACAATTTATATTACTATTATTAATTTTTTTTTTTAACCTTTTTTCTACATATTATCGAAATTTTTTACTTTGACTATTTATATATATTTTGTGGATATTTTTGTACTCGATATTTTTTTATCATTATTTTAATCGATATTTTGACCAACGATATTTTTATTATCGATATTTTATTATTGTCGATATTTTTAACTCAATATTTTGTCCATTCGATATTTTGGAGTCGATATTTTGTCTGTGCACCCTCTTGGATGTCGTGAGCGCCAGGTGTCAAGAATCATCCTTGATAGCTAGAATAATGTCTTTGTTTTAGGAGTTAGACATGGAGAGAAGGGGATACATTGAGCGTTGATACTGATAGTGGAGAACTGTTTAACTTTTTCATCGGAGGGAGCTTGGGAATCAAGGTCATCTCACCAAGCTCGGGGGCAGTGCTTCCCACTGGAAAATTACCTAAGAGGAGGCAGCCTGACTGGATGGCGGGATTCGCAAACGACCCTGGGATACTTCCTGTACCATTGATGTATCATAACTAGAGAAAGTATCCAGGACTTCTGCCTTGCCTTGGCTTGAGAGAGAGAGCATCATAGAACAAGCTCTGTCTTAGTAGCTTTATGCTACTCGACCCAACTAATGAGGGGAAACTTATTAGGAAGGCTTCACATGCTGACACCTTAACTGATCTTGCCCCGGAAGAAATGTTGTGTAGGGATGTCATGATAGTGCTGGTGTAGGGACAGATTAATGCTTTATACCCACAAACTTTCAATTAAGGGGAACTTGTACTTTTGCTCTGTAATTGTTTGTATCATGATTCTCGAACTAATTATTTTGTGCATGTTGCCCCGCCTTAATCTCTTAGATTTGGCTTTGTATTAGTTCCAATGTATTTCTGCCCCCTCGTCTTGAGGTGCCTGTATGACCAGTTAATCTTGGCTTTGTAATAAACCAACTAATCTTATTTTCTAGTCTGTGATTCTTAGAAGTCATAGTGCATTGGAACTGAAATGATTGGCCTGGTAATGATTTCTCCCCCCCCCCCACGCTTTCATGCTAAGAATAAGTACCATTGACTCAAGGTTCTAGAGCGGATTTAGAACATGGCAACTCAGCTCCTTCAGCTCCATTCCTTTTTCCTGGACATCAGGGTTTTATGTTCATAAAGAAAAGTACAATTAATTACCTAACTGTGTACTTTGATTCCTCTAATTGAATATGAGGACCTGCAACTCCCTGGCAATACCTTCAAATCTACAGCACTAAAGGGATTCATTTGCTGGCTCCGTAAATTTCGTACAATGATACTAGAAAGCAGCATTGCCATTGGCTATCCTTTTAATTTCCAAAACCCACTTACAGATACCATCCATGCCTGCTACGTAAATCCAGATAAGGGAAAAGTGGCATGGGAAACTCTGAATCCCCAGCATTGTCCACATATGAATCCGCTTTGTTTGGTAACTATATGAGCAAAGCGCATGGCTAAGTCTATGAAACAAGCTCAATAGCAACGTCATTGCAAAGGTGATATGTGTTTGTATTCCTTTTGGGCTGAGGATAGGTGCCTGCCAAGGTAAGCAAATAGTATAGTCATCAAAACTGGAGGCTGTTTGGCAGAATATGGTAAAGGAATTTGAAAAACTATGAGAAACCGATATCATAATTTGTCTAACTGAATTCTATCAAGAGTGTTCCAGATGATTAGGAAGGGGTGCAAAATGTTTTTAGAAAAGGAGACCTCACTACGGACTAGATGTAGGTAAATAGTATTTACCGATTCGAAAATACTGAATTTTTCCGATTCGGTATTTTCGAATCGGTAAATGCTATGTAGCTAAAAATTCGGTAACAATTACCAAATCGTGATGATTTGTTATTTGCCAAATCGGTATTTACCAATTCGGTAATTGCCATTCAGTCCTATGGGCCTGGAGGCCCATAGGAATGAATGTCAATTACCGAATCGGTAAATACCGATTCGGTAAAATAGGGAAAGAGTCAAGGGTGGCAGGGTGTCACATTGACACCCTGTTGCACCCCTGAATAGTGCTTGTGTGCACATGTGGCACACATACATGCCCTAAGGGCATGTATGTCTGCCACATGGCACTGGTGTAAATGCACAGATTTGCATTTACAGAGGTATTCGTTATTTACCACCAACTAATTGTTGGTGGTAAATAACGAATCCTTAAAGTGCAGAAGCACTCTTCAAAGTGCTTCCTACATGTCATTTACCGATTCGGTAAATACCGAATCGGTAGACGATGATTCGGTAAATACCGAATCGGTAGATGATGATTCAGTAAATACCAAATCTGTAAATACCGATTCGGTATTTACCGAATCTGTAAATTAGCCCCCTATATAAGAAAAGCCTATTACCGGTCGGTAACGGCCAAAATTCGTTAATTTCAGCCGTTACCGACCAGTAATAGCCGCAGAATCTGGCCCTTTGCGAGCGCTTTTATTGCATTTGGGATTCATCATCACAAATGTAATATTCGCAAAATCTGAAATCACTAAATTGCGAAGAATTGCATTTAAGAAATCTCTATTTGAGATTCCATAAAAGCAATTCATGAACCATTTTAGAATTGCGAATTCGCAATTTTTGGCCGCTATTTACCGCGAAGTCTGACTTCATGGTAAATAGCGAAAACTTCGAAAAATGCTCTTCAGTGCATTTTTCTAAGTTGGATGTTACACACACACATGTCCTTTGGACATGTGTGTGCGCAACACCAGTGTAAATCACCATTTCAGGGGTGTTACAGGGTGTCCTTTGGACACCCTGGCACCCTTGAAATCGCTTCCTTATTTGCGATTCGCTAATTGCTAATCGCAAATAAGGATTGGCTCCCCATTCATTCCTATTGGCCTTTGGCCCATAGGAATGAACGGGGAGTCAATCCTTATTTCCGATTAGCAATTAGCGAATCGCAAATAAGGAAGATGTAGAAATCACTATAAATGTTGCGATTTCTACATGCATCCCGTTTTGCGAGTCTTTAATAGCGATTCCTTAATAATCGCTATTAAGGACTTGCAAAAGAGGAGCATGATGATTCTGGGGGACAGCTCATAAATAAAAAATTTGGTTTATTGAGAAATGTGAGTATGTATATACAATATGACAATATATAGATGTCCTATGGCCACCACCATGATGTGCAATAGCACTGAAATGTGATAGCCAGCACCATCCTTATCACAGCACACTTTTGTGTGTGAGACTCCACAAAATATCTGATGTAAGTCATATGATTAGAGTGTGTCAGGAATACCAACAAGCATGGACAATACAGGCAAGGTCACATACAACGGTTTGACACCATCAAAAGCAAATACAATGTGGTTAGAACTATCCAAGTGCAAAAGTAACCCCAATGAAAAGGCATCACCTATCTCAAAACTACAACACAACCAATGTAAACTTTGATAGGTTCATGGATGTAATCAGTTGCGCCCATTGCAGGTAAGCGCGGTGGAGCGGGCGGGAGAAGTCAACAGACAACGGAATAGCTTTTATTTATTTATTCAGTTTTACCTATAGTGTCATCTGTCGACTTCCCCCCACCTGCACTGCCCCGCCCAACCCACCACGCTTACCTGTGCCGGCCGCCGCTGGATGTAATCCAGGTACTTGTTAGCACTACACATTTCAAAATAACTCTACGTTTTCCTGCATAGTTAAACAAAAGTAAGAGCATGAACTCCTAGGAAAAAGTCATGTCACATAGTATCATGGGTCACCTGGAATCTGCACAACACACATAAACACACACAATTATCACATGGGTGTGACAACATCCCATGCTGCCATCGCCCTACATATCCATGCACATATGGGCCCTAAAGCATAGTGCTACATTAGCAACTCTTGCAACAGCATGCAGGGCACAAATCTACATATTACCCTATGTAAAGTGGCATGTCAAATCTGTGGAAACTACTTAGGGTCATATTTACAAGGTGATACCACCACCTGAGCATCACCTTTAGTGATGTTCTGGTGGCGATCTCCCCATCTCCTGATTTGTAAAGTGGCGTTAAGCCACTTAACATGGCTGAACGCTGCATTGAAATTTAGGCACCTGTCATGTTCCACCTAAGGTGAAAGGGGCCTGCAATGGGTGTTACAATGGGTGTTCTGCCACAACACACATAGCCTAATGATGCTGCCCCAGATTTAAAAGTCTGAGGCTACGCCAAAATATGTAATGGCTATCAAAAGGAGGCTTAAGAATGGCGATACAAGGAGAATTCATTGAATATTCCTCCTAGTTTGCTCTTCCAATGTGTGATGCATGCTGCAGCACAGATTGAAACTGCAAATCACCTTACAGAATTGTTTGGGTAAGTCTATAAAGAAATGCTTGAGGGCGGTGTTAAGCCAAAATTGGTAACACTGTGCTCTGTCTTAACACACAGGGATGAACCATATGTACCATAGTTATGGGGCACCCCTGTGCATCCCCTTGCACTGGTGCAAAACATTCTGCACAGTGCCAACGCAGGCATCATTGCACCATGTTGCAAGGGTGACTGCAGCAGGGGTGATTGTCTTTGTGAATGATGGGACACCTTCCAGCACAAAAACAATTTTGAAAGGGGAATCACCTTATCCATTTGTGCTGCAGAATGCAGCACTCATGGAAAGAACAGAAATGCAGGAGAATTTAATACATAACTCATCATTTGGCCTGTGTAGGCTGTCCGAGTGTCCAACACAAAGGGAACAGGGTCGTCTTTAGACTCTTTACAAAGTACCTTTATTTTGTTAGGACTTTGGTCTATTTCGTAAGAGAAGCTTCTCTTAGTCACAATAAAAAAAACAACAACAAAAAAACAGAATAAAACAAATGATTATTTTGAATAGAACAAAGGAGAAAACCCTGCCGAGGGATATATAGGCCCTAACTCGAGGGTCCAACAGGTATACAAGAAGGGGTGATTAGCCTAGAAGTTGACACTGTACACAGCAACCAACAAGGTCAATTAAAGTAGACTCTACAGAACATATTAGAAATATATATATATTTTTTTCTTTTTTTTGGGGGGGATAACAAAGATATAAAGTGAATAGTACTTTAGTATCACATAATACGTTTAGTGCATAAAAAAGACATACATTTTTATAGGGACAACAACGGAGGGGAAGATAGGACTACATTAAGACCTACCCAGTACCAGCCACACTTCAAACACACTATCTCACTTATTTCTGTCTCTTCTCATTCTACCTCATATTCTACCATTCACCTTTCATTCTTCCATTCATACTTCTAATCCTGGCGTGTGCAACACATAGTTGGTTAATGTGTTGCAAGGATCGGGATGTTAATCCAGGCAGATGACTTTTACTACGGGTCCTGATGTAGTTAGGACAATAACCATATTCCTGGAGACACAAGCCGACGCGCGTTTCGGTGACAGGCCAGTGAGGCCACACCTTCGTCAGGGCTAGGGGCAGTATACTGGGAGGGGCACAAGTGTAAAATCTGTATGGTTTCTAATCTCTATTATCAGGGACCGTAAGCGTTCGATGGCTTCTGCTGCACTAATATGTTCTGTAGAGTCTACTTGAATTGACCTTGTTGGTTGCTGTGTACAGTGTCAACTTCTAGGCTAATCACCCCTTCTTGTATACCTGTTGGACCCTCGAGTTAGGGCCTATATATCCCTAGGCAGGGTTTTCTCCTTTGTTCTATTCAAAATTGTTTTTCCCCCCATGACCTGCCTATATCTCTAAAGTGACCCACGGGGAACCCCCTTCTTTTGTTCATAAAACAAATGATTAGAAAGGTAGGGTGTTGTCGTCAGGGCCGAGCGTCTACTTCTTGGGCTTGGCTCTTGGAGTTGCTGGTCTTTTGGACTTCTCCCCGTCAGGCTCCACAGAAGGCAGAGAGCAAAAAGAAAGGGGACCGGGATTAATTACACCTGTCTCTCTAACGGTTTCAGTGTCCTACCATCACCATGCATAGTGAGAAGAAAAAGGGGCTCAACAGTATGAGGGTAGGGTGTGTAAGACGGGAGGCCGGCAATACCAGTGCTTCATCGGTGTTACCCCTTATCACCCCACCAACCCCACCAGAATGCGCCCCTTAATGGCACTTGCCTTGGGCCACGATCGATCAACAGGGCCTTGGAGTCCGGACCCGGGGCGTCCGCTCCCCTCCTTGTGCCCCCGGGTGTAAGCGCCTTGTATACCCTTGGGAGGTTATCCTCAGTGCTCCGCTCCCTCCGCGACTCGTCTCCTCCTGCAGCTTCTCTCCGGGTTTCGGTCCTTCTGGCAGCTTCTCTCCTCCTTCTCCTTGATTGCTGGGCTCCTTGTCTCCCGCTGACATCCAAGTCACGGCGTCCTGACTGTGCCCCTGCTTCTCTGTTGATAGTGTGTTTTTATCGTCCCTCGTCGGTGTCTGAGCTTCAATGTCATCACAGAGAACTAGACCGTTGGTGGCTTCCAGTCTGGGTTGTGAGTCCTCGCCCGTTGTGCTCCACTTCCTGTTGTCGGCTTCAGTGGTTTCCCGGTCCTTCTTACAGCCTGTCTAATGATGCCTTTTCAGAGGTGTTAAATTTGGCACAGCCCCAGACGTGTAAATTTGGGGCAGTGTCAAAAGCAATGGATGTTGCAGTGGAACGTCCAACCCAACACCCAATGTCAGCCCCTTTGATGTAGTGGACTGCAGTGGTAAGGGCCATATGAACAAGGTGGAGTTAATCCACGTTAAGTGGCTTAGCACCACTTTGTATATATGGGGAAGGCTTTAACGCCACCAGAGCATAAACAAAAGTGATGCTCCGGTGGCGTTTGTGCCTTGCATATATGCCCCCAAATCTTTGGCATAAGTAGTAAATGCTTGGCTTTCACATATATGTGCATTTTCCACTCCATGACAGTGTTACTCCCTTTTTACTGGAATGGGGTAAGTACTTGTCACATATATACATACGCATACAACATATGGGATACGGTATACCTTGTAAAATTGCATACATTGCCAATCAAACATTGTGATGTATGGCGCAGCATGCATATGTGAAGGTTTTCATGTTGAGAGCCTAGTCAAATTTTAAACCTATGACATGTGACCAAGATAAGCCACATACACCAAAGACATCACATGCCACAGCCAACGACTGGTGCTAGGCATGTAACAGCTACAAAAAGTGTGCAATTACATTTCAAATACCATTTAGCTGGAATTTTTTGACCAAATTACACATTAGCATGAAATTTCTATAGCCAAAAAACAAAAATCTTCCAAAGTACAAGTCATCAATTGAAAAGTTACTTTAGACCATTAGCAGCAAACATATTCACCAAAACTCCAAAACCGTGCCACAAACACCCAGGAAGTGATATATCCTGTACCCGGGAATTGTGCTGTACACGTTCACTTTCACTTTTCCTCACACGGTTAGTCTCCTTTGAGAATCGTGGTTGTGTCTGGAGTTGCTTGTTGGTTGTATGTGGTAAAAGTGTGGTTGTTGTGTATAATATGCCATCCCAACTGTCCCTGTCAAGTCCTGTGTTGCATATTTGTTGAGTAGTTTGCGTTTGTACAATTGTTTTCTCAGGTGTCTGTCTACTGAGGTCATAGCCCACTGCTGCCATGTTTAGAGGCGTGATTGTTATTGTGCATGAAGGGACATCTTCCTGCACAAAAACAATATCTCACTGGGATTTGCTGTTTCAATGTGTGCTGCAGAATGCAGCACGGATAGGTAGAACTCAATACATGGAGAAATGCAAACAGTTCTCCTGGTATCGCCATCCTAACACCTCCTTTTTGAAGGTGTTAGATTTGGAGTTGCCCTAGACTAGCAAATCTGGTTCAGCGTCAAAAGCAATGGATGTTGTGTTTGGATGACCAAACCAGCACCCCTTGCCCTGCCCTTTGTTGCCATAGAAAACAGAGGTAAGGGTCATATTTACAAGGTGGTGTTAAGCCACACTAATTGGCACTGCATCACCTTGTAAATATTGAACATGATGCATCAACTCCCAAATGTCCAAAAATGGATGCTTTGTTGGAAACAAGTATGAATAGTATGATGTCCTTTGCCCTTTATTAGTACCTAACACTGAAGTATGTAAGTCAAACATCCTACACCCTGTCTAGGTTATGTACCAAATATGCTCAGGGACTGACACATTGGGAGAATGCTTTGGAATTGCCCATGTGACCACAGTTCAATTTACAGGCGTATGTGACCCCATATCCCTGATAGCAAAAATAATAGACCTCCCGTCTTATGTCTGTTCATTTACACATATCAATGTAAAGTAAGGCCAAAGTATGTCAGAGATAACAACACATACCTGATACAAGTACTTTTATGGGTGTGATTGGCATCAAAGGCTACAGATGATAACGCATGACACACTTTACAATGTGAGATTGAACACATGCTAACTTGCCATGCTGGTGAAATGGCAGAAATCCCCATAGTACTGGGCAGACATGTTTTTTAGTGGATCAATGTAACCGGAGTGACAGATCTTGATGACATGTAATTATGATGCTAGACTAATGCCCTAGAGTCAGATGTGCTGGTGAGAGGAAAACAGAGACACCTTGCAGTGGTAGAAATACAAGTGATGTAGGTTAGGTGTCTTCTGACACTCAGCTGTCATTAGGAGGTTCAGCGATGAATGAGGTGACTACCACCCTCAAATTGGAGTCACAAGAGAAGCACATTTTGCCCCAGGATTGTCATGTACAACACAACCTGCATTGAGTATGTGTTTTGTGTGACTCCGCCATTTCTCATCCCTTCCTCTTTGCAACTTGAACCTTCACATTGTTGATGTTACTAGGTGATATATGTAGATAATTTGTGTTGACACATGATTCATGTGCCACATGATGACTGATCATTTCTGTTATTCCCTGTTTTGCAGTTGGTCACCCATTGTTCACTCAAGGGGACAATGATGGCTTCAAGGACCCCCATGCCACGGGTGAGTGACTTAGTCCATGTTTGATCCCCAAATGAGTTTTTGTGATGACTGATCCTGTAGAGTGTTGATCCCACACAGCGTGTGTGTGTCAAATTGATTTTACCACAGCCTCAATGGGGCATATTCATAACAAAATATTGGAGCAAAGAGCTGCAGCAAATTTGGAAAAATGTTTAGAATGCAAGGATGCCCAGCATACACATTGCTATGTGGCACCCCCGTGGTTTCACAAGTACTTGTGGCACCATTGCACCATATTACACAGTTAAATACATATATAATAATTAAAAACAAATCACAGGTGCAACGCGGCATTAAAATGAGCGGTTACGGGTTGGGGCTAGAAACTCACATCCGGACGCCTTTGACTGAGGAGAGGACGCTACTTTTTCGCTCGGTGAGTTTGGGCCACTGTATGGAATAACTTTTGGGAGGCTCGAAGAACGTTTGGGTTTCGTATTTACTGGTATCATGTCCGGGAGAGGCGGAATGGGGTATAGCGATAAGATTGTAGACTGGCCAAGGTAGCACGATAAATGCGCTACTTGGTACCTGTTTTGTTAGATGCCGAGGGCCGATTAAAGAATGCCACATGCTAATGTTGATTTATGTATTTGACATGAGAGGCGTTATGGCATAAAAATATGTAACTTGGGGCATTGCTGAGGTGACGTGACAAATACGGCAATTAATATTTTGTTCGTAACATGCCAAAAGTTTCTTCAGATAACGCCGACCCGTGGGTCTACGCAGGTTTTGTGTAAGGAATACGATACATCCCCAAAATGAAAAGACGTGGGTCCCACACACATGTCTGCCCCGTTAAATTAAAATTCAAAAACGCAATGTAACTTTGTAGTTCTTCATAACATGCCCACGGTCCCTTAAGACAGACCGAAAGCTAATGCCCGGGTTTATAAAGTTTTGTTTGATTTGTCGTCGGTAACATGCAGACGTTTCCTCGAAGAAGGTAGAACACGCACGCGAAGTTAAGTCTCAATAAAATGTGTGTTACATCTTGCATACTTCTTGAAGTGGGTTCGGCACTTACATTATTTACTAAAATAATATATGAAAACGTATTGTTTAAAAGGCCAGAGCCTGAATTACCGTGAATCGAGTAATAGCCTATGATTCACAATACTGGCCAGGGGGAATTGACACCAACACATGCTACTTGCTTAGTCCAAATAAATTGTGGCACATTGTCATTCATTCATTAAGCTTTATTCGATTTTGTTTCAAACCATAAAAGCATACAATATAAAAAAAATACAGTCATAATTTAACAAACAACATACAATTTTAAAAGCAACAAAATCTCGATAGGTCCAGTAAAGTTAGCTAATCCAGTTGTTATTAATGTCTAAGAAGTTTACACGGTATGCACCCGCCTAATATTGCCAGTTGTTATATGGCGTAAAAGGGTTAAATTGAGGTAGGTTGCTATGCTTAAAAAGACATTGCGGATAAAAGTTAAGTGAGGGGAAAAGGCGCTCATTTGGTGGGCAGAATCTATAACCCAGCTTATTGTTGTGATCGACAGTTTGTTTCCGGAAGGGGGTATATGATTCACTTGGATAAAAGTCATGTAGGTCCCAAGTTTTAATAGGACCATCACCTTCCTGGGGCTGCCAGGACTGGAGATAGGGGACAACTTGTCTGCTCCTGAATCTGATTAAAACCAGATCCCCACCGATATCTTTACGAAGGGGACCCAACCATCCCACTCTCCTCACGCTGACTATCCTGCCATCAAGGTTATGGGGTAGGGGTCTATTCTTTGATAGCCAGAATTTAACTTTATTTAGTAAATCAGTCGTTCTCTCAGATTTCCCATGTTTCAGGGGAGGAACCCCCGATAGGATGGACACGAATGGAGCGGCCACTGGGGGAAGATTAATACGATGAGTCTTAGTACTTTTTAATCTAGGCTCAACAATGCGATCTGGGGCAGGTATAGGTGGTGCTTTTGGGACAAGGACAGGTGGGCACACAATAGTGGAGACATTTTCTGATGATAGGGGAACTGAGTTTTGCATAGTTTGTATGGGCAAAATAGGAAGACCAGCCTGTGAAGAACACTTAGGAGTTACTGTGTTTGCCTGGTTAAGTTTAACAGTTTCCTCAATCCCCGTCAATCTGTCCCCCAAGATGTTGATTTTGTCAATCAGGGGATGGATAATAGTTTTGATCAACTGTTCAATCATGGTCAGTAAGACCAATTGGGGAGAGGATGCAGGGTCATCTAGTTTTTTGCCCATCTCTGACGTTAACAGAGCCATGTTGACAGGCGGGTTAAAATCTGATGGCGCACTTTGCAGTTTAGATGTTTTGGTTGGGGACCCACTTTCTCCAACCCCGTCATGTTTCCTTTTACCAGATGTAACCTTAACGGGAGTTGTACTTCTTGCATTTGCTTTTGTGGGTGTCGGTAGAAGCCCCTGTGTGCTAACGATGTGGGCTAGCGAGCTGGCGTTAGATACCAGATGGGGTGAAGTAACTAGGGTATACCTGATATTGCACATGCTGTTTAGATCGTCTAGCCAGGGGGGATTGGACACTGTACTAGACGTTTTAGAAGGGGGATCCATACTGGTAGGGGTATGTTTAAGGTGAGCAGTGTAAAAGAAAACAAAACAAACAGCTGTACTATTTGTTCATTCGCACCACCTTGACAATGTCAAGCCCGTCTTGTGTATTAGGGCATAAGTTCGACCAGGGGGATATAATATGTAACAACTCCCTTATAGGTATAAGTAATAGTATCAGGCCAGTTGTGATAGTCAGTGGAGTAGGCAATAAGTGGTTTTACCTCCTCAGAGAAGGCCTAGTGGGGTGGCCCGTCCCGGCCTCCTCGTGCCTCTGAGGGCCACAGAGGGCCCGCCCTTTGCCCGGGCTTAGCCCGGCGCGGTCCCGCACGCGTCCCGCGACGCGGAGGGAGCGTCCAGTTCAAGTAGCGCCTCCGGGCGCGCTGTGGCCGGAAGCCGGAAGTAGGAAGTGGGCGCAGAGCACCCTGGGAGCTGTAGTCTCAAGCCGCGAGGTGGAAAGCGACGGCGGCGAGACTACAGCGTCAGGAACCCAGGTGCAAGTGAACCAACGTCTGCCCACAGGTAGGAAGCCCTCCAAGTTTGTTTTCCGCCCCCGCTCCACCGAGGGAGCGTCCAGTTCAAGTAGCGCCTCGGGGCGCGCTGTGGCCGGAAGCCGGAAGTAGGAAGTGGGCGCAGAGCACCCTGGGAGCTGTAGTCTCAAGCCGCGAGGTGGAAAGCGGCGGCGGCGAGACTACAGCGTCAGGAACCCAGGTGCAAGTGAACCAGCGTCTGCCCACAGGTAGGAAGCCCTCCAAGTTCGTTTTCCGCCCCCGCTCCACCGAGGGAGCGTCCAGTTCAAGTAGCGCCTCGGGGCGCGCTGTGGCCGGAAGCCGGAAGTAGGAAGTGGGCGCAGAGCACCCTGGGAGCTGTAGTCTCAAGCCGCGAGGTGGAAAGCGGCGGCGGCGAGACTACAGCGTCAGGAACCCAGGTGCAAGTGAACCAGCGTCTGCCCACAGGTAGGAAGCCCTCCAAGTTCGTTTTCCGCACATTGTAATATCGAGATATTTTTAGTAATGACCAAGACTAAGAATAGGCTTAATATTACTATTTATATATATGATTTCTATTATTTAGGCACATTAGCCATTTACTTTAATCTTGGACCCTGAAATACAGAAAACGAAAAGTGATGTCTGTGCACATTGGACACAGCCATCACGGTAAGATACTACTTTGTATCAGTTTCTTTATGTTTCGGCCTAGAGGTTTTAAATGTTGAATGTAATTACACAATCAGTCACATTGGTTTTTAGTAGGAAACCAATGACGAGAGTCCAATATAGAAACTGTTTTAATATCAGATACAGTGGACCCATACCAGAAGCAGCATGTGGTATTATGACTAGATTCACACAATTCTATGGTGACTTTTAAACAAGAGCTGGGTTCTCTAGACTAATTATCTCACTGTATATGGAGCTATTTTTACTAGCGCCCCGTCTCATTAGCAAAATCCCCCATTGACTACTGAACAAATTATATGTTCTTCTGAAAAACTACTCTATCATACATACCATCTTAGTACTGATTGCACTGTCAATACAATATAGCCCACCTTTTTCCGTAAAAAGAGATAGAGACGCAGGGATAGAAGAACCATGCACAAACAATGAATCTATGAATTAGAAATGTTGTCCAGAGCAATTCTGCATGGTTCTCCTCCAATATGGACTATTGTAAAAATTGTATAAAAAATGTATAAAAAATGTAAATATTGTATATACAAAATGCAAATAGGTGGAGGAAAATAAGCCTATATGGTGACATACAAATGTAGGCTTAGGGTTTTACTGTCACAAATGTCTAAATAAGTGTATAGGATTAGAGATTCAATTGGAAGAAGGATGTATTTTATGTATAGGATTGTTAATATGATGACTGTAAAATGCAATGATGCTATATGGCCATTATTATATATGTA
The DNA here is from genome assembly GCF_964263255.1 of Lissotriton vulgaris. Taxonomy (NCBI): domain Eukaryota; kingdom Metazoa; phylum Chordata; class Amphibia; order Caudata; family Salamandridae; genus Lissotriton; species Lissotriton vulgaris. The sequence continues at coordinate 1,053,925,180 of NC_141691.1, read as the reverse complement.
TTTTAAATGTTTTTACAGCCCTGATGAAGTTTTGTTGAACGAAACGCGTTGGCTGCCTAAAAGAAAATTGAATAAAGAAGAAAAGAAAAAAGACACAATACTTTTTGGACATTCTTTATTGATATGTACATTACTTGAATTTGGGTGGTGCAATCCACAGTGGGTGGAATTTTTCATTGTTTTGGATAAACAAATTGCCTCTTGGGATCAACAGAGGCAGTGGTAGCGCACACCATAAGAGCTAATAGCTCTGCCTTAGACAAATAACGGAGACGGGCGGGCCTAAGGCCATCGGTGAGGTGCAGCACACTCAAAATCTCTTCTTTTGTGTGTTGAGTTGAGTTGCTCAGGAATAGGGTCATATTACACAGTTGCCTGCATTGCAGGTGATGATTGTGTATGTGCATGAAGGTGTCACTCCCTGCACATGAATGGACACAAATGTTGACTTGTAACTTCTGTGTGTGCTGCAGAATGCAGCATATGTAAAAGTTGCCAATTATCTTTTCACTATTATAGTACATGTGCTCAAAGAAGCACCTACCTTCACATAAACATTCATTTGCAAATGACAATTTGCAACTTCTACATATGCTGCATTCTGCAGCACACCCAGGAGTGACAAACCAACATTTGTGTCCATTCCTGTGCAGGGAATAACACCTTCATGCATATCAATCAATCAATCAATCAAAACATTTATATAGCGCACTACTCACCCGGAGGGTCTCAAGGCGCTTGGGGAGGGGGGGTCCGCTACTGGTCGAACACCCAGGTCTTGAGCTGCTTCCTGAAGGTGAGGTGGTCTTGGGTCAGGCGGAGGTGGGTCGGGAGGGAGTTCCAAGTCTTGGCGGCCAGGTAGGAGAAGGACCTTCCTCCTGTGGTGGCTCTTCGGATGCGGGGGACAGCGGCGAGGGCGTGGCTGGTCGATCGAAGCTGGCGGGTGGGAGTGTAGAAGTTGAGGCGGCTGTTGAGGTATCTTGGGCCTTGGTTGTGTAGGGCTTTGTGTGCGTGGTTGAGGAGACGGAAGGTGATTCTCTTGTTGACCGGGAGCAAGTGCAGGTCTCTCAGGTGTCCGGAGATGTGGCTGTGTCGGGGGATGTCGAGGATGAGTCTTGCCGAGGCGTCTGGATCCGCTGGAGTCTCTTCTGGAGCTTGGCGGTGGTTCCGGCGTAGAGGGCGTTGCCGTAGTCCAGTCGGCTGGTGACGAGGGCCTGGGTGACCGTCTTCCTGGTCTCGGTGGGGATCCACCGGAAGATCTTACGTAGCATGCGCAGGATGTTGAAGCACGACGAGGAGACAGCGTTGACTTGTCTGGTCATGGAGAGGGAGGAGTCCAAGATGAAGCCCAAGTTGCGTGCGTGGTCTGTTGGTTTGGGTGCGCTGCCCAGGGCGGGGGGCCACCAGGAGTTGTCCCAGGCGGAGGGAGAGGAGCCCAGGATGAGAACTTCCGTCTTGTCTGAGTTCAGTTTCAGGCGGCTGGTCATCATCCACTTGGCTACGTCTTTCATCCCTTCGTGTAGGTTGGCTCTGGCGGTGGCGGGGTCGTTGGTGAGAGAGAGGATCAGCTGGGAGTCGTCGGCGTAGGAGATGATGTTGAGGTTGTGTTGGCGTGCGATGGCCGCAAGGGGGCTCATGTAGACATTGAAGAGGGTGGGGCTGAGCGAGGTGATTTTGGAAGCTTCTGATCTGAACGGGGGTAGGCGGACTCTCTGTGTCCTACCGGCGAGGAAGGAGATGATCCATTCTAGTGCCTTCTCCTGGATTCCGACTTTGCTGAGGCGCTGCACTAGGGTGCGGTGGCAGACAGTGTCGAACGCCGCGGAGAGGTCCAGGAGGATGAGGGCCGCTGTTTCTCCGTTGTCGAGCAGGGCTCGGATGTCATCAGTGGCTGCGATGAGGGCGGTCTCGGTGCTGTGGTTGGCCCAGAAGCCAGACTGCGAGAGGTTGAGGGATCCGTTCGTCTCGAGAAAGGCGGCCAGCTGCTTGTTGACGGTCTTCTCGATGACTTTGACCGGAAACGGGAGGAGCGAGATGGGACGGTAGTTTTTGATTTCGGTTGGGTCCGCTGATGGTTTCTTCAGTAGAGCGCTGAGTTCGGCGTGCTTCCAGCTCTCCGGGAAGGTGGCGGTGTCAAAGGAGGTGTTGATGATGTCCCGCAGATGGAATGCGATGACAGCGTCGGCCTTGTTGAAGACGTGGTGAGGGCAGGGGTCGGTTGGAGATCAGGAGTGGATGGAGTTCATCGTACGGATGGTGTCTTTGGTGGTGATCGGGGTCCAGGTGCGGACGGTGGTGGTGGGGGGCGTTGGTGCGGTCGTGGGGTGCGTCGGTTGTGTGCTGAAGCTGTTGTGTATGTCTGCGATCTTGTTGTGGAAGTAGGAGGCGAGGGAGTTGCAGAGGTCTTGAGATGGGGTGATGTCCTTGTTTCCGGCGTTGGGGTTGGAGAGCTCTTTGACGATGTTGAAGAGTTCCTTGCTGTTGTGTGCGTTGTTGTCCAGTCGTGCCTTGAATACAGTTTTCTTGGTGGCGTGGATCAGTTGGTGGTGTTTGAGGGTGGCGAGCTTGAGGGTGGTCATGTTGTCTGGTGTCGGGTCTCTGCGCCATGCTTTCTCGAGGGCTCGGCAAATCTTCTTGGAGCTCTTGAGTTCGTCGGTGAACCAGGATGCTTTCTTGCTGCCGGGTCTACTAGGCGGGGTCCTCAGTGGGGAGAGGTCGTCTGCGCAGTTTCTGATACACTTCGTGAGGTTGTTGGCGGCCTGGCTGGGGTTCGGTGAGCTGGTGGGTGGGTGCTGGCTCAGAGATGCGGCGAGCTGGTCAGCTGTGATCTTGTTCCAGCTTCTGCACGCCCCCTGTTGCTGGTGGTGGTGGATCGTGGTTCTTCTGAAGCTGAAGTGGACGCAGCTGTGGTCCGTCCAGTGGAGTCCGGTGGCGTGGCTGAAGACGATGTCCTTGCTGGATGAGAAGACGGCGTCGAGTGTGTGTCCGGCATAGTGGGTGGGGGTGGTCACCAGCTGCTTGAGACCGAGGTTGGCGTGGTTGTCCAGCAGGGTGGTGGTGTTGCAGTCGTTGTTGTTCTCCAGGTGGAAGTTAAGGTCCCGAGGAGGATGTAGTCAGCGGAGGGGAGGGCGTGCGACATCATCACCTGCAACGTAGGCACCCTTGCAGTATGGTGCAAGGATGCCTGAGTTGGCGCTAGGCAGCTAAATATGGAACCAGTGCTTGGGAAAATGCAGAGGTGCCCCATAATATTGTAAATACATTCCATTCATGCATTTTCAGAATGTTGGCATGCAGCATTCCCAATTTTGGCGTGATACTGTGCTCAGCCATTCTGCAGAAAATATGCCCCTGGATATATTTTCACACAGCTATTTAGTACCATGTCACCCATTGGCCCCATCCTTCCACATGACAGGGGATGCTGTAACCTGATGCTGCAGCTACAGATCTTGATTCTGTGTTCACTCGTTGCAACATATGCCTGCGATGGGCAAAGAGTTGTGAAGTCAACAGCAACATCCATGGCTAACCCCTATGTAAAATATGCCTGTTTGGCAGTGTAGCATGTTTACATGGCTGGTAGTGTAGCATGTCTACAGGGCAGCATTTGTCCACAGTTTATGGCTACACAATACTTACTGTACATAGTGTAGGCCATTGCGACTCAGGCAGGATGGTAACCTCATGAAGTTTCTGTGGCACCATCACCTTGTACATATGTGCCGCAGGTCTACCTCTCATGTGCCTCTGAATCTGTGTTTCACATTGTACATACAGGCAACAAAATCCAATAAGTGATGTGTATGACCAGATAGGGGTGCCATGTACACAATGGTAGTTTATGTGGATCACTGACGATCTGAGCATTATAGCTACACATGTCAGTGACAGTGATTGCCACAATGAGCATGTCTTCTACAAATGTTGGGACCTGCCGTATATCTGAGGGTTGGATAACTGGTCCACTCCAGACTTGCAACAGCATGGAATTGTTGTACATTGTGATGTGTCTAACTTCCCTTTTCACCACTACACCCTGTATTACTTCCCATGTAAAGAGTTGTTCTGCAATGTGGGATGCCAAGCTGCCTTGTAATATACAAGTACTGTCATGCCTCAAGTAGATGAGTAAAGGATGAACGCCATATATTTAGCAGTTGAGACAGTTCAGACTATGTAGTGCATTGTAAGTGGCAGATGAGTCACCTTTGTGCAGTTCAAACCCTTTGGTGCTTAGATGTATGGCCCTAGAACACCCAGTGTGCCCTATCTCTACAGGTAAATGTAAATGTAAATGTGGACCCTACAGACATAGTAATGGTGTGACTGCAGTGGGGGAAGGAGCAGCCAGCGGAATCACCTACAAAATGGCGCTTGCCACTTGCAGTCCCGTCCCCGTGGGCCGCTTCATGCTCTGCATCAACATGCAGATATGGCCTTATAAACTGCAGCAACCTCCAGAGCACTGTGTCCCTTTTTCTGCATCCGAGCTCTGCACTGACGTGTTAATTGGACGGTGGGGCGGAGGAAAGTAGTTCGCTTGACTACTTTCCTCCGCTGTTACTAATTAATCTAGGTGTTTAAGTAGTGGGTGTGAGAAGTTGGCCTGGTATATAATGCTCACTAATTCTTAGTGATCACTTTGTACCATGCCAAGCAACCCTTATGAGGATGGTTGTAATTCAACCTTGTAGACCAGTTATCCTAGTGGTAACGTGGACAAAGCAGTCTTAGGCTAAACTCTGAAAGGCATGTGAAGCCAGCTGTTATACCATACACACCCCCCTTGAATACCAAATGAAAGGGACACCACACAGATATATATTGAAAATATATATTGATTTATTAACTATAAAATCCCCTGGACTCTTTATGAGCACAGAAGCACCAGCGTTAAATCACAAGACAGTTTAAAATACACAAAAGTTGCACAATATGGATGAGCCCTAGGGGCCACCTAAACCATATACTAAGAAAGTGGTATAAGGGATACCAGGAGGAAAGTGAAGAGGCCTAGGGCCTTGGGAATCGCTGGAGCTATTCGAGACTAGCTGTGACTAAGTCGGGAGAGGACCACGGGACTCGGGTGCAGTGTTCAAAGTGCACGCACTTTCCAATACAAAGTCTATGGTGCGTAAAAAGTACAAAGTTAGAAAGTTAGGAACCTTCCGAGTGACCTACGGAGCTGAAACTTAAAACACAGGCCCTTGGGATGTGTACCAGTGCAGGAGCACCGGCGGAGCTGAGTTACCTCACCCACAGAGGCGGGTGCACAGGGTCGAAGTCGTGTCGGGTTTCGTCACGCTGGTCGATGGTGCTTGGAGCTGAAGATGCTGCAGGCGGCTCGATGAGAAGAGTTCCGGTGGATCCAAGGGTGGATCTGAAGATGTGAAGACCTGAAAGCAGAGGGGACAGTGTTCAAAGTCACTAGCCAGTGACTACCGTGGAACCAGATTGGAACCAGGCATTGTCGGGTGCAGACAGGCGTTGTCGGGTAGCTTCTTTCTGCAGCCACGTGGATACCCGGGGTCGAGGACGTCCAGGAGTCGGTCACGAGCTGTCCCACGCAGGCTTCTCGCTGTTGGCGGTGTCGGCACCTCGATCGGAGCAAACAGGCCTTGGCAAAGGCAAGCCAGGCAGAAGTTGAAAGATGCTTAACACTCGGACCAGCAAGGTCAGAGCGGGTGCTCCTTTTCACAGGAGCTTGGGTAGGTCTGGAGCAACCAGACCTGCTGTGTAAATCTTCGGTTTCGTCGCCAAGATGGCCGCTGACCACGTGGCTAGTGGCCGGGATGGCGCGTCGAGTGGCACAATGCAAAAGGGCCCCACGCAGATCGTGGAGATGCTGGAGGGCTGATCTTCGGTGCAAGGGCTGCTCGGTGGTGGGGGTTCTCAGTCCCCAAAGCACAACGTCGAGGATGCCTCAGAAGCTGCGCAGTCAGCTTTTCGAGTGTCTTCCAAGAGGTCCGGTCCCACGTCACTCGGTGCCTCCACGGGTCCCTTCTTTGCAGGGACTGTGGATCGGGCTCTGAGAGGTCTGGGAGTCTGGTTCTTGTCGGGCTCTGGGCTCGGTCTCCGGCGGGAGGCGGCGGCAAAGCAGACGTCGAGTTGCTGGTTGGTACCTGTGTTCACAGGGTGGCCACTCCTAGGCCACAAGGGAGATTCTCTTCAGTCTTCTGTGCAGCAGAATGTCGAAGTCCAGTCTTCTTCTTTGTGTAAAGTTGATTCAGGATGATCTGCTGTGCAATGGCACTGCTCCCGCTCTTATTCCCAATCTGAGGGGTGGATCACCTACTAGGTCCCTCCTCTGGGAGGAACCAGGAAGGGGGGCGGCTACACCCCCTTTCCTTTGTCCAGCTCCTCGCCAGGACTGGGGCTGGAAGGCCCCAGAACCGGTTTGGACTGGCCTATGCACGGGGACACCTTGTGTGCCCCGGGCATGTCTGATTCTATTCAGCCCTGTCCTACCCAATACACAAAATCCTGTCTGGGGTGGTGCTCGCACCTCCCAAGGCAGGAAACCCTTTGTCCAGGCCACCATCTGCCGAGTTTCGGTCAGCAGCAGGAGGCCAGACTCGTGTCTGTGGTGGCAGCATCCATTTTGTGATGCTGAGGCTCTGTTTAACTTTAACCGGGGTTAAGGCTACACACATGTCGTGTCCCTCTAGAAGGGTGGAATGCTATCCCCGTCGCCAGAACTGGCGAGGGGATAGTATTCCAATTCGTATGACACCTTACTCGACATGTTTTGATAAAGCCAAACCAAAGATAGCATTTAACCGCGAGGATTATAATGCACTTAAGAGTATATGGTATGGCAATATCCCGGAACAGCTTAGGGAGTGGTTCCCGACAGCTGCAGACAGGCTCAGCTCATGCTAGAGCACCATCTCACATATTTCCAAGCACTCTGCCTCCAGGATTGATGAGGCCTTCCATAGGAGTGGCTGATAGGAACACATGTGTCCAGTTTAGGGTTAGGCACAGGCATACTGTACCTAAGTAAGAGGTGATTACACCAACTTACCCCAGCTGAGTGATCAGCCAGTTGTGTCAAATATGGAGGCCAGGCCAGGGGTGGCACAATACATGCTGCAGCCCCTGGTAGGCCTTGGCTACACCTATGCCCTGGGTACCTATGGTACACTGTTACAGGGGCCTATAAGGTGAACCAATTCCAATTGTGTTATGCACCTAAGGTACATGGAGTCCATTTTAAGGAGAGAGCAATCAGCCTGGGGCCCTGAATAGCAGGATCCCAGGCCAACTAAGTCAAAAACCAGCTAAACACCAGGCAAAAAGTTTGGGGGTAACCATAGTCAGATATCCACCTTCCTACAGTGGGGGCCAGTTCTTCTCTTACAATATCTCTCAATTGATTCTTGAGATCAGTCAAGAGATTCAGTCCCCAAGTAGGATGGTTCAACGCTTCTCTAGGGGGCAGTGGGCTGCTTGGGTTTTGATCCTGCTTCTCACCCTTCTCTGTACTGGATGCAGGATCGTCACACAGCTTATTTTTTTTTAGTACTGCCTCAGTCGTCTGTTTGCGCTTCCTGTTCTTAGGGATGCTCGTAGTATTCCTATCTCTCCGTACGACTTTCTTAAGTGGGACTTTTAGGGATGGTGGTGAAGGTAGTTCAACTGGCGGATCTTGAGTAACGGTTTGCAAGGTGGGTTGATCAGACATTGAAATACATAACTCGGGGGTAAGTGACAGGCGCCTCTGCGTAAGCTCAATATCTGTGTTAACCACCGCTATGGCTCTCTGTAACATTTTGTCAATCGAAGTTGGTGGGAGTGTAGGTAGACTGGTGGTTTTTTGTTTTGGCAGGCATGTGCGCTTCCCCATTTTGCTACCTGATTTAGCCAAATCCCTGTCTCTCCCACTAGTAACACCCCCACATAAAACTTGTTTTGGAGTCAACTATGCAAATAGTTAGAACTAGTTATAGCTGATCAAAAATAGTACCACAACAGAATCCAACAGGGAAGGGGCCACCTAATGTTTGGCAACCATCAAGCATATAACTATGCAATTCTCTGGGTCTCCGTAAGGCCTATGCAGTGGTCTAATTATATGCAAACCAATCTGTCATGATCCTGCAGGGATTTTAATGTTGCAGTCAAAGCCCAGATCTATTCACAATTGAACTAAGAAGCCCCAAATGGTTGTGTATTAAGAGAAAAGAAAATAGAAAGAAAAAGGGGAGTGCCAAACAGTCGGGTAGACACACTCTGGTTTTTTTCTATTTTGTGTCTAGAGCAGTGTTATTCAATCTGTGGGGCGCGCCCCCCTGGGGGGGCGCGACACCATCCCATGGGGGGCGCCACTCCACGCTAATCTGACCTTTGTTCCCTACAAGTCTTCCTGGAGGACTCTGGTGTGTGGAAGGGGGAGGGAGGGGAGCTCGAGGCAGGCTGGCGTAGCTAGGGGGGTGCGGTGGGGGTGGTCCGCCCCAGGCGGAACAATTTTGGGGGCGGCCATGGACAGAATGCAAAGGACGAACACCTGGAAAAATGGGTCAGTTTTCCAAAGATAAAGTAGCTACAGTCTTTTTTTCGTGTGTTTGAATCATGTTAAAAGTTTTCACTTTGATTGCTGGAAACACAGTACAAATGCGTGCTAACTGGCCAAGCTTACATCTAAGAAATTGTTTAACAAATAACGTATTTTATAGAAAGTACGGAAATTAAGGCATGCAGCCAGGACCAGTTAAATGAAAGCCCACTGAAAAACAGAAGGTGTCTGAGAATCAAAGATACAGATAAGGAAATAATTTGACAAACAACAAATATTAGTGCAAGAACGCAAACAAATGGATGCAGGCAGGGAAAGCTAAATGGGCTAATAAATTACTGAAAGTGTGCAAGAAAAAAAGACAATCAGTGTCTGCTGCTAACAAAATGTTTTCAGGAAATACATCCCCAAAAGGCATTTGAGATAGCAGGGCGGTTCCTGCTCGAGGGCATCGGGGCTCCGCCGCCCTTACTTTCAGGGTCAAACAAATAAAAGGTAACTAAACTACTGTGTTAAAAAAAAAAAATAACACGTTCACACACTAACAATTTGGCTGGGGGGCTGTTGGTCCACTCTGTGCAGGGATGCTTTCAGTTTCCAGTAACTTTCACCTCTGGGCGGGCCCAAATCTAAGAGTATTTGCCCTTTGACAACATGAGTGTTACATTCCCCCCAGGCGTTTTTGACAGAAGAGGTAGAGAGCATGGTATCCCCACCCTTTCCCAACTCGTCATGGAGGGGCGAATCCTATCCTGTGAGGAGTTGGGAAAGGGTGGGGTTGAGGCTGTAGGCAGGCGGGAAGCAGAACAATCGAAACTGCGCAGTTTGTCATCAAGACTTTTGAAGACATACTGTGCAGACTTACTGTGCTGCAATTAATGCAGGACACCAATTCAGCTAGCAGCTCATGGCGCAGATGTACCACACTGCAGGAGCAACAGCTTCCCTTCCAGACAGTCCATGTAGTGCTCACAGCCTCCACCCTGTCGGTGAACCCCCATGGAAGTAAAATAAAAGTGTCAGATGTATTTTCACATCCTTTTCCCTTTCACTTCTCCCTTCAATTAATCTAGTCACCAGCACCTGTGTTTATGCCATGGTTGAGATGTCTGGGATATAGGCAGTGCAAGTTTCTCACACTACCTGTCAGTTGGTCAAAAATGTGTTCAGAATACATGGTCATCCAATCCTTGGCCTCTTTGCAGAGTGAGCACAGGGCAATGGTCATGTATTCAAGTTGTAATTGTGATTCTGTGCAAATGTGTACGATGGGTCCTCAAACATGGGGATACACAGTCGTTAAAAATATTGACAAGGTGAAAGTAATAAAATACGGGGCTTGCTTGCTACTTAAAAGTAATCCTTCACTTTTACCCTTCACCACTTTCAAATGTCACCAGCCGCCACTGGATAGATGGTAAAATGTTTGCAAATGTGTGTGCGACTCGTATTAAATAATGAAAAATGTAAGCGCAGAGAAGCTGATTTAATAAATAATGTTTTTTTGGGGAAAACTAGGCAACTTGCCACCTCGCTTGAAATGCGTGCTATGACAAACTGATGTATTCATTCATTTTAGGATAAACTAAGAACTAAGTCTATGTACATCCAGGGTTCGATGCAGTCTGTGTGTTCTCTTTTGTACTGCCAGTCACCGGTGTGTTCAACTGTGAAGCCTTGGACCGCGTCATGCATGTGCATGTAACTGGCGCATTTATGTTGGTGGTGTTATTATTAATCCATGTCATGTGTAAAACAAAGCACCCTAGTAAAAACAATTTGCACACATTTTATCTTGGAAAGTGGTGTTTTGAGCTGTGTAATAAGCCTCTGTCATTTCACCGGCCCCACTCCCAAACCTGCAGTTTACTAAACACTCTTATTGTATTGAATGTTATTCGCTGAATATGCCCGGAACGTGCGCGTGGCAAAATTTCTGTCAGGTGGTGGGGGGGCCCAACATCTAAAAAAATTCAGCTGGGGGGGGCTCAACCTACAAAAGTTTGAAGACCTCTGGTCTAGAGTATTCATAGACAGGTATTACCATATGGCTAAAAAAAGATTCTTCAAGATGTATTGATGAGTACCAAGTCAGAACAATGAGTCAGAACAAGGTCATTAAATCAGGAGGCTTACCCGCTGAATCTGTCACGGCAGGATGAAACCAAGAGGTGTAGCCCTGCCTCTTCCTGTCGCTGACGGGCACAGACGCGATGTGCTTTTAAGCACCTCTGGGCATGGACATGATACCGGCAGCACCTCCTGGTGCTTGGCTTTGTGGGGTTTGGAGTCCCCCCGGCTGTATTTGCCTCTCGCTGCTGGCCTCTCTGCTGGGGTGTCTGCTGCGGGCACGATGACGGCATTGCCTCCTGGCGCTTGGCTTTGTGGGGCTTGGAGTCCCCCCTGGCTGTGTCTGCCTCTCGCTGCTGGCCTCTCTGCTGGCAGCACCCAGGCTGCGGGAGCCACAATGTGTTTTTAAGCGCCTCCGGGCATGCGCACGATGATGGAAGCACCTCCTGGCGGCTGGCTTTGTGGGGCTTGGAGTCCCCCCTGGTTGTGTCTGCCTCTCGCTGCTGGCCTCTTTGCTGGCATCTCTGCTGACGGCTGTGGTGTCGATAGAGACAGTGTTAGTATTGCCTTGCCCAAAAACGCTGAGGAGTATTTTTCCACAGAAATGTAAAGGTAATGTCTAGAATTCAAGTCAATCCATTCTGTCAGTTGGGATAAAAGTTCTCTTTCAACAGAGTAATTTATGTATAGTTGAGAATGGGGAAAGAAACACTGGCGGTGGGAAGGGTCTCAAACTATCTATCAGTGCTGAGGCGTTTATGTGCAAGAAGCAACAGGTATGCAGGTTGCATACAATGCCGGATTCTGAAAGTGACTCAGGTACTGCTGGAAGCGGCATACTGGAAGTGAGCCTGCAGTCCACCCACATCCTAAGCGGAACTCCTGAAACATGTTTGGCTCTCTGAGGGCAGCAACACAAGACGACACATACTGGTCAGATGACAGACAAGTGGGGTCAGGAGCCTATGTGTTTTGATGTGACTTAAGAGGGGTGGGGGTTGATGTTTAATATTTGTTTTCAAATGTGTATGAAAAGATAAGGATTGTTATGGTAGTGTTAAGGCTAATTAGGATAAGGCAGTGTAGTATAGGTTAGGTTAGGACTTTAGCTTAGGGTATATAGGCTTAGATTTTAAAAAGTTTCTACTTAAAATACACCTAAACATATTACCAAATTGTGGTGTCAGTATCGTTCAATGTGTATCAGAGATGTATTGAGCTAATATTTATCTTGATTTAATCGGTTATCCTGGGTTGAATTGCTGCATAACATGTGTGAGTGGCTTCATGATCTTGGATGGGGTACTGTCAAGTTGTCCCTTGGACGCTTTCTTAACTGTGTGTATTGTATTTTGGAGCAGCTGAGGCTGCAAGTCCGTTTTTGTTCTGACCGCTTAATTTTAAGCCGTCTTCGCTCACCTTGGTAACTGTTAATTTGCATTGATGATGGCTAACTTTGCTGGCCTTTCTTTTAATGACGATGTGCTAAACTCCATACTCACAGAGAATCCGAGCATTGTAGACACCATACCAGCTGTGGGACTTGGCCCCCAGGATGACTGGGGTTCAGTACTCAATTTAAAAAAGACCCATTCACGGACTTGTATACATGGGCAAGTAATGGCAGAGTGTCTACATGGCAAATGTGCACCCACATGACTTATTGTCACAAATGCTCCCCGCCTACTTCTGACCGGCAAAATCTTCCTCAGAGATTGGTCCTTGATCGCGTGGCAGTGCACACGCGACTGGCTGATTTTAATTATCACAACAGCCAAAAGGGTGGCGGATGCCATCCTTTTTGAAATTCAGGTCCTAGAGGGGCAAATAAAGACTACTCATTCTAGTACTCTCTTCAAGAAGAATGTAGATGAGACTAATAAGTCTAATAAAGAATATAAAGACACCATTCTATTTACCAAAATAGAAAAATTCAAGAAAGATCTGGTCCGCTTTTACTAGAAAAAATCTACCCCTACACTAGAGACACCTACATACCTCCCGAATTCAATAGAAAGTCAAGTCAAGTCAAGTCAAAGAATTTATATAGCGCACTACATACCCAGAGGGTCTCAAGGCGCTTGAGGAGGGATGGGGAATTACTTGTCAAATATCCAAGTTTTAAGTTGTTTTCTGAATGCTAGGTGGTTCTGGGTAAGGCGAAGGTAAGTGGGAAGTGAGTTCCAGGTTTTAGCTGCCAGGTAGGAGAAGGATCTACCTCCCATGGTGGTTTTGTTGATGCGAGGTACAGTGGCAAGGGCTTGGTTGGAAGAACGTAGCTGGCGTGAGGGGGTGTAGAAGGACAGTCGTGTGTTGAGGCATTCTGGTCCGATTTCGTAGAGTGCTTTGTGTGCGTGGGTTAGGAGCCGGAAAGTGATCCTCTTATTGACGGGAAGCCAGTGGAGGTTTTTCAGGTGACCAGAGATATGTTCTTTACGCGGGATGTCTAATATGAGCCTGGCTGAGGCATTTTGGATTCGTTGGAGTTTTTTCTGGAGTTTAGCGGTAGATCCGGCGTAGAGGGTGTTTCCATAGTCCAGTCGGCTCGTGACCAGAGCGTGGGTGACCGTTTTCCTAGTTTCGGTGGGGATCCAACGAAATGTTTTTTTGAGCATGCGAAGAATGTTGAAGCAGGATGAGGAGATGGCGTTGACTTGTCTGTTCATTGAAAGTGAGGAATCCAGGATGACGCCCAGGTTCCGTGCGTGGTCTGTCGGGATGGGTGCATTTCCAAGGGCTTCTTGCCACCTAGAGTCGTCCCATGCGGAGGGGGAGGTACCTAAGATGAGGACTTCTGTTTTATCTGAGTTCAGTTTCAGACGGCTGTGTTTCATCCATTCGGCTACTTCTTTCATACCTTCGTGTAGGTTAGTTTTGGCGGTGCTAGGGTCATTGGTGAGTGATAGGATCAGTTGAGTGTCATCCGCGTAGGAGATGATGTTGAGGTTGTGTTGGCGGGCGATGGCCGCGAGGGGGCTCATGTATACGTTGAAAAGGGTGGGGCTGAGTGAAGATCCTTGTGGTACGCCGCAGATGACTTCAGTGGCCTCCGACTTGAATGGTGGAAGGCGGACTCTCTGGGTTCTTCCGGTGAGGAACGAGGTGATCCATTCTAGTGCTTTTCCTTGGATTCCGATGTTTCTGAGGCGCTGTAGAAGGGTGCTATGGCAGACTGTGTCGAAGGCTGCGGAGAGGTCGAGGAGGATGAGGGTGACTGTGTCTCCGTTGTCCAGTAGAGTTCGAATGTCGTCTGTTGCTGCGATGAGGGCGGTCTCAGTGCTGTGTTTTGCTCGGAAGCCGGACTGTGAGGAGTCGAGGGATTTGTTGGCTTCGAGGAAGGCGGCGAGCTGGTTGTTGACCGCTTTCTCGATGACTTTGGCCGGGAATGGAAGGAGCGAGATGGGGCGGTAGTTTTTGAGTTCGGTGGGGTCCGCTGTGGGTTTTTTCAGAAGGGCGCTGAGTTCAGCGTGTTTCCAGCTTTCTGGGAAGGTGGCGGAGTTAAAGGAGCAGTTGATGACATCTCGGAGGTGCGGTGCTATGATGGAGTTTGCTTTGTTGAAGATGTGGTGAGGGCATGGGTCTGTGGGGGATCCTGAGTGGATGGAGTTCATTAGGCGGATGGTGTCCTCAGTGGAGATAGGGTTCCAGTCATTAAGGATGTTCGAGGAGGGTGAAGGTCCAGCAGAAGGTTGGGTGGGTTGGTCTCCGGGTTGGTTGTCGAAGCTGTTGTGGATGTCTGCAATTTTGTTGTGGAAGAATGAAGCTAGGGAGTCGCAGAGGGCTTGAGAGGGGGTGATGTCGTTAGTGTTGGCCGAGGGATTGGTAAATTCCTTGACGATGTTGAAAAGTTCCTTGCTGTTGTGGGCGTTGTTATCTAATCGGTCCTTGAAGGCGGTTTTCTTGGCCTTTCGGATCAGTTGGTGGTGTATGCGGGTGGCGTTTTTGAAGGCGTCCTTGGTGCTAGTGGTAGGGTCTTTTTTCCAGGTCTTCTCAAGGGAGCGGCAGAGTTTCTTGGATTTCTTAAGATCATCGTTGAACCATGAGGCCTTCTTGCTGCCCAGTTTGCTTTGTCGTTTTTTCAGTGGTGCTAGGATGTCGGTGCTGTTGGATAACCAGAGGGTGAGGTTGGTGGCGGCTTGGTCGGGGTTTGAGGAGTGGGCTGGGGGGTTTAGAAGCAGCGATGAGGAGATCTGGTCGATGGTGATATTGTTCCAGTTTCTTTGCAGAGTTGGTTGGGGATGATTGTTGGGTTTGGGCTTGTTGTAGGTAAAGTGAACGCAGTTGTGGTCAGTCCAGAGGAGAGCCGTAGTGTGGCTGAAGGAGACATGATTGCTGGAGGTGAAGATAGGGTCGAGAGTGTGACCTGCGATGTGGGTGGGGGAAGTGACCAGTTGTTTAAGTCCGAGGTTGGCGAGGTTGTCCAAAAGGGTGGTGGAGTTGCGGTCGTTGTTCTTTTCAAGGTGAAAATTGAGGTCTCCCAGAAGGATGTAATCTTTGGAGGGAAGCGCGTGTGGAGTGATGAAGTCCGTGATGTCCTCGCTAAATTGTGCGCGGGGACCTGGTGGTCTGTAAAGGAGGGTGCCTCTGAGTGTGGTCTTGGGGTCGATGTGGATCTGGAAGTGAAGGTGTTCAGAGTTGGCGAGATTGACGTCAGAGCTGGTAGAGATGCGGATGGATTTCTTATGGACGATAGCGATTCCTCCTCCTGTGTGGCCGGTGCGGTCTTTGCGTATGATCTTATAATTTTCTGGGATGGCAATGGTGATGTCTGGGGCGGAGGAGGCGTTCATTCATGTTTCTGTTAGGAAGGCGACGTCCGGAGAGATGGTGTCTAGTAGATTCCAGAGGTCGATGGCGTGCCTGTGGACCGATCGGGTGTTGAGCAAGATGCATTGTAGGTGGTTGGTGTCGGGAATCTGTGGTGTGATCTTAGCAGGGTTGTTGACGGTACCGATGAATTTGCAGGAGTAGCATGAGAAAGGTCCATGGGTGTGTCCAGGAGCGGCTTGGACGCAGTTGGGGGAGCGGCCGGGGTTAAGGGCCAGGAGGGTGGTGGCATCGTAGGCAATGCGAGGGCCAGGGGGTCTGGCGCTGGGCGCGGACCAGGCGCGGACGGGCGTAGACGGGCTTACCTTTGGCGCACCTTCGGCGCGAGTTGGGCGCGAACGCTGCGCGTAAACGCTGTGCGAAAAGGCGTCAGTCATATGTGGAAGTTCGGAGGGGGAGGGGCGAGGGGGGGCCAGCTGGGAGGCGGGAGCGGGGTGGGGCTCAGGTCAGGAAGGCTAAACAACAACACATAAACAATTAAAATGGCCGCAAGGGTTCTAGTCACAGGCTTGGGCTCAATGCACGTGAATAGCGCTACGCTGAAGGTAATGGCGCTGGCACAGTCGGGCACAAATTTGCATGCAGCAGTGAAATATTTGAAAGTAGAAGCGCACCTTGGCAGACAAGCGCTACGCAAAATATCTCGGCAATAATATGCAAATGAGGAGCAGTGCGAAGCCGTCAGGCGCAAGCAATGATAAAATGCATGTAGAAGTAAAATTAAGGCAAAGCAGTCTAGCGCTACGATCTATTGGCAGTTGAAATACAATTAATTCTGTGCAAACGAGCAAGGCAGGTGAACCACTTATCGGTCTGGCGGTGTGGGCAGCAGGGAGCAGCGTTAGGAGCGACCTCTTCTGCGAAGGGTAGGGAAAAGGGAAAAGAAAGGGTAGACGATACGGGTCCAATTACTGTACATCTTCATCAGATCAGAGTTCAAGCGACTCAGATACTGCGACTAGCAACATCCCGCAAGGGAGGGGGAGGGGACAACGGAACAGGTTCACCATGGGGATATCATCAACCACAGTTTTCACATCCTATGCCACACTTTTAACCCCACTAATATCAAAAAAGGGAGGGAAGAGGATAAGAAGTCCATTCGTTTCCCCTTTACAAGTTACTAATAATCAAAAAGAGAATGGACACTGGTGTCTGCAAAAACCATTAGTTTTTATCGGAAACCCTCATAGACTTCCTGGAATTATCATAGCGGTATATCTTTTTTCCGCCCCATCAGGAGTCCTGGCATAGTCATTGGGTCAACGATTAACGTGCAGGATGCCTGCCTCACCCGAGGCTACTGGTGTATGCAGAAGTGTCCAGAAATCAAAAAAGGGGCAAAAATTACGTTAAAAAATAATGACTTAGTCAAAAAAGAAAATTTTTAATATAAGAAAAAGACTAGTCACTATCATTAAGAACCATTGTGATATGTAGGTAGTTGAGTTATTGGGCTACCATATCATTCTGGAAAAGTGTCGACACGTTACAGCTCACGGGGCCCACAGGGGTCAGGGGAGCTTTCGTCAGGACAGTAACAAAAAACAAACACACAAAAATATATATAACACGCACACCTTTTGTGTGTGTTGCAATAGTAGCAAAATGGGATTTCCAAGCTTATGCGTTCAGTATTTTGACTTCAACGGGGACTGGGAGTCGCTTCTGGATTTACACCATGCGGCGCGATTTTCGTGCCTTGTGCTGACTCTGCCGGGCAACACACACAAAAGGTGTGCGTGTTATATATATTTTTGTGTGTTTGTTTTTTGTTACTGTCCTGACGAAAGCTCCCCTGACCCCTGTGGGCCCCGTGAGCTGAAACATGTCGACACTTTTCCAGAATGATATGGTAGCCCAATAACTCAACTACCTACATATCACAGTGGTTCTTAATGATAGTGACTAGTCTTTTTCTTATATTAAAAATTTTCTTTTTTGACTAAGTCATTATTTTTTAACGTAATTTTTGCCCCTTTTTTGATTTCTGGACACTTCTGCATACACCAGAAGTAGCCTCGGGTGAGGCAGGCATCCTGCACGTTAATCGTTGACCCAATGACTATGCCAGGACTCCTGATGGGGCGGAAAAAAGATATACTGCTATGATAATTCCAGGAAGTCTATGAGGGTTTCCGATAAAAACTAATAGTTTTTGCAGACACCAGTGTCCATTCTCTTTTTGATTATTAGTACACTTTTAACCCCAGCCACAGTTCTTTGATAGCCAGGCTTTTTTAGGGCAAGGCCGAGGATGGAACAGAGACAGGAGAAGTGGTCAGCCCCAGGTACATTGGGAGGATAAACCAACGTTCCCGAACACACGAAGCAGACGAGGGCAGCAACAACAGCAACAACAAGCAGGGACGAGCTCGGACTGGAAGATCTCATAGTAAATCTGAGCTCTCGTACCCTCACTGAGGTTGAACGACAGGTTCTCAATAAAGGTTTGGGGTTTGTCCCCACGAATAACGGGGGCCCTTTTCAGTTACGCTGCAAGCTTGATTTTCTTTTTCGAAAGGTACGCCTTCATTTCTTTTTTACAAACAAGGAGAACGAAGGAGAGGTGATGGAGGTGGACCATAACACCCGCCTGAAGAGCCCCTCCACCTTTACTCCCCTCATTCATCAAGTGCCTCCTGAAGTAGACGCTTTTGAAAAGGCAGTGGCTCCTGATGTTGTGACCCGGTGTGCACTTAGGCATCAGCCATTTCAAAATCTGTCAGCCAAAGAGAAATTGTCTGGTGAGACTTTGTCGAAAGATGCCACCATTATTCATCAAACCCGCTGACAAAGGGGGAGCTACGGTTATTTTAGACACTGACACCTACCGTGCAGAGTGTCTGAGACAGCTCAGTGACATCAAGTCATATCGTCCTTTAACTACTGATCCTACATCTAGGTTGACAACAGAGATTGGTCATTTTGTGGAGGAGGCAAGCATAGAAGGGTGGATCACTGCTCGGGAAGCTCAGTTTCTCATCACCACACATTCAGTGATACCATACTTCTACGTCTTGCCCAAGATCCACAAAATACAAAGACCTCCCCCTGGTTGCCCAATAATCTCTGGCATTGGTTCTTTGTTAGAACCTTTATCAACATTTGTGGACTTTTTTCTTAGGCCTCTTGTAAAGACCATGCCTACATACCTGCAGGACACCAAGGATGTCCTCAGGCTGCTTCCTGAAGTTGAGTTCAACATCAAGACTGACTATTTGGTCAGTTTTGATGATGAATCATTATACACCTGAATCTCTCAGGAGGAAACACTTGAGGCAGTTAAGAGCCCGCTAGAGGTTAGCGACCTGGATAACATTACACCAGTGAGCTTTATAATGGAATGCGCCAGGAATGCAATGACCGAAAACTTCTTCAGATTTGAGGATACCATCTTTCTGCAAACTTCGGGGACCTCGATGGGCAGCGTCTCCGCGCCAAGCTTAGCCAATGTTTATGTCATCTTTTTCAGACAGATTGCGTTCTTAACCACAGCAACCCCTTTTTCCATCAGGTGTTGCTGTGGAAAAGATATATAGATAACATTCTTGTCATCTGGCGTGGGGATGCCCAAGCAATACTTGACTTTCATACCTGGCTTAATACCAAGAAGCAATATTTGAAGTTTACAGTCAAGTACAGCCAATCTGAACTCCCCTTTCTGGACATCCTGATTTTTCCGACAGTTGGCAGGTTGGGCAGCAAACTGTACAGAAAACCAATGGGGGTTATGATAATTGAGGAAATAATCTAGATCAGTGATCAAGCATTAGCTGCAACTCCGGGTCCAAGTCTAGACCTTATACGGCATACCATTGATGTTAACATGTCCTGGCTACATCTTTATACACACTGATTGCTAGCGATTTAGGTTAATTTTCTAACAGTAATTTTTGTAAAAGTCAGGAGTCAATGGCACATTCGTAGAGAGGAAGAGTCTCAATTATGCTGTTATCTATTGGCTTATACCAAGTACCAAGGTTTTTAGCTTTTTTAAGTTAGTGGAAAACTGAAGGAGGGATACTGATTTAGTCCTCTATCATTTTTATCCACTCACAGAGTGGGGCCTCATCACCTGAGCAGTTGCCAGGAGAGGTGAGGATTACTTCCATGAGATAATGGGTGAGTTAATGAAAATTTAATTGTTATTTGAAAAGATTTAAATAAATTCTTGTTCGATTACTCATACATAATTAAAATAATAGGTGTATGTGGCAAATACCTGTGAACATGTAGTTTTGAACTATTATCAGTCTTTTTTCTTGTGTACTTTTCCTGAAAAGAATCTAATTTTTTGAATATTCGTCCTACTCAATGGAACCATAAAGTATGGTAGGATGTATCACTGTTATTAATTTATTTTTCACCACACAGTTTTTTCATCGTTTTTGCAGTAGTGTAGTCTTTGGTCCTGAAGAAAGCCAGAGGTTTATTGTTACCTATAATGGCTGAAACATGTCTAGTCAACTGACGTTATCATAGTAGCCAATTTTACATTGCACTTTTGTTTTTTCCTTATCTTTAGTATCACTGCAAATTGTTTCTCAGCACCACAGATCTTACAATCATGGCCTGATCCATCACTGTGGGTTTTGATTTAGGACAGCTCTTGATTTCACAAGGTGAGCTGTGCTATCAAATACTGGTTTTCTCGAATCCCAGATGATGAAGTTCTGCCATTTGGTGGGCTGATGGGATTCCTTTCCAGCTGAGCGCAGGTCTAGATGCTATAGTTTCTGATTTTTCTGTATATTACCTTTTTGTTAGACCAGTAATATCCTTTTTGTTATGGTATACTGTAGATTGGGGATAGAATATTACTTGGTCTATAAAAAGTTGTCCCTTGGACCCTTTCTTAACTGTGTGTATTGTACTGTCATACAGCCTATTCATTGACATAATCAGACATGCACACATTTTAGAATTCAAAATATGCCTTTTCTCATTGCATGGGGAATAGGGTTCTGAATAAGTTGTCCTATACAAGATCATTGTGTATTATAAAAGCAATAAATGTTGGAGGAATGGTACGCCCTCTGACTTCTGTACATAATGTTATTATGGTGGGTGGTTCCCTGTTCACTGCCTCGTGACCTATGGCAATCACTACATTTGCTTTTCACTCTAATGAGGTATTTTTCACTAGTTACCATGGCTGGACATGCCACTTATAAATATTTATCCTACACTGAGAGGGCACTTTAACAATTAAAGATTATTGTGGCCAACTTGTTTAGCACTCAATGTGTATCTGACATTATGTCCTTCAGATATGTTTTTACATCTCACTGCCTATCACGGTCCCATAGTCTGCAAAGACCAGAGTTTCAAATTTACTTTGTAAATGATGTACTGGAGAGGCAGATTAGCCATTGTTGGTGGGCAGTCAAAATATCAAATTTTAAATACCGACCTACATTAATATCAAGTTTTTAATATCGTAGGGACAGAATATTGACCCCAAGGTAAGTAATATATTTTTTTTTAAATATTGAAGCAAGTAATATCAGAATCAAAAATATTGTTGTTAATAATATTGAATTTTTTTGTGTTACATAGTTTATTAAGTATTTTATATGTGTGTTAAACATTTTTGTAATGTATTTCTAAACATTTTAAAATAAATGTTTAGAAATAAGTTATTTTGTGAAAATAAAGTTTGCGTTTTAGTATCAGAGCAGGTTGTGGGCTTATAGGGGAATAGGGTGGGAATTAATTAAATTATATTTAATTAATTATTATGTGTTTCTTAATTGTTAATGATTATTAATTAATTGTTAATTAATTATTATTTGGCAATTCCTTTTTAATAATTAGTTAATATATCCATTAGAATCAATGTATTATTATTTTATATTTATTGTTATTGGTAATTAATAAATAATTGGGTATTAAACTTTATTAAGTGATTAATTGACAATTAAATTAATAATGTGATTTTGTAAGTGTAGTTGGTTGAGGGTTTATAGGGGAATAGGGTGGGAAATAATTACATTAAATTAATTAATGAGATTGTTTTTATTTATTGGTATTTATTATTAATTACCTTTTCCTAATTATTTCATTATATTAATTATAAATAATGTATTAATAATTAGTGTTCATTGTCATTGTAAATTAAAGTATTGTTAATAAATTATTAATTGGTGATTACTTATTAAATGGTAATAATATTTATTAAGTAGTTAATTTATAATTATATTAATTTATATATATAAACTGTGGTTTTTGTATGTGTAGTATGTTGTGTGTTAAAGGGGGAATAGTGTGGGATGTAATTTCATGTTATTTATGTAATATTAATTTTAATTAATTGGTTAATATTTTTTGTGAATTAAATATGAATGTTATTTTTTGTATAAAAAACTATGCAATTGATAAATATGTTAATTTAACCCCTAAGCAATCCCGTGCTTTCCCTACTGTTGCACTCACTGGAGTGAGAATAGTAATTTTGACCCCCTACACTATCCAGCACTTTCCCTACTGTTGCACTCTCTGGAGTGGAAATAGTAATTTTTACCCCTATGCTATCCAGCATTTTCCCTACTGTTGCACTCTCTGGAGTGGGGATAGTAATTTTTTCCCCTACGCTATCCAACGTGTTCCTTACTGTTGCACTCACTGGAGTGGAAATAGTAATTTTTACCCCTACGCTATCCAGCGCTTTCCCTACTGTTGCACTCTTTGGAGTTGGAATAGTAATTTTTACCCCTATGCTATCAAACACTTTCCCTACTGTTGCACTCACTGGAGTAGGAATAGTAACTTTTACCCCTACGCTATCCAGCACTTTCCCTACTGTTGCACTCTCTGGAGTTGGAATAGTAATTTTTACCCCTACGCTATCCAACGCTTTCCCTACTGTTGCGCTCTCTGGAGTTGGAATAGTAATTTTTACCCCTATTATATCCAACACTTTCGCTATAGTTGTAATATGTGGAGTAAGTATATATATTCATTTATATGTAGATGTTTAATTAATTTTATAATTATATGTATTAGTTATTATTTTTTAAATATGTTGTAATATTTATATCTATAATTGTTTTAGTTATATGTATTTTTTACTTATTTTTACATTATTATTAAAACATTAAAAAAGGCGATATTTTTAACTTCGATATTTTTGACAACGATATTTTTTTCTGATATTTTTGTACTTACCTTTATGTAGATAGGACTTCGATATTTTTGATGTTGATATTTCTGTGTCGATATTTTTGTAGGTCGATTTTCTGTCTGTCGATATTCTGTCAGACATTCGCCATTGTTGACACTTGCCCTATTTCATGGTGACAGAAAACACACATCTGGCAATTAAGGGTGCATTTATTCGCATGTGCAAATTGAATTGGGTCACACAGGATAAGAACCCCAAATGATGCTTCAAGCCAGTGAATTTCCAGACAGAGTCCTTGTGGGGAACATGTCATGGGACATGTTGAGGATTAAGAAATTATCAGTCAGGAGGATGATCACAGTGTCATTGGGGACATTGGGCTACATTAGCAGTCCACAAATTTCCAAGGTGAACATGGCAGAGCAAGATGAGGACAGTGCTAGATGATGTTTCCAGGCATGTTAGTGAGAATAGGGCTAACCAGAAACTGGACATTTGACACAGATGAAGGCTACAGCAGACTTTTCCTTTGGAAAGATGTACCATCCACATCTTCCTCCTCTGATGTGTGTGGTGTCTCCTGTGAGGGTGGTGTTGTACATACAGCAGGCAAGGGAAATACAGACACATCAGAAGATGTGGATGCGTGGCTGCAGCAGCATTCATCTGCGCCAACGCATAAAGCATCACTGCAGCGAGGAGGAGCTGCTGGTTTTCCAACACAGCAACGTCGCAGCGGTAGGCAGCCCTGTAGGAGTGCTGCTTCAGCTGCATGGTCTCCCTCCAAGATATTTTGGATGGACCCCAGCTCTTTGGCAACCTTGCTGGTGCCACTGTGGCAGGGCAGTTGTTGATGCCTCTGCCTCATGAGACCAGCAATGTCAGCAAGGGACTGATGGAGGCCACAGAGCGGACAGTAGGTGCCTCTGAAGGCAATCGAGTAGTCCACATTGAGACTGAGGCTCTCACCGACCCCCTCTACTGTGACTGCCAAGGTAAAAACCCTGCCCGCACCTGATCTACCAACTCCCACTGGACTTATGCCACAGACGGTTATAAGGTGATCTATTGTTCCTCAGATTCCAGGCTTATGGGTGTGGTATTAGGTGGTGCCTGCTGGTTGCTTGGTGTGTATGTAGAGAAGTCACAATGCTACTCACCCTCCCCGGGTCCGGGGATTGCGTTCCTATGCGGTCCAAAAGCGCGTGTAGAGTGTTGTGGTTGATAGTTGGAAGGTTTTCATCATCATCACCATCATCTGTGATGGCTGGGACAGAGTGCTGACCAGGAGGTAAGGTTTCATCCTCTGCAATGGAAAGGGGAAATACTGTGTGGAGGAGTGTGGCTCAATGGTTAGAGCGGCAGACCCTGATGCAGAGTTCTGGCCCAGGACCAGGGTCCAAACCAGCCTCGGCTGGTTTGGGCTCAATTTCCTCGGACCTGACAATTCTCGCCTCGGTGCCTATTCTAATCATGGGCCCCACGCTGCAACTCTGGGCAATAGCTTGCTTAACCTCCACAACGGCCCCAACAGTGCTAGGATGCCTGGCTTCACCCTGGGGGAGCCCATGAGTGGACACTTCACAGGGAAAGCCAGGAAGGGTTCCACAGCGGTATGAGTAATAGCGCCAGGAAACCGGTTGGTGACAGTGCGCTCTACAAATACCTTGACATTTACATTTACATTTACTATTGTTGCTGTCTGTTACATGTCAACATGTTGTTAAGCATTTGGCCTTCAAAATGAATGACACTTTCCATTCTCCTGTGATACATGGTACACCTGTTTCACTTAGTTGTAGATGGCAGTTTACACTGTCCATAAATGTTACATGACAGGAGTTCTGCATTATGATATTACCACTGTGTGCCAACACTGAGTGGCTAAGGCCTATCCCAGTCCTCATACAGGAAACTGTGACATCCATTCTATTTCATCATGCGCAGAATTGGTCATCTGCAGGGTGTGAGACGTCTTATGTTTGTCCCAACACTTGTAATCCCTCTGTGCTTTCAAGACAAAGGTCCTGACAACCAGCTTACTGCCACTATGATGTGACCATGATCATGAGTGGCTTATCCTGTACATACTACACCATCATGTTTGCCTATCCCCAACATATGTATATAGCAAGCTGTTACGAGGTGACATGTGTAATGCAACACCCCAGATGCAATTTTATTTGCGGGGTGGTGAGATGTACCTAATGAGGGTCCTTTTAACAAGATTTTCCCTAGACATGGCACAACATGCAACCCAGCATATTTCACCATACACAAGACAGCCACATACTCAGAATGAGTGTACCCTCCCCTTGGGTTTTCCTGTGCATTGGCAATGATGACAACAGGCAAGTAGCAACACAGACAACTTTGAGCCAGTGTTTAACGATGGCTGCACTGCTGAACAGCTGACAATTTTACAGCGGTACAGGTGTGTGCACAGGGATGACACATGCTCCAGTGTATACAGCCCTTCCATGCATTTGTGAATGGATGCATGCTGACACTAACCTATCTGTATGCATTGGCACCCTGACACTTTTGATTTTCGATATGGCCCATGTTCCACGTATGTACATAGTTTGCATTCATCTCCAAAACCAGGGGCATAAATACAAGGTGAAATTGCCCCCACAACATCATTTTCAGAGGCGTTCTGGTGGTGAAATCTCCATCTCGTTCTTTACAATGCAGTGTTAAGCCACTCAACATTGGTTAACACCACCTTTTAAATGAAGCCCCTTTCAACGCCTCATTTAGCATGAAATGGCTGTGCAATGGGTGTTGTAGTGAGCATTCCACCACAACAGCCATTGCTTTTTTAACTGTTTGATATCTACAAGGCTGGGGCAGCACCAACAACTAAGGCCAGGTAAACACTGGGGAATTATATACAAGCCCCTTGCGCTGTCACTTTTTCCCATAGTAAAAATTACGCACCAGCAGAGTAAGGTGCTTGTAAATTAGGGCCCTTTTCTTAGAATAGCAAAATGTGAAAAAAATTATATATTTCTCCTCATATTTTGCTCTTTCTGTGTGCTTCATTCTGCTGCACATATAGAAACAGCAAATCGCCTATAAAGATTGTTCACTTATCATTGTTTCTATGCATGAAGGGCTTATTTACAAAATCCTTACAACGCTGGGATGCCACTTTTAATATGAGAAAAGGTAATGTACTGGAGGTGTAAAGGGCTTGTAAATAGGGATTGAGCTGCCTGTCAATTTCTTGCCAGTGTCTGCTTAGTTTTGCACGTGGCATCATGCCAGCACTTCTTGCAGTCTATCACTGTCCTCTTGATTTCTGCAATGAAGTTCACCTTGTTGGCAATGGACTGCCATATAGTAAATTAATTAATTTCCCCGAGCACTCAGAATATACAGATCCAGTATCCAAATTCAAGTTCAATGGAATTCATAATCTGACGCAGTCACAGGTTGGTAATCCAAATATAAGTCATCAACTCAAGTCCTTCCAATCAAGGATAATACTTTATTTTCTCTTTTCGTGGTTCAAATTCTTCAAATTCCCATATACAGTAGTCATCGGATTAATCAGCCAACACGTGTTTCGTCATGTTAATTATTACACATCGACTTCATCAGGGCTGAAATCACAATACAAATAAACATGGATGAAATTCATTTAAAATATCATATAAATCTACACACTCTACTGTTTAAAGGAATCCCGTGAAAAGTAGAACAGAACCAGGCAAAACCAAGAGAACATACACCCGAGTATATGTGCACGTCTCTACTAAACCATCACCAAATAGTATAGTTAAGTATCAAGCATCCATTCCAAAATAACTCTAATATTTATAAACAAAAACACTCATCCTTGTGTTGAAGGAAGTTCTCGGGTTAAAATACCCCAAACAAAGCCCAACATGGGATCTTCAATCTCCCACCTCTTTATTTTTGATGGTTAGCCCCCTCATGAGTGCTTCCTCACTTAAGTATTTTTATCGCGTGTTAGACTCTCATACGTTATTTAAATACACAGAGTCATTAAAGAATTCTATTCTGTTCAGTTTTTCAGTCACCACCCAATGAATATCAACTTGGATAATTTAGGAAATTAATTTTTTACCGTAATCCACATGTACCGATGAGTTCACTTGTGAAGTATTCATTCACTTTTGCCCTTTCAAATATGAAGTCAAACGACCCTACAATTTGAGCAACCCAAGATCTCCAATTAGATAAATGCCTAACAGTACTTTGAAAAAAGGCTCATGTCACCAAATGTTATCCATACTCGACTTACCCCACTCTCTAAGTATAATCTGGATAGGAGTCCTCACATGTAATTCAATGCGGTTGAATCCCCACACTCTCGATCTGAAATAATGATCGAGTGCGAATATAATTTAGTATCTGTTTAAATACGTTACTAAAACTACTTAAATAAATAGCTCATACATAGGTGAAATCCTCGTGCATACCCATATCTTGATACGTGTTCGTCTATCCACAAACTCGCTCAGTAGTCGGCGTCCTGCACGGGCGCCATATTGGAATTCCTTTTTATACTCTTTCTACTCTTGTAGTGGGTTAGTAGGTTTGTTGCAAATATAATTGAATATTAGTCCCTCAATGCGAGGTCATCTATCCACTTGTATTAGTGTTTGTTTGCACTATTTCATCAAAACGTCATCTTATAGTGGGATAAGTACTCAGATTAATTATACAGTCAACAAACTCAGACATTATCATTTGTTATAATTTCAATGAATACTGTTTAGGTCCGCGTCAATTGCGTCATCATCGTGATAAATATAATATCAGACAATTTGTAATAGGCGCGTAAAAAGCGGGTGTTATATTTTATTTCAGTAATGTATCCACGAGTGTCGTTTTCCGTGCTCGTTATTTGCACCCTACTATTTATCTATAGTCTCTCTTTAGCGCCCTACCCATAGGCAATCTGCGCCATATTATATTTTCTTTAATGTCCTCATTGTTGACAAGTCCCAAAACACTCATTTTGCGAGCGCCATATTATATTTTACTCTAGGTCAACCTTCTTCAGTGTATAATTACCATCTTGGGATGCGGAAATGTTGAGGTCCCAAGTAATAGAAATCCAACAAAAATAAAGAATTAAAAGCTATCAATATTTAGACAGATTCATTCATTCCACAGCCGAATAGGAGATGAAAGATGGGAGATAAGGTGAAACGTATAGGTACATCCTTATAATTCTTTGCTTATGTTAATTTCACAAGTAGCATCAATTAGTTCTTAACACAGAGTCTTCAGTATAAGCAAAAACATACAATATATGTTTAAATACAATAAATTCACGAGATGGAGAGTATTCAAATTCATTTCAAATCATAGTAAGTCATAACACATTCTTATACATTCAATCATAGATCTACACTGGTATCTCCTCCAGTTTCCTCACACTGACGTTAAATCATTCAGGAATTTATAAGTGGCTGTTTGCCACTTCTGAAACCCTACCCATACAGTTAGTCTATTTCTCATACTGAATGCACATTAGTCATCACTCAGAAAGTACTGAAACTCATGGTCATTATTTAAACCTAGTTCCACAGCCTTTAGTTTCATCAACCACATAACCTCCGTCCTTCTTAATTTAAGTTGTCTGTTACCTCCTCTTGGGTGTGGGCTAATATGATCAATCCAATGAAAACTAAAGTTATGTCCTTCCCTGTCATCACAATTTTGGACAGCATGTGCCGCTATGGGATATCGCGTATCACCATTTTTCCACGCCCTAATGTGTTCCATAATTCTGTCTCGAAGTCTCCGGATTGTGCTGCCCACATAGATTTTACCCCATGAGCAGACTAACACATATACTACGTACGTAGTATCACAGTTGATAAAAGTCCCAATGTCATATGTTTCGAATCCATTATAACTAAAACTCAGAACCTTCTTTTGTGCCCACCTGCAAGAACTACAACGTCCACATTTGTGGAAACCCTTCGTCTTGTTCGTCAGCCAAATATCTGGTCTCACAGTGGGGTAGCTCGGACTGACTGCATTGGCCAGGGTTTTACCCTTTCTATAGGTAATACTCGGTCTTTCCCCTATAAAGGGCATCAAATCTTTATCTGTTCTCAGTAAGTGCCAGTACCGATTCAATATGGAATAGAGTTTATAACTTTCCACATTGTACTATGTAATCATTCGTATTTGGTCCTTAGATCCTGTACTTTTTCACTTTGGGTAAAAGTGTTCCTTTCCTATCTAACTCTTTCGCTCTCCTTCTCGCTTTGTCTACCTTATCATGTTCATAGCCTCTTGCTTTAAACCTGTTCGAGATATCGATCAGATTCATTTTAAAATCATTTTCTTCTGAGCAATTCCTCCTTGCCCGTACCATTTCACCGAAAGGTATCTTTTCTATCTGGCTTCTGGGATGACAGCTATGCACATGCAATACTGCATTACAACTGGTTTTTTTCCTATATAGCCTACTGCACAGTCTGTTTTCTTTTATGTACAATTCTATATCTAAGAATGCCTTTCTCTCTTGACTATATTGTGTAGTGAAACTCAAATTCACATCATTGTTATTCAAGTATTCAAAAAATTCTTTGAGTTTTACTTCAGTACCAGTCCAAATCATCAGACAGTCGTCTATAAAACGACCCCAGTAGTGAATGTACTGTATCCATTCTTGCCCACGATGACCCCAGATCCACTCCGTCTCGAACCACCCCATAAAGAGGTTGGCAAAGGACGGAGCGAATTTGGAGCCCACCGCGGTACCAAGGCGTTGTCTGTACCATTTACTGTTAAATAGAAAAACGTTATTTTCAAGTACCAATTCCGTCATCTTAAGAATCATAACAGTATGATCAAAGAGCTCAGCAGGTCTCTTAATCAAAAATGTCTCCATTGCACGTAACCCAAGATGGTGATGAATGTTCGAATATAAAGACACCACATCAAGGGTAACCAGATACATATCAGGTTCCCATACCAAGTCACTCATGACGTTTAACACATGTTTTGTATCCTGAATAAATGATGGCAAATTATGTACATATGGCCTCAAAAACATGTCAATAAATTCAGACAGTCTCTCAGTTCGACCCCCAATCCCGGAAAAAATAGGTCTTCCAGGTGGTCTTTCTCTATTCTTATGCACCTTGGGAAGTGTATATAAACACGGTGAGCGAGGAGTCCTAACCACTAGATAATTATATTCATCAAAATCTAATAAAGTCTGATCATACCATGTTTTCAGACATCCACTGATCTTAGTCATTACATCTGTTAGGGGGTTTTTACTTAAAGACTCATAGTATATGTCATTATGTAATTGAGAGAGGACTTCATCATTATAAGCTTTCGTATCTTGTATAACAACATTCCCTCCCTTGTCCGCCATACGGATAATTATATTCTTGTCATTCATTAGTACACTGAGTGCATGCCTCTCCCCTGTCGATAGATTATCATTCCTGATACATGGTTTGATCATTTTACTTCTGTCAATCATTTTATCTATTTCTAAATTACTGCCATATAGTGTTTTTGGTCCCCAATAACACCTTAGAGCTAATGAAGAGCTGGTGTTGATGCTTCATCACCTCTGCAATCACAATCTCATTCTTCTCCTGACTGAATCTGCTTTTCCCACTTCCTCTTACCATTGGATTCCTGCTGATCATCCTGTGCTGAGCTTGGTCCAGGCTGCTCCATTCTGCATTAAGGTTTGGTATTTTGTTTTCCCTTAGCAGCGTATTTGTGAGTTTTATTTCTCGCCAGATGCTGAAATATGATGTTAGGCCGACTAGCGTGATCTTTCTTACCGCTAATTGGCCGCTGTCACTTTTTTCACGCTAATGTATAGTTTTCTTAGAACTTGAGACTAGCGTTTATATCATTTTGTTGCACCGCTAGCTATTCTTACCACCATGTAGCACTGTAATGTAAATATGGAGCTAGCATGGCGTTAGGAATTGGCGAACGGCAGCGGCAAACAAAAATTACGCTAAGCATCAAAACAGCATAGTGACAATACTTGTAAATATGCCCATTTGATTTGTGTGGCAGCCAAATCCTCTGGATCTTTAGCTGATCCATTATATGGGTTCTAGCCTTACTCTGTCAGTGCTGGTTTTTGTCTTGCATTGCTGAACCATTTGAGGTCATCAAATGGTGGCCTGGTTTCCATCTTCATGCTGAATGATTTATTGTAGCATTACATGGATCTGGCTCAGCACAAAACAGTTGCTTACCAGTGCTATATCCATGGTGATGTACTGCATAATGGAAGAGTGAGCTGTTGCAATCAACCTGTGGGAGCTTCACCTGCCCATGGCTGTTTATGTGGGTCTGGCACAATAATAAGTGATGTGAATTTTTTTTTTACCTCAAACTGTGCATGTACTTTTTTGTATTATTGTGTTGGTCTTGCTTTTTTGTATTGTTTTACATATTTTCTTTTATTCCCTACACTTTTTACCACCTGATTTTGACTGGAGGTATTTTACGATGGTATATTCCATTGGCTTTTATTGACCTCTCTGTGTATGTAAATTGGGTGTTATTTACCACATGTCTCAATTTCTCGCAGCTAGTAAACATCATATGTGATAAATGGAACATGAGTTAAATAGAATATGTCAACTACAGATATGCGGTTTTTAGCACATGTGCTAAATGTAACATGCATTTTTTAAACTTTTGATCAGAATATTTTTAAGAAATGCACTATATACCTTAGCATGTGGTGATTACCACTACACCTAACTCATAATCAGGCCCTTAGCCTAATCATGTACCTCATCCCATATTGACAAGTCTGACCTGCGCTCTGCTGTGGTCCTCCTTGTGTGTAAATACAATTTTGGTTATTGGCTCTGCTTTTTTCAGCCCTCTGAAAATCACTCCATCCTCATGGGTTTTGACCCCACCTAGTAGTTCTAGAACTTGGAAGAACTAGTGGAAGGGCTCTATAGTGTGCTGTTTCAAATGTTCTCTCTAATTGAGACACAGTACACTACTTTGTCCCTTTTGGCTCACTCTAATGGCTACCAACCAATCAGTATGCTGTCAAAGACAACTGTTTTGGGATAGCAAACTTAATGTCAGCAAGGCACTGACACACTCTTCTGTGCAATCAGTCATTGTATTCTGCACAAATGAAGGTTTAAACAAATCCTCAAAAGTAATTGCCTTCTTAGCTTTCACCCAATCATTCAGTAGTAGTACTTGTATCCATACAAGTCCTCAATGTCCCTTACAGCCTTTTCATAGTTTCCTTAAATGATGTACCATATTTGTGAGACGTTGGCCTGGTATATGCTGACCACTAGTTATAGTGGGCACCTTGTGCCAGTCCAAACAACCCTTATTGATGATTAGGTTCAGACAACCTTTATTGAAAGCTACCCTAGTGGTAGCTATGTAGAGCAGCCTTCAGGCTAAGTCTCGAATGAATGTAAAGCAGCTTGGTTTACCAGATCAGAACCTCCTGAATGACCAAATGAAAGGAGAACCACGCAAGGAATATATAAAATATATGTATGTATTACTAAACACTCTCTGCTAACCTCTTTATGAGATTAGAGAACAAAGCCCACAATATTAAATCACTAGAACGACAGTAAATTGCACAATACACAGTGGGATCCATGGGAAGACCGAACCATATACTAAGAAAGTGGTAGAATAACCATAACTTGACTAGACACAGTGCCTAGAGCATGTAGAATCGCTGGGACCCCAAGGAACCAATCAAGGTAGTGACACAGGGGACCCACGGAGGACAGGTGCAGTGTGAGAACACAGGCAACACTTCGTACAACTCTACGGTAAAGTCACGGTTGGAATTTTAAAGATTAAGGACACTTCGGAGAGGACTTTAGGCAAACCCTTTAAAACTTAGAAGGTTCTACGGCCAGCACCCTTGTGAGCACTGGAGTACTCATGTTACCTAACCCAGAGAAGCAGGGTGCATAGGTGTCAAGTGATGTCTGGAATCTTCATTGTTTTCAATGGCATGATGTGGAAAAGTGCTGCTGTTGTGAAGAGGAAAAGTGCCCAGTGGACTAGAAGACTGGATTTGAGGTGATAAGAACCTGAAAGCAGAGGCGACGGAGTCTGGGTCACTTCAGCATGACCATGGACTCAGTAGACGAATGCCCACCAATGTTGGGTGCTTCAGGTGAGTTGACACGATGCTTGCCTCTGCAGCCACAGGGACCAGAAGATGTTGAGGATGACCAAAGTCCCGAGGTGAGCTGTCCCATGAAGGAAGTCGAGTGCTGGGGTCAGTGTCCGGATGGAACACCAAGAAGCCATGGCAACTGCAACCCACGTAGTCAGAAGAAATCAGCTTCGGTGAGGATCAGCAAGGTCCTGGGGACTCTCCAAGCGATGGGGAGTCAGGGCACATCTGGAGCAACCAGGAAAGCCCACAGAAAGTTAAAGGTACCTTCACAGGGACCCACAGGCCAACGGATTAGGGAACGCGAAGGGACATTAAGAGGAATCATGAAATAACAGCCTACGGAACACACGCGGAGTGTAGGCCACAAATCTTCAGAGGAAACACAGAGGAAACACAAGTAGCCCAAAGCAAAGCCTCAGGAGTCACCGGCAAGCATATGCTGCTGCAAAAGA
The DNA here is from genome assembly GCF_964263255.1 of Lissotriton vulgaris. Classification (NCBI taxonomy): domain Eukaryota; kingdom Metazoa; phylum Chordata; class Amphibia; order Caudata; family Salamandridae; genus Lissotriton; species Lissotriton vulgaris. The sequence goes on along the minus strand of NC_141691.1, from coordinate 1,053,892,010 downwards.
GCACGGTGCACAAGGGTTTGGGTTGCACGGTCCCCACGAGAGATACAGGCCTCAGAATTGCTGAGAGCACAGATGAACCTCAGAGACCTCGGGAACCCACTTCCTGTGTTGCAGAAATCTTCATAGTCCTCAGGAGCTTCAGAGATGCAAACCGGTCAGGTGCGGTTAGGTGCCTGCTTAGCAGGGGAGTAACTCCTTTACTCCAAGAGAGATTCTTCAGTCATCCAGAGTCGTGCAGATCGTTGAAGTACTTGGTTTCTGTAGCAGAGTTTAGTCCAGGTAAAACCTAAAGTCCTGTGTTCAGGGGTTCCTACTTTATACCCAAGGAAGGGGTGGGACAAACTCTGGGGACACACCTATGGGAGGGTCAGGACTGAGGGATGGCTACACCCATGTCCTTTGTCAAGTTTTGCACCAGAGCAGGAGCCAATGGCTCCTGCAACCGGTTTGAACTGGACTATGCACAGGGGTACCAAATGTGCCCTCGGCGCAGACATCAAAGCACTCTCAGAGTGCACCCACCCAGTCCTAATACACTAAAGCCTGTCTGGGAGGTGGTTACACCTCCCTGTGACAGAAAACCTATTGTCAAGCCTTCCCCTACTCTAACTTGGCTCAGCAGCAGGAGGGCAGACTCTTGTATGTGGATGGCAGCATCCATTTTGTGATGCCCAGGTCGAGAAAGCTGGTACCTGTGTGTAGCATGTGTCTCTTTAGGAGGGTGGAATCATAAGGTATGATTCCAAGGGATTTGACACCAAACACAACATGTTTCTAAGCAGCGGTTTTAAAGTTAGCATTTACAGCGAGGTTATAATGCACTTAAAAGTATATGGCTGGATGCAGCACAAAAACAACCCCAGAAAATAGGTTCCGAAGGCTGCAGAGGGGCTCTGCTCATGCATGGGTTCCCTCTCACATAAAACCCAGAACCATGCCTTCAGGATTGATAAAGCCTGCCATAGGGGTGACTGATAGGTTTCTATGTGCAGTGATGTAAGGTAGATATAGTGAACCTATATCTAAGTAAGGGGTGCATGCACCACCTTACACAGGCTGCAGTAGCAGACCTGTGGTGTCAGTTTGAGTGGTCTCTCAGGGATGGTACAATACATGCTGCAGCCCCTGGGAGACCTCAGGGGTACCTATGCCCTAGGTGCATAGTACCCCTATATACTATGGGCTAATAAGGGTACACTAGAATCCAATCTGGAGTGTACATAAAGTACATGCAATCAATTTAGAGAAGAAAGCAGCTAGGCTGGGGTCCTGGATAGCAGGATCCCAGCCAGTCTAAGTCAAAAACAGTGGAACATCAGCAAAACGTTGGGGTAACTATAAGAAGCAGATCCTATTCTCCTACACCCCCCCCCCCCCCCAACGTCAGGACAATAAACTAACCTTGACCAGTTGAGTCTTCATGTTCTAAGTGGAAATATCTGTCGAGTCCATCTGCTTTGGCATGGTTACTCCAAGGTCTATGTTCCACTGTATAGTCCATCCCCTGTAGGAAATGGACCACCTCATAAGTTTTGGGTTTTCACCCTTCATCTGTTTTAGCCATAAGAGAGGCTTATGATCTGTCTGAACAATGAAGTGAGTGCCAAAGAAGTATGGCCTCAGCTTCTTCAGAGCCCAAACCACAGCAAAGGCCTCCCTCTAAATAGCTGACCAAAGTTTCTTTCTGGGGGTAAGCCTTCTGCTAATAAAAGCTGCTGGCTGATCCTGACCCCCATCATTCATTTGTGATAACACGCCCCTACCCCCAACTCAGATTCATCTGTTTGAACAATGAATTGTTTGGAATAGTCAGGACTTTGCAGAATGGGAGCAGTGCACATGACCTGCTTCAGGTCATCAAATGCCTTTTGACAGCTAACTGTTCACTGAACTTTTTTGGGCATCCTTTTGGAAGTGAAGTCCCTCAAAGGGGTCACTATGGACCTATAACCTTTGACAAAGCTCCTATAGTACCCAGTCAGGCTCAAGAAAGCTCTGACCTGAGTCTGGGTGGTTGGAGCAACCCAGTCCATGATGGTCTGGATTTTGCTCTGCAATTGTTGAACTTGACTTCCACCCACAAGGTGGCCCAGGTATACAACTTGACTCTGCCCTAGCTGGCACTTGGTGGCCTGGATAGGGAGACCTGTTTTCTGCAGGACCTCCAAAACATTTCTCAGGTGGACCAGGGGATCCTGCCAGGTGGAGATAAAGACAGAACTATTATCTAGATAAGCTGCACTATAGGCTTCCAGGACTGTAAGGACTTTTTTCACCATTCTTTGAAAAGTGACAGGCGCATTAGTCAAACCAAAAGGCATCATCACAAATTGATAGTGCCCACTAGGGGTTGAAAATACTGTTTTTGGCTTTGCATCCTTAGCTAATCTAATTTACCAGTAGCCAGCTGTCAGGTCAAATGTGTACAGAAACTTGGCTGAGGCGAAGTATCTGTAAGCTCATCTGCACTTGGTATTGGATGGGCATCAGTCCTAATGACTGCATTGTGACCCCTGTAGTCAACACAGAACCTCATCTCTCTGTAACCATTCTGGGTGTGAGGTTTTGGTACCAAGACTACTGGACTAGTCCAAGGGCTATCTGAGGGCTCAATCACTCCCAGGTCCAAAATCTTCAGGACTTCAGTCCTGATACAGTCCCTGACATGGTCAGGATGCCTGTAAATCTTATTTTTAACAGGCAGACTGTCCCCTGTGTCCACTTCATGAGTGCACCAGGTAGTCTGACTTGGAGTCAGTGAGATCAGATCAGATTGCTGCTGGCCAGTGAGGCTGCCTGCCAAGGCTACACCATCTACTGAACCATCATCGGGTTCTGTGAGTGCAGGTCAGGGAGTGGATCACTCTTCCTCCTGTTCCTCATCTGAAGCCATGAGCAAGCCATGTCTGCCCTGTCAACATGTGGTTTGAGCCTGTTCACACGGAGCACCAATGGGGGCTCCAGGAAGTTCAACCAGGTAGGTAACCTCTCCCTTCTGCTCAATGATTGTATGGGGGCCACTCCACTTGTCTTGGAGGGCTGCTTAGCCACAGGCTCAAGCACCCATACTTTCTGTCCTGGCTGATAAACAGTAAACACAGCCCTTTGGTCATGCCAGGCGTTTTGCAATTCCAGGCAAGCCTCACAGTTTTTAGTTGCCTTCTTCATGTACTCAGCCATCCTGGAGCGGAGACATAGTCCACAATATCCTGTTTAGGGGGTTTGAGAGGTAACTCCCAGTCCTCCTTCACTAGGCACAATGGACCCCTAACTGAATGTCCAAACAGAAGTTTAAATGGGCTGTAACCAACCCCCTTCTGTGAAACCTCTCTGTAGGCAAAGAGAAGGCAGGGTAAAAGTATGTCCTATCTACGCCTGAGCTTTTCAGGAAGACCTTTAATCATGCCCTTTAGGGTTTTGCTGAACCTTTCAACTAACCCATTGCATTGTGGGTGATAAAGGGTGGTAAATGTGTAATTTACTCCACACTCTTTCCACATAACAGTTAAGTAACTAGACATGAAGTTTGCATCTCTGTCTGATATTACCTCCTTAGGAAAACTCACACTGGAAAATATTCCCAGGAGGGCTCTAGCCATAACAGGAGCAGTGGTAGTTCTAAGGGGAATTGCCTCTGGAAGCCTAGTGGCATGGACCACCACCACTAGTATGAATCTGTGCCAAGATGCAATTTGAGGATCAATGGGATCAACAATGTCAATCCCGACCCTCTCAAAGGGAACCCCAACCACAGGTAATGATATCAGGGGGGGCTTTGTAGTACCACCTGCCTTACCATTGGCTTGACAGGTGATACAAAAGCTAAAAAAACTCATTTGTGTCCTCTAACATGTGAGGCCAATGGAAGAGAGGGACAATCCTGTCCCAAGTCTTGTTTTGGCCTAGGTGACCTGCTAATGAGATGGCATGTGCCAGTGTCAATACGAAGCCCCTGGACTTCAGAGGTATAACCAACCTCCTGGTAGCACCATGCTTGGGGTCTCTACTCTCTCAGTAAAGGAGTCCATTATCCCAGTAGATCCTCTGGGAGCCACTGGCACTCCCAGCAGCCTCAGCAACAGTTTGCTGTCTGAGTGGTTCAAGAGAGGGGCAGCTCAGCTGCTCCTGGCTCAGATCTGCCCTAGAAGGGCCACCTGTACCCAAGAACTCAAACTGATCAGGTTCAAGTTCTTCTGATACAGTTCCTTCTTCAGGACTAAGATCATCTCCCTCAAGAGACTGAGCTGTACTCTGAGTCAGGGGGAAGACACTGCCTTACCCTTACTGCTCCTTCTCTTGGAAGGCACCTGATCCATTTTTCCAGGGTCCAGGGCCTGTTCGGTGGGAGACATTTTTGCCTGTGACCTAGTCATAGCAAACACATCTGCAGGGATACCCAATATTTCTGCAGGAGTCCTGAGTTCCACTTTAGCCCAAGCTGAAGTTTCTAAATCATTGCCCAACAAGCATTCAACAGGGAGGTCTTCACTTACCACAACCTTCTTAGGGCCAGGTACCCCTCCCCAGGTTAAATTAACAACTGCCAAGGAATTGTCTGACCTGACAGTGCTAGCTTTGGTCTCTTGGTACATCTCCCCAAGTATGATTTGCTCAGGGGCCACAAGATCTTTTCTCACCATAGTGACACTGTGTTACAGCAAAAAAGATGATGGACGGAATGATGACAATGCAAACATTCTCCCCCAGTCAAAAGATCTGGGTTAAAACCATGGTGACACTGGCACCTCTTTCCATGAATGCCAAGGCCTCTTTTCCATTTATCAAAGGCTGCTGTCTGTATTTGCCCAGATTACTGGTACTGAAAAATAGGGAGGCAAAATCCATGCCACCATCACAGACCAACACAGCCTGAGTTGGAACTCTGACTAGGTCAGAGTCCATCTCAGATTCCATGATTAACCCTACTACACCCTCATTCTGAGTACAACCACCTGGAGCTGAACTAGGGGGAACAGTTGCCTTAGGGGCAGTGGTGGTTGGAGTTGAGTCTTTGGACTTGTTACAATCACTTGTCCGATAAGTCATCTGTTTACAGATTTTACACCATGGCTTCTTCTTGCCTTTTCCCTTGTTGTATTGTAGCTACCCACCCGTTGAAGATTTGTGGGGCCCTTGAGAAGACTTCTGGTCTTTACCCTTCTCCCCACCCTTATCCGAGAGTTTTGAATCTTGCTTCTTGGAGTCACCACCTTGGTGCTGAACCTTCTGCCTCACCCTGGTTCTGACCGATTTGTCTGCCTTCTGGCCCTATTCTTGGGGAGAGGTCAGATCAGAGTCCACCAGGTTCTGATGCAAAAACTGATTTTGATAATTATTAAGGGTCTGCTCCCTCATAATTAAATTGTACAATCCTTTAAAATCACCCACTTCACTGCCAAGTAACCAGCCTTCCAGAGCCTTAGTAGCACAATATACAAATTCGACCCAGTCTTGAGTCTGTGCCTTCTGGGTGTCTCTGAACTTAATCATGTATTGTTCAGTGGTTAAGAAAACCCCATCAATCAGAGCACTCTTCAGGACTTTGTAATTATCAGCAACCTCTTCTCTTACAGTGAGGAGCTTGTCTCTACCTTTGTCTGCGAAGGAGAGTCACTATTTTGCCGCCCACTGCTCTTGAGGTGTAGTGTAGTTCCTATATTCCCAATAGGCTCTGCGCATTGGAATAACATAAACAGCAGTGTAGACGTAGGACTGGAGTCATCTAGGTCTCTACTGACTATGTTAGACTTAATTAGTTTTTCCAGCTAGCTCAGAGGTCACTAGAAACTTTCTCGAATGTTCAGGAAAGGGTTAACCGTCCTGATTTAGACAAGAAGGGATTAGCTTCTGACAACAATATAACATGACAACTTTGCTCCCCCAGAATAAAGAGTGTATCTTCAGAGTTGTGTGAAAACAATAGACAACTATTTCACTCAGTCAGTCGTGCATGCTTAGTTTCACCAGATTGCAGAGAAAAAGAGAGACGGGCGTTTTCAATAAAAGGTGTTATTTTATTGAGCAGTCTTCTTTCTCATGCAAGAGAAATGAATTGCCACAATCGCAATGCTTATTGCAAAGTAAAGTGCGTACAGTAAAAGTAGTATTATGAAATACTACGGTAAAAGCATTGATATGGTTTCTTAGCCATATGATACTTTAAAATGGATAAAATATATACATACATAAAAACATTGACTAACGAACTCAACTGATGCTTCTAAGATACACCTACCCCAGTGTACCTGACCTAAGCCTAATACGTGGGAAGGAGTAAGTAAGTTGCAATTTTTAGTTAAGTTAAGTTTTGCCAAGTATCGGAATCAAGAATTCTCTCTAAGGTTTTAATCAGCTCCGTACCTTGGTTATAGAATGAAGGAGGTCTTGTATCTCGCTTCTCAGGACTCGATCTCCCAGCAACCCGCGAGGGTGACTCGGGAACACCGGAGCTGGATTTTCTCGGCTGGATAAAAAGACAGTGTCTCTCTCAGTGCGTCAAGGGGCGGGGCGGTTTCCGTCGGCTCTCATAACAGCTGGGCTCCCGGGCAAGTAGAACATCGCTCTGCTCCCAACCACCGTGTGTTTGCTTACGGCAACATTGGTATATTTATACCTGAAAGGTGCCGGGTTTGACGTAAGCTTGGACATAAGACGTCACTAAGAACTAACAGTTCTTTCTGGACTCCAGGAGTTTTTGTGCAAATGAAAACAAAAGCAGGGGGTTGTCCCGGACTGCTGGAGGCTTGGTTTGTTTAAAGAACGCATTGTGCTTTCTAGGAGTCTATGGGAGTAGCCTTGCTGTGTTTTGGACTGCATGGGCTATTACTAAATATGGATATGAATCTTATGCCTTTATAAGGATATTATTAGTTATAACCACATAAGGGCAAGAATCGGGAATATCAAATTAGGGTCCTAGATAGAAATACAACACCCACTCCACGTATTAATGTCCATCATTACTAAATAATAAGCAATATAAACATATAACGATGCATGTGTGTTTTCCAACCCACCCCAAAAATACATAAATTGCAATTGAAATGGTGTATGGTTTATACACGAAAATGAGTATTGGTACTGTACGCTTTTCAAGCAGGGTTTGTCATTCAGTTAAATGCATATGAATATCAGATGAATGAATTGCGAAAATTACACATGAAATGGCTCTGTATACAAAAAAGAAGGTCAAGACCACTTCATCACATATTTATACGATATTGTACATGTGCTAGAGGCTGAGGTAAATATTGTCTCTAACGTCTCTAAAAATAGAAGCTCTGTTCTCTAAGAATAGTTCTACTCTAAGCAGAGTACTGTGTGCCAGAAAAACTGTAAATATTTTTGAAATGAAAGAAAATAATTTTGCTTTCAGGGGAAAGGGAGAGAAAAAAATAGTCCCAAATGTTTTCAGTAGTATTGTTTAACAAAACTGAAGGCCGAATTCAGAGTTCAGGGAACGCTGTTTCGTCATTGTTTTTTTAAAAAGTTATTCTCATTGTCAGGAGAGAACATCATATCAAACAGACTCGCAAAAAATTGGTCTATGACATCGAGTGAAAGTTCGACTAAGTTTGAAAAAACTGAAACTGTGCAGTTCTCTGCGTGATTGCTATCATCAATGTTTGGACAAGCAATGCTCACAGAAGGTTGTACCTGTTGGTGCTGCTTTCCCCTCGTACTTCACCACCACCTATTCGTAATGGTGAAGTCTCAATGAATGCCGTCATCAGAATTGGTAGCTGGGGACAACACGTTGCATGAGTCGTTACCGGACCTAGCAAAGTATCGCTATCCATTGGTACTGCTGATGGTAGTGTAAGACAGACGTCCAACATGCATTCTTCTCCGCATAGCAGACATCGAAGCAGAGGTAAGATGCAATCTTGCCAGATTGGTCTGAATGAAAGAAACCAGGTAGTATTCAGATCTCTTAGCCGGGCCAATCCGAGGACCTTAGTGATATGGTCTCGGTATCGTATTGCTAGGATCGTTTCATCCATCGTTGCAGGAGTCTTGCCTGTAGATTGGCCTGCCATATCGGAGCAGACGGAACAAAATAAAATTCCTGCCACGAGTCCCAAGATTAAGGGTAGGCCACCAAAGACAGAATGGACAAAATTCGGGAAGATGGCCAGAACTGTTTCAAACGGTGCTAACAGTCCCGAAAAAATTGTCTTAAATGCATGTGCGATCCACTGGTATTAGACATGTTTAAAATTTGGCTTAACATTTCTACGAAATGTACGGGGCAATTTGACGATAAAAGGGTATGTATCTCAGCTGCTGTCCTTGCAACTTGCAGAGCAAATGTTTCTTTGGACGAGGTCAATGGCACAGTAGTCTGTAAAAGAATAGACTTCATTCTGCTTAAAGTATCAATTCGAATAGAAGAGATATTCACATAGGCCATATTGCCGCCTCCATGTCTGTATTGCTGTTTGGATACAATAGTTGCATACAGCAAACGACCCTGGAAGTAGCAGTCAAGAGATAGCATTCTCCTGGCACCATTCCACAACAGCTGTGGTCATTTATTAAAATGTAACTTTGGTTGGAAAGTTGTCTGAAGAATGGCTCTATGTGTTTTGCAGGAGTGCCTTGCAGGTGACACGAAAGGTTATTTGAAGACCCTTCGCAAGCTCCAAGCAAGTTAATACTTTGACACAGGTGTACCGCCTAGTGATTTTTTACAATTATTGCCACTAAGGAATACCTCCTTTTTCCCTTCACTGTAACATTTGTTTGTGTAAGGTAAATCCCAGGTTGATTTGATGTATCCTTTACCCAACCTTTCATACTGGCCTGCTGGTATATATTCTTGGCAATATTTAAACTGGAAAGTTTTTATCGGAATTGTAATAGTTCTGTGTATTATCCATTCAATGACAGCTCTCTCTGACATTGTCAATGGTAATCTCTCAAGTTTTTCATGGCTCAGAATCGTATAGTCTGCTCCTTTTTGTGCCAAACTGATCTGTTTATCAGTAACTTTAAAGATAGAAAATAATGACATTATGTTGATTAGACGCCATGGCACGTAGCCTGATCGTAGGTTTTGCAACATCCAGCCTAGCTGTACAATATAACGCAATTGGGACTGACCATGTTGTAACATTAGTAAGTCTTGCTCTATTATATCAAAGGCAGAAGATACAATACTGTCCAGTGAATATATTCTGGAAGACAGAGTCGTTAACCCATTGTCCACAACAGAAAGTGATTTTTCCAAATTTATACGATCAATTTCTCGTATTTTTTCTGCTGTTTCAATTTTCATTACTTTCCAAGCTTCGTTGTATGCAGCGTATATACCGGCCGCTATGAAACGTTTTTTACACTGTTTGCGAGGTCTCATAAAGAAATCTCGCAAGTCAGCACCTTTTTTAAGTAAAGTCAAGTGTTGCTTAATTTCAGCCAGTGTGGATTTCTGTAGCCACTCAAGGCATAATTTCCCTACACTGTATGTTGTAACTATCCCTGGATGTTGTCTCTGGGAATATCTTGGGTCTGGCCTGGTCATTTTTAACCCCTGTTTTATGTTCAGGAATCTATCTTGACAGTTATTTGTGTATGTGGGCCAGATCAACCATTTTTTCCAATCAGGATTTGTTCTGTTTTGGTGAAAAATATGGGATACGTCTATTTCCACATCAGTTATGTTATGTTATGTTGTGTTATGTTATCTGTGTTTTTTTATAGCGCTCGGCTACTCCAAGGAGTGTCCCGGCGCTTTTATTTTTAACCTGTAACAGAGAACACAACAGGGCAAATGACAAAGAAACCAGAAATAAAAAGAGAGAACAAATCTAGAGAGCAAAAAGCCAAGTTTTAAGGCCCTTCCTAAAAGCTAACAGGTTGGAAGTGCTACGCAGTGACACGGGCAGAGTGTTCCATAACTGTGGTGCCAACAGCCTGAAAGACCGGCCCCTAATGCGTGCCCTTTTTACCCGAGGAACCACGGCAAGGAACAAAGACTCGGATCTCAGGGATCGGGCAGGGTGGTAGAAAGCTAGCCTCTTTTGAATATATTTCGCTCCAGAAGCATAGAGAGCCTTATGAGTCAAGGTCAAGGCCTTAAAAACTATCCGCTTCCGGATAGGTAGCCAATGGAGTGACTGCAGGAGGCCAGAGGTACTGGGTCGCCCGTGGAGGCCAAAAATGGCCCGTGCTCTCGAGTTCTGGACCACCTGCAGCCGTTGCAAAAGATACTCCGGCAGGCCGAGATAAAGGACTTTGGAATAGTCCAATCTCGAGCCAATTAAGGCCTGAACCGTAATCTTCCTGTGATCTTCCGGGAGCAGCGGAAGAAACTTACGGAGCATCCTGAGGAGGCCAAAGCATGTATCCGTTAAGCCCAGAATCTGGGATCTCAACGTCAGGCGGTTATCGATCTTCACCCCCAGGTTCTTGGCTAACTGGGAAGAACCGGCAGGAGGTAGTACTATTACTATCAGGTATGGGCTTCCGAATATACGGTTTGTTGAAGTCTTTTATCTTACTTATGCCAAGACAAGTAGTTTGTTGAATGGTATCATTCAGGAACATAATTTGTTCTGGGATCATGCAATGCAGGCTCTGAATAATGATTCTAGACCTTGTACCTGCCAATCTTTTGTTCCCCAGATGGTTTTGTCTCAATGTTATTTTTCCAGAACTCAAAACCAAATGTAGACATTTTGTCATAACATTTTTCAGAATAAATCAATTTAGTATTTGTCAACATTGTTTTCATTCCTGTTTTGTTAAACATTTTAAAATAAAACGTTTCTGGATCACTGTTGTTAAACCCTGAGAAGTAAGGAAGTTTCTCAAAAAATGTTTTCGAACTTCCTTTTGGTGGAGTTGGACAATGTTCCCATTGATTATAAGTAAAAACATATCTAGGTTGAGCAGATTTATGCAAATAGTGATGACCATAGTGATTGTAACAGTATAATTCTTCATAATTTGACGAACCCTGTAAATAATCATGTTCTGTGAATTTAGCTGACATTACTAAATCTGACATCATATTATTAATATTTTTAAAGTCCCAATCATCAGAAAAAGAACTTGGTATCACAAAGTCACTTAAGGAAACCTTAAACTGGTGTGGATACTTCAAGAGCTCAATCGGGACATAAATTTCATAGTCAGTTCTGTCCCATGCTATACCCCCAGGTATTGGATTTGCTGTGATGTTCACTGATGATAGTTCTCTTTTCTCGATGTGAGAGGATCTGTGAGACTTTAGAACCAAGTTGATGTTCTGACTTGCTGTGTCCATTGTACTATATTTTCCATCAATTAATTTACCCAAGCATAAAACCATGATGAGCCAAAGCAGGAGAAAAAGCACACCTAACACAGTCCAAAATTCAATCCATGGTGAAATCAGATATGTTTCTTTTAGTTGGTGGAAAAGTTCGGTCAATTTTCCTTTGAAAGTTTTTGTTGCTGGCTTGTCTCCATGTTCACTTGGATCATCGGAAAAGTCATCAAAGTTGATAAAATAACCAGATGCAGTTCTGTCAATCGGTGGGATTGCTTCCGGATTTCCGCTGATCTTTGCATTTTCCTTTGTTACATTTGTACATTCTGATGCTACATCATTGTAGATTGGTGTATCATTATGAATTGTTGCAATTTGGGTTTCAAGAGGCACAAGTTCCATGGCTTTGTTGCATAGTCCCTTGTTATTTACTGCAGGTTTATCAAATGTGAATAGTCTCTCAGTTTGAACCTCTTTGATTGTAGCAAAGTTTGGTCTTCTACTATTTCTTGGTAGTCCACTGGGCCTGCTATTTATTATCGGCCACATGTTTGTGGTTTCACCAGATCGATGGAAACAATTCTGTTTTCCTTTTTACCAGCAAGGGGCGGTAGTACTACTGATCTTGTTCCGCTGACAGCTAAGACAGGTGCTGCTTTTCTGTAAGAAGGCCCAAATTCCTTCTTTACCGCGATCTTTTCTGTGACCAGATCCCCAATCTTCGGAATCCAGACAGGTCCTGCTGGGACAGGTGGTTCTTCAGTGGTTGTTGGCTTAAACTTTATGTTACTTAGACTCTTTCTTATTTCATTCAAGTCCTGTAAAACAGCCAAACGATCTTTGATATCAAAGGTTTTTTCTTCTACCACTGAAGTTTGACGATCCAGGCCCTGGATTATCATTCTAGTACCATATAATAGTTTGTACTGACTGATACCTCCTAGAGAATTTCTTGGCATGTTATTAAGACTACGTTGGACACTTATTAAATGTTTGACCCACCCATCACCCGAACCTAATACCCTCGCCGTTATAGATTGCTTTATGTCACGTTTTTTTCTTTCCACTACCGCATTTCCCTCAGGATGGAAGGGAGAAGAGTACCGCAATGCAATGCCCATGCTGTTCATGGCCTCTTTGTAAGCTCGAGAGCTAAACACAGGACCCTGATCAGAATGTATCATGCCAATTGCGTATGTGCCGAAAAAGACTCGCACATCTTTTATAATAGTTCTGGCGTCAGCCGAGCACTGGTGGTCTACATTTTTAAGTAAATTTTTTCTTAATAATTATGGGGACGCATTTCTCCGGTTGTATTTCTGCGTTATAGATTGCCTGATGCTTTCTAATAAAGGTGTCCTGGCAATAGTGTGGTCCGGTTCACAACTGCGATCTCTGTTGCAGTCTGGACAATTCATTGCAAATTTGTAGATTTGCAAGCTCATCCCCAGCCACTAGTATTCTGATTGTAATTCTATTAGAGATTTCAAGATCTGTTGGTGCCTCGGACCCAGTCCCATGTGTGCGTCTTCAATCAAGAAAACTCTCCGGTTTGTGTTTGGAATTACTCTATCCCCCACTCCAGGGATTTGAGCAAAAGGAACGGAGTTTGCATCAATTATGTATGCATTACTGAGTGGATAGTTTAGAGGTAATGCTGCATAATCGCCTTTTAATGAGGCTTTTACTGCCAGCATGGTTTCTCCATCTATGTGTTTTTCTGAACGCTTTTTTGTGGCTACGGAAGCCGGTTGAACCGCTTCCGCTGTGGCTGTGTTAGCCAATGAATTCCCTGCAACGTGAACGCCATCACGTTGATGACTCAGTGTATGTATCACGTGAGTCTTTTGTAGTTCTTTCTTTAAAAGAACTACTTGTTCCCAAAGCGTTTTATGCTTTATTGTGGCACCAGTGTCATCTTTGTAACCGTTTTTGGTCCATGTCTGCATGTCACTGTTGTATGACTTGATGCAGTAATGCGAATCGCACACTATTAGTGTGGGAAATTCGCAATCGGCATTTTCAAGCGCCATCTTTAAAGATCTTATTTCAGCTCACTGAGTTGAACAGTTCCTGAGTGATTCAGATTTGGTAATCATAGGTCTGAATTTACCAGAGCGCCAAAGACCTTTAACAATCGCGCAGGCTGCATTGTAGGATTTTTTATCTACATCGTAGTGTTGTGCGAATCTGTCCATATAGATTACGCAGGTATATTGTTCCAGAGGCAGAATTTCGATTGGCAGAGGATATTCTTGTTCATATTCTAGATCATCTAGTTTTTCATTTTCGGGTCAAAATAGTATTTCACGTCTGGTGCAGCAAGAGAATTTTCCCATTGTATCCATTCTGGATCTAATTCCACTGCATTCAGATTGCGTGGACGTGTTAATGCCTCAAGGGCTGATTCTGCTGTATAAACAGTTATTCTTTTGCCTTGGGCTAGGGCTCTATCTCTTGCTACAGCAGTGTGAACCGCTGTCAGATTTTTTTCTGTAGAACTGAATTTCATTTCAGCTTGAGTGTACAAATGTGATTTGTAAGCTATAGGTACCGTTTCTCCCTCATTAGAGGTCAGGTATGTGAATCCGCATCTTCCTGGGATGACTCGGATTACAAGGTTGTGTACGTTTTCGCGAGTTGCAGTTTTGTTTTAGCTAACATGTCTGTTTGCAATGATCTTAAAATTTCTGTGTGTTTCTGAGTCTAATTTATTGGTTTGAAATCAGGTCTTATTCATTCATAGAGAGGTTTAACCATCTCTGCATAATTTAGAATGTATGTCCTTCCGAAATTCAGGAAGCCTAGTATTGATTGTAAATATTTCAGTGTTTTTGGTGCTTGCAGTACTGCCAGGCTTTTGCCTTCACTTGATGATTCATATCCTAAAAATAGGACTGTTAGATGGGCAATTCTTGACTTTTTAAAGTTGAATTTGTAACCCTTTGATGCGAACCCAAGTATTATGGTGTTCACTCTCTTTAAGTGAGTCTCCAGGTCGTCGTCTGTAAGATAGATGTCATCGACATATGATAATGCCTCATCATCATATATTTGTAGTAACTCTGTTACCCTTGCTGAGAATAATGCTGGGCTATTCTTGAATCCCTGTGGGAGTCGGCAAAATTGTTTTTGCTACCCCATTATTGAGAAAGCGGTCAAATACCTGCTTTCTGGTGCAATGTTTTGACAGAAGAATCCATTAGAGATATCTAATGTTGTTTTATATTTTTTGCGCACAATGTTGTTCATTAGTGCTGCACTGTGTGAGTTTTGTACTGCACAAGTTTTGCAGCAGGAGTTTAAATGTCTGTAGTCAAAACAAGGCGATATGAATCGTCTGGCTTGGAGACAGGAAACAAAGGATTGTTCATTTGTGAGGTGCATGTTTCAATCACCCCTTGATATTCAAGTTGATCTTCGATCTCCCTGACCTGCCTTTTAGCTTCTTGTTTAACTGGATACTGCCTTTGTGGAGTGGGTTGACTTTTTAACTGAATTTTGTGGGGAGGAGAATCCTCATCCCATCCTACATGATTTTTGTATAATGCAGGGGCTTGGGCCACTGCCCATTTTTTTGCCAATCTGTATTTTTGTGAATCGGGACATGATTTGAGAAGGCCGGCATAATCATTTCTTCGCCATGAGGGCACTCCCTGACAAACTCTGGTGGCCAGTCTATCTCTGCCAGAAGGATGTCATAGCCTTTAGAAAGTTTCTCCCAAAAGAGACCTTTTGTTTTCCTAGTTTTATCTCCCTCTATGCGTAATGTTATTTAATATAGTTTATGGGGCACACTGACTCTTGTGTCTGCAGTATCCACTTGATTGTCTTCATTCGTGTCCACTGTCTCTAGAAGATTCATCAGGATCTTGTGAGCTATTGTCACTTCTGCTGTGCTGTCTAGCATTGTCTGGGCCCACTCTCTGTTTTTCAGTTGTGTCCTCAGAATCATCGGCATGTTTAATTTTAATACTTGCTACCTTCTTTCTGGGAAATTCTGATTTTTTACTTTGATGAGCAGGGTCTTTCAGCCTGATTCATGAAGCAAAATTGCGCTCGCAATAGCTGCGATTTCCGCAATAGGTATTCACCACGAAAATAGCGAAATCGCTAACACAGAATTGCGAAATCGCTAAAAGATTCGCAGAATCCCGGCAGTAGACCATTTGCGAATCGGAATTAGCGAGAATTCACGGAATCTGCGGAAAAAAATAGCGAAATCGCAATTTCCTTGCAATCGGGATTCATGAAAAATCGCAATTGGCGAAAAACCACAAAATTGCAGTTAGCGAAGCGCAATTTAAGGACAACCCAAAGCAGGTGGTAACCATGAAACCCATAGTAAAAAATTTTTTGAAAAACCGTTGGCCAATCAGCAACTGGTGCTGGCCTGACCAAACACACTTAAGGAGAAGCAGCATCAGCATAAGGAGTGTCACAATGCCAGGAATGTACATGGTGGTCAGGCGACAAAGGCTACAGCGAGCAGCACGGAGGAGACGCAGAATCCAGGCCAGGATATTCCGCCAGCGGGTCACCCTGCTGGGCCAGACCAGAGAGCAAATATACGCAAAGTACCGCCTCAATGGGGCAATGATCATCAAGCTAATACAGGACCTTGACCCCCTGATGCAGCACCCAACAAGGCGGACTAATGCCGTGCCAACACATGTCCAGGTATTGTGTAGACTGCACCTCCTGGCCTCCGGGAGCTTCCAGGGGATAGTTGCGGCTGCTGGGGGATATCCCAGCCCACCATGTCCCGCTGCCTAGGGAGTTTCCTTGACGCAATGCTGACCCAGCTACACCACCACATCAAATTTCCAACAAGCCAACAGGATTTGGATGAGACCAAGCTTCAATTCTACAATGTCGCCCATTTCCCACACGTGATAGGATGCATTGACTGTACCCACATCCACATCTGCCCACCAGCTGCAACGGAGTACATGTTGCAATCGCAAGTCCTACCACTCCCTCAACATCCAGATGGTCTGCAATGCTAAGACATACATCACGGACTAGTGGCACAGTACCCGGGGAGTACACATGACTCATTCATATTCCGGCACAGCGGCCTCCACACACGACTGGCCAGGGGAGACTTCGGGGAAGGACACCTACTTGGTAAGTACACTTTGCCCACAATGGCACACTGCGATGAAGTAGCTGTGATGCACAGGCACTCACCCTCTGCTCCTCTCATTCAGGTGACAGTGGCTACGTCCTGCGTGAATACCTCCTCACCCCATACCGCAACCCTGCTACACCACAGCAACGGCGTTACAACGTATCACACATACGCACAAGGAATTGCATTGAGAGGACTTTTGGGCTACTGAAGAGCAGATTCCGCATACTTCATAAGACAGATGGGGCCATGTACTACAGTCCTGATGTGTGCTGCCGCATTGTGGCTGTGTGTGCAATACTACACAACATTGCTACCAAGCGCCGGATACCTGTAGACATCTCTGGCAGTGAATCGGAAGGGGACGACCGGCCACCTGCACATGTGCGCCATGCACGCGGGGAGAACCCAGCTGAAGCCCACAGACGCCGTAACCACATCACAATGAACAGTTTCTAGTGCACCCTCTCCCCTCACCCAACAAATCACAATAGCATGCATATTGAAATAATGACAGAACGCCAATGTGTGATGCTATAATAAATATTATTGTTTGATTCACAATAATAGTGCAAGTTGCCATCCTTCCTATGCAATCAGTATTGCCCCATACTGCTGCGTCCAAAACACAGGGCAGGCTTATAGTGTCAGCCTGTGCCTGTCAAAGTACATGTTAGTCAGGTGCGCCTCCGGCGCGAAGCACCCAAGCGCCTCTCTGGCTCCTCCTCTGTCACCGCACGTGACCCTGCAGTGGGCCTGGTGCTACGTCTCAACACCGCTATCTGTGAGGCAGACTGGCTGCTCACACTTGAGGTGCCTTTGCTGCCATCGTCCCCCCGACATTGCCAGGTAGAGCGGGATGAAGTGCCATCACGGCAGTGGTGAGGTGCTCTAATACTCTGGCCACATCCTCGCAGCATTCAATTAGCTGCTGCTGCTGCGCCAGGGAGCATCGCGATAGCTGCGACGTGGCATTCCCGATCACGTAGTTCGATCGAGTGTAAGCCGACAGCCGCGTCAGTGGCTGCCGGTGGCGGTGGCGGGCGGTGTTAAGCTGGGATATCAGAGCAGCTGTGTTGGCCTCCATGGCTGCCGTCATGCGGTCCATCCTCTCCCCCACACCTGCCACATTGCGGCCAATATTATACAGCTGCATCTGTATGGCCCCTTGCCGGCGTGCCTGCAGCTGGTGAATGCGTAGCATTCTACGCTCTATACTCATGCTCGGCAAGCGCACTTCCATCCCCCTCCTGGCGCTGGGAGCATTGTTCTCCAGGCGAGCCCTGCCACGCCTGCTCTGCTGGCAAGCCACAGTGGGAGGCCGCTGTGTCACCGCTGTCGCTGGACCAGATGTGGATGCTCCAGCTGCTGGTGGAGTTGAGCTAGGCGTAGATGGTGCACCAGACGGTGGAGGCACAGATGTTGTAGGCCTGGCTGCAGGGGTAGGTGCTGCGCCAGACGGTGGAGGCACAGATGTTGTGGGCCTGGTTGCAGGGGTAGATGGTGCGCCAGACGGTGGAGGCACAGATGTTGTGGGCCTGGTAGCAGGGGTAGATGGTGCGCCAGACAGTGGAGGCACAGATGTAGTGGGCCTGGCTGCAGAGGTAGGTGCTGCACCTGTTGTTGCGGGCTGTGTTGGTAACGGCACCTCCTCGGCATCCAGTGCTTGCTCATCGATCAGCAGCCTGTCACTGTCGCTGCTGTCTGCACCACCTATGAGGGGAAGTGGACATTCATTAGTTGCATGTATCTGTCACATGTGCAGTTGCTACATGCATGCTGGATGACATTTCCTGACTGGCTGTGGCATTGCGTACTTTGGAACCTGTCTGGCTGCATTGGGGTACTTGTACATTGTGGCCACACTACATGTACCACAATGCTTTAGGGCATTACCTATTGTGCACCGATGGCATGACTTTGGAACATTATGGGAGGCTATAGGGTCATGGCCATTCCTAGGGGATAGGGTCGCAGTCGCATGCCACTTACCATGGCTCTCTTGGGTGGTGCGGGATGAGTCCAATCTGGTGACTCCTATGCACGCCTCGGCCTCCAACGTGTCTTCGACGCGGTCCTCCATGGGGGTGTTTGGAGGGACTGTAGGTCCCCCCCCTCCAGTGGCCAGGGACTCTCCCAGCCTCTCAGCAACCTTCTCCTTGGCACGACCTCGGAGGTCGTACCACCTCTTCTTTAGTTCTTCGAGTGACCTGTCTGCCACGCCCACGGAGTTCACTGTGGCCGCTATCCCGACCCAGATTCTCCGCTTCTCCTGCTCAGGCACCCTCCTTGACTCTCTCCCAAACAGTTTGGAGTTGTTATCCACCACCCCTTCGATGAGGTGCTCCAACTCCTGTTCGGAGAACTTCAGTTTTCTTTTGCGCCCGGTGTTGCTGGGCCCAGGTACAGCCTCCTCTGCCATTGCTGCAGTGAAATTGGGTGTTGTATTCCTAGTTTGCAGGTGTCCTTGCAGGAGCTGACTCAGTTGCTGCCTCGAGGTCTGCCTCACTGTGGTGAATGGGGATGGGAACTGGCTGCTTCCTGGTTGTGATGTCATCACTGTGCTCGAAATGCGACTTCCCGTTTTCGCGATTTTGCGATCTTGCATTTTGCGATCTCGCAATTAGCGATATCGCTATTTGCGATATCGCTAATCCTACACGGATGTTGCCGAAAATAGCGATTATTCTGCGCTTTTCGATAATCGCTAACGCTTTTTGCGGCCGCGTGCAAATCGCATTTTTTTCTCGCTAAAATTCATGAATACTGATCTGCGATTTCTAAATTGCGATTCTCAGTTAATCGCAATTTGGAAATCGCAGAATCCGGTTTTCATGAATCAGGCTGCAAGTCTTTGGACTTGACGTGCTCTTCCTTGTGTTCTGACCGTCCTCTTCTTTCTGATTTCTGTGAGGAAGATCGAGAAAGATTGAGTGAGAGGGATCGAGAGGGACGTGTATCAATATCTTGATATCTATCAGGTTTTCTCAATTTATCCCTATCTCTGAGATTATTTCTCTTTTCAGAGGGGTCCCTTTGGGGAGACTTGCCTCCTCTGTCAGGAGATCTTTCTCTCCGTTGAGGAGACCTTCCTCTGGACTGGAATCGCTTTTCTTTGGGAGTGGATTGATTATTACCATCCCAACTCTTTTTTGGATTATTTAGATCATTTTTAATAAATTGTTTTTCAGGTTTTTCAGTTAGTTGGGGTTTTACTGGTTTCCCACCCAAACTATCCCTTCCTAGCTCTTCATAGGATTTTTCTATGATTGTGGCAAGTTCAAATGGTTGGTCTGTTATATCTTTCTCCTTCAATTTCTGGCGGATTGCCACACATGCTGCTTCACCTCTTATGTTGGCCAATAATATAGCCAAGACCTGCTTAAAGTCTTTTAGTACTTTCATACCCAGATTCAAGGCAGGTTCTGGACCGTATTCGTTTTGGATTTGTCTTAGTACATCTGGTATTACCACCATAGACGGAACACCATGTGTTTTTGTGTAGATGGAAGCAAAGACCGTGCCCCAAGTGTCACAGTCCTCCTCATATGGTTCAACCCACATTGGAAGGCAGATAGTCAGGATTCTGTGTTTCTCATGAGGTGTAGTATTAGGAAATACTGCCTCTATTTGAGTTATTTTCTGAGCTAACCAGAATGGAATTTGTTCCTGTCTTATGGGTGTTTTACCAAGACTTGATTGTATGCTCTGTGGTGTAATTTTGTTTGTATTCCCCTGATGAGTGGTCAGCTGTGGGGTGTTAATTGTTGGTTGGAGTGTTGCAGTCCGCATGACATATTGGACTAATTGTCTATGTGTTTTAATTAATAGTTTTAGCTGAGCTAAAAGTTCCACGTCTGACATGTTATTAGTGTCTGGATGTGGTGTGTAGCTGGCTAGAACCGGCCACGTGGCTCCTGGTCTACCTAGTGAACCGTGCCTGGTGATGTGATTTTGATGTTTTAGGGCGCCTTTAAACCAGAGCAGGTTCTCTTGGTAAGTTAGTGGGATTTCAACGTCCTCAAAAGGAGTGTATATATCCGGAGGTTCCTCTATTTTGTGATAGTGGAAATCTTTTGTCACAGCATGTGCTGCTGGAAAATGTATCCATGTGTACAATACTTCTGTCTGCCGATACTCATGTGCCTCTATCACGAATATGACCGTACCACCTCCGGGTGATAGTCCATTTTCTATAAGTTTAAGAGTTATTGTTCTTCTTATGTTGACCGGAATGAGTATAGCATTCGGGTCATTTTCTTGGATTGTTGTTGTAGGAGAGTAGGGTCTGCAATCCTATGATCACCCAGATTTTTTGCTTTTGTTTCACTGGTTTACGACTTTCTCTGGCTGTGGGCCTGCCAATCAGACCCACAGCCTGGTTGTTCTTTTTCTAAATTACGATATGTACCCTAGGTGCATTTACCAATTGGTACTGGGCCACCTTATCAGACCCCGTAACGCAGGGCATAGGTGTACCCAGGGCCGCCAGGGGCTGCAGCATGTATTATGCCACCCCTGGCTGGCCTCCTAAATTTGACACAACTGGCTGCATGACAGCTGGGGCAAAGTCGTGTAATCACCCTTTGCTTTAGGTATAGTAGCTCTATATCTAACCATACAATGGACACCCGAGTTCCTATCAGTCACTCCTATGGCAGGCCTTGACAATCCTGAAGGCAGAGTGCGTGGGCTCGTGTGAACTAGGTTCTGGCCCGAGCCGAGCCCGGTTGCAGCTTGCGGAATCAAGACCCAATGGCTGTTCCATGATAACGTGTACCACATCGGTAACTTCGGTGTCGCGTTATCAAGGCATGTCGAGTAAGGTGTCATACGAATCGGGATGCTGCCCCCTCACCAATCCTGGCAACGAGGTTAGCATTCCGCCCTTCTAGAGGGACACGACATGTACGTAACTGTGAACCCCGGTTAAAGTTAACTAAAGCCTCAGCTCCACAAAATGGATGCTGCCACCACAGACACGAGTCTGACCTCCTGCTGCTGGGAGTCCTTCCAGCGAGGAGAGCTTGGACAAAGGGTTTCCTGTCGAGGGCGGTGTTCGCACCGTCCCAGACAGGGTTTGTGTATTCTGGGTAGGTAGGGCTTTTGCGAGAAGGTGACTGCGGAGTGGCACCCCGGTGCTCACTACGCATCTGCCGGTTAGAACCAGTTCCAGGGGCACCAGCCCTGGCCTGTGGAAAGTCCGGCAGGGGAGAGGGGTGTAACTACCCCCCTTCCTGGTCCCACCCTTAGGGCAGGACCTAGTCATGTACCCACCCCTTTCTTTAGAATAAAGGCCGGAGCGGGGACCCTTCCAAATTAGATCATCTTTGAATCAAGAACTACTTTCTACGAAAGGACATTCAAGACTCGTCTCAAGATTTCTCCCTTGTGACTAAGGAGTAGTCACCCTGCATCAGCTGGCACCATCTAAGAACTCTGCGGTTTGCTGTAAGTCCTTCCTCAAGGAATCCGACGGCCCAGCTCGACGAGAACCGGCTTCCCTGGCACCTCTGACCTCTACCCACGTCATCAGCTCAGCTGTGATCTGTGGGTGCGACGAGACCTCGAGGGACCGGCCATCATCAGAACCAGCACGACCATCGAAGCAATTCTCTGGTGAGTGCTCTGGGGTCCGAGAAGCCCCGACCCTGAGCCGCTCCAGCACCGAAGTGCAGCCTCCCAGCATCTCCACGATCTGCGTGGGGCCCTTCTGCTCGCTGCTCAGCACGTTGTCTGGTCACTAGCCGCTGGCTTGTGCCCTTCCTTGACGACGACCGACAAACAACTCTGCTGGTCTGGTTGCTCCAGATCGGCCCTTGCTCCCTTTTCCGAGAGGAGCACCCCGGACCCTCCTGGTCCATTCAAGACGCCATCTTAGGCCTACCACGTGGCCCTGAGATCTGCCAAGGCTTGTTGCCCCAATCCTGGGCCCAGCGACGCCGACAGCATCATCCTTCGTGGGACAGCTCGCACCTCCATCCTGGTCGTCGACAACGCCTCCTGGTCTGTGAGACTGCAGAGCCTAGCGTCGCCCACTCACCTGGTCGAGGTGACGGCCAACCGGTGCCCTCCTGGTACCCTCTGACTACTGGCTAGTAGTACGAACTTGGTCCCCTCTGCTTTCAGGTGTCAACGATCTCTGATCCAGGCTTGGATCTCTACGAACTATTCATCACTGGTCGCCGGCCAGCAACTCCTTTTCTTCCGGCTCCTGGTTCGTCAGCGAAGACCCCCGACGCCTGTAAGACTTGTCCAGCCGCAGCCCTCGTGGCTAGGTAACTTCGGCATTTCGGTGCCTGCATAGCCTCCTCACTCTAGGGTCCTGAGTCCCTCGCTTCCGACTTGCCTTATCGGGTCCGCCCGAGACCACTAAACTTCCCGTGTCTTCGGACACTTGTTTTAATTGTGCACTTGAAGTATTTTCCTAAGAGATTTGGTTTGTGCTTAGTACCCTGTCCTCATAAAAAGTACAGGGCTGTTGTGAATCTTAATAAATAACCTGTTTATTTTCATAACACTTGTGTGGTGTCCTTTCACTTGGTGTTCAAGGGGTACATGTGTGGTAAACAGCTGGCTTAACACGCCCTCTCGAGTCTTTAGCCTTAGACTGCTCATATCCACGCTACTAGGATAGCTGGTCTATAGGTTGACTTACAACCAAACACCATAAGGGTCGTTGGAACGATACATAGCGGTCGCTAGAATAGCGAACGCTGCATATCGGGCCAACTTCTCACATTGGTGAGCAGCGGTTGGGATTTGAGCTTGCTGTTGTTTTACCACGCGTATCCTAAGAATATCTTGTTGAAAGATCGCATAACTACTGTTAGTACATATAACTAAAGCTTAGAATACTCTGAGTTCTACTGAACCAGCTGTTGTAGCTCCTCAAGGCGTAGCACACCTTGGCTGCAACTCTTAGCAAGGGAACAGTAGGTAAACACATAGTGTAGGTAGGTGCATCACTTACACCACACTAGAAACAGTATGTCGGACAAAGGAGGAAACTCTGAGTCTCCCCTTGTGTCAGTTGACCCTCCACAGGTCATCCCTTCAAGATATACTGTGCTGAGCTTCAAGGAGTTAAGACAGGTGTGTCACTCCAGGAAGATCAAGCAGGGGTCTAACCCCACAACGTCCTTTCTGATTGGTCTCTTGGAGACTTATGATGCCAGAAAAGCTGAGACCCTTCCCAGCTCTTCTAATCCAGAAAGAGACATGCCTCCCCTCGAGGGAACCAGAGACGATCCTGACCTCATCCACCTCACAACTGAGAACGAAGATGTGGAGGATGATGAGGATGAGGATCCCTCTGGGGATGAGGCAGATAAGGGACAGGTAGAAGTCGTTAGACTAAGCAGGTCCAACTTAAGCAAACATGACAGTGGTACTGGGAGACCCCTGGGGCCACTATCAGGTCAGCTTAACATTGGGAATGGGCGAGCCCGATCTCTGTCAAGAGACTCTGGCAGATCCCTTCAAACCAATGGCTCTCACAACTCTTCTCAAAGAGGGATGACGTCCCCTCAGAGGAGAGTGTACGAAGCTAAGGAAAGGGCAGCTAATCTGAGGATTATAAGGGAAGAACTTGCCCTGGCCAAAGAGAGGCTTGCCTTTGCTAGAGAGCAACAGTTAAGTGGGGCAGTCCCCACTGGTGGCAGCATTATACCTAGCAATAGGGAAAGGAGTTTTGATACGAAACACCTTGGTAAGATAGTGCCCCCCTTTAAACAAGGGGACGACATCCTCAAATGGATTACTGCTTTGGGGAGGGCCTGCACTGTGCAAGGTGTTCCCCAGAGTCAGTGGGCAGCTATCTTGTGGCTCTCCTTTGAAGGTAAAGGAAGAGACAAGCTCCTCACCACAAGGGTAGAGGATGCTAATAATTACCACGTCTTGAAGAATACACTCGTCGAAGGGTTTGGCCTAACCACGGAGCAGTACAGGGTGCTGTTCCGGGATACCCAGAAGACGCAGTCTCAAGACTGGTCTGACTTTGTCGATTGTGCCACTAAGGCTTTTGAGGGCTGGTTGCTGGGCAGTAAGGTTACTGATTACCAAGGGTTGTATAATTTGATGATGAGAGAACAAATTTTAAACAATTGTCAGAACCAGTTGTTGCATCAGCATCTTGTCGACTCGGATCTGACCTCTCCCCAAGAATTGGGAAAGAAGGCAGACAGATGGGTTCGTACAAGAGTTAAACAGAACCAGGGCCAGAATCAAGGTGGTCAGAAGAAAGCAGACCAGAAGGGTAAAGATTCTAAGGGGGAACAAAATGACCAGAAGTCTTCGACAGGTCCCCAACAACCCAAAGAGGGTGGCGGTCAGGCTCCCCAAAAGAAGAAAGAAGGCCAATCCAAAAGATGGTGCCAGTACTGCAAAAGTAAATCTCACTGGTTTAGTGAGTGCACCAAGAAAGGAGGAGGGCAGACTCCTGCCACTGCAGCCCCTAAGGCACCTGTGCCCCCTAGTACAGCCAGCAGTGGTAGTGCACCTCCCAAGGGTTTAGTAGGGTTAACCCTGGGTTCTGAGGGGCGTGACAACTTAGTTGGCACACTCACTCAGGCTGTCCTTGTCAGTACAGGGGATGTGGATATGTCCCCTGACGTAAGTCCCAATACTTTGGGCAAATACAGACAGACGCCTTTCATAAATGGAAAAATGGCTCAGGCCTATAGGGACACTTGTGCCAGTGTCACCATGGTGACACCTAACTTTGTGGACCCTGGACAGATCATGCCAGGTACAGAATTCCTGGTGACCAATGCAAGCAATGTCACTACCAATCACAGTATGGCAATTGTAGCTTTCTCCTGGGGAGGGGTAACTGGCCAAAAGAAGGTTGTAGTTAGTTCAGACCTCCCAGTGGATTGTTTGTTGGGCAATGATTTGGAGTCATCACAATGGTCAGAAGTGGAGCACCGGACTCACATGGAAATGTTAGGCTTGCCAGCACATGTGTTCGCTGTGACCAGGTCACAGGTCAGGAAATGCCCCACTGAACAGGTGCTGGATCCTGGAACAACGGACCAGACACCTCCCAAGAAAAAGAGCGGTAGGGTTAAGGCTGCGCCTTCCCCCTTGCCCCAGGTCGTGGATCAAGTCTCAGAGGAGGCTGACCTACAGGAATTGAGGGAAACTGAGCCTAGGGAGTTCGAACTTGATCAAGTTGAATTCTTGGGTTCAGGGGGACCCTCAAGGGAAGACCTGGGGAAGGACCAGTTAGACTGCCCTTCTCTTGAACCCCTCAGACAGCAGGCCGCTGCTGAGGCTGCTGGGAACGCCACAGGTACCCACAAGGTATACTGGGAAGATGGACTCCTGTACACTGAGTCAAGAGACCCCAAGCCTGGCATGACCAGGAGGCTGGTTGTACCCTTGTCTCAGCGTGGTTTCCTACTTACCTTGGCCCACGAGATTCCCTTAGCAGGTCACTTAGGCCAGACGAAAACGTGGGACAGGCTTGTCTCACACTTTCACTGGCCTCATATGAACGAAGATACCAAGGAGTTTTGCCGCTCCTGTGTCACTTGCCAAGCCAGTGGTAAGTCAGGTGGCACGACAAAGGCCCCCCTTATACCAATGCCTGTGGTGGGGGTGCCCTTTGAACGGGTGGGGATCGACATCGTCGGTCCCATGGAACCACCAACAGCATCAGGGCACAAGTTTATACTGGTGGTAGTGGATCATGCCACCAGGTATCCTGAAGCTATTCCCCTTAGGACCACTACAGCACCTGTTGTGGCAAGAGCCCTAGTTGGAGTATTCTCCAGAGTGGGCTTCCCTAAGGAGGTCGTCTCCGACAGAGGTGCAAACTTTATGTCGAGCTACTTAACTGCTATGTGGAAGGAATGTGGTGTCAACTACAAGTTCACTACACCCTATCATCCACAGTGCAATGGGCTTGTTGAGAGATTCAACAGGACCCTTAAAGGGATGATTCATGGACTACCTGAAAAGCTTCGGCGTAGATGGGACGTCCTGATCCCCTGCCTTTTATTCGCTTACAGAGAAGTCCCACAGAAGGGGGTTGGCTACAGCCCTTTTGAACTTTTGTACGGGCATCCTGTGAGAGGACCCCTATGTTTGGTGAAGGAAGGATGGGAGAGACCTCTCAAAAAGCCTGCAGCCAACATAGTGGACTATGTGCTTGGCCTCCGCTCGCGGATGGCTGAATACATGGAGAAGGCATCTGAAAACCTTAAGGCCAGCCAAGAACTCCAAAAAGCTTGGCATGACCAAAAGGCTGTCTTGACTGTTTACCAGCCCGGACAGAAGGTGTGGGTGTTGGAGCCAGTGGCCCCAGCAGCACTCAAGGACAAATGGTCCGGGCCCTACACCATCCTGGAGAAAAAGGGAGAGGTCACCTACCTGGTCGACCTGGGAACTCCCCGGAGCCCCCACAGGGTGCTTCATGTCAACAGGCTCAAGGCATATGTCGACAGGAAGGACATGAGTTTGCTCATGGCCCTAGATGAGGGACAGGAAGAGGAGAGTGACCCTCTCCCCGACCTGCTCACTCAGAATCCTGACGATGGATCGGTCGATGGTGTTGTCTTTTGTGGCAGCCTCTCCGAACATCAACAGAAAGACTGTAAACAGGTTCTTCAGACTTTCAGACATATGTTCTCTCTAACACCCAGTCAGACCGATTGGTGCACCCATGAGGTTGACACTGGTGACAGCTTGCCCGTCAAGAGTAAAATCTACCGGCAGCCTGATCACGTTAGAGACTGCATCAAGAGTGAAGTGCAGAAAATGTTGGAGCTGGGAGTCATTGAACCCTCGGATAGCCCTTGGGCTAGTCCCGTAGTTCTAGTGCCGAAACCTCACACCCAGGGTGGTAAGAGAGAGATGAGGTTTTGCGTAGACTACAGGGGTCTCAATGCAGTCACTAAGACTGACGCCCACCCGATACCAAGGGCAGACGAGCTTATCGATAGATTGGCTTCGGCCAACTACCTAAGTGCGTTTGACCTGACAGCTGGGTATTGGCAAATCAGGTTAGCTGAGGACGCCAAGCCTAAGACCGCATTCTCTACCCCTGGTGGGCATTATCAGTTCGTGGTGATGCCCTTTGGTCTGAAAAATGCACCTGCCACCTTCCAAAGGTTGGTGAATCAAGTCCTTACTGGGCTGGATGACTTCTGTGCGGCGTATCTAGACGATATTGCTGTCTTTAGCTCCACCTGGGAGGATCACCTGGTCCACCTGCGGAAAGCGTTAGAGGCTCTGCAAGCAGCAGGCCTCACTATCAAGGCCACCAAGTGCCAGATAGGGCAGACACAGGTTGTATACCTGGGCCACCTTGTAGGTGGAGGCCAGGTTCAGCCACTGGAGAGCAAAATACAGTCAATCAGGGACTGGGATCCTCCAACCACCCAGACTCAGGTTCGAGCTTTCTTGGGCCTGACTGGATACTACCGGAAGTTTGTCAGGAACTATGGTTCCATCGTGACACCATTAAACGAACTGACAAGCAAGAAAATGCCAAAGAAGGTTCAGTGGACAGCGAGCTGTCAAAAAGCATTCGATGACCTAAAGCAGGCCATGTGCACGGCGCCTATCCTTAAGAGTCCGGACTACTCCAATCCATTCATTGTCCAAACAGATGCTTCTGAGTTGGGTGTGGGAGCTGTTCTTTCTCAACTGAATTTTGATGGTCAAGACCAGCCCATTGCTTTTATAAGCAGAAGGCTGACCCCTAGAGAGAAGAATTGGTCAGCTATTGAGAGGGAGGCCTTTGCTGTGGTTTGGGCCCTGAAGAAGCTGAGGCCATACTTGTTTGGCACTCACTTCAAGATTCAGACCGACCATAAGCCCCTCTTATGGCTAAATCAGATGAAGGGTGAAAACCCCAAACTGCTTAGGTGGTCCATTTCCCTACAGGGGATGGACTTTACAGTGGAACATAGACCTGGTACTGATCATGGCTATGCCGATGGGCTCTCCAGATATTTCCACTTAGAACAAGAAGACTCACCTGGTCAAGGTTAGCTTATTGTTCCGACGTTTGGGGGGGGGTCATGTAGGAGAGTAGGGTCTGCAATCCTATGATCACCCAGATTTTTTGCTTTTGTTTCACTGGTTTATGACTTTCTCTGGCTGTGGGCCTGCCAATCAGACCCACAGCCTGGCTGTTCTCTTTCTAAATTACGATATGTACCCTAGGTGCATTTACCAATCGGTACTGGGCCACCTTATCAGACCCCGTAACGCAGGGCATAGGTGTACCCAGGGCCGCCAGGGGCTGCAGCATGTATTATGCCACCCCTGGCTGGCCTCCTAAATTTGACACAACTGGCTGCATGACAGCTGGGGCAAAGTCGTGTAATCACCCTTTGCTTTAGGTATAGTAGCTCTATATCTAACCATACAATGGACACCCGAGTTCCTATCAGTCACTCCTATGGCAGGCCTTGACAATCCTGAAGGCAGAGTGCATGGGCTCGTGTGAACTAGGTTCTGGCCCGAGCCGAGCCCGGTTGCAGCTTGCGGAATCAAGACCCAATGGCTGTTCCATGATAACGCGTACCACATCGGTAACTTCGGTGTCGCGTTATCAAGGCATGTCGAGTAAGGTGTCATACGAATCGGGATGCTGCCCCCTCACCAATCCTGGCGACGAGGTTAGCATTCCGCCCTTCTAGAGGGACACGACATGTACGTAACTGTGAACCCCGGTTAAAGTTAACTAAAGCCTCAGCTCCACAAAATGGATGCTGCCACCACAGACACGAGTCTGACCTCCTGCTGCTGGGAGTCCTTCCAGCGAGGAGAGCTTGGACAAAGGGTTTCCTGTCGAGGGCGGTGTTCGCACCGTCCCAGACAGGGTTTGTGTATTCTGGGTAGGTAGGGCTTTTGCGAGAAGGTGACTGCGGAGTGGCACCCCGGTGCTCACTACGCATCTGCCGGTTAGAACCAGTTCCAGGGGCACCAGCCCTGGCCTGGGGAAAGTCCGGCAGGGGAGAGGGGTGTAACTACCCCCCTTCCTGGTCCCACCCTTAGGGCAGGACCTAGTCATGTACCCACCCCTTTCTTTAGAATAAAGGCCGGAGCGGGGACCCTTCCAAATTATATCATCTTTGAATCAAGAACTACTTTCTACGAAAGGACATTCAAGACTCTTCTCAAGATTTCTCCCTTGTGACTAAGGAGTAGTCACCCTGCATCAGCGGGCACCATCTAAGAACTCTGCGGTTTGCTGTAAGTCCTTCCTCAAGGAATCCGACGGCCCAGCTCGACGAGAACCGGCTTCCCTGGCACCTCTGACCTCTACCCACGTCATCAGCTCAGCTGTGATCTGTGGGTGCGACGAGACCTCGAGGGACCGGCCATCATCAGAACCTGCACGCTCTTAACCAGCACGACCATCGAAGCAATTCTCTGGTGAGTGCTCTGGGGTCCGAGAAGCCCCGACCCTGAGCCGCTCCAGCACCGAAGTGCAGCCTCCCAGCATCTCCACGATCTGCGTGGGGCCCTTCTGCTCGCTGCTCAGCACGTTGTCTGGTCACTAGCCGCTGGCTTGTGCCCTTCCTTGACGACGACCGACAAACAACTCTGCTGGTCTGGTTGCTCCAGATCGGCCCTTGCTCCCTTTTCCGAGAGGAGCACCCCGGACCCTCCTGGTCCATTCAAGACGCCATCTTAGGCCTACCACGTGGCCCTGAGATCTGCCAAGGCTTGTTGCCCCAATCCTGGGCCCAGCGACGCCGACAGCATCATCCTTCGTGGGACAGCTCGCACCTCCATCCTGGTCGCCGACAACGCCTCCTGGTCCGTGAGACTGCAGAGCCTAGCGTCGCCCACTCACCTGGTCGAGGTGACGGCCAACCGGTGCCCTCCTGGTACCCTCTGACTACTGGCTAGTAGTACGAACTTGGTCCCCTCTGCTTTCAGGTGTCAACGATCTCTGATCCAGGCTTGGATCTCTACGAACTATTCATCACTGGTCGCCGGCCAGCAACTCCTTTTCTTCCGGCTCCTGGCTCGTCAGCGAAGACCCCCGACGCCTGTAAGACTTGTGCAGCCGCAGCCCTCGTGGCTAGGTAACTTCGGCATTTCGGTGCCTGCATAGCCTCCTTACTCTAGGGTCCTGAGTCCCTCGCTTCCGACTTGCCTTATCGGGTCCGCCCAAGACCACTAAACTTCCCGTGTCTTCGGACACTTGTTTTAATTGTGCACTTGAAGTATTTTCCTAAGAGATTTAGTTTGTGCTTAGTACCCTGTCCTCATAAAGAGTACAGGGCTGTTGTGAATCTTAATAAATAACCTGTTTATTTTCATAACACTTGTGTGGTGTCCTTTCACTTGGTGTTCAAGGGGTACATGTGTGGTAAACAGCTGGCTTAACACGCCCTCTCGAGTCTTTAGCCTTAGACTGCTCGTATCCACGCTACTAGGATAGCTGGTCTATAGGTTGACTTACAACCAAACACCATAAGGGTCGTTGGAACGATACATAGCGGTCGCTAGAATAGCGAACGCTGCATATCGGGCCAACTTCTCACAGTTGTGTCATCCGCTATGAGTTGAGCTGCTATTCTAGCTTGCTCCCTTTCGTCTTCACTTTCTCCCATTTTACTGACAGAAAGTTTTGTTGCAGATCGAGTTTCAAGGAAACAAAGATTAGGTGCACAATATTTTGGAACACTGTATCCTTCAACGTTGACTAAACCAAGAACTAATCCATAGGATTCTCATCCTACTAAGTTCAGGCGGATTTTAACCTTTCACCCACTCCAGGCGTCTATTGGAGTTTTTACTGGAAAAAAGGGGTCTGTGTGAAAAGCACAACTGAGTTACTCTAGTCTCTTGCATTAGTTTTATCGCCTTACCAAACGTTGGGCGCCATGTAGTGTAGTTCCTATATTCCCAATAGGCTCTGCGCATTGGAATAACATAAACAGCAGTGTAGACGTAGGACTGAGGTCCTCTAGGTCTCTACTGACTATGTTAGACTTAATTAGTTTTGCCAGCTAGCTCAGAGGTCACTAGAAACTTTCTTGAATATTCAGGAAAGGGTTAACCGTCCTGATTTAGACAAGAAGGGATTAGCTTCTGACAACCATATAACATGACAACTTTGCTCCCCCAGAATAAAGAGTGTATCTTCAGAGTCTTGTGAAAACAATAGACAACTATTTCACTCAGTCAGTCGTGCATGCTTAGTTTCACCAGATTGCAGAGAAATAGAGAGACGGGCGTTTTCAATAAAAGGTGTTATTTTATTGAGTAGTCTTCTTTCTCATGCAAGAGAAATGAATTGCCACAGTCGCAATACTTATGCAAAGTAAAGTGCGTACAGTAAAAGTAGTATTATGAAATAATACTGTAAAAGCATTGATATGGTTTCTTTACCATATGATACTTTAAAATGGATAAAATATATATATACATAAAAACATTGACTAACCAACTCAACTGATGCTTCTAAGATACGCCTACCCCAGTGTACCTGACCTAAGCTTAATACGTGGGAAGGAGTAAGTAAGTTGCGATTTTTAGTTAAGTTAGGTTTTGCCAAGTATCGGAATCAAGAATTCTCTCTAAGGTTTTACTCAGCTCCGTACCTTGGTTATAGAATGAAGGAGGTCTTGTATCTCGCTTCTCAGGACTCGATCTCCCAGCAACCCGCGAGGGTGACTTGGGAACACCGGAGCTGGATTTTCTCGGCTGGAGAAAAAGACAGCGTCTCTCTCAGTGCGTCAAGGAAAGGGGCGGTTTCCGTCGGCTCTCATAACAGCTGGGCTCCCAGGCAAGTAGAACTTCACTCTGCTCCCTACCACCGTGTGTTTGCTTACGGCAACATTGGTATATTTATACCTGAAAGGTGCCGGGTTTGACGTAAGGTTGGACATAAGACGTCACTAAGAACTAACAGTTCTTTCTGGACTCCAGGAGTTCTTGTGCAAATCAAAACAAAAGCAGGGGGTTTTCCCGGACTGCTAGAGGCTTGGTTTGTTTAAAGAACGCGTTGTGCTTTCTAGGAGTCTATGGGAGTAGCCATGCTGTGTTTTGGACTGCATGGGCTATTACTAAATATGGATATGAATCTTATGCCTTTATAAGGATATTATTAGTTATAACCACATAAGGGCATGAATCGGGAATATCGAATTAGGGTCCTAGATAGAAATACAACAGAGGTACCCTCTGTACTTTACAGGCCCTCTCTAGTGCAGTTAGCCATTTGTGGATGTCATCCCCACTCTGATAGGGAGGGACAAGCTTATTCAGGTTCCTATGATCATGAGTATTCTCTCTACCTCTAGGGACACTGTTGCTGATACCATGGGTCTCTAGCCCCATCCTACTGGAAGCTCTCTGGAGCTCTAGGGATTGCCTAGCTAAGGCCAACTGCTCTCTCTTGATTCTGAGCTTAGCTCAAACTCAAGCAGTCTGCACTTCTTCTCATAATAGGATTCTCTTTTGTGAGAAGCTGAGGACCCTACAGAAGTACCAGAATGATAAGTCTCCTGAGAAGGAGATCTTGATATTCTTGGTAAACTGCTAACTCTTCCTGGTGGAGTAAAGAGAGGGCCACTAGGACCTTCTCCCCCACCTGAAGGAAGAATTGGAGTATCCAGGTTAGAATCCTCTGGATCCTCCTGGTCAGCATTGGGGTCCATGTCATAGACGTTTTCACTTCCTGCCCTTTCCTCCTCTGCTGTGCCTCCCAACTTGTCTGTCTCATCAGACCCTGGGGTGTTTCTGATATCATCTAAAATCAAAATCTATATGAGAGGTTGAGTGTTTGCATGTCTCCCTGTCTTCAGTTTCTTAGATGTACACATATTTCTCAATTCCTGAAATGATAGATTGTCATACTTAGTTGGCAATGAGCCACTGGCTTCGGCCCTAGAAGACATACTAGTGTTAAGTGGTGTAGGCACCTACCTAACTTAGTGGGAACTGAAACTCTCCTGAGTTGAAGAAAGGGTGTGCTAGACCCTTGACTACCCAACTCCAAGTTCCGTAGAACTTACTTATTCTAGTCTTGATTTACATGTACCTAATACCTTTAGTGGTTTTCAGTTAATCACTCAATGAGATTTATCTGGTAAAACCTCGATTTGCATGTTGGATAAGGCTATTTGCACCAGGCACAATAACCTACTGTGCTCTTATAGATAGTTTCTAATACTATTTGACATTAAACCTGTACAGATAGCTCAGTGAGTTAAGGCCCACAGGTTTGGGAACAGTTTAAATCCAGGTGCGAAGAACTCTGCCTATATCTTTCCAGTATTACTGAAATACATAACAGATATGATGGATAAAAATGTATGTTAGATTCAAGAAATGTATAAGCATGAATGCAATCAGCACCCATCCAGTCACTGCACCACACAACCCCCCCCCCCCCTAACCTGGATGCCCTACTCTAATAATCCTCCATAGTCCCACCCACAGTACTAAATAGCTAATTTCAGAAATTGCTTATAACCACCTGCTCTTCATACCCAAAGAGATTTATCTGGTAAAACAATAGCAAGCTTGAATCCAACCGCTGCACACCATTGTGAGAAGGTGGCCTGGTATATGCTGACCACTAATTATAGTGGGCACCTTGCACCAGTACAAACAACCCTTAATGATGATTAGGTTAAGAGAACCTTTATTGAAAGCTATCCTAGTGGTAGCTATGGAGAGCAGCCTTCAGGCTAAGTCTTGTAGCAATGTAAAGCAGC
Source organism: Lissotriton vulgaris (assembly GCF_964263255.1). Taxonomy (NCBI): domain Eukaryota; kingdom Metazoa; phylum Chordata; class Amphibia; order Caudata; family Salamandridae; genus Lissotriton; species Lissotriton vulgaris. The sequence continues at coordinate 1,053,857,923 of NC_141691.1, read as the reverse complement.
TTGGTTTACCAGATAAGAACCTCCTGAATGAACAATGAAAGGAGAACCACACAAGGAATACATAAAATATATGTATTTATTACTAAACACTCTCTACTAACTTCTTTATGAGATTAGAGAACAAAGCACACAATATTAAATCACTAGAACAACAGTAAATAGCAAAATACACAGTGGGATCCAGGGGGAGACCACACCATATACTAAGAAAGTGGTATAACAACCACAACTTGACTGGACACAGTGCCTAGAGCATGTATAATCATGGGGACCCCAAGGAACCACCAAGGTAGTGACACAGGGGACCCACGGAGGACGGGTGCAGTGTGAGAACACAGGAGCGAGCTCGGTACAACTCTAGAGAACGTCACGGTTGGAATTTTAAAGATTAAGCACACTTCGGAGAGGACTTTGAGCAAACCTTTTCAAACTTACAAGGTTCCATGGCAGCACCCTTGTGAGCACCGGAGTACTCGTGTTACCTAACCCAGGGAAGCAGGGTGTATAGGTGTAAAGTGATGTCCGGAATCTTCGTCGATTTCAATTGCGTGATGCGGAAAAGTGATGCTGCCATGAAGAGGAAAAGTGTCAGATGGAATCCAAGCCTGGATTCGAGGTGAGAAGAACCTGAAAGCAGAGGGGACAGAGTCTGGGTCACTTCAGGGTGACCAGGGGCTTGGTCTACCAATGTCAGTTGCTTCAGTTGAGTTGACGGGATGCTTGACTCTGCAGCCAACGGGACCAGGAGATGTCGAGAACAAGCAAAATCCGGAGGTGAGCTGTCCCACAAAGGATGTCGACGGCTGGGGGGTCAGTGTCTGGATGGAACATCAACAAGCCTTGGTACTGCAACCCACACTGACAGAGGAAATACACTTCGGTGAGGACCAGCAAGGTTCTGGGCACTCTCCAAGCAATGGGGAGTCAGGGCACATTTGGAGCAACCAGGAAAGCCCATGGGGAGTTAAAGTTACCTTCACAGGGACTCACAGGCCTACAGACCCGGGATCGCCAGGGGACCTCGAGAGGAATCATGAAACCGGCTCCTCTGCTTTGCTTTTGCCAGCGCCTACTCCCGCTGTATTTCTCACAAACCTGCCAAAGACTTCGACCCAGCTGTCGAGACCCTCCCGCCTGTCTCCCGCTGCCCAGCTGCAAACTTACCATCAAAAGCGGGGCCGCCGAGCGGAGCGTGGCGAGGGGCTGCCTACAACCCCCGGCAGCCCTCGAGGTCTCCAGCGCCCAGCGGCACCACCACTGAAGCGTCACTAGACAGCGCCAGGAGGCGCATAAAAGTGACGCCTGTCCCGGTAAACGGGTCTCCTCTGCTTTGCTTTTGCCAGCACCTACTCCCGCTGTATTTCTCACAAACCTGCCAAAGACTTCGACCCGGCTGTCGAGACCCTCCCACCTTCTCCCGCTGCCCAGCTCCAAACTTACCATCAAAAGCGGGGCCGCCGAGCGGAGCGTGGCGAGGGGCTGCCTACAACTCCCGGCAGCCCTCGAGGTCTCCAGTGTCCAGCGGCACCACCACTGAAGCGTCACTAGACAGTGCCAGGAGGCACATAAAAGTGACGCCTGTCCCGTCTCGTGGGACGCCGGCCGAAGCCCGGGCCAAGGGCGGGCCTGTTGTTGCCCGTTAGTGACGGGAAGGGACCGGACTGGGCCACCTTCATTGATTCTTGTTATAAAGCTATCTGATCTGTCGTCATTGCTGCTTGTTCCTTTGACCAGTGCAACATGCCCCTTGGATCCAGAAGTAAAACTAAGTCTGCACTAAGTGTAGCCCAGCTCACTGGGCCAATAGACCAATTCATCACACGAACAAATGAGGTTATTGAGCAGAGTATTTCCCTTCTGGAGCGCAGACCTTGTTAATGCAAAACGCTTCTCGATGGGCCTCTTGGCCACAGCAGCCTCCCCTATCCAACAAGCCCCTACCATTTCTATATTGTCACCATCCGTTACGGCTGCAGTTATCCACACAGTGCCCTGTTCTGTGGATTTATCTGCAACCCAATCTGAGTCTGACTCTTTCTCGTCAGTAGATTTAGAAAACACTCCAGACCTTGAGTTATGTGAAACCCTGGGTACATTCGAAACAACTCTAGATAAACAGCTCTGTGGGGCTAGGGAAGGCACCATACCAAAACGGGGAAATAGTAAGCTACGTGGTAACGTAGCAGATCCTGACACCCCCTTGGAGTCCGGGGGGGGTCAGTTTACCCAACCTACACAATCAAACATAAATACGTCAAATACTAATAACTCCGCAGTGCTTATTATCAATGCGGAGAATTTGTTAGATAATTCACCAAAAGGGACCCAGTCGGGGGGCTCTTGCAGAGTTTGTAATTCCACCTCGCAAATACTAACTACCATCAGAGAGCTTTTTACACAATACCTAAAACCTCTGGAAACTAGTATGAGGCACCTAGAAACTCAGATAGCAACTTTATCTCGTACTCCATCAACCGTGCCTAGCTTACACCCACCCAAACAAGGGAAGGGGAAACCCAATCACCCAATAAAAGCTTCCCAAATGGACCAAACTGGTGCCAGTAGCAAACAGCCCGTAGTGGTCACTCCATCTCTTATGAAATCAAAGCACATTACCCCCTTAGTTCAACAGCAGTTAAAACCAGTGGCTGGTGTGCCAACGACTACAATGTCCATTGTTCCGCCCCAAGCTCCTCCAGGCCCTGTGAAAAACACTAATCAACCCACTAACAATAAACAGACACCCTCATCTCCTAAATGGTGGGTACAAAATCCTCGGAGACAGCTAAAAAGGGAGCACGACCAAGGCGTCCAGTACACCTCCCACCCGAGGCTTCCCACTGTACGGTTATCCTTACAGGAGTACCTGAACTAATTGAGGGCACAGACGAATCCGCATGGTCACTTAAAAATAAGGTTTTGCAGTGGCTAAGCTTAAATAGACCATTAGAGTCCTGCCATTTCGGCAGGATCTCTACAGTTCATAGAGTAACCTGGATAGAGGATGAACGCAAATCAATTCAGGGCGACAGCATCATAGTAAAATGTGATGATCCAACAACCGTCGAATATATCTGCTCCTGGCCAACACTGGAAAAAAAGGGTGGCATTGACGCCCAACATCTTTCCTTTTTTTATCCCCCAGTGAATACTCACCAATATTTCCCTACCTCAAACTGGCAACATCCGCGGGAAGGTCACTGGAACCAGGTGGGCTATAGCTATAGCTACAGAAACAGAAATAGGAGTAGACTTTGGCAGATCCAGTTCTGGAATCCTGGCAGGTCCCACTCTTTAATGGAAGGTTGGCAAGGTTTCCCAACCAGAAATAGATATGATTGTTTGGAAATGGTAGACTGACCGTTAGCGACCATAATAAGTACGACCCATGCTCCCAAAACTCCTGATCCCCCTGTAAGTCTTGGATTAAAATTAAATCAGTCTAATTTACAAGCCCTCACAGAAACAAACAGTAACAAGACGGGCCCTACCATAGGATCTCCCCATCCCATCTTAAATACAATCATGATCAGTCCTCTGGAGCTCCTTACTGGAGTTAACACTATACACTCTCATCAGATTAGAGATTCATATAATACCAAAAAAGCCACTGTGATCCCACCAGTGTGTTCGCCTTTGCGATCTCCTGATCCCCAGCCAACATTCCAGTCAAATGACTATTTGCCCACCGTAGATCTGAGCTTTTCAATTATATACTGGAACGTTGCAGGTCTGCGTGCTAAGTTGTCACTGCAACCGTAGCTTGATACGGTGAGGAAACATCAGATAATTTGTCTCCAGGAGACATGGTCAGTTACCACAATTCATTTAGTGGGCTACAAAACTTTTCATGTTCCAACAATTCAGGGAGCTATGGGCAGACCAAAGGGAGGACTGGTGGTTTATGTTGCTAATACTCTGTCTTCTATATCCATATGCAAGTTAAAAGAACTTCCGAACTACCAAATTCTGCAATTAAATTTTAATAAAAACAGTACCTACATCTTGATTAATTATTACAATAATTCAGATTCAATGGACTGTATAAAAACGTTAATTGAAATTACCACTTTTTTAGAATCCTTGCAAAATGAATTCCACAGATCCCCAGTATATATAATCTGGGGTGGGGATTTTAACCATCCACTATGCACAAACTACAAAAATGGCAACTGTGGACTGCAGGACGAACATGGTAGTCCTCTGTCCCATTTTGCACATTCCACCAGCGGCAATAAATTAAACGAGTCCCTTTTTTCCCTAGAGCTTGATTTTGTAAATGAATTAGTAGAACCCCAAACAGATTTTTCACCAACGTTCCACGGTAGGGGGTCCTTAACCACTATTGATTTTATTATGACCTCCCAGACCCTAAAGGGACAAGTGGCCGATTTCTCTACTGGGACTGACGTTAGTAGTGACCACTTCCCCATTAGCGTAAGAGTAAAGCCAAAAAAGGTAAAACTGCACTCTATTACCTCTAGCCATCTAAGACAAAACTCTCTAACTATGAACAAACTGAATGGTTACACGGTCAAATGGGCCAAAGTAGACCCTGGTGTAATTACGGAGAGAGTTCTTGTAAAAACTAAACCCTGGGTACTTGAATGTTTATCAACCGACTCCTCTCCCCAAACAATCATGACTAACTTCCAGAATATCCTGAAGGTAATTGGACAAGAGTTCTCTGGGAAACATAGGAACAATAAGTCTCCCTCAGAGAGATGGTTTAATGCAGACTGTCGTAAGGCCCTTTCGAACCTAAAAGAAGCCCTCCACAGACCTATGAGGGATATCTTAGAAATTTCCAACCTAAGGAAACTCTATAATATAGCCAGACTGGAACTCAGGAGAGAAATCAAGAAAACGCTTTGGGTACAGCTGCATGACAGCTGCCAACGCAAAGATAGTGCCCTCTTCTGGCAAGTTATTAGATCCCCCTTTCTGGCCGATATATCAAAGGGACAGCATCTAGATGTTGCAGTTACGGCTGCTGAATGGGTCTCTCATTTCTCCAAAATCTTTGGAAATCCCCCTATGGATCCTCCAGGGGAAGAACAGAGTGGAGGCAACAACTTGGAGAAGAATAGCTACCCGATTAACATCTATTTTAATCACGAAGAGGTTGGTAAAGCTCTCAAGGCGTCGAAACCCGGAAAAGCTCCCGGGCCTGACGGTGTTCCTTTGGACTTTTTTCTCCACAACTTTGAAGTTTGGTCACCACTTCTTACTCAGGTCCTGGCTGCAGCATCTTAAATAGGGCTGTTGGAGTCTTGGTCAATGTCCATCCTGCTTCCCATCTATAAACAAGGTGACCGCAATGATCCGGCCTGCTACAGACCTATTTCCCTTCTGGACTCCATGGGTAAAGTTGCGGGTCGGGTGGTTTTGGACCGATTACAATCATGGGCCCAAGAAAATAACATCATGACCGACCTGCAATACGGTTTCCAGAAGGGTCTTGGGACTGTGGAGCAAGCCTTGAATCTTGCCCTCCTGATTGGAAAGTATGTGGGTGCAAAAGGAGTTAATATCTTCCTCGTGTATGTTGACCGTAGTGCAGCATTTGACTGTGTCCAGTGTTCCAAACTCTGGGCTATTCTTAGTGACCTTGGGGTGGATCCCGCCCTTATAGTCTTCCTACGTGAACTCTACTCCGACGCCACGGCACGCGTCAGATTTGGAGTCAACTGAGAGCTTTCTCCCCCTTTCTCCATAGGAAAAGGGGTAAGACAGGGATGTGTACTGGCTCCCTTCCTGTTCAATCTGTACACCAATGGACTAGAGCAGGCCATGCTGGAAGGGAGCCAGGACCTACCCCAGATTAACCATCGCCCTATACCAACACTGCTATATGCAGATGACTCAATCATTATAGCGCGTACACTGAACCAACTCCAAAAACAACTTAACAAATACTGCTCCTTTATGAGTTCTCTTGGCCTTAAAATTAATATAAAAAAGACATTCACCATGCACATCGGTCCTAAGGTCAAGAATTCTAAACCAATCCTGGTGGAAAAAACAAAGCTGGAAAAAACCTCTGCATATCTGTACCTAGGCATCTTGGTGGATGACTCTTTGAGCTGGCGTCAGACAACGGCCAGCAGAAAACTTCTATTCCAGCGAGCAACATCGGCCCTGGTCTCATTTTCAAGAAAGTTAGGTAAGCCTGCACCTCCTGAACTTTTGAAAATGTATTATGCAAAATGCCACAGTGTGGCCACTTATGGAGCAGGTGTTTGGGGTTATGGTCTAGTAGACTCTATCCAAAAAATTGAGAACGGCTTTGTCAAATACCTGCTGGCCCTTCCACAAAGTGCCCCGAACCATGCCTCACATAATGAGCTTGGTATGGAATACACTACTGATACAATACGCTCCCAACCAATTTTATTATGGCAACGTATATGGACCAAACCAGAGTGTCATCTAACATGTTCCTTGATTACGGACTGCATGGCTTTAACCAACTGGCGCAGGATCCCCTGGCTAGTCATTGTGGGGAATTTTTTTAACGATCTCGGCCGTAGATCTTACTTTGATGATCCACCTAGTGTGGAGGACATCTCAAAAAAAGAGCTAAAAAAGATATGCCTGGACCATTTAAGAGAACTGCGCAATCAAACGGAGATTGTAAAACCTTCGAACTCCCAAATTGGTGCAATTCAATGTGTCAAAGGTATTCAACCTTATCTAAATTATTATCTGTCCAATCATAAGAAATATCTATTGACAAGATCCCGTTTCAACACTATTTTTCATTTGGTTTCCTTTCCAAAAGTTCAAAACTGGTCGAGTATCCTTATGAAATGCCCATGTGATGGACTATCCACCCATTTCATATTATTTTCTTTTGTAAATATTATAAATTACCACGAAACTCATGGATTCTCCCACTCCTTCGCTCATATGGTCTTAGGTCCTGCTATCCTGCATTTCTTTCTTTACAGCTCTTGGACTCAGTACATGTTGCAAAGTGCATAGCTATTTTCTTAAAAGCAAGCATCAAGATACGCCAAGCTTATGATTGATAAGACATTTTTTTCTCCACAAAGCTTGCATAATCCTTTTTATGTAATTTAAACTCTTCTTTTCCAAAGTTTTATAGTTTTTTAGTTTCATATTCTTTTGTTAGTCTGCTTATCTATTATAAATTGTATTTTTCTTTCAAATGTCTTTTTCTTCCAGCAAATATCGATTGTTGTTTTTAAATTGTTTTAAATTGTGTACTTTTTATGGTTGCAAACAAGTGGTAACCGAATAAAAGATTATGAACGAATGAACGAAACACCAGCCCAGGGAACACTTGTGGAGTGTAGGCCGGAAATCTTCAGTGGAAACACTGCTCAGAATCACGACTACAAGTAGCCCAAAGCACAGCCTCATGGGTTGCCGGAAAGCATATGCTGCTGCAAAAGAGCGCGGTGCACAGGGGTTCCGGTTGCATGGTCCCCACAAGTGATACAAGCCTCAGAATTGCTAAGAGCGCAGATCAACCTCAGAGACCTCGGGACCCCACCTTCTGTGATGCAGAATTCTTCAGAGTCCTCAGGAGCTTGGGAGATGCAAACAGGTCAGATGTGTTTAGGTGCCTGCTTAGCCGGGGAGTGACTCCTTTACTCCAAGTGAGATTCTTCAGTCGTCCAGCGTCGTGCAGATCGTCAAAGTACTTGGTTTCTGTAGCAGAGTTTAGTCCAGGTAAAATCTAAAGTCCTGTAGTCAGGGGTTCCTACTTTGTACCCAAGGAAGGGTAGGACAAACTCTGAGGACCCACCTATGGGGAGGGTCAAGACAGAGTGGTGGCTACACCCATGTTTAATGCCAGAGCAGGAGTCAATGGCTCCTGCAACCGGTTTGAACTGGACTATACACTGGGACACCAAATGTGCCCCCAGTGCAGACATCAAAGCACTGTGAGAGTGTACCCACCCAGCCCCGATACACTAAAGCCTGTCTGGGAGGTGGTTACACCTCCCTGTGACAGGAAGCCTATTGTCAAGCTTTCCCTTGCTCGAGCTTGGCTCAGCAGCAGAAGGGCAGACTCTTGTCTATGGCAGCCAGCAACCATTTTGTGTTGCTCAGGTAGGAAAGATGGTACCGGGTGTACCGGTGTGTTGCATGTGTCCCTTTAGGAGGGTGGAATCATATTGTATAATACCAAGGTGTTTGACACCAAATACAACATGTTTCTAAGCAGCTGTTTTAAAGTTAGCATTTACAGCAAGGTTATAATGCACTTAAAAGTATATGGTTGGCTGCATCACAAACAACCCCGGAAAATAGGTTCTGAATGCTGCAGAGGGGCTCTGCCATGCATGGGCACCCTCTCACATAAAACCCAGCACCCTGCCTTCAGGATTGATAAGGCCTGCCATAGGCATGACTGATAGGTTTATATGTGCAGTGATATAAGGTAGATTTAGTGAACCTAAGTAAGGGGTGCATGCACCACCATACACATGCTGCAGTAGCAGACCTGTGGTGTCAGGTCAGTTTGAGTAGTCTCTCAGGGGTGGCACAGTATATGCTGCAGCCTCTGGGAGGCCTCTGGGGTACCTATGCCCTAGGTACATAGTATGCCATATACTAGGGACTTATACGGGTACCACAGAATCCAATCTGGAGTGTACCTAAAGTACATGCAATCAATTTAGAGGAGAAAGCAGTTAGGCTGGGGTCCTGGATAGCAGGATCCCAGCCAGTTTAAGTCGAAAACAGTGAAACATCAGCAAAATATGAGGGTAACTATAAGAAGCAGATCCTACTCTTCTACAATATTGAGGAGGGGGTTTGCCTAAATTGCCTCATTAACAAATCCTTGATGATGGTATTTCGCATGTGCTGTCGCATCTAATTCCATTACTGCCTGAGGAGTTAACGGCTCAGCAAGCCTACTGCTTGCCTATCTACCTGTTCCAACGAAGCCAGATGCACCAACGTATTCTTTGCAGAAACAATCAGTTAATTATATCCACTACATCCACTACATATTTGTGGGTTTAAATGCTAGAGGGGTGGGATTTATAGTGAATGCTGCTGCTTTCAGAACATCTCGGGCTGTGGTCATCGTCAAGACCTCAGTTCATAACCTTTGCACCTGAAAAGGATGAGCTTGGTTGCTTTTATGGTTATCACCTCCAATTGGAAAGATTTTCACAGAGTCTTTTACTCAGCATGGTGGAACTTGATTTGCCATAATCATAGATTAAGTACCCCTTAATGAAGTTGAATACTACATTTATTGGTTAACCTGTCTTTTTATAGCATTCAAAGACTATTTTATGCCAATTTTAGTATTCAATAGTGTTCTTTTTGGGAAGGCTAGTGCATGTAGACTACAGATATGTGAGTCGTACTTCTTGAACACTAACAGAATACTAGGCACATACTTATTTGTAATTGCATAGTCTTCATTTACAATGCACACCATTTAGTGAATACAAACAATTTGAATACTCCGCTCTGCCTCCAATGACACCTTAAATGCGATGCTGTGGCAAGACATACAAAGCAGGGATGTATCTCAGGCACGCTCCTACTTGAAGGCGGCATTGGGGGCTGTCATGGCAACCACACTTTGGGACATGCAACTGGGGCACAATCTGTTTATAAAAGCGGTTTGGAAAAACGTAAAAACTATTTCCCTAATAGAGGACAAGGCCACTTTTGCAAAAAGAAACCATGCGTGGATGACATTAAACACGTATAAATCCCTGACACCACAACTTTACTTCAGCCAGGGCTACCCAGAAATCACAAAACTGAAGTTTTTGAAATATAGATTAGGGATCCTGCCCAGCAGAGAGCACCAACCACCATGGCTCAGGAGCAATGGCCATGAAGTATGTCCGCTCTGCAATCTAGCAACGGGAGACATACTCCACATGACCTGTCTCTGTGAAGAGCTCCGACAAGTCCGCCGACAGCTACTAAGGGACCAGTTCAAGCAGATAGGGACCTGCACCCGGAGGTAGGCTGTGCTTGCCTGCTTGAACCCTTCTAATACAAAACTGAACTGTAGATACGTCAAGTTTCTGGCTATGATAGAGCAAAGACTGCCAAATCTACAACTGGCGGTAACCATTGGTTCTGGCACCTAATGGACGAACTTTGGGCTACAAATGCCTAGCCCGCCCCGGCTCAGGGAACACTGCTAGACAACTACTCTCGGTCTCTCACCGCATGGTCTTCGATTAGGACGATTACACAGACTACATTCTTTTACCACATTTTAAGAAATTGTTTTAAATGCAACTATTGTATTGGTTTTAATTAACTATACATAATAAATTTACTTACTTTACAGAATACTAACAAAATACTAAGCACATACTTATTTGTAATCGCATAGTCTTCATTTACAATGCAGAACATTTAGTGAATACAAACAATATGAATACTACTGGACTTTAACCAGACTACTATTAACATTCTATTCAAGCTGTATGCTGAAAGGTAGATCGGTGCCTTATTTATTATACTATTTTATGCCTCTTTTATTATACTATTGTGGTGTTAGTGTAGTGTATGGTGGTGTTTTAGGGTTTAGGGTAGTGCTGGGTGATCGTGCAGGGTAGTGATTGAGTGTAGGGACTGGATTGGGGGTTTAGGGTAGTGTTGTGGTGTTTGTGTAGTGTAGGGTAGTGTTTTAGGGTTTAGGGTAGTGCTGGGGGTCATGCAGGGTAGTGTTTAAGTGTGGGGACCTGACTGGGGGTTAGGGGAGGGTCATGCTGGGGGTAGTGTTTTTGGGTTTAGGGTAGTGTTCTAGGGTTTAAGGGAGTGCTGGGGGGTCGTGCAGGGTAGTGTTTGAGTGTGGGGACTGGACTGGGGGTCAGGGGAGGGTCGTGCTGGGGGTAGTGTTTTAGGGTTCAGGGTAGTGTTGTAGTGTTTGTGTAGTGCAGTGTAGTGTTTTAGGGTTTAGGGTAGTGCTGAGGGGTCGTGCAGGGTAGTGTTTGAGTGTGGGGACCGGACTGGGGGTCGGGGAGAGTCGTGCTGGGGGTAGTGTTTTAGGGTTTAGGTTAGTGTTGTGATGTATGTGTAGTGTAGGGTAGTGTTTTAGGGGTTTGAGTAGTGCTGGGTGGTCATGCAGGGTAGTGTTTGAATGAGGGGAACGGACTGGGGGTCTGGGAAGGGTCGTGCTGGGGGTAGGGTTTTAGGGTTTAGGGTAGTGTTGTAGTGTTTGTGTAGTGTGGGGTAGTGGTTTAGGGTTTAGGGTAGTGTTGGGGGGTCGTGCAGGGTAGTGTTTGAGTGTAGGGACCGGACTGGGGGTCGGGGGGGTTGTGCAGGGTAGTGTTTTGGTAAAAAAAACTTAGCTCTGCAACAGTACCATACATCACTGCTTTTTATGACACTTCAAAGAGTATAATTTTTCAGTTTTATATACCGCAAACTTAGAGTGCTTCAAATGAGCACCACTTACATTACACCGGGACATTTTCATGTTTTGAATCACAGGATGTTGAGCCAAAGTCAGGCGAGAAGCTGCTTTCTCCACTCTAAAGTTAGCAGCTTACACCACAACCTCGCCCTCAAGATTGGAAGCATATTCAATATTATATACAACAAAGTCGTTGCTGATTTATCATATGCAGTTTACAGCCAATGACAAAGCCAATTATTATTATTATTATTATGTTACTTATATAGCGCCTGGGGGGCGTGGCCAAGATGGCGACCTGAACAGACGCAGGTCTGCGTGGCTCCCTGCCCTAAATCCCCCATAGCCCACTTAACTGCTGCATTTTGCCTCCAACACGCCGGCAGACGGAGGATCTCACTGCTGAAAACTTCCCCGACGCAGCGGTGTAGTCAGCGAGGTCGCCTGCAGCCCTGGGACCGGCGAGCTCGCCTCTCCCGGGATTCCGCTGGTGGCTGGCGGGGAACGGCGCAGCAGGCGCGAAAATTGAGGCCCCGGCCTGGGCCTAACCGGACTGCCTGTCCGAACATCTCCTAGCAGACTGCCGTGCTGGGAAGCGCCTCGCCCGCCCGCCTTGCCCCTTGGTGTACGGAGGGTCCTGTGCTTGGACCTGGAGTGCCTGGCTCCTGACAGCGGCCGGTGAGGACCACGGGACAGATGATAAGGGGGCCCAGCCCGGGCCGCGGACCCAGGTGATCGGAGAGGCGGCGAGCTCGCCGCTGGCGGCAAGTGGAGCGGCAGGCGAAGCCACAGTGCGGGATTGCCGGTGAGGGATCAGCGGAGAGGCAGCGGGGCCCGCGGCGGCCTTGGTCCCTGCTGGACGGCCCCAGGAGCGGAAGCCACCGGCGCCAAAATCGAGGCCCCGGCCTGGGCCTGAGCGGACCTGCAAGGTGAGCGCCGGGTGGCTGGCTGGCAAGAAGAGGGTCCCATAGGTGTGACACCCAGCGACCTGCACAGTAGGGGGCCGACAGCGCTGGCCTCGAGGGCCCGGTCGGGGCCTACGCACCGGCTGGGGCCGGCAGAGAACAGGAACCCACCTGCGCCATTTGGAGGAGTGCTCAGACTTGGGGGCAGCTAGTGGGGGCTGTGAACGGGACTCCCAGGGACGGCGGTGAGGCGATAGAGAGACCTACGGCCCTGATCGCCGCTGGATCTGCCCGCGAGCGCACACCCTGACCAGCAGTCGGGCGGGAGGCAGCCATCGCCAAAATCGAGGGCCCGGTCTGGGCCTAGGCGGACCAGCGGAGGGGGCGCCAGGTGGCTGGGGACGTCTGCAATTTCAGAGGGAGCGGAGTCCCCTGGAGGAGCCCTGAGCATTTCAGGCGGTGAGTGGGGGCACGACTAGCGTCGGACGGACTAGGCCGCGACAGCCGCGGACCCCCGGGGAGCACTCGCGGGATAACAGGGGCATTGGGCCATTGGCGAGTGGTGGTCTGTCGGACCCGGCGGCCCCCCAGAGACACTGCATATTCACCGAACCCCCGCATCGCAGCGATCCCCCAGGGGGTAGTGACTGTCCTGCAGGACTAAAGCGGCCCCCAAAGACCACTTGGGATTGTGAACTAGTGACGGAGGTGGGGGAGCTGCGCAGAGCTGCTGGGGACGGCACTGCAAACAAGGTCGCAGACGGGGGCCCCGGACGCAGAGCGTGGATGGCTGGACGCCATAGGCCGGCAACGAAGTATAACCAGGGACTGCATTGAAACCTCCACCTGGCAGCCACGCACCATCTCCGGAACGGCAGCACCGGATCCCGCTTGGCCCACCGAGTGTCCTCACGACCGGCCGGAGCGTCATCCCGGAGACGTGACTATAGAGGGAGAGCACGGCGAACCACGCCGACATGGCAAATGCCAACCGGAGGGGGGCCGCTCTATCACCGACCTGCTGGTGAAACAATCCCAGAAAGGGGACAAGGTCCAGACGGCGTCGTTGTCGCCCATACCCGCGTCCAGTAAGAGTGGGACCCAGGAGGAAGCCCCGGTCACAAGATCCTTCCTCGAGGCCCTCTTCGGATCGCTGAGAGAGGATTTCCAGGCTCTCAAGCAGGAGTTGGTGAGCGAACAGAAGGAACTACGCAGAGACATGGACGGCTTGGGAGAAAGGGTGGCCGCGATGGAGGACTCGAACCAGGTCCGCTGCGAAGAAATGGTGCATCTCCAGCAAGAAGTCCTGCGGCTCCGTGACCAGCAGATAGGTCTACAGGCACACAACGAGGACCTGGAGAACCGCTCCAGGCGGAATAACATCAGGGTCCGGGGCGTGCCGTCGAAAACGGAGGGGAACAGTGTTTTCCTATACCTCCAGGAGCTATTCCAGGAAATCCTCAAGGAGCCGGCGGACTTCCCCATCCGCATTGACCGTGCACACCGAGTGGGCCTGCCCCGCCGGGCTCCTGCACCTCCCCCGGACATACTGGCATTCCTCCCGGACTTCCCTCTGAAGGAGAGGATCCTTAGAGAGGTGCGCCAGTCTCGACCCCTCCGCTTCCGAGATGCATCAGTGGAGCTCTTTCAGGACCTCTCAGCGATCACGCTCCAAAAACGACAGGAATTCAAGATTGTCACCTCTTTCTTGAGGGACAAGGAGGTGCCCTACTCCTGGGGCCACCCGTTTCGACTTATCTTCCGTTGGGATGGCTCTCTCCACCAGATGCGTTCCCTCCAGGATGTCTGCACCTTGCTGGGGATCGAGCTGCCGGAGCAAGATGTCGGCGACGACACTAATACAGAGTCGTCACAGGAACGCTCAACAAGATCCCGTCGCGACGGCTGGCAGAAGGTCCGCAGATGGAGACAGCCCAAGCAACGGGCCCGGCCGGGCCCATTGACAATTGCCAAGGAGCAAGCTGATGCTGTTCAGGAAGTAGCAAAGGACACCTCTGGGCCTCCATGAGTCACTCCTTGCGGGGGCATGCAGAGACAGCAGCTTCATGGGGAGTAGCGGGGTGGGGAGCCGCGACGGTCGCTGTCACCACGTACCCTATCTGTACTTTGACTCCAACTGGTTTGGGTCTCTTTGGACTCTGACTACTCCACAGGTCCTTCCTCCACTTGGTTGACCTGGGACTATGATGTTCATTCTGGTTTCTTTGGTTGGGTTTTGGGGATTGGGGTGGGGGGAGAGGCGAGGGTGGGGGCGCAGGTGACAGTTCATTTTTGGGGCTAGAGATGGGGGGGGAGTGGGGGGAGGGTCAGTTGGGGTGAGGGGGAGGGGGAGGGGGTGGGCAGGGGGTGTTATGCAAGAGGGAGTTGGAAGGGAGTTGGTTGAGGGGAGGGAGGGGGGAGGGCACTCTCCTTGTCCAGGGCCTGTTGGCTCTTTATTGGGAGTCACGAACTGGGGTAGCACTGACCAGGGGATTGCTCCAAGCCATGCCGCCACGTCGCGAGCACCAGACATAACAATAGCTTCCCACTCACTACGCCCACCATGACACGCCCACTGAGGATACTTTCCCTTAATGTGCGAGGACTCAACAACCCGGTCAAACGCAGAGCAGTCTTGTCCTTCCTAGACCACTCGAAGGCCGATATCTGCCTCCTGCAGGAGACACATTTGGTGCCCAAAGACCACCTTAGGCTGCGGTCGCGCGCCTTCCCGTGGCAATATTTCTCCTCCTCCCACAAAAAGGTTGCTGGGGTGGCTATACTGGTTGCCAGGTCTTTCCAGGGGCGGGCCATGCAGAAAGAGGCCGAGATCAAGGGGCGGCTTCTCCTCCACAGTTTCCAGGTAGCGGGTCAGACGTTATTGGTGGGCTCGGTGTACGCACCGAACGAGGGGCAGGAAAAGTTCCTTCTCACGGCGTTGGAAGCTGCCACGGCCACTACACATCCACATTTACTGCTTGGGGGGGACCTGAACCTGGTGTTTCACAACACGGCTGACCGAACCGGCCAGAGGTTTGGACAGGTGGGGGCGCTCTCAGAGTCGGGACACGCACACCTCTCTGACCTGGCCATCACTGACTTATGGCGACATTTCTACCCACACTCGGCAGCTTACACCTACTACTCAGCAGCCCATAAGACCTACGCGCGACTGGACTACTTCTTGTGCTCCGCACAGCTGATGGCGCAGGCCGAGGACGTAGAAATACTCCCAGCCTCACTGTCAGATCACTCCCCGGTGGTGGCGACCCTCCGGATGGCGCCTGCGCCGACACCACGGCGCCACTGGCGGCTTCGAGACGGACTCCTGTTGTCCCCCGCAACACAGGATAGGCTCAAGACCGCACTCGTGCAATTCTTGGCCCACAATGCCAATGACGACACGACCAAGGCCACTCAGTGGGCGGCGCTCAAGGCGGTCCTGCGAGGTGAGATCATTTCTATCGCCACCGCCGATAATAAGGACAGGGCACTGAAAAGAGCCGAACTCACTCAGCGGGTGACTGAATTAGAGCAGATGCACCAACGCACTGGGGCCGCGCGGGCGTGGCGCCAGTTGTGCACGGAGCGGAAGATGCTCGCGGCACTAGACCAGGATGTGGCAGAATACGCCGCCATCCGTCTCAAGCACGTGTACTACACCGGAGGTGACCGCTGTGGGAAGCTTCTAGCGAGTAGACTGCGGGCACAGGAGCAGAGACGCCAAGTGTGCGCCCTCAACTCCACGCACGGGACGCAGGTCACGGAAGACGCAGCTATTGCAGCGACTTTCGGCGACTTCTACGTCGGCCTCTACGACGCGGATCGCCTTGACCCACAGGCGGGCCTGGACTATCTGCGCGGTGCGACACTCCCCACCCTCACTCAAGCGCAAGCGGACTTCCTAGACCGGCCCATTGGCCTGGAGGAGGTCATATCGGCGATATCCCGCCTCAAGGTGGGGAAGTCGCCGGGACCGGATGGCTATACGGCGGCCTTCTATAAGACATTCTGCCAGCAGGTCGCCCCCATTTTACGCGACTTGTTTAACACCTTTGATCGACCCGGTGCCATTCCCCCTGAATTGCTTGAGGCGGCCATATCAGTGATCCCTAAGGCTGGTCGTGACCCGACGGAATGCGGCTCCTACCGGCCCATTTCCCTGCTGAATGTGGATCTGAAACTTTACAACGGCATCTTGGCGAATCGCCTGGCGCCGTATATGCAGCAGCTGGTAGACCCGGACCAATCGGGATTCATCCCCCAGAGGCAGACCAGCGACAATACTTGGCGAGTCCTCCATCTCATCGAGGCCGGCTCGCGCACGAGACCGGGCTGCATGCTCCTCACCATCGACGCAGAAAAAGCGTTCGACAGGGTGCATTGGCCTTATCTTGAACAGGTGTTGCAGCGCTTCGGGTTTGGGGAAACCCTCTGTCACCGCATATTCAACTGTTATCGGCGTCCCAATGCCGCGGTGCGGGTTAATGGCCATACCTCCCCGAGGTTCGAAATTGGCAGGGGTACTCGACAGGGCTGCCCGCTCTCTCCCCTCCTGTTTGCCCTCTATATGGAGCCGATGGCGCAGAGAGTGCGACAACACGATCGCATCTCGGGTGTCCGCTTTGGTGGTGACACTCACAAAATTAGTTTGTATGCGGACGATGTACTGCTGTCTCTCACTGACCCGATGCAATCTCTGCGAGCGCTTTTCGTGGAACTCCACGCCTTCGCGCAGGCCTCGGGCTTTAAAATCAATGAGGCGAAATCGGAGGCCCTGAATATCTCACTGCCCCCCGACATCCTGACAGAGGTCAAGGCGGAGTTTCAGGTACAATGGTCGGCCTCCTCCATCTCCTACTTAGGGGTCCACTTGGCGCCGACGGTGCGGGCCACTGCAGAGGCCAATTACGCGACTCTAACGGAAAAGATCCGTGACCAACTGCGGCGTTGGAGGCCACTCACACTGTCATGGCTCGGCCGAATCGCGGCGGTTAAAATGACTTTGCTCCCACAGATTTTGTACCTGTTCCAGACGCTCCCCCTGCGACCACCGCGTGAGTGGCTCAAGAACACCCAGTCGGACCTATCGCGATTTATCTGGAATGGGCGACGTCCCCGTTTCAAGCATACTATTGCGACCCTGCCACCGGAACACGGGGGAGTGGGGATACCCGACCTCGCGCTATACTTTCAGGCGGCACAACTGCGCACGTTGGTGGAGTGGCATCAACTAGAGTCGGGCAAGCACTGGCTCTTTCAGGACCAGGCAGTGGCCGGTCGTCCACTACAGGGAGTCCCATTTCTCCCACGGCGCCACAGACCTCCCAACTTATACGCCTCGGACATCACGAGCACCGTCCTTGGGGTTTGGGACAGGGTGGCTGTGAAGAAAGGGTTGACTTCTTTTCCGTCGCCGATGACACCGATCTTTGATAACCCAGATTTCACACCGGGACTAGACACAAAGGCTTTTGCGGCATGGCGGGCGACCCCCTGCAGGGCGGTGGGCCACATGTTTGACCTCAAGGGGATACTTCCGTTTCACCAGGTGAAGCAGGACTATGGAGTTGCTGAGGCAGACCGATTGCGATACCTACAGGTACGGCACTGGGTCCTTCACCCCTCCATCTCACCAGGCGCCCAACGACATCTCACACACTATGAGAAGTGGCTATGGACCCGCACATCGGATAAGAAAGTAATTTCGGATCTATACCAGCAGCTACTCCTCACCAACACCTACACATACAACGCAGGCAGGATTAGGTGGGAAAGGGACTTGGGGCGCCAACTCACACTGAAGGAATGGGAGGGTGTCTACTACAGGGCCAGACACTCGGCTCATCACGCAGGCCTCACTGAGACGATGACCAAAATTGCCACATACTGGTATCAGACCCCCGAGAGGTTGCATCAATGGGACCCCCGGGTGAGCGATCGCTGCTGGAGGGGGTGTGGGGAGTTGGGGACTCTGGAGCATTTGCTGTGGGGATGCGATAAGCTCCGTCCGTACTGGACCCCCATCCTGGACCTCATTGACTCCCACCTAGATACACAACTGCCCCGTTTCCCTGCCTACATCATACTTGGTCTCCCTAACGCCCTCATGTACCCTCTGAAGTCCTGGAGGGGAAGAATGATTGCACTGGCATTGGGGGCGGCGGTACAGAACATTGTGGCTCACTGGAGGGCGGCGCAGGCTCCACTGCAACTGGGCTGGCTACATAGGCTTTGGGCGATCCTGGGTATCGAAAAGCTCTCACTAACCGCAAAGGGAGGGGGGCGGATTTCGCAGCTTTGTGGCAACCCTTCCTCTCCCTGCTGACCGGGGAATTCCGGGAGGTGAGCTGTCCCCGGTATCTACGACTGCTACGCCTCACGGATACCCCATTGCCGGAGCCTGAGGCGCGCACACGCAAACGCAAGGGCCCGGTGACCGTGGCTCCATTGGGTTCGTAGATGGGACAGCGTGGATGTGACACCCTGTGCTTGATTACTGGACAAGGAGGGGGGGGCGGGGGGGCGGGGAGTTCGGGGTCAGTTTTGTTTTGTTTTGCAGACTCTTGTTTCTTGGCATTATTATTAGCTCCACTTGCATCCTCTGAGCACCTCTTTGGACGCGGATGGGTTGTAGGCGGCTTGCTGTGTTAACTATGACCGTCTGGTATCACTATGTTGGGCATGTACTATGCCGCCGGCCCAGACAGCCGCCCCTCGGCGTCGGCGCTGATTCTCTTTGTGAGGTGCAGTGTGATTATTTTTTCTCCTCAATAAACAGATTTAATACTATATAGCGCCTGAATCGACCCCCGAAGGGGTATCTACGCGCTTGCCTTGGGAACCCATACTGGCCTTTTCCCTGTGAGATAGCCCCTACAGGGCATCCTCAAGGTGAAAGCCAGGCATCCCGCCGCGGGGGGGCCGTTGTGGAGATTAAGCAAGCTTAATGCCCAGAGTTGCAGAGCGTGAACCCGTGATTAGGTCAGGCACCGAAGCGAGAATTATCAAGTCCATGGACATTTGAGCTCAAGACCCTGCCGCGTCGGGAATTGAACCCTGGTCCCGGGTCTGACCTCTGCTTCAGGGTCTGCCTGCTCTAACCAGTGAGCCACACTTCTCCACTAGTTCTGGCTTTTTGTGGGTGTAATGTTACTTGTTATGTTATATATCTGGATGAATGGACAGACGCAGCAAAACACCAGTAGAGCAGCACACTATTCTAAGTACAGAGTTTTCGCTTAAGTGTTTTAAGCCAGAACCTTAATTACATCGGCCACGCCCCTATGAGAGACCCCCCTCCACCCCCAGCTTTTCAATCCCACTTGAAGCCCGGGCTCTATCACAAACAAATACGAGACCGATTGGATTTTCATTGCTGTTTTGAAAGTGCAATATAGACAGTATCGAACTGCTTTGTGCATTTTTTGTCCCTGATAAATAAGCTGGGCACCAAAGCTTCCTTTAACACGGTTTGTATTATTCTAGGTACTTTTTCATGATATAATACTTGGTTGGCATTATACGGACAGACGTACTCGCCATTTGCTGATAAATAAGCTATATAAAATATTGGACTCATTGAATAAAATTTTGGGGACATTTTGACAGAATTGTGCGGAGCCTTTGCACCCTGATTCTAATGTGGACGTAGGTTGTTCAATTTGGGAGGCAGGCGGGAGTTCCTGGCTGCATGAATAGCCCCAGGCCCGCCTGCCTCGGAGTAGCATTATGGGCCACCTTTGGGCTCGATTTGGTAGGATCCAGGCTACCGTGCCACAGCCGTTCCTAACACTGGCTAGGACGGAAGCGGAAGCGGAAGCCGAGTTGTTCTGTGGCTGTCGGCTGAGTGAGAAGAGTAGCGTGCTGCTGCACCAGAGTGTGTGCACATGGATTGGGCTGAGGAAAAGAAAAAAATTGCTCTGTTTCATTGGTATTTTTTTTGGTGGGGGTGCGGGTGAGACATGGAAGTGAGGGGAGTGTGATTTCCCACCTCTCCTCTACTTTGGGGTACTGCAAGGGCAGCACTTTTGTTTGGAAGGTGAGAGCCCGCCTTTCTTTAAAATGCAGCGCTTTAATGCAATCATTTATGTGGGCTAGCAGGAGGTAGGATTCCGCCTCACAGAGAATAGCAGAGGGTCGGGTCTTTTTGAAAAGATGGGAAGTTGATTGTCCCGAGTTACACCCACCCTGATTGTTATTGCTTGAGGAACATGCAGGCAATACTTCCCATGGTTCTATTTTTTGGCCATTTCCCCGGTCTTCCAAGGGACACACTGAAAAAGTAACCTTTCTCTTTCCCCTCTCCTCTATTTCGTTTATCCCAGCCCCGCTTCTTCTCTCTGTCTCCCTCAGCCTCGCACTCTTTCCCTCTCTACCCAGCATCATCCTTAGACTGTTTGGGACACTGGGCACATATTTTATTTGCAAGTCAGTTATTTCTAAAAATTCAAATATAATGCAATTTGGTTTGGCATATCGTAGGCTTAAATTAACAGAAATTGTGCAATCCAAAACCAATATTGCTCCACACAGGATCCCTACAAATCCTTAAGACGGCACAAACGGCTCAGGGTACGTTATAATGCCTGGGTTTGTAAAACTCACCTTGTGCAATTGCCAAAGCCTGGTGGCACTATTGGTAGGTGTGGGCTGGGTTGTGTGGGCGGGGCTGGAATTTATTGTGAGTGCAGGTTTATGGCAGAGTCATTCTTCAAAGCAGTTCACATAAGTGGGTAGGGCAAGCATTGTCCATAGGAAGGCTTGTTCTAAAAATAGGACAGAGACACAAGACTTGAGGAAGATGCTAGGAAGCTGTGCTAGAAAAGATCTCCTCACATAAAGATTAGAGAAATCATGGGGCAACCCAGCAGCAGATGGGGGGAAGCGGGTGGGTGCAACTTATCCAGGACTGTGCAGGAACATTTGCTGGTAGAGAACGGGTAAGAGGAAGAGAGAAGGTCCCCACGTGTGTCACTTACTGTACATAAAGACTCCCTGCATCGTAAATGCATCAGTACCCAGTGGATGCCCAGCCCCGGTGAGATAAGAGCTCTATCTATATACATGTATGTTGATATTGGTTTTTAATAGTTCACACCAGATTAGAGTAATGCATATTCAGGCCCTGCCCATATAAGAACACTAAATGCCAGGCACCAGTAAGATAAATGAATGGCTATCCAGCCCTAGACAGATAAGAGCACAGCTCTAAACGTGGATTACTGCCGGTGTGCTTGTGTGTCTGATGGCATGTCTGGGTGAATGATGGTTTCCATTGTCAACAGGTATGTTTGTGCATTGGAAGGGGCTGTGTGGGGCAGAATCTGAAGGTGTACGGGCCGTTGTCTTATGGTGCCCAAGGCTATGTGATGGCATGTCTGTATTTAATAGAGGCATTGTGAGTTTCAGGCAATAACTCTTTGTTTTGGGTTTGAGAAAGCAAATCAAAGGGTACAGCTATCTCTATTTTAACTCTTTAGGCATGGATTTACTGTATGTTTAATTATCATCTTTACATTTTCTGCATGGATTCTTAAAAGATGTCATCAGTGTTGCCCAATGGGGGTACAAGTTATGGTTAATTTACCGGCAGATATCTTGCGAATTTTATTGGTTTTAGGTTTTACCCGGTTTTTAACTGTGTGTTTTTCAGTGAATTTCTGAGTTTTATGAATCGATGTTTCAGCCTCATTACCAAAGCTACAGTTTCGTCGCTTAAACCCTCGTTTTGTTGTCATTTGTTTTATATCTTGCACCTTATCCAACAGTTTCTTAGCCTAACCTCACATACACTCAGTTTATATGGCCTTTGGTCGTGTGCAGTCCAGGTTGGCCACAGTGCCTGGCTACAGGCAGTCTTTGATCTCAACTCGCTGAGGGCGCCCAGAGTAATGCAGCCTCATTATGAAGTAATCACAAGAGGATTCTGTAAAAATACAGCCCCATTCTGAAAGACTCATAGGATCATCCTGGAGTAGTACATTATCATCACATGTTTTTCACTGAAATGATCAGGAACCGACCTTTTTCATCGATTCCCACATGCATCCATCTATTCAGCTACCTACCCACCTGCCCAAGTATTGCATCCCCCCACCCAGGCATCATTTATGCTATAAGGAGTCCATTACGCATACAGTTACTTATCCTTCTAGCGCCATTATTGTGCAGCATTACTGCCCTATTAGCATTAGGACACTTGCTATGAGTTTTGGAATGTGCCAACAACCTGGCTTAAAAACAGTTGGCTACACCTAGACGATGGAGCCTTTCTATTGTAGTTTCATTTTATTTTGTTGGATGGTCGAAAGACAGTGGCACAGGTCAGTCCACTGGGAACTTTTAGTTAGCAGGAGGGAAAAGCTCCATCTGTCATACATTTACTTGTAGAATGTCACTCGTATGTACAATGACACTATGGAAATGTTAATCTGAAAACTTAGAAGCTTTGAGTTTCTCGTTGCTCAAAAGTGTATCATTTCTGATATTTATATGTTTCCATTATCTTCATTGCTTGATTTTGCTCGCGGTAAAGTGTCACTCATAGTCGTCGAATGTCACTCATATTTACACTATAATTATGAAAATGTCACACATGGCAATCTGAAACCTTGTCAGCTATGCTTTACCTGCATGAAGACTTTATTCTCCAAGGGACAGATTTCATCAGATTATGTCAGCAGCCAGTGATCTGATTATTGGCAGCTGGGATCACCCGGGGCATTTTTTTTGTGCAGTTTGGAGGTTTGTATCACAACATTAAAATGTAAAGAAAACTGCTCATTTATGCATTTCGAAGCATTTCAAAACTAGCTTTCCTTTCTGATATGTACTGTTAACAGCTTGCACGCCAGGCCTCTTGTGTACATACACTATGTGATTATTGTTTATTGTTCAATTACTTAAACTCATGACAATTTAAAAACAAACAAAAAATACGTTTTATCTTAATGCAACAAAAAATTTAGTTTTTTAACAAAATGCAATAGTATGAATAATTGTTGTTAATATTATTTTCACACAAGAAGCAGCTAAAATATGTTTAAAAACGTAATGACATTATTGGTGAGTGTAAAACCCGCCCCCGACTTTCAGTCAAACATACAAGTGCTCCACCAGTAAGAGTCTTGGAATTAAATAGGGGACGGGGGTTCCAGACCAGTCATGAAACTGAAGATTGTGTCAATGGTTCCTGCAAACCTACGGAGTTAAGTTTCTTTGCAATTTGGAACATTTTTTTGCAAACTTAACATTTAGCATTGTGTTTTTGGGTTTCATTGCTGATATAATGGCTATATATACACTATGCTCTTCCTGCTCATTATGTACACACTTTGCATTAAATCTGTTTGAGTCCTGTGGTTTTTAAGTAAGCAGCACACACCTGTTACCTATACATGTAACGCGATCGCCGGGGGCTCTTGGTGTGCATAAACTCAATCCTCGACCGGCCAGAAGATACAAGCAAGACTCAAGCGCTAGTGCAAAACAAAGATGCAAACATGTTTTGCACAAGATAAATAAATATTAGGTGGGTACTGCCCCCCTCCCTCTCGACTTTAGCTCTTTGTTGTCTGAGGGAGTAAAAGAAATGCTTGGCTCAACAGCCTGTGATCCTAAGCAAATCACTTAGGCGCTCATTACGATGTTGTGGAAGGAGCATAGGTTGGCAGTTCCGCCACCCTAATTTGGATGCAACCGCACATAGTACAGTCGGAAACATACATTTTTCAATTGGAGCTTGTGTGGAAGGCTGAAAAGGCCTGCAGTACAAGCTACCATTGTAAAATGGAAGTTTTTAAGCATCCCTGCACCATGTGGAAGGGCCGTGAGGTTCAGGGATGTTTACAAACTTCCATTTTCCTCACAGTGTCTTCCACAGGGTGCAGGGATGTTGAAGAAAGGCACTTATGCCCAAATGAAGAGGGGCCTGGGGGCCCTGCTAGGTGCCCCAAATTTCAGTTTCTGAAGGACAATCCATGTCAGAAAGACCGACATGGATTGGCTGTTGGAAACCAACTTCGTAATCCAGATGGGCTCTGCCGAACCTACCTCTGCCGTCATTGAAGGGATTACTATTCTGCTTCTTTTCCGACAGGCTCAAAGAGCCCGTCGGAAGAGGAGTACAATCCCCTTCCTCTATTTTTATTAAAGCCCATTGAGGAGAATATAAGGATGTCAGGCTGAAACTCTTCGCCCGACATCCAAATCGGGCCCATTTTCTTCCTGTGTCTGAAAAAAGATGAATGTGACCTTGTGCAATGTAACTAGTAGTTATCCCTCTCCCATACCCCCGAGTTGGGTTCAGGCTATGAAAAACTGTCTAAAATATACTTGCAGAGATATGGGCAGTTTCCATGTTTCCTTCTACTACCATCATTCTTGGCAACTTTTTTTCCACAGAATGATCTCTAAACCCTTCCATACACAAGGATTCTTAAATATTAAGGTTCAAAATTTCATCTATAATGGGCGGGTGAAAGTCTGAATAAAACATGCCAGAATGCAAACCCTGATTTGCATGTTGGATAAGGCTATTTGCACCAGGCACAATACCCTACTGGGTTTTTATAGATAGTATCTAATACTATTTGACATTAAACCTATACAGATAGCTCAGTGAGTTAAGGCCCACAGCTTTAGGGACAGTTTTAATCCTGGTGAGAAGAACTCTGCCTTTATCTTTCCAGTATTACTGAAATGCTTAACAGATATAATGGATAAAAATGTATGTTAGATGGAAAGAAATGTATAAGCATGAGTGCAATCAGCACCCATCCAGTCACTGCACCACACACCCCCCCCCCCTTACCTGGATGCCCTACTCTAATATTCCTCCATAGTCCCACCCACAGTACTAAATAGCTCAAATCAGAAATTTCTCGTAACCACCTGCTCTGCATGCCCAAAGAAACATCCATCTAGACCACTGTTTTCATAGTTCTCCCCCATTTTCTATCCCTCCTCCACTTACATCCTATGCCACCAGATCTTCTTTTGCTCTTACCCTAAGGTTAGATAATATATAGAGGCACAACTACATAAATATCCAAGGCCAAAGAAACCTGACAGAAAGACCCAGACTCCCAGTTTTTTGTAGGTGGTGGGGTTGGGAGGGTAGAGAGTAGAGCAGCGACGGCTCCTCCGTAGCGGCAAAGGAGCGTCAACTCCCCACTGCTAAAAGCCAGCAGATGAACAATAAAATGACAACATAATTTATCATTTTATTTTTCCTTGGCTAGGCCAAGTGGCCCGGGCCATCCTCTGGGAACAATAGCAGGGAGGAGGAGTGGTGGGCACTGTTAGTTTGCTTGTGGGTTTGGCTGGCCTACATAGGACGGCCAAACCAACATGCACACTTACATTACTCTAAGCAAGCTGTGTTGTATTTCCAGGTAGAGAAAAGCCACAGACTCATATGCCTTCGAGAGCGTTAACCAGTCCGCTCAAGCCAATCCTGGTGATGCAGTCATGCTGAGTAATAGCATGAGAGCAGCTTTGGGATTTGGTGTGCAGTCTGGGAGCCGGACTGCGCTCGTGGAAGATGCTGGACAGCAGCAGATAAGTCCTTTTTTTCTTTTTTTAACGATCCGCTGCCTTACACCATTCTATTGAAAGCAGCCACCACTGGAGTAGAGGCTTATACATAGAAATTTCGAACACCAAATATTATTGAGTTTAAATAGATGAACCAATAAAAGATTTGTGGTTGCTAACTCATACTGTCCCTCAGCTGCTAGCATTCTCATTTACTTCATTCTTCCTGATGGTCCTATCAGAAATATTGTAAATGTTTACACAGGTGTGGAGTCACTCATGCTTTCATTCACACCTACAGTTTTCACATAACAAGGTCTCTCAACACTGCAGTGTCCAGTTATCCATGCAATCGCGCTCCTGCTTGCTGCTCCCATGCTCTCCTGTTTCAAAACCCCCCCAGGCCGTGTCATTCTCTCCCAGTTGTCTCCTGCAGGCTACATAAAGGACTCACGTCCACTACTCTCAGGAGTACTAATCGGGGAACTGCCGCTATCTATGTGAGGGGAAAAGCAAGGCAGCCTGGAGCACCATTTGGCGTCATGACAGCAGTAAAAGGTAATCTAGGAATGCATTTAAGGCTCTGTGAGTGCCTGAGGGAGTAGTGTTGCTCCCATTGCCAATACTGGTAATATGCTGGCTCTAACAAAATGGTTTTCCTTGGCAACTAGGCAACCATTGCATGATACCCAACCTTTGGAAAATGTTGGCCCAGTCACAAAAAGGGTCATTCTTGGCCACATGTGAGCACATATGATATGTTGGGTACCTCTTGTAAAATGCTGGGTTGGGTATAATGGTAGGAATTCATGTCCTGTTGTTGGCTTACATGATATGATGGTGCCTGCCTTTCACATGTGCAAAGTGGTGATTGGCCGTAGGGTTTCGTATTTTAAAAAAAAATGTTTTATTGGTACCACAGTGGCTACTGCGCTGGGTACCCTAGTACCAGGCACTGATACCAGGGTTCCTGCGACCCAATCTTCTTAATTTTACTTTTTACCTGTTTTGAATTAAAGTGGGGTGTCCCAAAGGCAAAGGCATGCCTATCCTGACCCCTATGAATCCTTTCATGTTTTATTTCCCCCTGCAGGACTAGAGGATTGAGATGGCTGACCCAACATTCTCATTTTTGTGGCCAGCCAATCAGGGTCCACCCTTCCAATTTGAATGGGGCAATCGCAGATTATCTGGCACCAATGGTTTAGTTATTTTTAAGTTTTAACTGGTGTTTACCCTAACATAACATTTACGTTTGTAATGCACACATTCAGCGAAAAGGTATCTTGTTGCTGATTAATAAATGTTTATTGTTACCCAACTCAATGGTACATATTTTATCAACCTCAGGATAAAAGGCTGAGTGGATTGGGATTTGAACCCATTGCAGTGAGGTCATGTATAGACTCCTACAGTGGATGCATTAGTCCACGAAGACAAGAGACCAGCTCATTATGATCTCCATGTTGATGCTAATTTCTCAAAAATGGTTAAACAGATTTACACCAAATAACCAAAAGCAGGTTTTCTCGATAAAGTTTTAACATTTTGCTGATCAATTTTGGTATAATTTCTGCATAACTTTCCATGATGAAGCCAAAGTGATTAAAAAAATGTTTTTTAATGAAACTGTACCAAGGCTATTAAAGAAAGGAAAATATGTTTTTCCTATGGAAACTCTGGCCAAACTGTGGTGACTGTGTACTAAATCTATGATATTCACCACTCAATATGGCATAATATGGTGTATGGTTAGTGAAACTCACCCACCCTTTCTGTCTCAGTTCATGCTTAAGAAGTTAAATTCACAATGTTATGTGCCTATTTACAAAATACTTTTTTACATTAGTAAATCACTTATATCTCCTTGTCAATTATTACAGCTATTTGTCAGATTGCCCTGCTACTGGTCTGAAAAATAAGAACATTTCAAGGTAAGAATGGTTGCCAAAAAGGTAAATGAAACTCATATTTTAAAACCAAGTGAGTAGCAGCAACTTTGACCACATAACCCAAAACACCTAATTCTCTGGCACGTCCCCTTTGTACTCCTCACCTGCATATCTCGGAAATAAGTTTCAGTTTATCAAATGCAGACCCTTAAAAAAAATAAAAAAAGAAGAATCGCCTACTGCACTGTGGGACAGTTGGAGAACCTGATGTGAGCATATAAAGTTTTCAATCAACATTTGTTCCGATGTTTGAAATCAGTTCTATGATTCTTTCTTACTAATGATTGCGAACCTTATCAGGCATTAAAATAAACAAAAAATGGTCCCTACTACAAGAGACCACATCCTTATTTTAAAGTAGGTAATGGTGAATATCTATCGAGGAAGATCCCTACAAGCACAGGGGTTAAACAAGGCTGTGTGCTCACCCCAACACTTTTCAATCTATTTATGGGAGAGCTATCAACTTTACTGAACGAAAGCAACTCGCACGTACCCAAGCTAGGGGGTACCCAGTTATCCCACTTTTTCTATGCAGATGACCTGGTACTCATTAGCCGAACACCGGTTGGTGGACATAACGTTACAATATTTTGTTACAAATATGCTTAGCATTAACCAAGAGAAATCCAAAGTCATGTGCATTAACATTCACAAAATGAGAATAACAAACAATTGGTTCTTGGCATAAATGAAGCTGGACATCGTTTGCGAATACAGATGTTTGGGGGTCGTCATAGACAACAAGAGCAATTTCAAGCCACAATATGATGCCATAAAAAAGAAAGGTCTAATGACTGTGGTAACTTTAAGAAACTTAAAAAATAAGATCACTGGTCCAAGCCTCCTTCCTCTTATTAAGGTAATCCAAGCAAAACTAATTCCAGCAATCACTTATGGCAGTGAGGCTATGAGAGGGAGGGACGCTGCTACAGTTGATGGCACCGTAGCAAGAGCACTGTTCTTGATCTTCGGCTTGCCAAGTTACACATCTCCCACACAGATGAGACTTGAATTCAGGCTCCAAAGCGAAGAGCTGGCACGCAAATGATCATATATAAAAAGCTGACACAAATTAAGCAGGGGAGCTACAAACCAAAGAAACTTGCCCTGTAAGGCTTTATTTGGAGGCTGCCATCAGCCAGCTGGGGTTATGACAGCTTTGGGAACTCCCAGGGGCCCCGGCAGGCTTAAAAAAAGTAGTAAACAACACTATCAGGAAAGAATAACTCTTGCAGTATAAAGCGTCCCTGGTAGAGCGTGCACACGGCTGGCTTACAATAGAATCCTACATTAAAGCCTTGCCTAAAGGATACCTCCAGACTGGCTTCTCAAAGAAAACTAAAGAGACATTTTTGAAATTCCGCATAGGGCTGCTACCCTCGGCAAACCATCTACCCCCTTGGTTACGGGCCCAGACACCAGTAAAGTGTCGTCTTTGCGGCAAAGGTGAAGAAAACATAGTGCATCTGATAACCATTTGCAGGGAATTACTACAAGATCGACAGGACCTCCTGAGACCGCTCTTTAACAGAAAATTGATACGGTCTTGCAGGCAAGCAGTACTGGCATGCTTTAGCGGCAATGATATCCAATTGAGCAGCCGGATGGTAAAATAATTCTTAGCAGCGACCGAAACTCGACTCAAAAAACAAACAGAATCTCATGGAGACAGGAGTACGGATGCGGAGGAGAACACACTTTCATGACCCATTCGAAGAAAAGCTCCTGAATGCACCAGCAAAGAAACAGGAAGAACAGCATTGGCATTTGGAGCTTTTTGATCCAAGACACTACATCTGAAGGGGCGACGGTCGCAATTTTAAAATCACTCTGCTAATGGATATTTTTTGGTATCATATGTTTTAATTTTTTGATGGCTCAAAACTAGGATCATTTAAGATCATGTGGTGGGTTATCTCATGCCGCCCCCTTATACAAAAGGTTTTAATAACTTGCCGGGCGGAAAGGGAGATTGAGCAAGCATAATTCACTCCGGGGGGGTGCTAACCCTAGCTCCTCAACAACAACTTTCAATGCCCTTTCTCGTAATAAGTCCTCCTCACTTCTTAGCCCCTTGTCCAGCCTATTCTGGCAAGGAGCTCTGTTTCTATGAATATCCGCAACTTAAGTATACTTCGCATTCCGAGCTAAGCCCCAAATGCCAATTTTTGAGGCACTGCATCCCCCTTTAAGGATAATTTGGGAATTAAGTACCCTCTATCTCTTAGCCCATGCAAGGCCGAGATTTTCAAGACGACTAACCTCGGAAATATATGTAAATCAAGCATCTAAACACAAATTTGAATCATGCCCTGGCTTTTTTTTGTCTAATAAGGCAACCTCGCATACATAGATCTGGCTAACTGCTCTTAAGACCAGAATAGCCTCATACAGGCACTGAGTAATGAAATCGTTCCAACGGCCCCCCTGGTCGCCTTATTAAGGCTCTTAAAAATCTGTA
This sequence comes from Lissotriton vulgaris, assembly GCF_964263255.1. Classification (NCBI taxonomy): domain Eukaryota; kingdom Metazoa; phylum Chordata; class Amphibia; order Caudata; family Salamandridae; genus Lissotriton; species Lissotriton vulgaris. Next base: position 1,053,827,683 of record NC_141691.1, on the reverse strand, counting down.
CGAATGGTACTTTATTCTCTTCCCAACATCCCCTGTAGTAGAAAGGGTTCTGATAGGGGAATTTCTGGGCAAGCCTTTATGTTTATTTTAGGTTTATAAATGAAAAACTGCATGTTTTATAGTTTTTATCTTGTATTCTGAACAAAGAGCATTGAACTAATATTGTATTTTGTTGTCCTTTCTTTTTTAGCTTGAAACTGTGTAAAAACGGGGATTGTTTGTAATGGTTTTAATTAACTGCACAATACATTTTACCTTACCTTACCATTCAAAGTGGAAGGGTGGACCCTGATTGGCTGGCCACAAAAATGAGAATGTTGGGTCAGCCATCTCACTCCTCAAGTCCTGAAGGGGGAAAAAGGATGAAAGGCCACATAGGGGTCAGGATAGGCATGCCTTTGACTTTGGGACACTCCTATTTAGTTCAAAACAGGTAAAATAAGAAGATTGGGTCGCAGGCACCCCGGTATCAGTGCCTGGTACTAGGGTACCCAGCGCAGTAGCCACTGTGGTACCAACAAAACATTAAAAAATAAAATACAAAATCCTACGGCCAATCACCACTTTGCACATGTGAAAGACAGGCACCATCAAATCATGGAAGCCAACAACAGGACTAGAATTCCTACCATGTTTTTCTAGACTACCTTTTACTGCTGTCACGATGGCAAATGGTGCTCCAGGCTGCCCTGCTTTTCCCCTCACATAGACAGCAGCAGTTCCCCGATTAGTACTCCTGAGAGAAGTGGACGTGAGTCCTTTGGGTAGACTGCAGGAGACAACTGGGAGAGAATGACACGTCCTGGGGGGTTTGAAACAGGAGAGCATGAGATCAGCAAGCAGGAGAGGGAGCACATGGATAACCGGACACTGCAGTGATGAGAGACCTTGTTAGGTGAAAACTGTAGGCGTGAATGAAAGCATGAGTGACTCCATATCTGTGTAAACATTTACAATCTTTCTGATAGGACCATCAGGATGAATGAAGTAAATGAGAATGCTAGCAGCTGAGGGACATTATGAGTTAGCATCCACACATCTTTTATTGATTCATCTATTTAAACTCAATAATATTTGGTGTTAGAACTTTCTATGTAGAAGCCTCTACTCCAGTGGTGGCTGCTTTCAATAGAAAGTGGTAGGGCAGTGGATATTTAATAAAAGGACTTAACTGCCACTGTCCAGCTACTTCCACGAGCACAGTGCAGCTCACAGACTGCACACCCAATCCCGAAGCTGCCCTCATTCTATTGCCCAGCATGACAGCATCACCTGGAATAGCCTGAGCTGACTAGTTTAACGCTCACTGAGGCATATGAGCTTGTGGCTTTTCTCTACCTCGAAATGCAACACAGCTCGGTTAGAGTAATGTAAGTGTGCATGTTGGGTTGGCCGTCCTAGGTAGGCCGGCCAAATCAACAAGCGAACTAACAGTGCCTACCACTCCTCCTCCCTGCTATTGTCCCTAGAGTATGGTCCTGTCATAGCCTCATGCCACTTGGCCTAGCCAAGGAAAAAACAAATGGTAAATTGTTTTATTATCATATTATTGTTCATCTGCTGGCTTTTAGCAGTAGGGGAGAGTGGGGGCAACGCTCCTTTGCCACTACGGAGGAGCCATCGCTGCTCTACTCTCTACCCTCTCAACCCCACCACCTTCAAACCTTGCCTGGAGAAAAGACAGAGGTGAGAACTATGTAGTGTTTGAGAGATATAGGAAGCTGGGAAGACTGGGAGTCTGGGTGTTTCTGTCAGGTTTCTTTGCTCTTGAATATTTATGTAGTTGTGCCTATATATATGATCTAACCTTAGGGTAAGAGCAAAAAAGGATCTTTTTTTTTAGCATTTTATTTGTTGATCATTTAAAATCATTACAAGCAAGAAAAAAAATAAGAGCCACCAAGAAAAACAAGCATATACTAGACGCAGAGTTATTAACATCTTAAAATGATCCACCAATAATGCAATAATAGATGACCATTCCATAAAAACATTAAAACATTACACAATAATTAAAATACATAAAACTTACTAAAATGCCTTATAATTTGCACCAAGAACTATTATAGCAGCATTTACCTAAAGTGACTTATGTTAACAGTTGGAATTACAAATACACATTTTTAGCTGTTTTTCATTTACAAGCGGTAATAAAGTGCAATATGCACGCCTATATTAAATTATACTCATAGTCCCTTAAGCTAGCTTAACACATTGCCTCCAATGAATCTTAAATTATGTTTCTTGAGTATTTTATATCGCAATATAGTTATTTACCCGTTCTACTACTTTTAGTTTATTCTTTACAATAATGATAAATTTAACAAAACAATAAGTAAGTTTAATATTGACTCCACTCAAACAGGTAATAATAGCTTGCCTACATGTTCTAATTCCTAGTTCATTAAAGATCGGTTTTAGGATGGACCTCCATTGATTCTCCCATTTTGGTATGCCATCCTTTGTCGGATATCTTCCCAACCTTAAATGCATGAATTTATTCTTAAACCTAGGTTTTATATGATATGCCAAATAAGGTTGAGGCGACAGCCTACCAAAGGAATTAGCAATTGTCCAAAAATGATTTTTTTTCCTTAATTCCTCCTTGTCAGCTATAATTGTTAGCAGTGCGGCCATTTGATTCATTTCTTTTTTAAAAACTACTTTACTCCTCATTTCATCTTCTAAATTAGAGCAATCAAAATTACATAAGCATTCCTTTAGGTACAGCTGCCAGTTTTTTAAGTATTCCCCCTCTGAAATTTCTAGCCAACATAGCTTTGCTAAAGATCCTTCATCCGAGCGGGCTAATGATATTAAGGACTTCCAGAATGCTGATTGACGCGCCGCAAATTGGTTTTTCAGTCCAAATTCCAGTCTTATGTTTGCTCGACTGATATATTTAGGGATTTTAAACACAGCTTTATAAGTTCGAATTTCTATATCGTCGATCACTTTTGCGTCTTTGCCCCGAAAGATGATTGAGCAATAGTCCAAAGATGGAAGTAACTTTGCTTTCATCCCCTTCATCAAATGATCATAATTAGGGCATACTAATTTGTCTCTTAATGTCCTAAAAGCAAATGCAAGAGAGCAGCCCCTGGCTTCAACATTGTTAAAATGTTGTCTAAATATCAGTGCATCATCGAACATGATCCCAAGGTATTTATATGATTTCACATTTTCGATTACCAGGCCATTGATATTCCACTGTTTAATCCTTGGTCTCCCTTTTCCTATAGACATTATTTTTGTCTTTTTATATTAATTGTTAGTCCATTTTGTGTGACATAGCCATTAAAAGAGTCAATTAAACTTTTTAGCCCTATTTCTGTTTGGCTCAATAAAATGGTGTCATCTGCATATTGCAGGTATTTCATTTCTTGACCACGAATAAAAGGCGAATGTGAATTAATATTTTTAAAATGAGCTGGCAAATCGGCCATAAAAAGATAAAAAAGGCAAGGAGCCAAAACACAACCTTGTTTCAATCCCACATTCGTATCCAAACGGCGAGTCATATGTTTTCCATCGCCAATTTTGATCTGCACCCAGGTATTGGAGTATAAAAGTATAATCATCTTTAATAGTATTTCCGCAATTCCTTAATTTACCCCAGAGAGTATTTTGCGGCACAGAATCAAAAGCGGCTTTTAAATCAATAAAACACACATATAATCTTTGCATCCTGGTTTTGGCTCTCTCTACTAATAATTTTAATATAATCAAATTGGTTTGGGTAGATTCTCCCTTTCTAAACCCTGTTTGAAAATTAGGGATCAGCTCTTCCTTTGAGGCCCAAGCCTCTAGCTCTCCAACAGGAAACTAGCGAACATTTTTGCCTCTACATCAGTGAGCGTAATCAAACGATAATTAGCCGGATTATCCTGCGGGCCACACTTATATATTAGTTGTATAATACTCCCATGCCAAGATAACGGTATAAGACCTGATTTAAGGACTTCATTAAACAAAAGCATTAGTAACTCCGGCCAGTTACTTAATTCAGCTTTGAATATTGCGTTTGGGATACCATTTGGGCCTGGTGCTCCGTTGGATCTAATCCTCTTTATCGCTTTTTTTACTTTATCAAGCGACCAGAGCTCCATATCCACTCTACATTGAGGAGAGGGAATACAGCCTTCATTCCTTCTATCTATTACTTTATGCTTATCAATTGGACTATTATTAAAACATTTATCATTATCTAGATTTTGGGAATCGATTTTTTTATTGAAAAAGCTCACCCAACTCACTTCATCAACATTAGCACTATTGCTTCTATTATTACCGTTCTCGATGTCATTAATAATGCACCAGAATAACCGTAGATCTTTGGATTTACAAGCAAGATGGACTTTTGCCCATATTGATTCATAATATGCTTGCTTAGCCATCCAGATTTCCCTCTTGTATCTCTATTTTAACTCTCTGATTTTAAGCGATATACTTTGAAGCGATAGCCTGTTTTTATTCCGGTGCAATAATCTTATTTCTTTATTAAGCTTTCTTTTTTGATATAGTAAGTGGGAAGAATACCATCCTGGTTCCTGGAATTTAACATTATGCCTTTGGAGGGCTCATCTCTAACAGATTTAGCCAATAGTTCGTCACACAAGTGAGCACATAGGTCATCTATAGGTTTCCCTTCCTCATAATCAGCATGGGCATCCTGAATTAAACAGTCAAGCACTATCAACATTTTATCCTCAGTTTTTTCATTCCATGTTAACCTTTTAAGGTTAAAGGATGTTGGAGCTTTTACCAGAGTCTTGGTTGCTGGTGGATAGTCCAGATCTATATCAAAATTAATCACTTGTGGGTTGTGATCGCTTTCAATCCTTGGGGCAATCACATAGCTTTGTACTAACTTATATAATTTCTCAGACATTATAGTATAGTCTATTACAGAGGAGCTATCTGCTTTGATATAAGTCGGGATGTTATAAGGGTCATGCATAATCTTTAAACTGTATTTTTTAAACTCCCAATTTGTCCATTGAGCTAACCATTTTAAGTCAGGTGTCTGCTTTTTAGACGAAACAAAATGCATATTAAAGTCACCTGAAATAATAAATACTGAATCCAAATGCTCATAATATAAGGTTTTTACCGTCCCCCATAGCTGAGTAATTTGTGTAGATCTAACCTTTTTTTGCAGCTTAAATACATATTTATTAAAAAAATCGAATGACTTGCTATTAGTTTAACACACTGTAGCCATTTTACATGAAGGTCAATTTCAAAATGAGAAGCTTTTAAATTTGAAGAAATATATATGGAAAGACCACCACAGGGGCAACCTGAGTTGGCTTCTCGTGTTGCGACATTACAGTCTTCAATATAACCTATAAAAGGTTCTTTTAACGTGGTCCAAGTTTCCTGAAACATTAATATACTGAAAGCCTTCAAAAAATCAATTACATATTGGTCTTCGATTAATGATTTTAAGCCATTGGAGTTCCAGGAACAAAAAGTTAATGAATTTGTTCGACATCAATCCTTCTTTTCAAAATTTTGATTTGTTAATATTGCTGGAAGCCAACTCCAATCATCTACTACCTCTGGGACTTTCTTTAACACCTCACAGGTTCGCAAACCAGACTGGCTACTCCTTATCTTTATGCCATATGCTAAGTTTAATTCCTTAGATGCGCCTGACGCATTTTTTAAAACTCTAGCATGTTCTACTGTGGCTCTATTTTTGTCATCAATTTTTTGAGTAGCGGTAGATAATTTTTTATCATCCCCTTTCGGGTCATTTGGAATTAGCAACATTGGATAGCAAGAAGCTTGAGCTCGCCAGACTTTAATGCCCCATTTCTCATATACGCTACCATTCGCCATTATTTTATCAACAATTTCCTTATTTAACCAAGTAGTAATTGTTATCTCCCTATCAAGATATTCAATTCTTTCTTAAAATCCACGGCTTCCAAATCCGTGGTTACCACATCTTTAAGATCTGTAATAGCATGTCATAATTTTAGGATGTTACCGCGGTTTAAAATATCGTGTGGGCCTCTGGAAATGTATTGGGGACGGAAGGCTACTTTCCTCATATCAGTCGACAAATTTAAATGCTAAATATTCTCTTTCTCAATAATAACTGGCGGGCATGAATTATCCATAACAGACACAACAACCCTTTCAGACGGCAAATAGACTTTTTTAACTTCCTTTATTAATCACTCTTGTGTCCCACAGTGGACCAGTTGATAGGCTCTATTATCACCTTGCTGTTGACTATGATTTACTAAATTCTGATTTCCAATATTATTATTTTGTGCACCTTGGTCGACCACTACTTCATTACATTTTTTCCGGCCTAATTCAGTCCTCAATTCATTACTCATACTGCCCTCTTGACCGTTAGAGTCAACTAATTTCTCAATATGAATACATTATGCCATCACATATCTTTAACCAGGCGACATTTTACTTTTATTGATATTGGAACTTCACCTATGTGGCCAGAACTAAATTTGGGATCGACGTCCCCTAGTTTTTTAATGTCACACTCCATTATTTGATTCACCTTTACCTTAAATCCCGATTTCTTATTGGGCCCAAAAATCGGGAAATATGATTTCATTTTCAGATTCCTTTATTTTCAAGAATTTAGGATCTTCACTCACTTTCTTACCAATAGTTTCTAATTCATATGCTTTCTTGTGAGTTTTCCTTAACCTTTTCCTAGCCCTTTCCGAAAGATTTGTTGATTTTAATGGGCCGCTTGAATCTTGGCGTTGTTTTGAGCATGGCTTTTTCATACCTCTTGAATCATTGGTTAGCCTTGAAAAATCACTACTCAAACCTTCTATTACCAAGCTATCATTAATTATGTCACATCCAGATTTCGAATAAGGGATCTCAGTAACTTGCGTATTGCTATCATCCTTTACAGGTGGCAACTTATCAACATCATTTAATCTACTTAAACTATTTGATGGTTCAACGCTTTCATTACTACCATGCACTTTTCGACCCGACAACAGTTTAACTTCTTGCACCATAGAACTTACTATTGACGGCAAATCAGAGATCTTATCAATCAACTGTGCACAGGTGCAGGATATAAATGGGCTAGCCTTATCTGCTTGCACCTTCATAATCAAGGTAGTCTGGTGCAAGAGTTTTGTGTCAATACCCGCCACATGGGATGCTAGCTTGTTTAAAATATCCACCTGAACATCCAGTTTGTCTGAGTGGGAGTTAAGCGCGTTAGTAATTGAACCCATGGTATGTAATAGGAATTCCCATAAACCCTGCTCCGTGCTAAACTCACTCCCTTTTGAGTCACCTGGGGATGTCTGGGGGTTGGCCTCTGCTTTAGATAATGACAATGTATTCACTGCTTTAGACTGCCCTTTAAGGTCTAAGCTACATTGTATATTTATATTAGTAATCTTCTCAAAGCTGCCAGCACCTTAATCGAATAATGATTTATTGATAATAGGGCTATCCTCCATTATTATACTTGATTGGTCCAGCTAACATTACCACCTTTAACTGTACAACTATTTGGACTAGGCAGTAAGTCCTCTGTAACTAGAATTGATTCACTGGATCCGGCCTTGAGAGCTGACTTTCCAACTTCTGTACCCACTTCAGGTCCAGGGTCATACACAATATCATATTTATTTTCGTTCATAGATCTACAAGGAGACAAATCACACACTCCAGCCGACCCTTTATAATCCAGCACTTGACTGATAATTTGGTGACAATCAGCCGGACGAATCACCATCTGGGTTACAGGGTCACAGACGTAACTTTGCACCTGAGCCTGTAACAGCCCTGCTACAATTAAAGGATGGGGTGAGGGTGTTGGAACAAGTGCCAATACTTTCAGCCAGATTCATCATGCTTTTTTGCGCTCGCAAGGGGCCGGATTCTCAGAATCCGGCCCTTTGCGAGAGCGATTTTTGCATTTGGGATTCAGCATCCCAAATGTAAAAATCGCTAATTGCGATCTCGCAATTTTGCAAGGAATGACATTTAAGGAATCTCTATTTGAGATTCCTTAAATGCTATTCAACATCCTATTTACATTTGCAAATTCGCAATTTCTAGGCGCAATTTACCGCGAGGTCAGACCTCGGGGTAAATTGCGAAAACTGAGAAAAATGCATTTAAATGCATTTTTCTGAGTTGCATGTTACACACACACACATGTCCTTTGGACATGTGTGTGTGCAACACCTGTGTGTAATGTCATTTGAGGGGTGCTACAGGGTGTCCTGTGGACACCCCTGGCACCCTTCAAATCGCAATCTTATTTGCGATTAGCTAATTGCTAATCGCAAATAAGGAATACTCCCCATTCATTCCTATGGGCCTTTTGACCCATAGGAATGAATGGCGAGTTATTCCTTATTTGCGATTAGCAATTAGCTAATCGCAAATAAGGAATCAGTAGGAATCGCATTTCATTATGCGATTCCTACATGATTACCGTTTTGCGAGTCCTTAATAGCGAATCGCTATGATTCGCTATTAGGGGCTCGCAAAACGGCCCATTGATGAATCAGGCGGTTAATCTATTACAACTTCTTCGCCTAATGCCCTCCTGTTCTGATTAACCACTACAGCATCCGATTTTTCAGGCAACTTAGGTTGGGTCAGATCACTAACAGAGCAACTTTTTTTTCTCTTTGTTACACAGTGGGGAGAGCAAAGGAGAGAGAAATGAAAATTCACTAGCACTCCCATTAGGTTCTTCCTTTTCGGAGGACTTTCTTTTATGATTATCTTTATGATTATCTTAGTCAGACTGAATTTGAAGATACTTAAAAAAAATAGCTCTTTATAGACGACTGCGCCACACATGAAGGCCTCGTATGACCACAGTCTTTACTGAAAGAAACGGAAAAAGCTTTTTCCTTGGCTGGAGTACACAGTTTCTCCTCTGAACAGGCCCTTCTTCTGTTACTTAGCATATTTCCCTCCTGTTCTCCATTTTCCTTGTCCCTGCTCAGTCGGGTTGGAGTTTTTTTTGGAGCTTCTGTTGTCTCTGTTATCTCTTCAGACTTCTGGTTTTGTTTAATGTTTTGTGGAGCCCCAGGCTGGCGACCGGAACTCATCATTAGGCACGCCAAATCCACCTCGCACAAGATCGCACAAAATCCATTTCGTAAAAACACCTCCTCCTCCTCTCTCATGAGATCCTTAGCTTAGTTTCTTAGACTCGTTCAGGTTTGACAAATTCACCACCAATTGCTGAGAGGATGAGGATGAGATAAATCAAGCTTCCTAATAATCGGTCCCACGGAAACACCACTACCCTTCCACAGGTGCTCCTTACTGACCTGATGACGGGGGGTCAGAGCACCTCTCAGAGCACACACAGCGCCACCCCGGCACCTGGGCGATTCGGCAGCACGCCGACCCCCGTCTGGCCACCAGGACTACACGGTGCACTGCTCCGACAGTTCCTGTTTTCAGATCCTGACAGACCGCTGCTGAGGGTAAGGCAGCGGAGCTCAAGGGCCACGAGCTTCAGGAGCTTCACAAACCTTCACCCTCACCTTGCCTCACCTCACCTCACCTGCCGGCTTCTGCAGTCCATCAACGGGCAGCAGGGGATATGGCAGCACGGGGTACGGCACAGGATAAGGCAGGGGGTAGAGGGTATTGGATATTATGGCAACAGAACTCAGGGGCCAAGTACCTCCACCCTCACCTTGTCTGCCTGCCTGCTGCTTCCGTGGCTGTTCAAACGGACATCAGCGGGTTTTTTTTCAGCGTCTTTTTGGCCTTTCGGCTTATCGGCTTATGAGGGCTTCCACGGCTGGAGCTTGTTCCTGCTCAGCTCCACTGCCTCCACAGCCCCAGCCGCAGCCGCCGATAGCTGGATAGCCGGTAACCGGTAACGGGTCGCTAGTTCCTGCTTATGCAGAAACCTCCTCGGCCTCCGCAGCAGCAACCTCAACGGCCCGGCGTTCTGGTGTTTTCTGACGTCCTGGTGCTTGCAGCTCTCTGACAACTCTCTATGTCCCTCCAGTGGTAAGAATGTAGCAAGATGATCCAACCAGAGCCAACCAGAGCCACACGCCGACCCCCGTCTGGCTTCTGGGGCTATAGTGGGCGTAGCAGTATAGGGAGTTTGAAATGAGTGCGCTCACTGTGGGTTGTAGTTCTCCTGTAACACCTTTCCCTCTCTCGGTGTGGGATCGCTGACTCAGACTCCGTCACTAGGAACACTTTTGAAGGACTTTTGGGGGTCTTTAGGAGGAAGGCGTATGGCCTGTAGCCCCTTACTCTTCTCGGGATGACGCCCCCTGAGTCTCTCGTGCGATGGAACTCAGCTTTCCTTATTGCTCCGCGGCTCTTTACCCTTCAGCCCAAGAGTACTGCAGGACCAGCAGCTGGACTCTCCCTGCTGCCTACAATCGCCTACAACTGCCTGCGGTTATAGCCCTTGATGCTATTGGTGCTATTGGACTCGCACTGATCTCCGCCATGTAGTACCAATTATACCCTGGCCGGTGTTGCTTCAGCTCTCTACAGCTCTGTGCACTGCGGCCGATCGTTCGCCCCTTCGCCTCTATGCCTTTCCGCCTTTCCGCCTGCTGAATCAACCCCCTGACCTCCCCACACCGCGCTGCCTTTTGTAATGCGGGTGGGGGTGGGGGGACGGAGCGGCAAAAGGACGGTAACGGAAAAAGCCAAGCGGAGCAGAGCAAAGGAGAAAGCGGGCTTGTGTGCTTTTCGGGCTGCGGGCCGCCACGGTTTACTTGGTTTATTTGGGGGAGCAGGGGGAAGCAGGGGAAACAGGGGAGCCACACCAACCTGCTCGACCCTGTCCTGGACGCCTCCACTCGGCCCCGGACCTTCCCACGCCAACTCTCGCTTCCCCGCTCGATTCCTCGGTTCCTCGCTTTCACGCCCGCCCGCTCGGCAGCGTCAGTCCACCGCAGCTCCACTCAGCAGCTCAGCTCAGAGCCTCGAAACACCTGACTGCGAACGCGAAAGCTGCTCCGCCTCTTCTCAGTCACAGAGTCTGTCCAAACAGTGTCAAGATCTGGTGGCATAGGATGTAAGTGGAGGAGGGATAGAAAATGGCAGCAAGAAGAACTATGAAAACAGTGGTCTATATGGATGTTTCTTTGGGCATGCAGAGCAGGTTTTTACGAGCAATTTCTGAATTGAGCTATTTAGCACTGTGGGTGGGACTATGGAGGATTATTAGAGTAGGGCATCCAGGTTTGGGGGGGTTTTATGGTGCAGTGACTGGATGAGTGCTTATTGCACTCATGCTTATACATTTCTATTTAACTAACATACATTTTCATCCATCATGTCTGTTATGCATTTCAGTAATACTGGAAAGATAAAAGGCAGAGTTCTTCTCCCCAGGATTAAAATTGTTCCTAAAGCTGTGGGAGTTAACTCACTGAGCTATCTGCACAGCTTCACTGTCAAATAGTATTAGAAACTATTTATAAGAACACAGTAGGTTAATGTGCCTGGTGCAAATAGCCTTATGCAACATGCTAATCAGGGTTTGCATTCTGGCATGTTTTATTCAGTCTTTCACCCGCCCATTATAGATGAAATTTGGAACCTTTATATTTAATAATCCTTGTGTAGGGAAGGGTTTAGAGGACACTCTGTGGAAAAAAAGTTGCCAAGAATTATGGTAGTAGACAGAAACAAGGTAACTGCCCATATCTTTGCAAATATATTTTAGGCAGTTTTTCATAGCCTGAGGTCAACTCGAGGGTATGGGAGCGGGATAACTACCACTTACATTGCACGAGGTCCCATTCATCTTTTTTCAAACACTGGAAGATAATGGGGCCAATTTGGATGCCGGGCAAAGAGTCTCCGCCTGACAACCTGAGGTTCCCCTATGACGGCTGTAATAAAAATACCGCAAGGGGATTGTACTCCTCTTCTGACGGGCTCTTTGAGCCTGTCGGAAGAGAAGCAGATTGGTAATCCCTTCCATGACGGTAGAGCTAGGCTCAGCTTCGCCTTCAGGATTTCGAAGTTGGTTCCCGACAGCGAATCCATGGCGGCCTTTCTGAAATCGATAGTCTGTCAGAAACTGACATTGGGGCACCTAGCAGGGCCCCCTGGCACCTCCTCATTTGGACATAGGTGCCTTCCATCAACATCTCTGCACCGTGTGGTAGGCACTGTGAGGAAAATAGAAGTTTGTAAACATCCCTGAACCTCACGGCCCTGCCACATGGTGTAGGGCTTTTTACAGACTTCCATTTTACAATAATAGCTTGTACTGCAGGCGGTTTCAGCCTTCCGCACAAGCTCCAATTGAAAAATGGATGTTTCCAACTGTACTTTGTGCTGTCGCATCCAAATTACGGTTGTGGGACCGGAAACCTTTGGTCCTGTGCGGCTCCTTCCACAACATCATAATATGGGCCTAAGTGATTTGCTTCGGATCACAGGCTGTTGAGCCAACCATTTATTTTACTCCCTCAGACAACAAAGAGCTAAAGTCGAGAGGGAGGGGGGCAATACCCACCTAATATTTATTTCTCTTGTGCAAAAAATGTTTGCATCTTTGTTTTGCACTAGTGCTTGAGTCTTGCTTGGATGCACTGGCCAGTCGAGGATTGAGTTTGCGCACAGAGAGAGCTCCCGGGCATCGCGTTACATGTACAGGTAACAGGCATTTGCTGCTAAGTTAAAACCACAGGACTCGAACATCCTCGATACAAAGTGTGTACATAATAAGCAGGAAGAGCGTAGTGTATGTACACAAGAGGTCCGGCGTGCAAGCTGTTAACAGTACATTTCAGAAAGGAAAGCTAGCTTTGAAATGCTTCGAAATGCACAAATGAGCAGTTTTCTTTACATTTTAATGTTGTGATACCAACCTCCAAACTGCAAAAAAAATGCCCCTGCCGATCTCTGCTGCCAGTAATCCGATCACTGGCTTCTGACAAAATTTGATGAAATCTGTCCCTTGGAGAAGAAAGTCTACAAGCAGTTAAAGCATAGCTGCCAATGTTTCAGATTGCCATGTGTGACATTTTCATAATTTTAGTGTAAATATGAGTGACATTCGACGACTATGAGTGACACTTTTCCGCGAGCAAAATCAAGCAATGAAGATAATGGAAACATATAAATATCGGAAATGATACCCTTTTGAGCAACAAGATACTCATAGCTTCTAAGTTTTCAGATTAACATTTCCATAGTATCATTATACATACGAGTGACATTCTACAAGCAAAGGTATAACACATGGAGCTTTTCCCTTCAGCTAACTAAAAGTTCCCAGTGGACTGGCCTGTGTCACTGTCTGCCGACCATTCAACAAAATAAAATGAAACTATGACAGAAGGGCTCCATCGTCTAGGTGTAGCCAACCGTTTCTATGCCAGGGTGTTGGCACATTCCTAAAACCCATAGCAAGCGTCCTAGTGCTAATAGGGCAGTAATGCTGCACAATAATGGTGCTAGAAGGATGCGTAATGGACTCCTTCTAGCATAAATGATGCCGGAGGGGGGATGTGATACTTGGGCAGGTGATTAGGTAGCTGAATAGATGGATGCATGTGAGAAGCAGTGAAAAAGGTAGGTTCCTGATCATTTCAGTGAAAAACATGTGATGATAATGTACTACTCCAGGATGATCCTATGAATATTTCAGAATGGGGCTGTATTTTTACAGAATCTTCTTATGGTGATGACTTCAGAATGGCGCTGCATTACTCTGGGCATCCTCAGCGAGTTGAAAACAAAGCCTGCCTGGGGCCAGGCACTGTTACAAACCTAGACTTCTCACGACCAAAGCCCATAGAAATGGGGTGTATGCGAGGTTAGGCTAAGAAACAATTGGATGTGGTACAAGATATAAAACAAATGAAAAAACAAGAAGGTTAAAGCAAAGAAACTGTACTTTGTTAAAGAGGCCTTAACATACTTTCATAAAACTCAGAAATTCACAGAAAGACACACAATTAATGAATGAATAAATGAATGAACTCCGATTTATAGAGCGCACATAGCTGCCCTGAGGCGTCCAAGCGCTAAGCATACCATCTGAGGTTTGGGTTCAAAGAGGCAGGTTCAGCTTCATCATTGAGTAGTGAATAGGAGCGTTTTCAGCTGTTTGCGAAAGGAGAGAATATTAGGATTAGATCTAAGATGCTGGGGCAGAGCGTTCCATCTCTTAGCTACATTGTAGGAGAAAGAGCGGCCTCCTGACCTTGATTTCTTTATTGGCGGCACAATGGCTAGATTTGCAGAGGTGGAGCGCAACTGTCTTGTGGGGAGGTAAGGTGTAATGAGAGGGAGATTAATTGCCGGGCCTGTAGACCAGAAGGTCTGGTGGGCAATACAGAGTGATTTAAAGTTTACTCTTTCCTTTATAGGGAGCCAGTGCAGTGTCTTCAATCCAGGTTTTGCTGATGATCTGCGGGGGAGTTGTAAAAGCGTTCTGGCTGCGCAATTCTGTATTAATTGCAGTTTGCGCAGGGTGAAGTCAGGGGCTCCAAGATACAAAGCATTTCCATAGTCCAGTCGCGATTGAATCAGGCCCAGAACCACGGTTTTTCTTGCTTCAAAGGGGAGAAGAGGCAAGATCTTCCTGATAACTCTCAAGATGCCGAAGCAGGTGGCTGAAAGTTTTGTTGCCTGTTGATCGAACGACAGGGATCTGTCAAGCCAAACACCCAAGCTCTTAATGGCGTTTTTGGGAACAGGGGCGGGTCCCAAGCTGGGAGGCCAGAGAGTGTCTATGGTAGATGGTACGGTATGACCCAAGAGCATGAGCTCAGTCTTGTCTCCATTAAGTTTGAGACAAGACTTGGTCATCCAACTCTTGACCATCTCCATGCAGCCAGCGAGATCTACATTGGCTGAAAAAGCAGTTAAACCCTAAAACCAATGAAATTCGCAAGATATATGCCGGTAAATTAACCATAACTCGTACCCCAATCAGGCAACACTGATGACATCTTTTAAGACTCTGTGGAGAAAATGTAAAGATGACAATTAAACATACAGTAAATCCATGCATAAAGAGTTAAAATAGAGATAGCTCTACCCTTTGATTTGCTTTCTCAAACCCAAAACAAAGCCTTATTGGCTGAAACTCACCATGCCTCTATTAAATACAGACATGCCATCACATAGCCTTGCGCACCATAAGATAACGGCCTGTACAGCGAGGACATCGCCGACTTCGTCAGCCCGCATGCCCTCCCCTCCGCTGACTACATCCTCCTGGGAGACCTCAACTTCCATCTGGAGAACAACAACGACCACAACACCAGCACACTGCTCGACAACCTCGCCAACCTGGGACTCAAGCAACTGGTGTCCACCCCCACCCACCTCGCCGGACACACACTCGACGCCGTCTTCTCATCCAGCACAGACATCGACTTCAGCCACGCCACAGAGCTTCAATGGACGGACCACAGCTGCGTCCACTTCACCTTCAAGAGAACGACGACCCACCAACACCAGCAACACACCGCCCGCAGAAGCTGGAACAAGATCACAGCAGACCAGCTCGCCACCTCCCTGAGCCAACACCCTCCTGCCAGCTCAGCGAACCCCAGCCAGGCCGCCGATAACATCACGAAGTGGATCAGCAACTGCGCGGACGTACTCGCCCCGCTGAGGACCCCGCCCAGCAGACCCGGCAGCAAGAAGGCCCCATGGTTCACCGACGAACTCAAGAGCTCCAAGAAGAACTGCCGAGCCCTCGAGAAAGTCTGGAAAAGGGACCCGACACCGGACAACAGGACCTCCTACAAACTGGCCACCCGGAAACACCACCAGCTGATACGCGCCGCCAAGAGAACAGCATTCAAGGACCGGTTGGACAACAACGCACACAACAGCAAGGAACTCTTCAACATCGTGAAAGAGCTTTCCAACCCCAGCGCAGGAAACAACGACATCACCCCATCGCAAGACCTCTGCAACTCCCTCGCCTCATACTTCCACAACAAGATCACGGACATACACAGCAGTTTCAACAACCAACCAACGCACACCACGACCGACCAGCCACCCCCCCCCACCACCACCCTCCACGCCTGGACCCCGATCAGCACAGAAGACACCATCCGCACGATGAACTCCATCCACTCCGGATCACCAACCGACCCCTGCCCTCACCACGTCTTCAACAAGGCCGACGCTGTCATCGCACCCCACCTGCGAGACATCATCAACACATCCTTCGACACCGCCATCTTCCCTGAAAGCTGGAAACACGCCGAACTCAACGCTCTACTCAAGAAACCAACAGCGGACCCCACCGACCTCAAGAACTACCGCCCCATCTCGCTTCTCCCGTTTCCAGCCAAAGTCATCGAGAAGACCGTCAACAAGCAGATGGCCGCCTTCCTCGAGACGAACGGATCCCTCGACCCCTCACAGTCCGGCTTCCGAGCCAAACACAGCACCGAGACCGCCCTCATCGCCGCCACCGATGACATCCGAGCCCTGATGGACAATGGAGAAACAGCGGCCCTCATCCTCCTAGACCTCTCCGCGGCATTCGACACGGTCTGCCACCGCACCCTAATACGGCGCCTCAGCAACATCGGAATCCAGGACAAGGCGCTGGAGTGGATCATCTCCTTCCTCGACGGAAGAACACAGCGAGTCCGCCTACCACCGTACAAGTCAGAGGCCTCCAAAGTCATCTGCGGCGTCCCCCAAGGATCATCCCTGAGCCCCACCCTCTTCAACGTCTACATGAGCCCCCTCGCGGCCATCGTACGCAAACACCACCTCAGCATCATCTCCTACGCCGACGACACCCAGCTGATCCTCTCCCTGACCAACGACCCCGCCGCCGCCAGAGCCAACCTGCACGAAGGGATGAAAGAGGTAGCCGAGTGGATGACGACCAGCCGCCTGAAACTGAACTCGGACAAGACGGAGGTCCTCATCCTGGGCTCTTCACCCTCCGCCTGGGACGACTCCTGGTGGCCTCCCGCCCTGGGCACCGCACCCAAACCGACAGACCATGCACGAAACCTGGGCTTCATCCTGGACTCCTCCCTCTCCATGACCAGGCAAGTCAACAGCGTCTCCTCGGCGTGCTTCAACATCCTACGCATGCTACGGAAGATCTTCTGGTGGATCCCCACAGAGACCAGGAAGACCGTCACCCAGGCCCTCGTCACCAGCCGACTGGACTACGGCAACGCCCTCTACGCCGGGACCACCGCCAAGCTCCAGAAGAGACTCCAGCGGATCCAAAACGCCTCAGCCAGACTCATCCTCGACATCCCACGATCCAGCCACATCTCCGGACATCTGAGAGACCTTCACTGGCTCCCCATCAACAAGAGAATCACCTTCCGCCTCCTCACCCACGCACACAAAGCCCTACACGACCAAGGCCCGAGCTACCTCAACAGCCGAGTCAACTTCTACGCTCCCAAACGACACCTCCGATCAGCCAACCACGCCCTCGCCGCCGTCCCCCGCATCCGAAGAGCGACTACAGGAGGAAGGTCCTTCTCCTACCTGGCCGCCAAGACCTGGAACTCCCTCCCGTCCGACCTGCGCCTGACCCAAGACCACCTCTCCTTCAGGAAGAAGCTGAAGACCTGGCTGTTCGAGCAGTAGCGGCACCCCCCCTCCCCAGCGCCTTGAGACCCTACGGGTATGTAGCGCGCTTTATAAGTGTCACTGATTGATTGATTGATTGATTGTACACCATCAGATTCCGCCCCAGACAGCCGCTCCCAGTGCCCAATCATATCTGCTGCCCATGGAAATCATCATACACCCACACATGCCATCAGGCACACAAGCACACCGGCAGACATCCACGTTTAGTACTGTGCTCTTATCTGTCCAGGGTTCGATAGCCATTCTTTCATCCAACTGGAGCTTGGCATTTAGTGTTCTTATATGGGCAGGGCCTGAATATGCATTGCTCTAATCTGGTGTGGACTTGTAAAAACTGATACTAACATATATGTATATAGATAGAGCTCTTATCTCAGCGGGGCTGGGCATCCACAGGGTACTGATGCACTTACGCTGCAGGGAGTGTTTATGTGCAGTAAGTGACACACATGGGCACCATCTCTCTTCCTCTTACCCGTTCTCTACCAGCATATGTTCCTGCACAGTGCTGGATAAGTTGCAAACACCCGCTTCTCCCCATCTGCTGCTGGGCGGCCCCAAGATTTCTCTAATCTTTATGTGAGGAGATCTTTTCTACCACTGCTTCCTAGCATCTTCCTTAAGTCTCGCGTCTCTGTCCTATTTTTAGAACAAGCCTTCCTATGGATAATGCTTTCTCTACCTACTTATGTAAACTGCTTTGAAGAATGACTCTGCCAAAACCTGCACTCACATTAAATTCTAGCCTCACCCACACAGCCCCACCCACAGCACTGCCAAAAGTGCTAATAGGCTTTGTCAATGGCACAAGGTGAGTTATACAAACCCAGGCACTATAACATACCCTAAGCCGTTTGTGCCGTCTTAAAAATTTGTATGGTTCCCGTGTGGAGCAATATTGGATTGGATTGCACAATTTCTGCAAATTTAAGCCTGCGCTATGTCAAACCATATTGCATTATATTTGAACTTTCAGAAATAACTGACTTACAAATAAAATATGTGCCCAGTGTCCCAAACAGTCTTAGGATGATGCTGGGTAGGGAGAGAAAGAGTGTGAGGCTGAGGGAGACAGAGAGAAGGAGCGTGACTGGGATAAAGGAAATAGAGGGGAAGGGAAATAGAAAGGTCACTTTGTCAGTGGGTCTCTTGGAAGATGGGGGGAACGGATAAAAATAGAGCCATGGGAAGTATTTGCTACATGTTCCTTGAGCAATAACAATCGGGGTGGGTGTAACTCAGGACATCCAATTCCCTTCTCTCCGAAAAGACTCAATCCTCGGCAATTCACTGCAAGGAGGGATCCTACCTCCAGCTAGCCCACATAAATGATTGCAATAAAGTACCACATATTAAAGAAAGGCGGGATCCCACCTTCCAAACAAAAGTGCGGCACTTGCAGTACCCCAAAGTGGAGGAGAGACGGGAAATCATACCCACCTCACTTCTACGTCTCACCCGCACCCCCACCAAACAAAATACCAACAAAACAGAGCAATTTTCTTCTTCCCCTCAGCCCGATCTATGTGCACACACTCCAGTGCAGCAGCACGTTAATCTTCTCACTCGGCTGATGGCCACAGAACAACTCGGCTTCCTCTTCCATTCCAGCCAGTGTTAGGAACGGCTGAGGCATGGTAGCCTGGATCCTACCAAAATGAGCCCAAAGGTGGGCCAAGGTGCTAATCCTTTTGCCCTTGTTCTTGCTAAACCACAGATAACACATTAAAGATCCTTTGCTTTCTGATCAATTGTTAGAGGTGGACGAGGGGTAGCCATCGATCTTCTAGGTGGATGGGCATAGGGGTTGGTTGTCATTGCTCTCTCAGAACACTCAGATTCTTGTTGTGATCCACTGGTTTTTGCAATATTTTGACAATTTTTTCCAGGTGTTTTTCCATTGTATATAACTTGTAACACTTGTTGTTACAATGATAAAATATTTGATACTCTTCACCCATCAGTTTCAATCTTCTGTGAACTTCATTTTGCTGTATTTCTCCAGCATCTCAAACTCTCTTCTGTCCAGCTGCAGTTGATGTTAGATTTTCTTTTGGATTAGTTTGGCATATGACATGGTTTTTCTCTGTTGAAGGAGTCCTCAGATTTTGTAGTTAGCAACACTCTGTCAGTAGGCAAAGATCCTCTGCTACCTCCTGCTTCGCTCATATTTACAAATTTTAATCAATGGAAAAACTGAAACAAAAACAATATAAAAAAATTATACCAATATGATGGCTAAAACACATCATTATAGAGCTGTCATTTTAGAAAGTGTTGGAAGGGTTGCTCTGATGAGTTATTTTATGTCTCGTTAAGACTACTTGACCCCCAAAACATATGTTTCAAAACCAAAAGGAAGTATATAGGTCTAAGGGTTTCTGAAATATTACAACATCACTGCAACACATACCCCATTTTAAAAAATGTCATCTTGAAAAAGTTGGTGGGGATTAGCTTATGCCTATCCAAGCTAAATTACTTCTCTAATGATACAAAAACGCAAATTTAATAAACAAATCTCTGTACAACAATTTTGTTATGGAGGTATATCAAGTGGCTAGAAATAGATGCACTATGAAGGGTTTTCTGAGTCTACATACTCGAATAAAAACATCCAGAGATCACCCTTATGTAAACAATTCTGACCCCGTGTGTTCCCATTCCTAGCTGACGTAGCCTAGTGATTTGGGTTGTAATGTTTCTGTTGGGGCAAGACAAAGACTCATTTGTATACAGTTGGTATCTTCCTCACTGAAAAGGTAAGAAAACAGAAGGTAATAATTCCCTATGAGAATTGCTAGTGGCTTAGGTAAACATTTTTGCATTTCTCTTACTGAATTTTCAGAGGATCACAGATATTGAAAACAGGCACAACTAGAACAGGCTTGAAACTGTATATTATTGATGAGAAAGTACAAAAAAAATACTTTGTTCAAAGGCAAATAATTGAACCAGAAAATAGCCAAGCGTCCTCTATATTGTCCTACATGTAAACACAAACACCTGCTGTGCCCCAGAAGGATGAATAGATCGAGCATATGACGGTTTTCTTTTTTCCTGCAGCAGTTTCCTTGACAACAGGGCCAACTATTATTAGCCTCGTGTACGTCATTATGCAATTACATGAAATGCCAACACTGCTGTAAAACAAATCAGCATTATTGATGAAATAGCACTGCTTCCGGGTCACAACAATAAGCACCTATGTGTGTCCTCCTGTGAAAAGGCAACCTGCCGCAAGCACAGCAGAATGCCGAAGAGAAAACCGAGATCCTGTGAGGGGGCGGGACGCCTGGGCAAGGTTCGCGGCAGCCACATTGAATGCATTGCCACTGATAAGTGCATACGAAAGAAAGCCTGCACTTCTGCGGGGATAGCAGTCATTTCTTTCAGTTTATGTTTAAACAATATTTCCTTTTTAGGTCCAATAAAACAATTATTTTCAAGTAAAACTGTTCGTTGTGCTGTAGCTGAAGCTTCGTTATGTACAGACACACTATTTTACTAATATTACTTACCGAGGCAGTGTTTCTGCCGATGAATGGCGGCATAAAAATGCCCCTTCCTCCACAAACAAAAATTGATATGACATTCTCAGACCTCTCTGGAAGTTGATTAAGGGGCCAATTTTTCCATAACTCTGATTTTAGTGCAAGCACAGAAAGGAAACGTTCTATTTCACTGTTTTCATTATTTGAAAAACAAGCAAACACGAAAAGTAGGTCCCCTGTGTCACTCCAAACTATCTGTCATTGCTGTGTTGTGTAGATTGTCACACAGAGGTACCAATAAGATTACATATAGATTTATATATGGGTAACAGTAAATAACTGCAATATATCTCACCAAGAGGTTCTGAGTGACATCAACCAAAGAAAGGTGAACAACATCCCTGTTATTCACATTTTACACATCTATATGATGTTATGTTGTATACAGGAACCACAAATCATGTGCCTCTACTGTCAACATATACGGAGGGGCAGGGAGTAATGCAGGAGCCATATATAACTTGTAAATATATACTTTAAAAAAACTGGACTCCAGTTACATATCCCCACCACCCTTGAGATACATTTTCCTTCCCCCAAATAAAAAAATAAAAAAGTTGGTTTCGTTCCGCCTGCCCCCATCACCCTCTGAAAAAACATTCTGCTTCCCAAATCCAAACATAAAAAATACCTGGGCTCCTGCCAAACACCCACATAACCCTCTGCAGAACCCACCCCCTTCCAAACTAGAAAAATAAATACCTGGCTTCCTGCCATACACACACAACCAGCCTCTGTAAAGCCTACGCCCTGGCCAAACTGAAAAATAATGATCTGGCCTCCAGTCATCTGCCTTATCACACCCTCACCCAGCCCAAACCACACTCCCTACTCTCGCTTTGAGAGTGGACAGCCATACACCGTGGGGACAAGCGACTCTATAAGAGCCACTTGTCAGCACAAATTAATTTTCATCTCAGCATGCGTCTGCAGAGACCTGAACTGACGGGGGTTAAGGCAGTCAGCACAGACATAACGCCACCAACATTTGCCTGTCTCATTGGCTGTGCAGAGACCTGGGAGAGGGAAGAGAAAGTGGGTGATACCACAAAGCGCTTTACCTAGGTGACATCCCAACAGTGGTTAACCACTTTGGTTAACCACTGTTAACCATAAAGCAGAATTTCATCCTGGAAAAACATATTATTGGTCCTCTTTTTCAATGCTTACTGAAACTCTGTATTAGCAAATGCCAATTTGAATAGCATCCTCTTAAATATGTATTCTTTGCCGGAGTTTTATATAGCGCAAGGTTGACCATGAGGTATCAGAGCGCTTTGCACGAGCACCAGTTGCATTACATGAGGACACATTCATTTTTTTTTAGGCACGGGGAGATTAACCGCCTGATTCATCAATGGGCCGTTTTGCGAGCCCCTAATAGCGAATCATAGCGATTCGCTATTAAGGACTCGCAAAACGGTAATCATGTAGGAATCGCATAATGAAATGCGATTCCTACTGATTCCTTATTTGCGATTAGCTAATTACTAATCGCAAATAAGGAATAACTCGCCATTCATTCCTATGGGCCAAAAGGCCCATAGGAATGAATGGGGAGTATTCCTTATTTGCGATTAGCAATTAGCTAATCGCAAATAAGATTGCGATTTGAAGGGTGCCAGGGGTGTCCACAGGACACCCTGTAGCACCCCTCAAATGACATTACACACAGGTGTTGCACACACACATGTCCAAAGGACATGTGTGTGTGTAACATGCAACTCAGAAAAATGCATTTAAATGTATTTTTCTGAGTTTTCGCAATTTACCGCTAGGTCTGACCTCGCGGTAAATTGCGCCTAGAAATTGCGAATTCGCAAATGTAAATAGGATGTTGAATAGCATTTAAGGAATCTCAAATAGAGATTCCTTAAATGTCATTCCTCGCAAAATTGCGAGATCGCAATTAGCGATTTTTACATTTGGGATGCTGAATCCCAAATGCAAAAATCGCTCTCGCAAAGGGCCGGATTCTCAGAATCCGGCCCCTTGCGAGCACAAAAAAGCATGATGAATCTGGCTGTAAGTGATTTGCCCGGAACCACAGGATGTTGTGCTGCCTTTGCCGAGACTCGAACCCAGTTCCCCAGATTTGAGGTGAACCGCCCTAGCCGTTAGGCCAAACCTTTCCCCAGTGAATGCATCACATTATGTTACAAATGTTGCAAGGTGCCTTGAATCTTTATGGAGCAACACCTGGTTGTAAGCAGACTAAGGGTCCAAAACATTGTATACCCCTGCAGCTACCAGCAATGCGAGGACATCTGATATGTACGGGGGGTGCAACTTAATTTTTTCATAGCACACACAATATATGTAGATAAATACAGATACGATGATCAACGACAAATATGCATCAATAATTCAGAACTGTCAAAAACAAATACCTTCAAATTAGAAACCCTATACATGATACTTTTTTGGTGATTCAATGGGCCCAGAAATAAGAGAGCTTTGCCTGGGCACACTGCAAAGTGTTGTGAACAAAAGCGTCTGTCAACTTTCATGCACCCAAGTTTATTTTTAACAAACATCTCCACAAGTACAGGGCTAAAATGGCATTGCAACACTGAGCATAAAGCTCCTCTTTATGTAAGAATATTTGTCATTAATGTGCAGAAATTGTGCAAACACCTATAGGAGTCAATGCAAAGCCGTTCTTACTAAACTCACACAAAGTAGAAAGACCAAGAACTGTGTAGGATACTTCCGTGAAGTGACAAAAGGGTCAAACAATGGGCCAAAGTTGGAATGTGCGACAGCATTTCATTCTTCAATGAATAATGTATGTAAAAAGCAGGACAAGCACTCGTTATGCCACATATTCAATTGAGCGGTATCTATATGAAGACAAGATTGAGTATGAAAGCCAAGTAAAATACTCCTAGATAGCCTTTGCGACATTGTTCAGCGTTAGATTCTATTAAGACCAGTATTATTTGCATTTGTGTTAGTAATAACAACAACGGCGTGACACAAGTGGTAACTATGCTGCACTCATTTTGTCAGCTCACACAACAAAGATGATATTTCTGCATATTGTGAAAATCTTAGCACATCTACCCATTGTTTTCTGTTTGTTTCCATGGAAACCCATATGCTGGCATATTTTGCTAATGCTAGACTCATTAACATTTATAAATTACCTGGATTGTAGACCTTAGTGCTCAAAAATGTGTCCAGAGAATATTGAAAATGTCTTTGCCAACACGGATCAGAGCCGCAGACAACCAGACCGCCTGCAGCATCCAAAGGTTGGTAGGCTGCTCTAGCATCCTTCTTTTGTTGCAGGAGAGATCTTGGGGCTTCTCTGCTCATTGTCCACTCGCGATTCCTCCCCGATGAGGAATAGAGAGTGGTACAGCCTAGGTGATCTCACGGGGAACCGCCCTACATGCATGAGTGTGATCACGGGGTACCCCCTAACCCTCGCCTCCCATGGGGCAAATCGCTCCCACCTAAAGGGTCAATGAACCTCTTGAGTGGATAAGGACTATAGGTCATATCCACATAGTGGCACTACCTATACAGCATGGTAAGATTGGAGCCCCCAACTCGGTCCTGATGAAAGCCATGTACCCTAGGGACACTATGGCTGAAACATGTTGACCTCTTGTTAAAAAAAAACTCACATAGCAGTGATTGGATGATTACTTTCTTACTCACCGCACCTCTGGTTTTAGATCCCACATGGTTCCCTCACTAAATAAAGTTTCATTGGGGAACTCTTGATGGCTTTTTAACTCACTACTCCCTTAGGGGCCCACTCACTTTAGAAAGTGCATCCCTGTCGTCAGGTGCATGCCCGCCCTCCACCAAACAGGGTTTCTGGAGGGCGAGGACTGGCAGATGATGAAGCATGACACCTGGTGGTGTGTGATGCCAGTCCATCACTTTTTGTGAGATGCCCTCAGTACTGCTTGGCAATCCACATTCACTTGGTTATTTTCTAGAAGTGGTCTATATTTGTGATACATGATTTAACTGGAGGCTGACCTACTTCTAGCGCCCTATTGCCTCTTGTTCCCTCCTCTGGTCATTACCTGAGTTTTTGTGGTTTCCTATTCACACTTAAGCCCTGAAACATAAACCTAACTGTGAGATATAAAAGCACACATTCTTAAAAAATACAAACTGACTCAAACACTAATCCGTGTTTCTATGTAATCATGATTATGTTTGGGTTTAAAAACGTGTCAGATAAAATATGACCTCTTAGCTGATGTACTCAGGAATAACACTTGCTTAGAATTCCGCCTTAAATGAAATTACCTTGACTCCGATCAATCAATTCGAGGGGGACCTTGATTAAAAGGAGAACTAAATTCACATGCACTTGTGATTGAAAAACTTTCAAACAAACTTCAAATAGGTGGTCTCAAGGCTAATCTAAACATTTCCCCAAGGACTTGTAGTTAAACATTCATTTAGCAGTTTGTGTAGGATATGAGTCAACAGTCGCTCACTTTCTTAAGAGACGAAAGTAAGATGGCCTTCATACATTATTTCGCTTTTAATACTTTATGCGTTTCTGTACTGCCTGCACACAAAGCTAAAACCCCGTATTAATCATGCCCTTTGAAATGTATTAATGTTCTAGGTTGGGTGTGTGGAGGCCTGTCTGAACAAGATTCCTAGAGCAGTACAGAGGGAGTGGTGGGTCCTAGGATCTTGATTTGAACATAAAGCCTGTTATCACAGCAAGTCAGGATACATATTTTTCACAAGATAACACAGTTAAACAGGGCGCATAGTTCCTGTATGTTCTTATTATCAACATGGTCCGGGGCAATTCACACAAATAAAGATTGTCATGTTGGATATCGGTGCCCAAAGCCCAATATTTTGATTGAATGCAGATCCTGATACATGGTGTTATTGCACATGGAAAGGACTCTCCAAGATGGCAAGCTCGCATAGTGGTGTTGGCTATCTAAAATGACAGCCTTGAGACAGTGTATAAACACCTTACCATGATGTTCCAGCAGATAGTCTGGGTACAGTGCATTATCTGCCAGTGGTGGGGACCATCTATCACTTTTACTGTGCCATTAATTGATTGTTAATGGGTTATGACAATGGTTTACTCCTTAGTGACGCAATGTCATCATCATGTATTTGCACTTGGCAACATGCTAACCTGTTACACAGATGACCATTACTTACACTTTTTTTATTTTATTTATTTATATTTGGATTTATAATGCGCAACAGCTACCCGCAGTGGGTTTCCCGGCGCAAGGGATAGACTGAAGAAGAAATCAGACACATCAACAGCACCATAAATCAGTCAAAGCGGCATGAAGATCATTGACAGAGTATAGTTCTCAGTTTTTGTATGTGCACACATTATTTTGCCCTTAGATTTAGTGAAACAAGTGATTTATATGTTTTCTATTAACTTTGCAGATGACACCCTTCTCCTCTCTAAACCCCTTGCAGTCTGCAAAAATTGCTGGAGTGCTTTCAGTATTTTTGCAAGTTGAGAGGTCTTTACACCTTCTATGCTCATGACCAGCTCAGCTCGTCATGAGGCATGGTGCTCGTGTGCTCATGACGAGCTGAGCTCGTCATGAGCCGTGGAATGCTCACATGTGGGAATAATTCCCCTGCTGTGCTGAACGTTCCACGGAAATGGGTGTGGTCATGACGAGATCAGCTTGTCATGAGCACACAAGCACTGTGCCTCATGACGAGCTGAGCTTGTCATGAGCACAGGGGCGCTGTGCGTGCCCCCGCCTTCCAGCACAGCGGGGGAATTACCCCCGCTGCGAAGGGGTTAAAAATCAATGTGAGCAAGACCAAGTATATGATCTTGAACCCAGGGCACTCTAGTAGGGAAAATCCTACTCTATCTGGAGTAATCCTTGAGCGTGTGCGCAACTTTACATATTATCTAGACATAACCCTCACTGAACAAATGGGATGGCAAACACACATTATGCAGCGCAGACTAAAGTTGGAAAAAACATCAGGAGGATTTATTAAGACGCTGTTGGGTTCCCATTTTCGCCTGTCGCAGCCGGCTCTGCAAATATATAGATTACATGCCCTAGGTATTTTCAAATATGGAGCGGAGCTTTGGGATCATTTGGGTCTACTATGGCTAGCTGCAGTGGAGAATTGGTTTATGCTCCAGCTGGTTGGAGTCCCTGTGAGTACCCCCTTGCTACCCCTAAAGCTGGACTTTAGGTTGAGAAGAATTACAGACAGTGTAGGATTACACCCCTTGCTATTCTAGAGGAGGATCTGGGCAAACCCAGAACTTGAATCTTATAGACAGGGGCTTGAGAAGATGTTATCACTTACTGGTTCTAGCGGCATTCCTTGGCTGAAATTTGTGAAGGGTCCTGCAGGAGATAGGGATGACCAGTTTGTGGTCTACCCAGGAGTGACAGGGTCAGTTTCCAAGTACGATATTAAATCTGCTTACTGACTATATAGGGACTCCCTCTTAAATTTTCGGGTGAGCCATGGTACTCTAAAAGATTCCTTCCTTATAGTCAAGGACTCCTATGAGAAGGAGGACTTCTTTGATGAGATGGAGCCACCCCTGCCCAAACACCTTTACCTGCAGTTTCGATATAGATCCCTGCCCCTTTATGAGTTGACTGTTAAGTTGCCACGTGCACCGAGTAATAGTGATAGTCGGTGCCCAGCATTTGGCACCTCACTCTAGACCATTGAGCATGTACTGTTTTTTTGTTCAAACTACAGGCCAAGCAGGAGGCACTGGCTGGTTATGTAAGAACCTGAGTTTAAGGGATTACAAAGAGGCCCTTAGGAAATTGAGGATGGACTCAAGTAAACCATTGGTATACTCGCTTACTTGTTATTTGTTGGAAGTGGGCCAACTGAGGGCAAATGGCACGTGCTGATTCTGATAATGAGGGAGCGGGTACCCTCGCGTAGTGTCTTTACATCCACCCCATGAACAAATAATACCAATGCCACATGTTACTTAGCTGTGTCACATTTAATGGGAATAATGTGTTGATCTAAAGATTCATTGTCTTGCCTCAAGCTTCCCTTTGCGAAGAATGTATATTACTGTTCAGTCATTGATTAATTATTAATGTAAGTATGATCGCATCGATATAACAAACTTGATCATTGCATGTTTGGGTGATATTTTAATCATCTGGTTTTACAACCTTTTTAATGTTTTAGAATGTTATCTGTTTTATGTGCTTTTATGGCCTGGTATTGAAATAAATATTTTCGAATGATTGGTTACCTATAGTTATACAAATATATATAGAATATGTAAATCTGCCCGACTTCATCTTGAAAAGTAAACGTTGCATTTCTCCTTGCTGTGCATAACTATTTCTTCATTTATTTAAGTGAACAGTGGTTCTGCCACCAAATTGCTTTAGAAAGCATAGAACATATGTGTAAAAATTGTCCATATAATAAGTGGAGACTTTCATTGAATGAAAATTATCAGAGCAAGTCCAAACTAAAGAAACTATACCAAAAATTACTCATATACTCCTGAATGTTTAGAATTGTATAACAAAATCATAAACATTGTATACTCAATTGAGAACAGGACATTTATATACACACAGATATATAGTGTACAATTAAACTTATTAACAAATTAAAGAAGTGAAAAAAAATGTGTTTACATATCACAACACAACTTAGACATAACCAATAAACATATATCGAAAAAACACATTTGAACACAGTGTGAGGTACATGAAAAGTGTGATTTAACATGACCAGCAATCAATCCTGTTATTCTCCATTGGTCTAGTTGATCAATAACACTTTGAGTATGCGTCAACGCTTCAACCCCTGGGTGTTAGTGTGATTGTGAAACGTATCTGATGGGGGTCTCCTTCAGGACTAAATACAATGCCTGTTTAAGAAAAAATATACTATTTAGAAATTGTATTGGGTTTGGACAGTATAATAATATGTGGAGAGACCAACAGGCATATGGATCAAACCAAAAACCGGTCGCAAACGGGCAGATTCTCAGAATCCACCCCTTTGCCACCGGCATTTTTGCATTTGGGATGCATCATCCCAAATGCAAAATTCGCAATTTAAGGAATCTCTAAATTGTGTTTCCTTAAATTGCGATTGCATTTAAGGAATCCAAAATTGAGATTCCTTAAATGCAATGAATGCTTGAAAGAAAAAAAATTAGCAATTTCGCTAATAGGAGTAGCAAATTACCATGAAGTTGAACTTGAAAATGCATTTTTCAAAGTTTCATGTTGCGCACAGACATGCCCTTAGGGCATGTGTGTGGGCATCATATGTACAGAGATCAATTTCAGGGGTGCAACAGGGTGTCATTTTGACACCCTTGCACCCTTGAAATTGCATGAGCAATTTGCGAGTTCCTAATCTTCAATTCATTCCTATCGGCCTGTAGGCCCATTGGAATGAATGGGACAGCATTCCTTAATTGTGACTAGCAATTTGCGAGTAGCAATTAAGGAATGTTTAGGAATCGCTATTTTTATAGCGATTCCTACTTGCACAGGCTTTTGCGGATCCTAAATAACGATTCCTTAAAAATTGCTATTTAGGAATCGCAAAAGCCTATGTTGATGCAAGTGCCAGTATGTGTCTCCGTTCACCTTTAGATAGGGTTCCACCTTGATATCAGAATAATGAAAATTACATACAGCATGGCAGCTTGTAAAAAGGAGGAGGTTAACCTGTCAAAAATAAATTATGGTGACCATCAACGACAGTGTTCAATAAGAAAAATCATAAGAATTTATATGTTCTACTCTGCATATCATTAGCGTTAGTTGCCAGTTTCATCTGTGGCGATGGTGTTTGCGGCTGCTATCACAGGAAAACTGGTGATATCAGCTGTTAGCACCAGCTTGTGAATAGGGCGATCAATCTATCGCCACTTTGGCTGCGATAAAGTGCAGCTGATGCAGCAAGGTACAGAAGATTTTGTGTGTACCCCATTCAGATCAAGATATTGGGGGCATTACCTGGACACAGGATTTGGCGCATCGTGTATACCGCTGTTTGGTCCCATCACCGCGGCTGCACTTGGACATCAGCGCAGCGCGGTCGCCCAGGGGGAGTGCAATTCCCGTGAGCCTTTGCGGCGGAAGCCGCCGCCGCCTACATCACGCCCGGAGGCGCTTAAAAATGAGGAGAGCCCCTGCGTTGCGGGATCGCACGCAGGTCGCGCTGGGTTAAGCCCGGGACAAGGGCGGTACCGTCTGTGGCCGTCAGAGGCCAGAGGAGGCTTGGCTGGGCCACCCCTCTAATCACAAACTCGGACATAAAGTAAGCTGAGTGTTTCACTTATGACTTTTGAATTATAGACCTTGTTGAACGCCTCAAGTTCTGAGGGGGATACCCTAGATTGCTTAGAGGGTATACTACACATTGATGGGAGGGTTTGTGCCAGCTATAGCCTTTTTATATGCAATATTGTAGTAGGGCTATGACGTCCAACCTGAGCAGTGTAGGGCAGAAGGCAGGGAGGGGAGGGAGTGTGGTAGGCACCTTGGATGCCTTTTTAGTTAGAGATGGTTCGGTGCTTCAGCATGAAATAATGCTAACAGAAAAAAGGCTGTCGCTAAGAGTCAACGCAGCACAGAAAAGATCTTCAATGGGTAGCATTCAATTAGCCAAATCACCAGTCATAGCGGCTCAACCCATAAGCCTCTTAAGTATCGATCCCGCTGAGCAGTTATAGGGGAAATGGGGTAAGTAGTGCCAAGTCCAATAATGGACTCAAGATTTGGTCATAACTCTCGGTCACCGGAGTCACCCACTCCCCTGGAAGGTATTGTAATCGACAAATTAGAAGATAGGAATTTAGTACCCTCTACCCTACAGAATCTGGTTAGACCCCCGGTTCAAACC
This sequence comes from Lissotriton vulgaris, assembly GCF_964263255.1. Classification (NCBI taxonomy): domain Eukaryota; kingdom Metazoa; phylum Chordata; class Amphibia; order Caudata; family Salamandridae; genus Lissotriton; species Lissotriton vulgaris. Next base: position 1,053,796,673 of record NC_141691.1, on the reverse strand, counting down.
TCAACATCAGCCATTGCCAAAACCCTTCCCCTCACAGATAAAGGGGAAGCTTGTGATACCAGGTCAACCAGGCCGAAAAGGCCGGCCCGGGAATGTATTGGTGTCAGTGGAGGATTGGGTGAGCCCTTAGCAAAGCGGACAAGGGGTGGCCTAGCAACACGTTCTCAGAATAAGACCAAAGGGAAAAGTAAAATTGAGAAGGTGAAAACTTCAGGTACTGCCGATGTTGGGGAGGCCTGGGACCAGGACCAGATCACAATTGTTGATGCTAATGATTCATGTAACCCAGGGGGTAATCAGGCCTTCTGGGAGTGCATTTAGTCATTGATATCATCTATCATCGCTCCATTTTGGGTCAAGCTTGAGGCCATTGACGATAAAGTCACAAGTTTGGCAAGGGGGAGCCAATGTACCCATTATCCAGCCAGGGAGTATAGTGACAGGTGAGATTCGGGGTAAGCCGAAAACTATCATAGCTACTAACAATCTGATCGCAAGAAAATCTGCTCCCTATCATCCAGAGGTGGATGGGAGCTCGTACTCTGGTGGTCAGACACTGCTACCTGGTAAATTACAGCAAGACCTAGTACAGCAAACTCACCAATATCCTCCGAGTGTACAACCTCTGCAAACCCCAAGCAGCATGCCTGGGACGGTGAAAGTCCCCACATTAGGGCAAGGTATTGGTCAGGTCAGACAAGCCCACAAGACTAGTTTGAAGCCAGCCCATGACCGTCCTGAAGGCTTCAGAAGCGGTCGCTCCCCACGCAGCTCCCAGCACTGTTGCGGTATCCTAGCGCTTTGCACCGCCAGACCGCCTACTTGCATTGCCTTTGTTACCTGCTTGCCATTTGTGATTGTATCGTTGCGCTTTGTTTGTTAAACGCGCGTTGGTGCCGGCCTGCTGCTCGATTTAAATATTGATCGTAGCGCTATGTTTGGAAATCGCGCTTCTAACAGCATTGTGTAGTGATTGGCTGCCTTAAGCTGTATAGTTCACTTTGTGCATTGCGTTCATAGAAGGCTGGATTTAGATCTGTGCATAGCGTATATTTTGCCTTGTGCCCAAATCCAGTTTCGCTTTTGGCCTGCAGCCATTTTGTAGTTTGTTGTTGTGCCTCCCTCCCCGGACCTCAACCCCGAAACCGCCTCCCAGCTGCTCCTCCCTCGCCCCTCCCCCCTCCACTATCTACATATGACAGATGCTTTTGCGCGCAGCGTTCACGTGCAGCGAACGCGCCCTATGCACGCCGAAGGTGCGCCAAAGGTAAGCCCATCTACGCCCGTCCGCGCCTGGATCGTGCCCAGCCCCCGACCCCCTGGTCCTCGCAAATCCCAGCCCACCCGCATAATGTATGATGCCGATTCCCTCTCAGCACTCAACCCCGGCCGACACCAAGACTGCTACCACGCCGCCTCAGGACACACCCATGGACCTTTCACCTGCCACTCCTGCAAGCTCGACTGCATCAGGACCCACACTAAAACCACAGAATCCAAACAGAGCCCCGACACTAACTACCTGAAGTGCATCCTACTCAACACCCGCTCGGTCCACAGACACGCCATTGAACTTTGGAACCTTCTCGACACCACTTCGCCGGACGTCGCCTTCCTTACAGAAACCTGGATGAACGCCTCATCAGCGCCCGACATCGCCATAGCCATCCCGGACGACTACAAGATCATCCGAAAAGACCGCTTCAACCAAACAGGAGGAGGCATCGCCATCGTCCATAAGAACACCATCCGCATCACAACCAGCTCCGAAGATAACCTCGCTAACGCCGAACACCTTCACTTTCAGATCCACACCAACCCCAAGACCACACTCAGAGGCACCCTCATCTACAGACCACCAGGACCCTGCACAAAATTCAGTGAAGACATCACTGACTTCATCAGCCCACATGCCTTCACCTCCGAGAACTACACTCTACTAGGAGACCTCATCTTCCATCTGGAAAAGAAAAACGACAGCAACACCACCTCCCTTGTTGACAACCTGAACAACCTCGGACTCAAACAACTTGTCGACACCCCCACTTACCTTGCCGGTCACAAGCTCGACCCTATCTTCACCTCCAGCAAGCACATTTCCTTCGATCACACCACAGCCCTCCACTGGACGGACCACAGCTATGGTCACTTCAGCTACAAAAAGACCACGACCCACAACCCCCCACATCCTATTCCTCGAAGAAACTGGAACAAAATCACCACCGAACAGCTCTTCATCTCGCTCCACCAAAACCCCCCTGCCATATCATCGAACCCAAACCAAGCAGCCACCAACCTCACACAATGGATCACCCACAGCGCCGACGAACTAGCACCCTTGAAGAACCATCCTTTCAAGCAAAGTAGCAAAAAAGCTCCCTGGTTCAACAATGACCTCAAGAAATCCAAGAAGATCTGTCAGACTCACGAGAAAGCCTGGAGAAAAAACTCAACCTCTGACAACCTAGCCACCTTCAAGAATGCCACCCGCAAATACCACCAACTGATCCGATCCACCAAGAAATCAGCATTCATGGCCGACTTGACAACAATGCCCATAACAGCAAGGAACTATTCATCATCGTCAAAGAATTTACCAACCCCACCGCTGGCATCAACGACATCACTCCCTCCCAAGAACTCTGCAACTCTCTATCCTCATTCTTCTACAGCAAAATCGCAGATATACATAACAGCTTTGAAAACCATTCCGAAGACCAGTCCTCCCCACCCACCTCCGAACCAAAATCGCATTCCAACAACCTGCGTGCCTGGAACCCAATCACCACTGAAGACACCATCCGCCTTATGAACTCCATCCACTCAGGATCGCCAACTGATCCATGCCCCCACCACATTTTCAACAAAGTAGATTCCATCATCGCACCCCATCTCCGCGATGTCATCAACTGCTCCTTCAACTCTGCCACCTTCCCGGAAAGCTGGAAACATGCCGAACTCAGCGCCCTTCTGAAGAAACCCACAGCAGATCCCACTGAACTTAAGAACTACCGCCCCATCTCGCTCCTCCCATTCCCTGCCAAAGTCATTGAGAAAGCCGTCAACAGTCAGCTCGCCGCCTTCCTCGAATCAAACAAATCCCTCGACCCCTCACAGTCCGGCTTCCGAGCCAAACACAGCACCGAAACCGCCCTCATCGCAGCAACAGACGACATTCGAACACTACTGGACAACGGAGAAACAGTCGCCCTCATCCTACTCGGCCTCTCGCAGCCTTTGACACAGTCTGTCATAGCACTCTCATACAACGCCTTAGCAACATCGGAATACAAGGGAAAGCATTGGACTGGATCATCTCGCTCCTCGCCGGAAGAACCCAGAGAGTCCGCCTCCCCCCTTTTAGATCTGAGGCCACCGAAGTCATCTGCGGCGTACCACAAGGATCATCACTCAGTCCCACCCTCTTCAACGTATACATGAGTCCCCTCGCATCCATAGCACGCCAACACAACCTCAACATTATCTCCTACGCAGACGACACCCAGCTGATCCTATCCCTCACTAATGACCCAAACACCGCCAAAACCAACCTTCACGAAGGGATGAAAGACGTAGCCAAGTGGATGAAGAACAGCCGCCTAAAACTGAACTCAGACAAAATGGAAGTCCTCATCTTAGGATCATCCCCCTCTGCCTGGGACAACTCTTGGTGGCCACCAGCCCTGGGAATGGCACCAAGACCTACGGATCACGCACGCAACCTGGGATTCATCCTGGACTCCTCCCTCTCGATGACCAGACAAGCCAACGCCGTCTCATCATCTTGCCTCAACACGCGACTGTCCTTCTACTCCCCCTCCCGCCAACTACGATCGTCCAATCAAGCCCTCGCCGCTATTCCACGCATCAATAAATCCACTATGGGGGGAAGATCCTTCTCCTACCTAGCGGCCAAAACCTGGAATTCTCTCCCCACCAACCTCCGCCTTACACAAAACCACCTCGCCTTCAGAAAGCAACTAAAAACTTGCTTATTCGACAAGTAAAGCACCCCCACTCCATAAAGCGCCGTGAGACCCTCTGGGTGAGTAGCGCGCTATACAAATATCCGAACTTGAACTTGAACTTATTATCGACCTACCACCAGCTGCAGGTCCCTTGGTTGTAGTCCTGGCAGGTGTTCCTCCATTGAGACCAGACCAAGTTGAAACTTGGTCTCAGCTAAAAGATAAATCAGTGGATTGGCTCACTAAACATAAAGGCTTTAGTCCATTTCTATCCAATAATATTATGATGGTACGTAGAGTGGCATGGCTTGGCAATTCCAAGAAAACGATAAAGGGGGACTGTGTTATTGTTAATTTTAGAAGACCAGAATTTGCCCAAACAACCCTTGAAGCACAAGATTATTCCTCAATTACTACCTGTATCGCAGCTTTACCTTTGGGCTACTTTTACAGGCCCGCTGCGAGACTACAAGGGGGGATTATTCCCTCTATCCCACTTTTTAACAGTGTTGAGGCTCTGTCAAATTTAGATGATCAGGGTTGATTGCAGGATAGGGACCTCCTTGTGGCACGGAAGCCTGCAGCGGGGCTGTTGATAGACGGGAACTCCCTGGACATGGTGCCTAAAAATGAAGAAGAGGTCATATGCCAGTTAGGACAGCCAAACCCGGTCAATATAGTAGCCTTGGAAATAGAACATACAGGGCATACTGTATTTGAGAATAAGATAGAGATTCTATCGTGGAATATTGCCGGGCTGCGGTTGAAAAGAGGGGATTTCAACTGGGAGGCATTTCTGTTGAAGCACCATATTATTGCTTTACAGGAAACTTGGGACGCCAGAGATCCTTACAATTTGGATGGGTACCACTCTTTTAGCAAAAATGCTGAACCATCTGTAATGGGGAGATCGAGGGGGGGTCTTTTGTTATTATTTAGCTTCAAATTATTGTACAGACCTGAGCTGGTGGCGACTAGTCCCCCAAATATCTTAGCTGTTAAACTTGTTGGTGAAAACTTACCTGTAATGTTGGTGGTAAATTTTTATAATTCTTTTACTAGGAGAGATGAACTGGACCACTTAAGAGCATTATCTGTTTTTTGGGATGATTATGATGTAAATAATGATATGTCCTACCATCTTTTAATTCTTGGCGATTTTAATATTCATGTTTGTCATCTTAATTGCTTACAAGGTATTGAGCACGAATATTGTCCGCAGGGGGTTACCCATTTTGAGCATACAAAGAGCAGGACATGTCTGGAGAGTCTTTTATCTGCTCATAATTTGTTTTGCCCATCACAAGTAGAAATCCTGTGCCCTGTCCCAACTTATATAGGCCAAGGTCACCAAAATATTATTGATTACATCTTAGTATCATGCCATTGATGGAATTAATAGGCTCTTTTTGTGTCTCACAGAATGCTCTGAGCGACCATAATCCCCTCACGATGGACATTAAAATTAAGGCCCATAAAAATGAGACGCCATTGGCACTTATTTCAAATTCTAACATTGCCACCATATGTCAGGGGCGTAGGTTGAGATGGGAGGCAATTACCCCAGCTGACTTCTTAGATAACCTGTATAATAGTAATTCTGAGGATTTGAGCTTATGTCTCAACGCGGACTCCGAGCCATTGGTAATCCTTGGTGCCTTTGACTGTATTACAAAACAGGTAGCGGTAAATTTGACTCAGCAAGGTAAACCAAGGCCCAAGAAATTTTAAAACTGGTTTGACCAAGCTTGTATTACTGCACACAAGGCACTTTTGGAGGCGTTAAAAGAGTCTGGCAGGGGCACAAGGAAGATAGTAGAGGCCAGAAGAGATTATAAAAAAGCAACAAAAGTAAGAAAAACCCAGTTGAAAGAAATGGCTTGGGATGAATTGAGCCAAGCGAGTGTTCTGGCAAGTAGTACCCATTTCTGGAAAGTGATCAATAGCCCACCATTTGATGAGACAGATAACACAATTAAAGACTGTCTCATCCTCCCAGAAAGGCAGGTGGAACACTTTAGCGGCCTGTACTCTGAGTCCAGTCAATAACCGATCAGTCCTCGCGGGGAATGTTTACAGGCCCCAAAAATTATTTTTACTGAGGAAGAAGTATTGGAGGCAATTGTGTGCATGTCAAAGGGGAAAGCACAGGGCCAGACGGGGTGCCTGCTGATTTATACAGGGCCAACCCTAGTTTATGGGCAAAGATTATAACTTCTATTTTTAATGCAGCCACTAAAGCCGGCCTACCAACGTCCAACGGTAAAGCAGTTATAGTCCCAATATTTAAAAAGGGCTCAAGAGAAGATCCGGCCTGTTATAGGTCATCTCGCTCTTGGATTCAGATGCAAAGATTATGGGAAAAGCCGCATTAGCCCGCTTGACAGATTGGCTGGACAAAAACTCTGTTGTCTCGGACCTACAGTATGCGTTCAGACAGGGAAGGGGTACAATGGGCCAATGCCTTAATTTACATCTGGTTATAGGGAAGTACACGGTTGCAAAGCAGGGGGATATACATCTAGCTTTTATGGATTTGTCCACTGCTTTCGACCTTGTGAACAGGGATAAGCTCTGGGCTTCCCTATGTGGCATGGGGCTGGACCCTGTATTGATATCTTTTCTGGCTTATATCCATAAGAATACTACGGCAGTGGTCCGATATAATGAGAACGGGAGTCTGACAGATGCTTGGCCAGTTAAGCGAGGGGTAAGGCAAGGATGTATCCTTGCACCCGTGTTGTTTACGCTTTACATTAATAACTTGGGAGATCAATTAATTTCATCTTGTAAAGATATCCCAAAAGCTCAAAAATGATCCCCGCATTGTTATATGCAGACAATGCAGTTTTAGTGGCACAAACGGCAAGAGGGTTACAATTGCTTTTAGATTGGATTATTAATGTTATGGATTCTCTAGACTTGGTAACTAATTTTAAAAAGTCACACTCTATGTCAATAGAAGGGGGACGGGTAAAAAAGGCAAAATTTCTCTGCAAAGGGCAGGAGCTCATTAAAGTCCCAGCTTTCCCATACTTAGGGATTCTTATTGATGATATAAGGTCATGGGTCTTGCAGCGCGCCCATAAAAAGAATACTCTTGCTAGGGCGTCGGGGGCTTTGTTAGGGTTTGCAAAGCGATTAGGTTGTAAACCACTCCCGGCCCTCATGAAAATTTATAATGCAAAGTGTGTTCCAATGGTCCTATATGGGAGCGAGGTATGGGGTTACACAGACACCAGTGAAATCCAAACAGCAGAAAATGTTTTCCTAAGAAAGGTGTTGTCGCTCCCTTTTTTTCTGCTGCTACTTTTAATATTCATGAGGACCTTGGGACTGGCTATATTTCAGATCAGATCGCTGTTGGCCCTTTAATAGGTTGGTTGAGAATCTGGGCACAGCAGCCACCAAACCTAAACCACTTAATTATTCAAGATTGTATGTCCTTAGACAGAGCCCTTGCTATCCCGTGGATCTGTTATATTAAGACTCAAATGGATTCACTACATAACCCTGATCTGTTCACGACCCCCAGTGCATTAGGTAGGACGGCTATTAAGGCTGTAAAGTCTCAGTTCCTGAACATGGTAATGTTAATGAGGGAGGAAGGTGAATTGGTAAAACCCTCAGTTAGGAGTTTTGTAATGCTGAGTATAGGGAGAAAAATCCAGCCATACTTGACCTATATAAACAAACCATTCCATCTGTTTGTTTTATTGAGGTTCAAGTATAACATGATCCCATGGTTATTATCATTCCTGAAAGGTTTTTGTAAAGAAGGGGCTTTGGGGCCCTGTCCCTGTGATAACTTTTCTGAGCAGAATACTTTACATCTGGTCTATTTCTGCGACTTTTATGTTTCCTTACATAAGAAATTTATTTTGCCATTGTTACGGGGCTGTAACTTTGAGCAAGTTAGACCAGTGATGGCCTACCTGCAACTGCTTGGGTCCTCAGTGGTGTGCTTTGGGGTAGCCAGTAATATTACAGGGGCCATTAGGCGAAGAAACAAAGTACAGCTATAATTGTAACCATCTTCCACCTTTTTAATCGTTATGATTTGTAAATAGAAACTTGTGGTGTAATGATTTACTTGATGAATTATTGGTTTTTAAATGGAGTTCCCAAAAGGCGACAAACTTTTTACCTTGCATATTTGAATGCCAAATGTTTCTTTTTGATGGTGCTATGCTATTTATTTGGCTTATGTTTTATTGACAGTACTTGTTTACTTGTAATATGTTATTAATATTATATGTTGTTTGTAATGGGATTGTTTACTTCATGAAATATTGTCCTGTGCTTTGATGGTTTTAAATGTTAACCAAATACAGCAAATCTTTGACTTTGACAATCACCCCCGTAACAAAGTAAATATATTAATTTTGATTGTGGTGTATTAACCAAAACACACACATTACATGTGGGAAATGCTTTGCACTAACATGTTTGATTAATATATTAATTATTGTAAAACGCATGTTTAATTTATTTTGTGCATTTAAGTGGTATAATAATGCATGTCTGTGTACATTGTGCATTGCGAAGTTCCGAAAACAGCTAAAAACCTGGCTTTTTTAGCCAGATGAGCTCTTCCTGCTCCTCTGGGGCTAATGGACTGGAGGTTCCATTTTGCCTGCCAGCGCTCTGAGACCTTCGGGTGAATTATGCGATATACAAATGCAAAAAAATGGAAAATGGAAATTACATGCTGCTTTTCTGCTTCATTTTAATGGCTTGCAGTGTGATGCTTTTCTGCTAGGTAACAGTTTTAAAGGATAAATATTAGTACTGGTGGTTGGGGGGACAGAAAACACTTATATTCTGTGTATTTACATTTTCTTTTTCTGTTTATCGTAGTTTTGGTTGGTTGCCATTTCCAAAATGACTTCACTTTTCCCGGTTCTGCGCAGTAGAGAAAGCTTACATCATTTTGCTGGGCGACACTCGTCCATGCTATATGCTTCACTGAAAAACTTTGCAACCTCAGCTAACTATGATTCAAGGCCACTTGATATGAATGCTGGTGAAGTGGCTGAAGGCCAAAGTGATAACCGTGAGAACAGCTGAATGTCTGCCAAGGAGGAAAGTGAAATGTCTTCCAAAAGATGACCACGTGGAAGCAGCTGAATCACTGCCAATGAACATTTAAATGCCTGATGATGAACGTGGACAGTCGAACTTGTGTTTATCAGTTTGTCAAACAAAGTTATTCATGGACATCCTGGAAGTTGAGAAATGCATGGACAGTTGAATTTGTATCTGTCAACTTTTTAATCAGGAAGCTACTCATGGACTTCCTGAAAGTTAAACAATACATTGTCAATTAACGGACATCCTGAGAGCTAATAATTGCGATGTCATGACCAATCAGAGAAAGGGAAAACGGAAAGAGTTGAAACATTTGAGGGTAGAGAGCCAGCAAATACAGTATAAATATCAGAGCAAAATTGGGGTTTAATGTCACAGAAGCTGAACTCAGAGAGAGATGCTGATTGCACTGCAGCTGTTTGCAGAGATGCTGGGAGCCTGAAACTATGCCAGAATGCTCACTGATAACCCCTGTAGGATGGAGATCGTTGCGGGACACTAAGCCTGGGTGAGAGATTGCTCCCAAGGAGGCCTGGGTTAGTAAGTATAGTTGGGGTTTAGTGCTGGGTAGGCAGGTTTTAGTGTAGAAATCTTTAGAATGAAATGAATGTGTTTTTAACTATGGTTCGCTGATCTTTTCATGCAGAATTTCTCTTTCAGTTACATGACCAAGGTGTGATGTTTTATTTATAGAATAATGGAATTAATGTGAACCTGAATTTTCTCTTCATGTCTTTTATTAAACAGTGTTCTTGATTTATTTCTTGAATAAATGACAATGCTCGGTGAGAATTAATAATAACAGCATAGATGCTAATTTTCTTTTATGCAAAATAATTATATAACATCTTTTAAATGATTTCAGGTGTTCTTGATTCTTTCTGAGTCAATTAATTATGCAAATCAATGTATTGTTGTAGTGAGGTTAAGCTGGTCTTGACAATCACCATCAACTTGCTCAACTAATTGGTCCATCAACCTAATTAGCGGGGTACATTGATGCATAGATTAGTTTAGTAGGATTATTGAGGCAAACAAATGTTGGTGTTAAATCTGTGCTTTAAAGGTATCCTGTCATAGGAGAGAATTCACTCAACCCTATATATATATATATATATATATATATATATATATATATATATATATATATATATATATATATATATATATATATATATATATATATATATATATATATATATATATATATATATATATATATATATATATATATATATATATATATATATATATGTATAGATAGATATATAGATATATATATATATATAGATATATATATATATATAGATATATATATATATTTTCAAAGGTCTGGGGAAAAGTGTGCGTGACTAGGTGTGTTTTACTTCGGTTTTATGGGCCTCACCGAAGTGACCTGGACCCTGGGTTGGTGATATTTCTGGGTGAGCACTGCATCAGAGCTAACTCGGCGATAAGTCATTGAGAATATGCGCCCCTGTTTTTTGCAAATGATTATTTGACAGTGATTCTCAGCACATGCACGGGATGAGAGGCAAAGGAGGTGAATACTCCTTTTGTGAGATAGGCTGAAGGCCAATATGATGGAGAAATATGGCATTGTATTATCCATGAGAATGTGACAACAACTACAGTGGGAGCACCGTTTTTTGATTGGCCCTTACTCAGTGGGAGCCTATGCAATAGATCACTTGGATGAAATTTCATGTTTAACTATGTGAAGCTGAGTTAGTTAGTTGGAATTCCTGCCTCTCTTCGCATTTGCAGGCAGACATTCCCTTTCTCTTTTCTGAAACTCAATGCTCCTTATCTTTCTGCTCATAGACTTACTCTCTAGAACAAGTATATTTCTCATTTTCTTGATTGGAACCTTCATTTGGTTCTTTTTTTAGTGCTATATTTTCTGACACCAGATACTTAAAAAATAACTCCCTCCTATCCACAACCTTAGCTTAGCATTGGGGAGTTTTCCTTTATGGAAACAGAATTTGACCTTACTTTGCATATACTGTCTTTAATAAGGTGTACTTGCATTTGTGGATTTCAATTGCTTGGATTATATTTACACATGCTGTATTCATGTGACTACTGATTTATGCTTAATTGATTCGATTTGAGATAGTAACTTTACTAATTTGTTAATAAACATTCATGGTTTGCAAATGTATCCTTCTCTGTCATTCCCGTGGGGTAAATTCTGCCTGACTGCTATTGATATATTGCTGAATTTATGATTTTAGCCTCAGTTTCAGATAAAGATCCATCCCAGTGGAGTGGACATAGTGGAGGTCGAGTTTGCACCATGTTTGCAAGGTACAAACACCATCCTTATCTCTCATGCCATCGCCCTAGATTTGCATACACATTACATTTCTCTAAAGTCACTCTGGCCATTATGCATCTGCCTTGGTGCCAGACTCAAGCCATATGCTGAAAAGCAAGGCAGAGGGGGCAAACATACACTTTTTCATACAAATAAATACAATTATGAACTAATATTGATACAAAATTGACATAGTATTCTGGTTCTTTATGCAATCTGTTCTTTCACCTCTTGGATCCACGTTGAATTAACTTAGCTGTCAGCTTCAACACTAACAAGCAACCCTAAGCTTTTAATTAGTGAAACTGCATATCAAAGACCAGTTATAGTTGATTTTGTCAGCCTAAGATTAGTAATATTTAAAACTCTGTAAAGCAGCAGACTTTATAGTACTGCTGGAAAGTAAAGTTCTTTGTGATGCATAGCAGATTTGAACCATTTATTTGACCAGTGAAATTATCTTCTGTTGAAGCATATTTTATTTGACATTGATACAGTGCTAAAAGATTCATCCTATGCAGCTTGCACATGGAAATTCATGCATGACTACACTAATGGATTTGTGTGAGAAGAGCTCATCAAGCACCACCCACTTCACCAGCAGGCAAAGATCGGATCTTGCTGCTCCACTGACCATGCCCTGTCCTTTATAGGTCTCGGCTCTAGATGGCGTGCATCTGATGTCTCGAACCTAGACAGACTGTATCTACTGTTGTGGGCTTCAGCCCTCCCCCTGTAGGCTTCCCATTAACTGGCACCATTGTCGCTCCATTTGTTGTTCTCCCCATTTGTTAAGGGCATACATATGTCATGATTCTTCCAGTGTTTAACCCTCCCAAAGTGCTCTTCCCAAATACTTTTAAGCATCTGCAGCGTCCATTCTCATCCATTTTGGAGCCACTCTTGAATGTTTTTAAACGGTGAAAGGTCTGCTAGACATTAGGAATGCCGATGTGTTCATTAGTAATGAGCACCATTTAAAAAAAAAAACACAAATCATGTACCACTGCCTGGCTCCTGTTTGCCCCAGCCACCTACACCACCACCTCCTATGCCAGGGGACCTGCAAACCCCCAGAATTTCCCCATCCGATTGTCCCAGTACAGTAAGAGCTGGACTTTTCTTTACTTACCTTCTAAATAAAGACATAATATATGCTGGCAGTGTAAGAGCAATATATATTGCATTGTACTGTTACATTTTGTTGTAATTGAGCACAGCGAGGCTGGCAAGAGTCCAAGTATTAACTTTACTTTTTTTACAGCGAGCCACCAGACGACGCATCCAGGACAGGAACACGCCATCAACTGCCATTCTCACCAGTCTACCCTTGAGCCTGGAGCCCGGGGTACCTGATTATTCCAAACAGACCCTGGTACAACTAAATTAAGATATTTATCCCTTTGTGAGCTACATAAACCTTTCCATATATCACAACCTTCATAGCATACCGCTTAGTGATCAGGTGGTAAAAGCTCCCTAGTGGGCCTTACCTTGTTAAACAGCATTTGAGTGATCATGATGATCCTGCCCCTGAATCTACCAACAGTATCAGCTTTTCTTCACCCACCATATTTTCAACATACGAATCAACTCGCAATTCAGGATTCCCCACCATAATTTCATCACTTTGCACCACTAAGACCATATTCCTCAAATCTATGAATAAATATGTCTTGTCTTCACTATGGGTACCTAGGGCCTGTATGGTGAGAGTGTCCCCTTATGGACTGCAGCGCTCTAAGTTGGATAAGGTAAAACATTACTCCCAGTCTACCATCGCAGACTGGAGGGCAGTTTTAAACCTGCTAACTCAACTTTGCCATTTAAGGTACTACCAAAGTCTAGTCCTACATTTTTAATATATATAAAAGTCAGACCAAAGGTAGGCATTTTGAGCCTTAAGGTAGGGTGTTGTATATTTAAAAAAAAATTGAACATGTACTTTTACATGTTCCAGCAATAAAAACCCTAAATTTCCATTTTCACTGTGAAAAGGTTAGTAGCCCGCTGGCAAGTGCAGAGTTGCAGGCTGACAGTTTAGCCCTGCTAACTTCTGAATTGGACTACTACAGCTGGTACTGTAAGGTATCAAACACATCAGTGCATTAGGGTAAATGGTTAAATCAAATTTAATGTCACTGGTGGGCAAAGTGCAAGTTTAGAAGTTGCCACTTTGGTTGCCCAAGGTTTCCAGTGCCCAAATATAGTTGCACACAAAGACTGTCTGCACAGATAGTCTTTTGCCCTCCTGAGGAGATGTATGAACTATTCCCAGTAGCAGACACAATAGTGGCCTGCCATTGGAAGAGGTGTTAGCGCTCTCAGGTAGGAAGCCCCATAGGTTGCTAGCTCAAAAGGCAAGTTTCAAAGGAGAAGCTACATTTGAAGGGCAAATGATGAGCACATATTGTTAGGGTAGAAAGGCTGACAGCAGGGACAGAGGGGGGTAGCCAGTTGCCAAACTGGTTTTCCCTTGGGCATGTAACACACAGGTAGCCACACCCCAGGAGTAGGCTAGTGAGCACTACAGACCAAGAGAGGAGTTCTGCCATCTTTAAAGTGGTCAGACTAGAGACTTCTAGGATAGATATTTACCACAACTCACACAAAGTTGTCTTCAGGCAGGAGGGAACCTGGTAGCTCACTGGCTAGTGACTGTGCCCTCCCCTGAATGAATTTTCTAGGCATAAAACGGACACCCCTGGCACCCAGAATCTTCGGACTGGAGAATATTGCATATGAAGGAGAACCCTGCTGCACCAATCAATCGGTAAAGAAGGGCTGTACCGATGTGCACTGCACCTGATTAACCTGGTGGCTAGCAAAGGGACAGTGTCTGCTGTGTCCTTCTAGTGGAGAAGTCAACTCCTGAGTCCAGCAGAAGCAAGAGTCTCCCTGGGTCAGTTGGCTGACCTCATTCACAACACAGGGCCACAGCAGTTAAAGAATCCTGTTTGGGAGAGTTGGTAACCCATAATCTCAAATCACCGCTCCTCGCAGTCGGGGTTCCCGAAGGGGCCAAGACCCACTGCTCAAAAGTTGTTCCTGAGTCTTCTGAAACTGAGAATGCCACCTCGAACCTTTGTAAAGGTTTAACAGTCAAAGTGGCTGAGCCAAATTAAAGCTTCCTTGTAGAGTGCATGCCAGTGGTTGTAGCCCATACGGAGTTATCTTTCCCTACTACCATTAATTCCTTAGAGCAACCACAGGATGTAGATCAAGTGGACATCCCCCAACCATTGGTCCCCCCCAGTTAATCTTGAGGAGTCGCTGTCAACCCCAGTACTCCCAAGTGATCCTGGGTTCACTGAGCCAGTCCCTTGTGTTCCTGGTTTCAAAATTATGAGCTGGAATATTGCCGGTTGGCGACAGAAGGTGTCGTCTCTTGGTTGGAGGGAATCCATTTCCAAGTTTGACATCCTCTGCCTACAAGAGACTTGGTCTACAACAGAGATCCACTTTGATGGCTTTGTGTCCTAAAACTGTCTAGCGCTAAAGTCCACTATGGGTAGGGCAAAAGGTGGGCTCGTAATTTTATTGTCTGTTAACTTTCCAGTACGTGTGAAATCCCATTCTACCGTAGGATCTCATTCGCAAATACTATGGTTGGAACAAAGAGGGGGCCGTGATACTCTGTTAATTAATCACTACAACAATATTTTTGACCCCACGAGTACTTGTGTTGTAAATGATCTTGAGACAGCTGTCAAGAAAATTTGTAGGGATATACATAATCCTTATGACATTGTTTGGGGAGGGGATTTTAATATTCGAACTTGTCCCTACTCATTTACAAATGTATGTGGTTTTGACGGGGCCAATTTAGAGGACCGGGCTCATTTTATCCATACATCTTATGGCAACTCCCTTAATACCCTTTTGCTTAATTTTGATTTGTTAATCCTTCAACCTGCTGAGGATACAGATGGTAATATTGTACCAACCTTTGTAGGGAGGAACTCAGCCTCCGTTATTGATCATTTGCTGATTTCTGTACATATTGCCCCACTCTGTGCTGTTCCTAATATTTTTGATTTTTGGCCTCAGTGATCATAATGCCATTACCATGTCGACTTCTATCTGGGGAACTATGCCTACATTTAAGCGTAGGATTGTTGATGAAATTACCCCTTGTAGGCAAAATGGTATTAGGATCAATAGGTGTGGCGAAAACTCTGATAACTTGCTGCGGAAAATAATGGGAGCTGGCTCTGAAGAGCTGCTCCGCTGTCTTGATGACGATGCTGCCCCATGGTGCATTATCGCCGAATTTGAAAAACTCAGCGATATAATTAAAAAGTCCCTCACCATTACTAAGGTTAAATCTAAGAGGGCAACTGTAGGTTGGTTCGACAGAGCCTGCACGGACTCATTACAAGAATTAAAGAGGGCACTTTCAAGCCACCCTAGAGACAGGGAAGCCGTAACACTTCTTAGGGCAACCTACAAACTCCATTTGACTCGTAGAAAACAGGAGCTTAGGGAGCAAGCGTGGGACAACTTGACTAAAGCGGCGGAGCTGCGAGACAGCAAGTTATTCTGGAGTACCGTTAACAGCCCATTCCTCCAAAAGGAGGAATTCCCAGTTTTAACAGCTCAGGTCAGTGAGGATAACTGGGTCCAATATTTTACAGGAATTTTCGATCCGGCCAGGGAGGACCATGTTAGTTTAAGTGTCGATATTATAGGATCTAAACTACCTCTGGAGATTACACTACTAGAAGTTGATAACGCTATCCGTAACAGCAAGGGGGGGAAGGCCCCAGGACCGGACGGCGTTCCGGTCGACCTGTATAAAACTGATTTAGCGCTATGGAGCCCCCTCCTGACCCAGGTCTTTAATGCCTCCGTTAACGATAGTACACCTTCTACGTGGAGTGAATCCATAATTTTGCAGATTTATAAGAAGGGAGATAGAGGAGAGGCCAAGAGCTACCGCCCTATCTCCCTTCTGGATTCTTCGTTGAAAATTATGAGCAGGGTCTTACTGTTATGTCTGGAGGAATGGGCTGAAGCTAACAATATCCTTGCGGACTCCCAATATGGTTTTCGGAAGGGTCTCGGCACTATTGAGCAGTGTATTAATCTAGAGCTTATCATCGGGAAATACACCGAGGCTAAACAGGGCTCTTTATTTCTCTGCTTCGCAGACCTCTCTAGTGCCTTTGAACTGGTGGATCATACTCTTTTGTGGTCCACCTTACTAGAAATGGGAGCCCCGGTGGCAATTATTTACGTCCTGGCCAGACTATACAACAAGTTGTCAGCACAGATTCGCTTTGGCCAAGCGGGGGAATGCACAAAGAAGATCAAGGTCAAATCCAGCATCAGGCAAGGTTGTGTTTTAGCCCCGTTACTTTTCTCCCTTTTTATAAATGCTATGGAATCCGACTTGAAGATGGTTCAAGCAGATGCTCCCCAAGTTGAGGGCCAAGCAATCCCGGTACTGCTTTATGCAGACGATACTGTCCTACTCTCGAGAACTCCAATTGGTCTGCAAAAACTAATGAACCATTTCTATGATTTTATTAAGGGGAGGAAATTAAAAATCAATAATTCTAAAACTTTTATCATGACTTGCGGGAAAAAGGTGAAACAGTTCAAACCGTTCCAGTTTAAGGAACATAGAATTGAGGTTGTGGACAAATTCTGCTATCTAGGAATAACTTTCAGCAACAGTGGGTCGTGGGCCCCAGAGCTACTTAACATCAAGGCCAAGATGGGCAAGGGGTCCACAGGAGTTTTTCGTTTTGCTTCTAAACTAGGCAGTCGTCGCATTCCTGATATGTTAAATGTCTACCGGCAGAGATGTGCTTCAGTTGCTCTTTACGGTTCGGGAGTGTGGGGACATTGGAATCAAGGGAACTTGCAAGTAGTTGAAAATACATTCCTAAAGAGACTCCTCTGTCTCCCACCCTCGGCATCCACCGAACTGATTCACAAAGAGGTGGGGTTGGAATACCTGACTGACCTAACAGGATTGAGACCCCTTATGGTCTGGAGGTCAATTTGGGCCAAGGACGAAACAGGATTCACTAGGTGAATAATACAAGACTGTCTTCGACTGGGTAAAGTCCGTCAGATCCCCTGGTTAAAATATGTCTTAACATCTTATAAAGAAATGTTTGATTTGGACGTTTTCAGTGACCCTGTATGTGCAATCAATATATCTAAACAGGAGGTCAAAAGTGTCTTTTTGGGGGACAAATCTATCAATTTAGCCACTTTACAACTCATGTATTTTATATATCTAATAATGTGGAAGGTTTTGGGATGCCTAAGTATTTAAAAGTAATTACCAAACAGTCCCATCAGTTTGTCCTTACAAGGCTGAGATTAGGCATTGTTCATAACCTGGTGGCATGAAAAACCATACGTCAACTCCCTGCCCGTGTGATGGAACCACCAAACAGAGCACGCTGCACTTTATGCTAATTTGCCCTTCGTATTTGCAACTCCGTATTTTTTATCTCAAACCTCTTTTTAAGAAATACTCTGTGTTTACAGTTACAACTGCTATGAGACTCTAATTTGCACTTGATACTTCAGATATCTGTTTTTTACTGCAACCTTTATTCTAAAATCAATGTCCATCAGAAAAAGCCTGGAATTCTAATTTTGCCTTTTGTGTATTAATTGCTGCTATGTCCATTGTATTCCTTCCAATCAAATTGTCTTAAATCTTGCATCATACTGTAACCCTTTTTTAATAATCTTAATGTGTTGTTTTTAATATTCTGTGTGCTTTTATGATTGTTTATTGAATAATCGAATAAAGCTTATGAACTGAGAACTATAGTTGCACACAAAGACTGTCTGCACAGATAGTCTTTTGCCCTCCTGAGGAGATGTATGAACTATTACCAGTAGCAGACACAATAGTGGCCTGCCATTGGAAGAGGTGTTAGCGCTCTCAGGTAGGAAGCCCCATAGGTTGCGAGCTTAAAAGGCAAGTTTCAAAGGAGAAGCTACATTTGAAGGGCAAATGATGAGCACATATTGTTAGGGTAGAATGGCTGGCAGCAGGGACAGAGGGGGGTAGCCAGTTGCCAAACTGGTTTTCCCTTGGGCATGTAACACACAGGTAGCCACACCCCAGGGGTAGGCTAGTGAGCACTACAGACCAAGAGAGGAGTTTTGCCATCTTGAAAGTGGGCAGACTAGAGACTTCTAGGATAGCTATTTACCACAACTCACACAAAGTTGTCTTCAGGCAGGAGGGAACCTGGTAGCTCACTGGCTAGTGACTGTGCCCTCCCCTGAATGAATTTTCTAGGCATAAAAAGGACATTCCTGGCACCCAGAACTCTTTGGACTGGAGAATATTGCATATGAAGGAGAACCCTGCTGCACCAATCAATCGGTAAAGAAGGGCTGTACCGACGTGCACCGCACCTGATTAACCTGGTGCCTAGCAAAGGGACAGTGTCTGCTGTGTCCTTCTAGTGGAGAAGTCAACTTCTGAGTCCAGCAGAAGCAAGAGTCTCCCTGGGTCAGTTGGCTGACCTCATTCACAACACAGGGCCACAGCAGTTAACGAATCCTGTTTGGGAGAGTTGGTAACCCATATTCTCAAATCTCCGCTCCTCGCAGTTGGGCTTCCCAAGGGGCCAAGACCCACTGCTCAAAAGTTGTTCCTGAGTCTTCTGAAACTGAGAATGCCTTGTAATGTCCAGAAGGCAAGTTACTTCCAAAAGAAGGAAGCCACTGAGACAACTGTACTGGGCCATTGGTAGTTCAGAGATGACTGGACTTCTGCCTAGCTCGAGAGGACCCTGGAGACCAGGCTTGCCTCACCAAGTCAGTGGACCGAGTAGTAGCTGAAAGAAGACCCTTGTCAACCACACAACATCTTCAGTCACTGCTGCTGGAAATGAACTGACAACTACTTTTCTGGACAAGTTAACTGCCTCTGTGGACCCTGATGGTCCCCTTGACTGACTCCTTGCCAGAGTCTGGTGCCTAAAGTAACTATTAGTAATCACATCGATACTTACCAAAGTTCCTCTTGAAAATGTTTCTGTGTCAAATGAGTTGAATTTGCCAATGCTTGTTCGTGGTTAAGTAAAATGTTTTGGTTTACTACAAATTCTAACCCCTGTATCTCTCGAACCCTCTGATGGATCTTTTTCATTTTGGTGTCTAAAATTACACAAAAATACAATCTATTTGTATAAATTGTTGAATTTATTATTTGTCCTCTGTATTTATTCTTTAATTGTTTTGGTGCTGCTTCAATGCTTCACACTTATTCCTTTGTGTAAGAGTGACTACTCAGATCCACAGCTACCCAGGGTTGAGTTAAGAAATTCACAAACATGGTGAGGTTGCACATCCACACCATATAATACACCCCATTTCCTCAAAGTTGGCCTAATTTTAAAAGACTTCAAATTAATGAAATTTTGATATAAGCTCAACGTATTCCCTTGTTAGTCTGTAATGTTATTGTTAAAACATTATGTTAAGGTTGTTTCTTGCAAATTAATGATTTGGGCAGAAGTATCTACACCTATGAAAGAAACAAGTCGAAAGAGGAGACCTAGGGCCATATGTATCATAGTTCCGTTTTGCGAATTCCAAATAGCGAATTTTAAGGAATCGCTATTTGGAATTCGCAAAACGGTATGTATGTACAAAATCGCTTTTTTATAGCGATTCCTTACCATTCCTAATTTGCGATTAGCAAATTGCTAATCGCAAATTACCCATTCATTTCTATGGGCCAGGAGGCCCATAGGAATGAAGGGGCAATTTGCGATTAGCAATTTGCTAATCGCAAATTAGGAATTTTTTCAAGGGTGCAGGAGTGTCTCAAGAACACCCTGCTGCACCCCTGAAAAAGACATTTGGGGGCATATGGCGCACATACATGCCCTAAGGGCATGTATGGGCGTCATATGGCACCTTTTGTTTTTTGGAAAAAAGCATTATTAAAATAAATCGCAACTTACCACCAACTAGAAGTTGGTGGTAATTTGCGATTGCTAAATGGCATTTTTTGCATTTTTTTTCTTTGATACATTGCATTTAAGGAATCGCAAAATTTGCGATTCCTTAAGTGCAATGGCAAAATAAGGAATAGCAAATTTTGCGATTCCTTATTTTGATGCAAAAATGTTTGATACATACCATTTAGGTAATTAGCATTCGCAAAGGCCGAAATTCGCAGAATTTCGGCCTTTGCGAATGCTAATTAGCTTGATACATATGGCCCAAAGTCTCCTTTTGTCTGCTAGCACTGAAGGTCATGGGACTGAAACTGCTACTTGCATTACTTATGTGAAATGGGCTGACACCATGCTCACCATTAGTGTTTAATTTGTATTGGTTCCTACTCTGTGGGAACCCATGCAATGTATAAATTAGCTGAAGTTTCATGTTTAATTGTGTGTGTTTAGTTAGTTAGACTCACTTCTGTCCACTTTCAGAAGTGGGTGGCCCTTTCCCTGCTCTTGAATCCCCATGCTCCTTTAACCCTGCTCAGAGAGGTAACTTCTTGATTGAGCACATTTCTTCTTAGACTGTTTGGAACCTTTATTTAGTTCTATTTTAGATATTATATTTGCTGACGCCTGCTTCTTATGAATTCCTAAAGGTGACCCCACGACCTGCACAGACCACACAGTAGAAAACACACACCACCACGGCTGTCTCCCAGGACCCCCAAGAACAACACATGGAATTCCAACGCTGTGTGGGCTGCCAGGTGGAGTTGGCTGATCAGCTGCGGGTGGGTTTCGAGCTTGTGGCAGACAAACTTAATGCCATACGTGGGTGTCTGAGTCCCATCAGGGACCACTTACAGTCCCTAACGGGCACACACTGTCTGCACCATGCTCCACGACAATCCTTGGCTGACATCGCTGGGGCCATCTCTCAGATACAAGAACTGTCTAGTCAGACACCAGCGATGACAGCACAGAGTTGGCACAGAGGTGCAGTACAATTGAGACCAAGGAGCAGATGCAGGCTGGAAGTTTGGCTGCCACGGCTGAACACCAGTGAGATTTAGCTGGGATCTTCCATGCCTTGAAGTTCATCACTCTGCCATTGCTGCCACTGAGCCGGGCCCAGATGACTGCAGCGGGAACTGCAACACACACCTCTCCGACGCCTGATCTGTCAGTGGCACCCAGTGATGCAGCCATTACCCCGCCACACACATCACACACTGAGGAAGTATCAGAGGGCTAAGATGTGGATGGTAATTAGTATGTGAGGGAGGAGGCAGTAGCCTCCATCACCGCCATATGACCTGTCCCTGCCTGGTTCTGCCTATGCATTATGCCCTGGGACAACACCTTCCACAGACCCTCAGAACACTCAGGGACATACAACAGGACCCCGACATGGACTGGAATATCTACACTGGTGGATAATAACACAGCACTGCTGCAGCGGACTGCACTCTCACTCTCCCAAATCACTCACCAATACCCAGTGGACTCTGGTTGGTCTACCACTGGGTTTCCATGTAATGTGGGCTTGGCATGGCCATGTACAGCTCCAGCTCCGGAATGCACCAGAATGTGAATAAAACATTAAAAATCACACAGATGTGTCATGACTATGTTCACTCAAGTGTGAAAGTATGTATGTATGTGTGTATGGCCAATGATTGCACAAGAAGGTACACACATGTAAATGACATCAATGTGCATGATCAACCCTGAGCCACATGGCCAGTTGGATGGTTGTGAAGGTGAGTACTAGCTGTGGCCTCGTTGCACATTAACAAAAATCTTGCTACCCCCCAACGTAGGCACCCATCCATTCTTTGAATAGGGCTGTGTGTAGGAATTACCAAATCGGTAGCAGGCCAGAAGTGGCGTCCTACATCACATGTGTCACCAGAACTTCATGTTGCATACCTACTCACACACATCTGTGTGGACACAATCTGTTTTGATTCATAGCATTGCTCCACATGTTCAGAGGTTGGAAACCATACTCACATTGCTGGAGACACGTAGGTGCACAGGACTGCCAGCATCAATCCCAAACACAGTGTTTGGCTCACAGAGGTGGAGCAGGAAAAAGAGACCCAGCCCCATTGTACTGGCATCACTCAGTCCCTCCCTGTGTAGGGACGATGCTCATTGTGGCACACGATTCGTACATCTAATCAACACTCATCACATTTGGACAGTAGTGAAGTTGCTGATACTTTATTGGAATGTGCGTGTCAGTACGGACAGGGCAAGGGCCACAACATGCAGGGACATGCTTGAGATACTTACACGTACCATGGAACATGTCGAGGTGCAAGACATGGCGGTGCAAAAATGTACACAAATCGTTACGGATGGCAACGGTCTCAGCCCACCTTGCCTTGCTGGACGAGTCATGTGATGTTTGGCATCTGCCCAGTGCACCGTGTCAAGGGACACAAGTCACAGCCCATGGGGTCTGCATAGTGCTGTGCCACCGGACTGGGCCAACTGTCTGCCCTGCTGACAGTGTTCAGGTGGGAGGGTCCAACAAGGTCTCATCTTGTGCTACATTGCCATGTGTGTACTCCCCCCCAGCAGTATGTCCGATTTGTGAACGTTGCCAAACGACACTGCGCTGCCCCGCCCATGGGACTACCTCACCTTGCACAGGTGTGTGTACACACACGTAGTTCCTCGGACATGCATTCTAAGCCCAGACGAAGGCAAACATGTCCACTATTGTGATGGATATGTGAGCATTCCCCACGATGCAACAAGGTGTTGGGACCTGTGCTGTGGGTAACAATCCGATGTGGCTGAAGGAACCTAGTTACTCGTCCATGAATGCAAGCACAGTTTCATGGGCAATGTGCTCCAATAGTACGTTGTTGTCGGGTTCAAGGAACACCAGGGTGACCCAATCCATTAACTGGTTCAGACAGATGCGCTCAGTCCATGCCATTTCCCCAATCCGCAGCACAGCCCAATAGGGTAGCGCCTCTATGTGGTCACTGCAAACAAGGAGTTCTGCAATCTCCCATGCACAACTGCCGGCACATACGCCAAAGATCAGTGCATCCCGTGCTCAGGTATCCTGGGGAGGGAGTTAGAATGTACCCCTTTCTAACTAGTCGAAGAAAAGGGAGAAAGAAACCACGTAAAGGGGGTGAGATTGAAGCGAAGAATCATGAATTTAGCAACAGTAACTCTAGAGATGGATTTTAGATAATTTGCTGGCTTCCCATCCTCTCCTATATAAGGGCGTCCAGCTGAGAGTAGGAAATGAACCAGTTGTAGGGAACCAATAAGATGGAGGTCCTCACCCACTATCGATCTGGGTGCGAGCACACCAGCAGAACAATGTCGCCCATTAGTCCCACTGTAGTGACACCAGTCCTAGCTATAGTGCCTCCGAGTGTCATCGCTCTAGCGGTTGCTTCACTTACAACTGTTCATGTTGTCCCAAGCACTAGTGCTACCGTAGTGAGGCCCGACCGTTGGTAGACTCTATTGCGAGTGAGCCTGTTCTTGAGGTTGATGCAAGCTCTAAATCAGATACCCTGGATGGTGAAGAGGACCTGGCAAGAGGGTTGGATGTTGTAAAAGCTTGTCCTAAAGGGGGCCCTGAATTTATAAATGGGCATCACAAAGAAGAACTTCTTTTCCTCTGTAGAGATGCTGCTAGGCGAGTGCAAGACATTGGATTATTTGTTGAGTGGTGTGGAAGCCTTACTGAAGCAGCAACCACAATCCTTGTCAGTGTAAACCACAAATAGTCACTAAATTAACCTGTGCAAGTTTATATATGCAGCACCCAAACAGTAAGAAAGTGAAAACACAACACTAGAAAAAACCCACATTAATTTAGAAAGATAGAGTACATTTTCAAAAATAAAATGGCACCAAAACAAATTAAATCCAATCAGTAGAACCAGAGTTATGAAAGTGTTCAGTGAAAAATTGTGCTTAAAAAATAAAAGCACCTACCGCTGTATCTGTTTACGTGAGTGTTAGACCTAGCATTATTGGCGTGATTCTCCCTTCCATTTTGTCGGATTGCCTCCTCTATTTTTGATATGTTTTTGCTGGTTAGATGTTTTGGGCACTGTGCCACTGCTATTCAGTGCCACAGTGCAAGTGCTCCCTATGTTAAATTGATGTATAGATTAGTGATTCCATGATTGGGTTATTTGATTTACTTATCAGACCCTAGTACAGTGCACCATGTGTGCTCATGGCTTGTAAATCAAATGCTGCTTGTGTGCTTGCAGCACTGGTTGTGCCACCCACAGAAGCAGCTTGTAAAGTGTGTTTCAGGCCTGCCATTGCAAGGCCAGTGTGCAGTCTGTGACTGCCATGTCGAATTGGCAAGTGGACCCACTTGCCAGTCCCTAAACCTTCCCTTTTCTTCATATCAGACACACCTATGGTAGGCCCAAGGGCAGGGTGAATTGTAAGTATAAGGTAGGACATGCCCTGATGTGTCTAGCATGTCCTAATAGTGAATTACAGCCATTTTCGTTTTTCACTATTGCAAGGCTACCTGTTCTCCAAAGGCCAGAATGGGCAGTTAGATTATTACAACTTATAGTCCTAACTGACGCAGGGAACATGGTAGAAATTCACATTTAGTATGCCTAAACTCAGAATGATAAAATACATCTTTTACTAAAGTTGGTTTTAACATTCTGTGTTTGAAATACCACTTTTAGAAAGTAGGCATTTTCTTGTCTAACTATCCAAAGCCTGCCTCTGCTAGGTTGTGTATTCCAGTCCAAAGATCAAGGCTTGATCCATCACCGTTATTTAGCTCACTGCACCATCCCAGCTCGGAACCTGGCTATAAGCAAATCAGTCTGTCCCTGGCCCAGTGCATCATGGGAACAGGGCAGACTGAACTACCAAGCCAATTCTTCACCAGAAAGGAGACAAGCTACCGGGGACCGGTTTCTGGCATTTCAGCCGTCGTCGGCCCGGCTTTTTTGAATCCTGATGGTGCAGTGAGCAAGGGACTCATGTCTGAGTATACCCTGCCACACCTATAGTGGCCAAAAACGATTCAGAAAAGGGGGTGGTGATGAACAGAGTGTCTGAATTAAGCAGACCACTCTTACCCAGTCCAAAGATCAAGGCTTGATCCATCACCGTTATTTAGCTCACTGCACCATCCCAGCTCAGAACCTGGCTGTATGCAAATCAGTCTGTCCCTGGCCCAGTGCATCATGGGAACAGGGCAGACTAAACTACCAAGCCAATTATTCACCAGAAAGGAGACAAGCTACCGGGGACCGGTTTCTGGCATTTCAGCCGTCGTCGGCCCGGCTTGCTTGAATCCTGATGGTGCAGTGAGCAAGGGACTCATGTCTGAGTATACCCTGCCACACCTATAGTGGCCAAAAACGATTCAGAAAAGGGGGTGGTGATGAACAGAGTGTCTGAATTAAGCAGACCACTCTTACCCAGTCCAAAGATCAAGGCTTGATCCATCACCGTTATTTAGCTCACTGCACCATCCCAGCTCAGAACCTGGCTATATGCAAATCAGTCTGTCCCTGGCCCAGTGCATCATGGGAACAGGGCAGACTAAACTACCAAGCCAATTCTTCACCAGAAAGGAGACAAGCTACCGGGGACCGGTTTCTGGCATTTCAGCCGTCGTCGGCCTGGCTTGCTTGAATCCTGATGGTGCAGTGAGCAAGGGACTCATGTCTGAGTATACCGTGACACACCTATAGTGGCCAAAAACGATTCAGAAAAGGGGGTGGTGATGAACAGAGTGTCTGAATTAAGCAGACCACTCTTACCTAGTCCAAAGATCAAGGCTTGATCCATCACCGTTATTTAGCTCACTGCACCATACCAGCTCAGAACCTGGCTATATGCAAATCAGTCTGTCCCTGGCCCAGTGCATCATGGGAACAGGGCAGACTAAACTTCCAAGCCAATTCTTCACCAGAAAGGAGACAAGCTACCGGGGACGGTTTCTGGCATTTCAGCCGTCGTCGGCCCGGCTTGCTTGAATCCTGATGGTGCAGTGAGCAAGGGACTCATGTCTGAGTATACCCTGCCACACCTATAGTGGCCAAAAACGATTCAGAAAAGGGGGTGGTGATGAACAGAGTGTCTGAATTAAGCAGACCACTCTTACCCAGTCCAAAGATCAAGGCTTGATCCATCACCGTTATTTAGCTCACTGCACCATCCCAGCTCAGAACCTGGCTATATGCAAATCAGTCTGTCCCTGGCCCAGTGCATCATGGGAACAGGGCAGACTAAACTACAAAGCCAATTCTTCACCAGAAAGGAGACAAGCTACCGGGGACCGGTTTCTGGCATTTCAGCCGTCGTCGGCCCGGCTTGCTTGAATCCTGATGGTGCAGTGAGCAAGGGACTCATGTCTGAGTATACCCTGCCACACCTATAGTGGCCAAAAACGATTCAGAAAAGGGGGTGGTTATGAACAGAGTGTCTGAATTAAGCAGACCACTCTTACCCAGTCCAAAGATCAAGGCTTGATCCATCACCGTTATTTAGCTCACTGCACCATCCCAGCTCAGAACCTGGCTATAAGCAAATCAGTCTGTCCCTGGCCCAGTGCATCATGGGAACAGGGCAGACTAAACTACCAAGCCAATTCTTCACCAGAAAGGAGACAAGCTACCGGGGACTGGTTTCTGGCATTTCCGCCATCGTCGGCCCGGCTTGCTTGAATCCTGATGGTGCAGTGAGCAAGGGACTCATGTCTGAGTATACCCTACCACACCTATAGTGGCCAAAAACGATTCAAAAAAGGGGGTGGTGATGAACAGAGTGTCTGAATCAAGCAGACCACTCTTACCCAGTCCAAAGATAAAGGCTTGATCCATCACCGTTATTTAGCTCACTGCACCATCCCAGCTCAGAACCTGGCTATATGCAAATCAGTCTGTCCCTGGCCCAGTGCATCATGGGAACAGGGCAGACTAAACTACCAAGCCAATTCTTCACCAGAAAGGAGACAAGCTACCGGGGACCGGTTTCTGGCATTTCAGCCGTAGTCGGCCTGGCTTGCTTGAATCCTGAGGGTGCATTGAGCAAGGGACTCATGTCTGAGTATACCCTGCCACACCTATAGTGGCAAAAAACGATTCAGAAAAGGGGGTGGTGATGAACAGAGTGTCTGAATTAAGCAGACCACTCTTACCCAGTCCAAAGATCAAGGCTTGATCCATCACCGTTATTTAGCTCACTGCACCATCCCAGCTCAGAACCTGGCTATATGCAAATCAGTCTGTCCCTGGCCCAGTGCATCATGGGAACAGGGCAGACTAAACTACCAAGCCAATTCTTCACCAGAAAGGAGACAAGCTACCGGGGACCGGTTTCTGGCATTTCAGCCGTCGTCGGCCCGGCTTGCTTGAATCCTGATGGTGCAGTGAGCAAGGGACTCATGTCTGAGTATACCCTGCCACACCTATAGTGGCCAAAATGATTCAGAACAGGGGGTGGTGATGAACAGAGTGTCTGAATTAAGCAGACCACTCATACCCAGTCCAAAGATCAAAGCTTGATCCATCACCGTTATTTAGCTCACTGCACCATCCCAGCTCAGAACCTGGCTGTATGCAAATCAGTCTGTCCCTGGCCCAGTGCATCATGGGAACAGGGCAGACTAAACTACCAAGCCAATTCTTCACCAGAAAGCAGACAAGCTACCGGGGACCGGTTTCTGGCATTTCAGCCGTCGTCGGCCCGGCTTGCTTGAATCCTGATGGTGCAGTGAGCAAGGGACTCAAGTCTGAGTATACCCTGCCACACCTATAGTGGCCAAAAACGATTCAGAAAAGGGGGTGGTGATGAACAGAGTGTCTGAATTAAGCAGACCACTCTTACCCAGTCCAAAGATCAAGGCTTGATCCATCACCGTTATTTAGCTCACTGCACCATCCCAGCTCAGAACCTGGCTATATGCAAATCAGTCTGTCCCTGGCCCAGTGCATCATGGGAACAGGGCAGACTAAACTACCAAGCCAATTCTTCACCAGAAAGGAGACAAGCTACCGGGGACCGGTTTCTGGCATTTCAGCCGTCGTCGGGCCGGCTTGCTTGAATCCTGATGGTGCAGTGAGTAAGGGACTCATGTCTGAGTATACCCTGCCACACCTATAGTGGCCAAAAACGATTCAGAAAAGGGGGTGGTGATGAACAGAGTGTCTGAATTAAGCAGACCACTCCTACCCAGTCCAAAGATCAAGGCTTGATCCATCACCGTTATTTAGCTCACTGAACAGTCCCAGCTCAGAACCTGGCTATATGCAAATCAGTCTGTCCCTGGCCCAGTGCATCATGGGAAAAGGGCAGACTAAACTACCAACCCAATTCTTCACCAGAAAGGAGACAAGCTACCGGGGACCGGTTTCTGGCATTTCAGCCGTCGTCGGCCCGGCTTGCTTGAATCCTGATGGTGCAGTGAGCAAGGGACTCATGTCTGAGTATACCCTGCCACACCTATAGTGGTCAAAAACGATTCAGAAAAGGGGGTGGTGATGAACAGAGTGTCTGAATTAAGCAGACCACTCTTACCCAGTCCAAAGATCAAGGCTTGATCCATCACCGTTATTTAGCTCACTGCACCATCCCAGCTCAGAACCTGGCTATATGCAAATCAGTCTGTCCCTGGCCCAGTGCATCATGGGAACAGGGCAGACTAAACTACCAAGCCAATTCTTCACCAGAAAGGAGACAAGCTACCGGGGACCGATTTCTGGCATTTCAGCCATCGTCGGCCCGGCTTGCTTGAATCCTGATGGTGCAGTGAGCAAGGGACTCATGTCTGAGTATACCCTGCCACACCTATAGTGGCCAAAAACGATTCAGAAAAGAGGGTGGTGATGAACAGAGTGTCAGAATTAAGCAGACCACTCTTACCCAGTCCAAAGATCAAGGCTTGATCCATCACCGTTATTTAGCTCACTGCACCATCCCAGCTCAGAACCTGGCTATATGCAAATCAGTCTGTCCCTGGCCCAGTGCATCATGGGAACAGGGCAGACTAAACTACCAAGCCAATTCTTCACCAGAAAGGAGACAAGCTACCGGGGACCGGTTTCTGGCATTTCAGCCATCGTCGGCCCGGCTTGCTTGAATCCTGATGGTGCAGTGAGCAAGTGACTCATGTCTGAGTATACCCTACCACACCTATAGTGGCCAAAAACGATTCAAAAAAGGGGGTGGTGATGAACAGAGTGTCTGAATTAAGCAGACCACTCTTACCCACTCCAAAGATCAAGGCTTGATCCATCACCATTATTTAGCTCACTGCACCATCCCAGCTCAGAACCTGGCTATATGCAAATCAGTCTGTCCCTGGCCCAGTGCATCATGGGAACAGGGCAGACTAAACTACCAAGCCAATTCTTCACCAGAAAGGAGACAAGCTACCCGGGCCGGTTTCTGGCATTTCAGCCATCGTCGGCCCGGCTTGCTTGAATCCTGATGGTGCAGTGAGCAAGGGACTCATGTCTGAGTATACCCTACCACACCTATAGTGGCCAAAAACGATTAAAAAAACGGGGGTGGTGATGAACAGAGTGTCTGAATTAAGCAGACCACTCTTACTCAGTCCAAAGATCAAGGCTTGATCCATCACCATTATTTAGCTCACTGCACCATCCCAGCTCAGAACCTGGCTATATGCAAATCAATCTGTCCCTGGCCCAGTGCATCATGGGAACAGGGCAGACTAAACTACCAAGCCAATTCTTCACCAGAAAGGAGACAAGCTACCGGGGACCGGTTTCTGGCATTTCAGCCGTCGTCGGCCTGGCTTGCTTGAATCCTGATGGTGCAGTGAGCAAGGGACTCATGTCTGAGTATACCGTGACACACCTATAGTGGCCAAAAACGATTCAGAAAAGGGGGTGGTGATGAACAGAGTGTCTGAATTAAGCAGACCACTCTTACCTAGTCCAAAGATCAAGGCTTGATCCATCACCGTTATTTAGCTCACTGCACCATCCCAGCTCAGAACCTGGCTATATGCAAATCAGTCTGTCCCTGGCCCAGTGCATCATGGGAACAGGGCAGACTAAACTTCCAAGCCAATTCTTCACCAGAAAGGAGACAAGCTAGCGGGGACCGGTTTCTGGCATTTCAGCCGTCGTCGGCCCGGCTTGCTTGAATCCTGATGGTGCAGTGAGCAAGGGACTCATGTCTGAGTATACCCTGCCACACCTATAGTGGCCAAAAACGATTCAGAAAAGGGGGTGGTGATGAACAGAGTGTCTGAATTAAGCAGACCACTCTTACCCAGTCCAAAGATCAAGGCTTGATCCATCACCGTTATTTAGCTCACTGCACCATCCCAGCTCAGAACCTGGCTATATGCAAATCAGTCTGTCCCTGGCCCAGTGCATCATGGGAACAGGGCAGACTAAACTACCAAGCCAATTCTTCACCAGAAAGGAGACAAGCTACCGGGGACCGGTTTCTGGCATTTCAGCCGTCGTCGGCCTGGCTTGCTTGAATCCTGATGGTGCAGTGAGCAAGGGACTCATGTCTGAGTATACCCTGCCACACCTATAGTGGCCAAAAACGATTCAGAAAAGGGGGTGGTTATGAACAGAGTGTCTGAATTAAGCAGACCACTCTTACCCAGTCCAAAGATCAAGGCTTGATCCATCACCGTTATTTAGCTCACTGCACCATCCCAGCTCAGAACCTGGCTATAAGCAAATCAGTCTGTCCCTGGCCCAGTGCATCATGGGAACAGGGCAGACTAAACTACCAAGCCAATTCTTCACCAGAAAGGAGACAAGCTACCGGGGACTGGTTTCTGGCATTTCAGCCATCGTCGGCCCGGCTTGCTTGAATCCTGATGGTGCAGTGAGCAAAGGACTCATGTCTGAGTATACCCTACCACACCTATAGTGGCCAAAAACGATTCAAAAAAGGGGGTGGTGATGAACAGAGTGTCTGAATTAAGCAGACCACTCTTACCCAGTCCAAAGATCAAGGCTTGATCCATCAACGTTATTTAGCTCACTGCACCATCCCAGCTCAGGACCTGGCTATATGCAAATCAGTCTGTCCCTGGCCCAGTGCATCATGGGAACAGGGCAGACTAAACTACCAAGCCAATTCTTCACCAGAAAGGAGACAAGCTACCGGGGACCGGTTTCTGGCATTTCAGCCGTAGTCGGCCTGGCTTGCTTGAATCCTGAGGGTGCATTGAGCAAGGGACTCATGTCTGAGTATACCCTGCCACACCTATAGTGGCAAAAAACGATTCAGAAAAGGGGGTGGTGATGAACAGAGTGTCTGAATTAAGCAGACCACTCTTACCCAGTCCAAAGATCAAGGCTTGATCCATCACCGTTATTTAGCTCACTGCACCATCCCAGCTCAGAACCTGGCTATATGCAAATCAGTCTGTCCCTGGCCCAGTGCATCATGGGAACAGGGCAGACTAAACTACCAAGCCAATTCTTCACCAGAAAGGAGACAAGCTACCGGGGACTGGTTTCTGGCATTTCAGCCATCGTCGGCCCGGCTTGCTTGAATCCTGATGGTGCAGTGAGCAAGGGACTCATGTCTGAGTATACCCTGCCACACCTATAGTGGCCAAAAACGATTCAGAAAAGAGGGTGGTGATGAACAGAGTGTCAGAATTAAGCAGACCACTCTTACCCAGTCCAAAGATCAAGGCTTGATCCATCACCGTTATTTAGCTCACTGCACCATCCCAGTTCAGAACCTGGCTATATGCAAACAGTCTGTCCCTGGCCCAGTGCATCATGGGAACAGGGCCGACTAAACTACCAAGCCAATTCTTCACCAGAAAGGAGACAAGCTACCGGGGACCGGTTTCTGGCATTTCAGCCGTCGTCGGCCTGGCTTGCTTGAATCCTGATGGTGCAGTGAGCAAGGGACTCATGTCTGAGTATACCGTGACACACCTATAGTGGCCAAAAACGATTCAGAAAAGGGGGTGGTGATGAACAGAGTGTCTGAATTAAGCAGACCACTCTTACCTAGTCCAAAGATCAAGGCTTGATCCATCGCCGTTATTTAGCTCACTGCACCATCCCAGCTCAGAACCTGGCTATATGCAAATCAGTCTGTCCCTGGCCCAGTGCATCATGGGAACAGGGCAGACTAAACTACCAAGCCAATTCTTCACCAGAAAGGAGACAAGCTACCGGGGACCGGTTTCTGGCATTTCAGCCGTCGTCGGCCTGGCTTGCTTGAATCCTGATGGTGCAGTGAGCAAGGGACTCATGTCTGAGTATACCCTGCCACACCTATAGTGGCCAAAAACGATTCAGAAAAGGGGGTGGTTATGAACAGAGTGTCTGAATTAAGCAGACCACTCTTACCCAGTCCAAAGATCAAGGCTTGATCCATCACCGTTATTTAGCTCACTGCACCATCCCAGCTCAGAACCTGGCTATAAGCAAATCAGTCTGTCCCTGGCCCAGTGCATCATGGGAACAGGGCAGACTAAACTACCAAGCCAATTCTTCACCAGAAAGGAGACAAGCTACCGGGGACTGGTTTCTGGCATTTCAGCCATCGTCGGCCCGGCTTGCTTGAATCCTGATGGTGCAGTGAGCAAAGGACTCATGTCTGAGTATACCCTACCACACCTATAGTGGCCAAAAACGATTCAAAAAAGGGGGTGGTGATGAACAGAGTGTCTGAATTAAGCAGACCACTCTTACCCAGTCCAAAGATCAAGGCTTGATCCATCAACGTTATTTAGCTCACTGCACCATCCCAGCTCAGGACCTGGCTATATGCAAATCAGTCTGTCCCTGGCCCAGTGCATCATGGGAACAGGGCAGACTAAACTACCAAGCCAATTCTTCACCAGAAAGGAGACAAGCTACCGGGGACCGGTTTCTGGCATTTCAGCCGTAGTCGGCCTGGCTTGCTTGAATCCTGAGGGTGCATTGAGCAAGGGACTCATGTCTGAGTATACCCTGCCACACCTATAGTGGCAAAAAATGATTCAGAAAAGGGGGTGGTGATGAACAGAGTGTCTGAATTAAGCAGACCACTCTTACCCAGTCCAAAGATCAAGGCTTGATCCATCACCGTTATTTAGCTCACTGCACCATCCCAGCTCAGAACCTGGCTATATGCAAATCAGTCTGTCCCTGGCCCAGTGCATCATGGGAACAGGGCAGACTAAACTACCAAGCCAATTCTTCACCAGAAAGGAGACAAGCTACCGGGGACTGGTTTCTGGCATTTCAGCCATCGTCGGCCCGGCTTGCTTGAATCCTGATGGTGCAGTGAGCAAGGGACTCATGTCTGAGTATACCCTGCCACACCTATAGTGGCCAAAAACGATTCAGAAAAGAGGGTGGTGATGAACAGAGTGTCAGAATTAAGCAGACCACTCTTACCCAGTCCAAAGATCAAGACTTGATCCATCACCGTTATTTAGCTCACTGCACCATCCCAGCTCAGAACCTGGCTATATGCAAATCAGTCTGTCCCTGGCCCAGTGCATCATGGGAACAGGGCAGACTAAACTACCAAGCCAATTCTTCACCAGAAAGGAGACAAGCTACCGGGGACCGGTTTCTGGCATTTCAGCCGTCGTCGGCCCGGCTTGCTTGAATCCTGATGGTGCAGTGAGCAAGTGACTCATGTCTGAGTATACCCTACCACACCTATAGTGGCCAAAAACGATTCAAAAAAGGGGGTGGTGATGAACAGAGTGTCTGAATTAAGCAGACCACTCTTACCCACTCCAAAGATCAAGGCTTGATCCATCACCATTATTTAGCTCACTGCACCATCCCAGCTCAGAACCTGGCTATATGCAAATCAGTCTGTCCCTGGCCCAGTGCATCATGGGAACAGGGCAGACTAAACTACCAAGCCAATTCTTCACCAGAAAGGAGACAAGCTACCGTGGACCGGTTTCTGGCATTTCAGCCATCGTCGGCCCGGCTTGCTTGAATCCTGATGGTGCAGTGAGCAAGGGACTCATGTCTGAGTATACCCTACCACACCTATAGTGGCCAAAAACGATTAAAAAAACGGGGGTGGTGATGAACAGAGTGTCTGAATTAAGCAGACCACTCTTACTCAGTCCAAAGATCAAGGCTTGATCCATCACCATTATTTAGCTCACTGCACCATCCCAGCTCAGAACCTGGCTATATGCAAATGAATCTGTCCCTGGCCCAGTGCATCATGGGAACAGGGCAGACTAAACTACCAAGCCAATTCTTCACCAGAAAGGAGACAAGCTACCGGGGACCGGTTTCTGGCATTTCAGCCGTCGTCGGCCTGGCTTGCTTGAATCCTGATGGTGCAGTGAGCAAGGGACTCATGTCTGAGTATACCCTGCCACACCTATAGTGGCCAAAAACGATTCAGAAAAGGGGGTGGTTATGAACAGAGTGTCTGAATTAAGCAGACCACTCTTACCCAGTCCAAAGATCAAGGCTTGATCCATCACCGTTATTTAGCTCACTGCACCATCCCAGCTCAGAACCTGGCTATAAGCAAATCAGTCTGTCCCTGGCCCAGTGCATCATGGGAACAGGGCAGACTAAACTACCAAGCCAATTCTTCACCAGAAAGGAGACAAGCTACCGGGGACCGGTTTCTGGCATTTCAGCCGTCGTCGGCCCGGCTTGCTTGAATCCTGATGGTGCAGTGAGCAAGGGACTCATGTCTGAGTATACCCTGCCACACCTATAGTGGCCAAAAACGATTCAGAAAAGGGGGTGGTTATGAACAGAGTGTCTGAATTAAGCAGACCACTCTTACCCAGTCCAAAGATCAAGGCTTGATCCATTACCGTTATTTAGCTCACTGCACCATCCCAGCTCAGAACCTGGCTATAAGCAAATCAGTCTGTCCCTGGCCCAGTGCATCATGGGAACAGGGCAGACTAAACTACCAAGCCAATTCTTCACCAGAAAGGAGACAAGCTACCGGGGACTGGTTTCTGGCATTTCAGCCATCGTCGGCCCGGCTTGCTTGAATCCTGATGGTGCAGTGAGCAAAGGACTCATGTCTGAGTATACCCTACCACACCTATAGTGGCCAAAAACGATTCAAAAAGGGGGGTGGTGATGAACAGAGTGTCTGAATTAAGCAGACCACTCTTACCCAGTCCAAAGATCAAGGCTTGATCCATCAACGTTATTTAGCTCACTGCACCATCCCAGCTCAGAACCTGGCTATATGCAAATCAGTCTGTCCCTGGCCCAGTGCATCATGGGAACAGGGCAGACTAAACTACCAAGCCAATTCTTCACCAGAAAGGAGACAAGCTACCGGGGACCGGTTTCTGGCATTTCAGCCGTAGTCGGCCTGGCTTGCTTGAATCCTGAGGGTGCATTGAGCAAGGGACTCATGTCTGAGTATACCCTGCCACACCTATAGTGGCAAAAAACGATTCAGAAAAGGGGGTGGTGATGAACAGAGTGTCTGAATTAAGCAGACCACTCTTACCCAGTCCAAAAATCAAGGCTTGATCCATCACCGTTATTTAGCTCACTGCACCATCCCAGCTCAGAACCTGGCTATATGCAAATCAGTCTGTCCCTGGCCCAGTGCATCATGGGAACAGGGCAGACTAAACTACCAAGCCAATTCTTCACCAGAAAGGAGACAAGCTACCGGGGACCGGTTTCTGGCATTTCAGCCGTCGTCGGCCCGGCTTGCTTGAATCCTGATGGTGCAGTGAGCAAGGGACTCATGTCTGAGTATACCCTGCCACACCTATAGTGGCCAAAATGATTCAGAACAGGGGGTGGTGATGAACAGAGTGTCTGAATTAAGCAGACCACTCATACCCAGTCCAAAGATCAAAGCTTGATCCATCACCGTTATTTAGCTCACTGCACCATCCCAGCTCAGAACCTGGCTGTCTGCAAATCAGTCTGTCCCTGGCCCAGTGCATCATGGGAACAGGGCAGACTAAACTACCAAGCCAATTCTTCACCAGAAAGGAGACAAGCTACCGGGGACCGGTTTCTGGCATTTCAGCCGTCGTCTGCCCGGCTTGCTTGAATCCTGATGGTGCAGTGAGCAAGGGACTCAAGTCTGAGTATACCCTGCCACACCTATAGTGGCAAAAAACGATTCAGAAAAGGGGGTGGTGATGAACAGAGTGTCTGAATTAGGCAGACCACTCTTACCCAGTCCAAAGATCAAGGCTTGATCCATCACCGTTATTTAGCTCACTGCAAAATCCCAGCTCAGAACCTGGCTATATGCAAATCAGTCTGTCCCTGGCCCAGTGCATCATGGGAACAGGGCAGACTAAACTACCAAGCCAATTCTTCACCAGAAAGGAGACAAGCTACCGGGGACCGGTTTCTGGCATTTCAGCCGTCGTCGGCCCGGCTTGCTTGAATCCCGATGGTGCAGTGAGTAAGGGACTCATGTCTGAGTATACCCTGCCACACCTATAGTGGCCAAAAACGATTCAGAAAAGGGGGTGGTGATGAACAGAGTGTCTGAATTAAGCAGACCACTCCTACCCAGTCCAAAGATCAAGGCTTGATCCATCACCGTTATTTAGCTCACTGCACAGTCCCAGCTCAGAACCTGGCTATATGCAAATCAGTCTGTCCCTGGCCCAGTGCATCATGGGAAAAGGGCAGACTAAACTACCAACCCAATTCTTCACCAGAAAGGAGACAAGCTACCGGGGACCGGTTTCTGGCATTTCAGCCGTCGTCGGCCCGGCTTGCTTGAATCCTGATGGTGCAGTGAGCAAGGGACTCATGTCTGAGTATACCCTGCCACACCTATAGTGGCCAAAAACGATTCAGAAAAGGGGGTGGTGATGAACAGAGTGTCTGAATTAAGCAGACCACTCTTACCCAGTCCAAAGATCAAGGCTTGATCCATCACCGTTATTTAGCTCACTGCACCATCCCAGCTCAGAACCTGGCTATATGCAAATCAGTCTGTCCCTGGCCCAGTGCATCATGGGAACAGGGCAGACTAAACTACCAAGCCAATTCTTCACCAGAAAGGAGACAAGCTACCGGGGACCGATTTCTGGCATTTCAGCCATCGTCGGCCCGGCTTGCTTGAATCCTGATGGTGCAGTGAGCAAGGGACTCATGTCTGAGTATACCCTGCCACACCTATAGTGGCCAAAAACGATTCAGAAAAGAGGGTGGTGATGAACAGAGTGTCAGAATTAAGCAGACCACTCTTACCCACTCCAAAGATCAAGGCTTGATCCATCACCATTATTTAGCTCACTGCACCATCCCAGCTCAGAACCTGGCTATATGCAAATCAGTCTGTCCCTGGCCCAGTGCATCATGGGAACAGGGCAGACTAAACTACCAAGCCAATTCTTCACCAGAAAGGAGACAAGCTACCGGGGACCGGTTTCTGGCATTTCAGCCATCGTCGGCCCGGCTTGCTTGAATCCTGATGGTGCAATGAGCAAGGGACTCATGTCTGAGTATACCCTACCACACCTATAGTGGCCAAAAACGATTAAAAAAAGGGGGTGGTGATGAACAGAGTGTCTGAATTAAGCAGACCACTCTTACTCAGTCCAAAGATCAAGGCTTGATCCATCACCATTATTTAGCTCACTGCACCATCCCAGCTCAGAACCTGGCTATATGCAAATCAGTCTGTCCCTGGCCCAGTGCATCATGGGAACAGGGCAGACTAAACTACCAAGCTAATTCTTCACCAGAAAGTAGACAAGCTACCGGGGACCGGTTTCTGGCATTTCAGCCGTCGTCGGCCCGGCTTGCTTGAATCCTGATGATGCAGTGAGCAAGGGACTCATGTCTGAGTATACCCTGCCACACCTATAGTGGCCAAAAACGATTCAGAGAAGGGGGTGGTGATGAAGTGTCTGAATTAAGCAGACCACTCTTACCCAGTCCAAAGATCAAGGCTTGATCCATCACCGTTATTTAGCTCACTGCAACATCCCAGCTCAGAACCTGGCTATATGCAAATCAGTCTGTCCCTGGCCCAGTGCATCATGGGAACAGGGCAGACTAAACTACCAAGCCAATTCTTCACCAGAAAGGAGACAAGCTACCGGGGACCGGTTTCTGGCATTTCAGCCGTAGTCGGCCTGGCTTGCTTGAATCCTGAGGGTGCATTGAGCAAGGGACTCATGTCTGAGTATACCCTGCCACACCTATAGTGGCAAAAAACGATTCAGAAAAGGGGGTGGTGATGAACAGAGTGTCTGAATTAAGCAGACCACTCTTACCCAGTCCAAAGATCAAGGCTTGATCCATCACCGTTATTTAGCTCACTGCACCATCCCAGCTCAGAACCTGGCTATATGCAAATCAGTCTGTCCCTGGCCCAGTGCATCATGGGAACAGGGCCGACTAAACTACCAAGCCAATTCTTCACCAGAAAGGAGACAAGCTACCGGGGACCGGTTTCTGGCATTTCAGCCGCCGTCAGCCCGGCTTGCTTGACTCCTGATGGTGCAGTGAGCAAGGGACTGATGTCTGAGTATACCCTGCCACACCTATAGTGGCCAAAAACGATTCAGAAAAGGGGGTGGGGATGAACAGAGTGTCTGAATTAAGTAGACCACTCTTACCCAGTGCAAAGATAAAGGCTTGATCCATCACCATTATTTAGCTCACTGCACCATCCCAGCTCAGAACCTGGCTATATGCAAATCAGTCTGTCCCTAGCCCAGTGCATCATGGGAACAGGGCAGACTAAACTACCAAGCCAATTCTTCACCAGAAAGGAGACAAGCTACCGGGGACCGGTTTCTGGCATTTCAGCCGTCGTCGGCCCGGCTTTCTTGAATCCTGATGGTGCAGTGAGTAAGGGACTCATGTCTGAGTATACCCTGCCACACCTATAGTGGCCAAAAACGATTCAGAAAAGGAGGTGGTGATGAACAGAGTGTCTGAATTAAGCAGACCACTCTTACCCAGTCCAAAGATCAAGGCTTGATCCATCACCGTTATTTAGCTCACTGCACAGTCCCAGCTCAGAACCTGGCTATATGCAAATCAGTCTGTCCCTGGCCCAGTGCATCATGGGAAAAGGACAGACTAAACTACCAACCCAATTCTTCACCAGAAAGGAGACAAGCTACCGGGGACCGGTTTCTGGCATTTCAGCCGTCCTCGGCCCGGCTTGCTTGAATCCTGATGGTGCAGTGAGCAAGGCACTCATGTCTGAGTATACCGTGCCACACCTATAGTGGCC
Organism: Lissotriton vulgaris; assembly: GCF_964263255.1. Lineage (NCBI taxonomy): Eukaryota > Metazoa > Chordata > Amphibia > Caudata > Salamandridae > Lissotriton > Lissotriton vulgaris. Next base: position 1,053,757,164 of record NC_141691.1, on the reverse strand, counting down.
AAAAACGATTCAGAAAAGGGGGTGGTGATGAACAGAGTGTCTGAATTAAGCAGACCATTCTTACCCAGTCCAAAGATCAAGGCTTGATCCATCACCGTTATTTTGCTCACTGCACCATCCCAGCTCAGAACCTGGCTATATGCAAATCAGTCTGTCCCTGGCCCAGTGCATCATGGGAACAGGGCAGACTAAACTACCAAGCCAATTCTTCACCAGAAAGGAGACAAGCTACCGGGGACCGGTTTCTGGCATTTCAGCCGTCGTCAGCCCGGCTTGCTTGAATCCTGATGGTGCAGTGAGCAAGGGACTCATGTCTGAGTGTACCCTGCCACACCTATATTGGCCAAAAACGATTCAGAAAAGGGGGTGGTGATGAACAGAGTGTCTGAATTAAGCAGACCACTCTTACCCAGTCCAAAGATCAAGGCTTGATCCATCACCGTTATTTAGCTCACTGCACCATCCCAGCTCGGAAATGGCTATATGCAAATCAGTCTGTCCCTGGCCCAGTGCATCATGGGAACAGGGCAGCCTGAACTACCAAGCCAATTCTTCACCAGAAAGGAGACAAGCTACCGGGGACCGGTTTCTGGCATTTCAGCCGTCGTCGGCCCGGCTTTTTTGAATCCTGATGGTGCAGTGAGCAAGGGACTCATGTCTGAGTATACCCTGCCACACCTATAGTGGCCAAAAACGATTCAGAAAAGGGGGTGGTGATGAACAGAGTGTCTGAATTAAGCAGACCACTCTTACCCAGTCCAACGATCAAGGCTTGATCCATCACTGTTATTTAGCTCAGTGCACCATCCCAGTTCAGAACCTGGCTATATGCAAACAGTCTGTCCCTGGCCCAGTGCATCATGGGAACAGGGCAGACTAAACTACCATGCCAATTCTTCACCAGAAAGGAGACAAGCTACCGGGGACCGGTTTCTGGCATTTCAGCCATCGTCAGCCCGGCTTGCTTGAATCCTGATGGTGCAGTGAGCAAGGGACTCATGTCTGAGTATACCCTACCACACCTATAGTGGCCAAAAACGATTAAAAAAACGGGGGTGGTGATGAACAGAGTGTCTGAATTAAGCAGACCACTCTTACTCAGTACAAAGATCAAGGCTTGATCCATCACCATTATTTAGCTCACTGCACCATCCCAGCTCAGAACCTGGCTATATGCAAATCAATCTGTCCCTGGCCCAGTGCATCATGGGAACAGGGCAGACTACACTACCAAGCCAATTCTTCACCAGAAAGGAGACAAGCTACCGGGGACAGGTTTCTGGCATTTCAGCCGTCGTCGGCCTGGCTTGCTTGAATCCTGATGGTGCAGTGAGCAAGGGACTCATGTCTGAGTATACCGTGACACACCTATAGTGGCTAAAAACGATTCAGAAAAGGGGGTGGTGATGAACAGAGTGTCTGAATTAAGCAGACCACTCTTACCTAGTCCAAAGATCAAGGCTTGATCCATCACCGTTATTTAGCTCACTGCACCATCCCAGCTCAGAACCTGGCTATATGCAAATCAGTCTGTCCCTGGCCCAGTGCATCATGGGAACAGGGCAGACTAAACTTCCAAGCCAATTCTTCACCAGAAAGGAGACAAGCTACCGGGGACCGGTTTCTGGCATTTCAGCCGTCGTCGGCCCGGCTTGCTTGAATCCTGATGGTGCAGTGAGCAAGGGACTCATGTCTGAGTATACCCTGCCACACCTATAGTGGCCAAAAACGATTCAGAAAAGGGGGTGGTGATGAACAGAGTGTCTGAATTAAGCAGACCACTCTTACCCAGTCCAAAGATCAAGGCTTGATCCATCACCGTTATTTAGCTCACTGCACCATCCCAGCTCAGAACCTGGCTATATGCAAATCAGTCTGTCCCTGGCCCAGTGCATCATGGGAACAGGGCAGACTAAACTACCAAGCCAATTCTTCACCAGAAAGGAGACAAGCTACCGGGGACCGGTTTCTGGCATTTCAGCCGTCGTCGGCCCGGCTTGCTTGAATCCTGATGGTGCAGTGAGCAAGGGACTCATGTCTGAGTATACCCTGCCACACCTATAGTGGCCAAAAACGATTCAGAAAAGGGGGTGGTTATGAACAGAGTGTCTGAATTAAGCAGACCACTCTTACCCAGTCCAAAGATCAAGGCTTGATCCATCACCGTTATTTAGCTCACTGCACCATCCCAGCTCAGAACCTGGCTATAAGCAAATCAGTCTGTCCCTGGCCCAGTGCATCATGGGAACAGGGCAGACTAAACTACCAAGCCAATTCTTCACCAGAAAGGAGACAAGCTACCGGGGACCGGTTTCTGGCATTTCAGCCGTAGTCGGCCTGGCTTGCTTGAATCCTGAGGGTGCATTGAGCAAGGGACTCATGTCTGAGTATACCCTGCCACACCTATAGTGGCAAAAAACGATTCAGAAAAGGGGGTGGTGATGAACAGAGTGTCTGAATTAAGCAGACCACTCTTACCCAGTCCAAAGATCAAGGCTTGATCCATCACCGTTATTTAGCTCACTGCACCATCCCAGCTCAGAACCTGGCTATATGCAAATCAGTCTGTCCCTGGCCCAGTGCATCATGGGAACAGGGCAGACTAAACTACCAAGCCAATTCTTCACCAGAAAGGAGACAAGCTACCGGGGACTGGTTTCTGGCATTTCAGCCATCGTCGGCCCGGCTTGCTTGAATCCTGATGGTGCAGTGAGCAAGGGACTCATGTCTGAGTATACCCTACCACACCTATAGTGGCCAAAAACGATTCAAAAAAGGGGGTGGTGATGAACAGAGTGTCTGAATTAAGCAGACCACTCTTACCCAGTCCAAAGATCAAGGCTTGATCCATCACCGTTATTTAGCTCACTGCACCATCCCAGCTCAGAACCTGGCTATATGCAAATCAGTCTGTCCCTGGCCCAGTGCATCATGGGAACAGGGCAGACTAAACTACCAAGCCAATTCTTCACCAGAAAGGAGACAAGCTACCGGGGACCGGTTTCTGGCATTTCAGCCGTAGTCGGCCTGGCTTGCTTGAATCCTGAGGGTGCATTGAGCAAGGGACTCATGTCTGAGTATACCCTGCCACACCTATAGTGGCAAAAAACGATTCAGAAAAGGGGGTGGTGATGAACAGAGTGTCTGAATTAAGCAGACCACTCTTACCCAGTCCAAAGATCAAGGCTTGATCCATCACCGTTATTTAGCTCACTGCATCATCCCAGCTCAGAACCTGGCTATATGCAAATCAGTCTGTCCCTGGCCCAGTGCATCATGGGAACAGGGCAGACTAAACTACCAAGCCAATTCTTCACCAGAAAGGAGACAAGCTACCGGGGACCGGTTTCTGGCATTTCAGCCGTCGTCGGCCCGGCTTGCTTGAATCCTGATGGTGCAGTGAGCAAGGGACTCATGTCTGAGTATACCCTGCCACACCTATAGTGGCCAAAATGATTCAGAACAGGGGGTGGTGATGAACAGAGTGTCTGAATTAAGCAGACCACTCATACCCAGTCCAAAGATCAAAGCTTGATCCATCAGCGTTATTTAGCTCACTGCACCATCCCAGCTCAGAACCTGGCTGTATGCAAATCAGTCTGTCCCTGGCCCAGTGCATCATGGGAACAGGGCAGACTAAACTACCAAGCCAATTCTTCACCAGAAAGGAGACAAGCTACCGGGGACCGGTTTCTGGCATTTCAGCCGTCGTCGGCCCGGCTTGCTTGAATCCTGATGGTGCAGTGAGCAAGGGACTCAAGTCTGAGTATACCCTGCCACACCTATAGTGGCAAAAAACGATTCAGAAAAGGGGGTGGTGATGAACAGAGTGTCTGAATTAAGCAGACCACTCTTACCCAGTCCAAAGATCAAGGCTTGATCCATCACCGTTATTTAGCTCACTGCAAAATCCCAGCTCAGAACCTGGCTATATGCAAATCAGTCTGTCCCTGGCCCAGTGCATCATGGGAAAAGGGCAGACTAAACTACCAACCCAATTCTTCACCAGAAAGGAGACAAGCTACCGGGGACCGGTTTCTGGCATTTTAGCCGTCGTCGGCCCGGCTTGCTTGAATCCTGATGGTGCAGTGAGCAAGGGACTCATGTCTGAGTATACCCTGCCACACCTATAGTGGCCAAAAACGATTCAGAAAAGGGGGTGGTGATGAACAGAGTGTCTGAATTAAGCAGACCACTCTTACCCAGTCCAAAGATCAAGGCTTGATCCATCACCGTTATTTAGCTCACTGCACCATCCCAGCTCAGAACCTGGCTATATGCAAATCAGTCTGTCCCTGGCCCAGTGCATCATGGGAACAGGGCAGACTAAACTACCAAGCCAATTCTTCACCAGAAAGGAGACAAGCTACCGGGGACCGATTTCTGGCATTTCAGCCATCGTCGGCCCGGCTTGCTTGAATCCTGATGGTGCAGTGAGCAAGGGACTCATGTCTGAGTATACCCTGCCACACCTATAGTGGCCAAAAACGATTCAGAAAAGAGGGTGGTGATGAACAGAGTGTCAGAATTAAGCAGACCACTCTTACCCAGTCCAAAGATCAAGGCTTGATCCATCACCGTTATTTAGCTCACTGCACCATCCCAGCTCAGAACCTGGCTATATGCAAATCAGTCTGTCCCTGGCCCAGTGCATCATGGGAACAGGGCAGACTAAACTACCAAGCCAATTCTTCACCAGAAAGGAGACAAGCTACCGGGGACCGGTTTCTGGCATTTCAGCCGTCGTCGGCCCGGCTTGCTTGAATCCTGATGGTGCAGTGAGCAAGTGACTCATGTCTGAGTATACCCTACCACACCTATAGTGGCCAAAAACGATTCAAAAAAGGGGGTGGTGATGAACAGAGTGTCTGAATTAAGCAGACCACTCTTACCCACTCCAAAGATCAAGGCTTGATCCATCACCATTATTTAGCTCACTGCACCATCCCAGCTCAGAACCTGGCTATATGCAAATCAGTCTGTCCCTGGCCCAGTGCATCATGGGAACAGGGCAGACTAAACTACCAAGCCAATTCTTCACCAGAAAGGAGACAAGCTACCGGGGACCGGTTTCTGGCATTTCAGCCATCGTCGGCCCGGCTTGCTTGAATCCTGATGGTGCAGTGAGCAAGGGACTCATGTCTGAGTATACCCTACCACACCTATAGTGGCCAAAAACGATTAAAAAAAGGGGGTGGTGATGAACAGAGTGTCTGAATTAAGCAGACCACTCTTACTCAGTCCAAAGATCAAGGCTTGATCCATCACCATTATTTAGCTCACTGCACCATCCCAGCTCAGAACCTGGCTATATGCAAATCAGTCTGTCCCTGGCCCAGTGCATCATGGGAACAGGGCAGACTAAACTACCAAGCCAATTCTTCACCAGAAAGGAGACAAGCTACCGGGGACCGGTTTCTGGCATTTCAGCCGTCGTCGGCCCGGCTTGCTTGAATCCTGATGATGCAGTGAGCAAGGGACTCATGTCTGAGTATACCCTGCCACACCTATAGTGGCCAAAAACGATTCAGAGAAGGGGGTGGTGATGAAGTGTCTGAATTAGGCAGACCACTCTTACCCAGTCCAAAGATCAAGGCTTGATCCATCACTGTTATTTAGCTCAGTGCACCATCCCAGTTCAGAACCTGGCTATATGCAAACAGTCTGTCCCTGGCCCAGTGCATCATGGGAACAGGGCCGACTAAACTACCAAGCCAATTCTTCACCAGAAAGGAGACAAGCTACCGGGGACCGGTTTCTGGCATTTCAGCCGCCGTCAGCCCGGCTTGCTTGACTCCTGATGGTGCAGTGAGCAAGGGACTGATGTCTGAGTATACCCTGCCACACCTATAGTGGCCAAAAACGATTCAGAAAAGGGGGTGGTGATGAACAGAGTGTCTGAATTAAGTAGACCACTCTTACCCAGTGCAAAGATAAAGGCTTGATCCATCACCGTTATTTAGCTCACTGCACCATCCCAGCTCAGAACCTGGCTATATGCAAATCAGTCTGTCCCTAGCCCAGTGCATCATGGGAACAGGGCAGACTAAACTACCAAGCCAATTCTTCACCAGAAAGGAGACAAGCTACCGGGGACCGGTTTCTGGCATTTCAGCCGTCGTCGGCCCGGCTTTCTTGAATCCTGATGGTGCAGTGAGTAAGGGACTCATGTCTGAGTATACCCTGCCACACCTATAGTGGCCAAAAACGATTCAGAAAAGGAGGTGGTGATGAACAGAGTGTCTGAATTAAGCAGACCACTCTTACCCAGTCCAAAGATCAAGGCTTGATCCATCACCGTTATTTAGCTCACTGCACAGTCCCAGCTCAGAACCTGGCTATATGCAAATCAGTCTGTCCCTGGCCCAGTGCATCATGGGAAAAGGACAGACTAAACTACCAACCCAATTCTTCACCAGAAAGGAGACAAGCTACCGGGGACCGGTTTCTGGCATTTCAGCCGTCCTCGGCCCGGCTTGCTTGAATCCTGATGGTGCAGTGAGCAAGGCACTCATGTCTGAGTATACCGTGCCACACCTATAGTGGCCAAAAACGATTCAGAAAAGGGGGTGGTGATGAACAGAGTGTCTGAATTAAGCAGACCATTCTTACCCAGTCCAAAGATCAAGGCTTGATCCATCACCGTTATTTTGCTCACTGCACCATCCCAGCTCAGAACCTGGCTATATGCAAATCAGTCTGTCCCTGGCCCAGTGCATCATGGGAACAGGGCAGACTAAACTACCAAGCCAATTCTTCACCAGAAAGGAGACAAGCTACCGGGGACCGGTTTCTGGCATTTCAGCCGTCGTCGGCCCAGCTTGCTTGAATCTTGATGGTGCAGTGAGCAAGGGACTCATGTCTGAGTATACCCTGCCACACCTATAGTGGCCAAAAACGATTCAGAAAAGGGGGTGGTGATGAACAGAGTGTCTGAATTAAGCAGACCACTCTTACCCAGTCCAAAGATTAAGGCTTGATCCATCACCGTTATTTAGCTCACTGCACCATCCCAGCTCAGAACCTGGCTATATGCAAATCAGTCTGTCCCTGGCCCAGTGCATCATGGGAACAGGGCAGACTAAACTACCAAGCCAATTCTGCACCAGAAAGGAGACAAGCTACCGGGGACCGGTTTCTGGCATTTCAGCCGTCGTCGGCCCGGCTTGCTTGAATCCTGATGGTGCAGTGAGCAAGGGACTCATGGCTGAGCATACCCTGCCACACCTATAGTGGCCAAAATGATTCAGAACAGGGGGTGGTGATGAACAGAGTGTCTGAATTAAGCAGACCACTCATACCCAGTCCAAAGATCAAGGCTTGATCCATCACCGTTATTTAGCTCACTGCACCATCTCAGCTCAGAACCTGGCTGTATGCAAATCAGTATGTCCCTGGCCCAGTGCATCATGGGAACAGGGCAGACTAAACTACCAAGCCAATTATTCACCAGAAAGGAGACAAGCTACCGGGGACCGGTTTCTGGCATTTCAGCCGTCGTCTGCCCGGCTTGCTTGAATCCTGATGGTGCAGTGAGCAAGGGACTCATGTCTGAGTATACCCTGCCACACCTATAGTGGCCAAAAACGATTCAGAAAAGGGGGTGGTGATGAACAGAGTGTCTGAATTAAGCAGACCACTCTTACCCAGTCCAAAGATCAAGGCTTGATCCATCACCGTTATTTAGCTCACTGCACCATCCCAGCTCAGAACCTGGCTATATGCGAATCAGTCTGTCCCTGGCCCAGTGCATCATGGGAACAGGGCAGACTAAACTACCAAGCCAATTCTTCACCAGAAAGGAGACAAGCTACCGGGGACCGGTTTCTGGCATTTCAGCCGTCGTCAGCCTGGCTTGCTTGAATCCTGATGGTGCAGTGAGCAAGGGACTCATGTCTGAGTATACCGTGACACACCTATAGTGGCCAAAAACGATTCAGAAAAGGGGGTGGTGATGAACAGAGTGTCTGAATTAAGCAGACCACTCTTACCCAGTCCAAAGATCAAGGCTTGATCCATCACCGTTATTTAGCTCACTGCACCATCCCAGCTCAGAACCTGGCTATATGCAAATCAGTCTGTCCCTGGCCCAGTGCATCATGGGAACAGGGCAGACTAAACTACCAAGCCAATTCTTCACCAGAAAGGAGACAAGCTACCGGGGACCGATTTCTGGCATTTCAGCCATCGTCGGCCCGGCTTGCTTGAATCCTGATGGTGCAGTGAGCAAGGGACTCATGTCTGAGTATACCCTGCCACACCTATAGTGGCCAAAAACGATTCAGAAAAGAGGGTGGTGATGAACAGAGTGTCAGAATTAAGCAGACCACTCTTACCCAGTCCAAAGATCAAGGCTTGATCCATCACCGTTATTTAGCTCACTGCACCATCCCAGCTCAGAACCTGGCTATATGCAAATCAGTCTGTCCCTGGCCCAGTGCATCATGGGAACAGGGCAGACTAAACTACCAAGCCAATTCTTCACCAGAAAGGAGACAAGCTACCGGGGACCGGTTTCTGGCATTTCAGCCGTCGTCGGCCCGGCTTGCTTGAATCCTGATGGTGCAGTGAGCAAGTGACTCATGTCTGAGTATACCCTACCACACCTATAGTGGCCAAAAACGATTCAAAAAAGGGGGTGGTGATGAACAGAGTGTCTGAATTAAGCAGACCACTCTTACCCACTCCAAAGATCAAGGCTTGATCCATCACCATTATTTAGCTCACTGCACCATCCCAGCTCAGAACCTGGCTATATGCAAATCAGTCTGTCCCTGGCCCAGTGCATCATGGGAACAGGGCAGACTAAACTACCAAGCCAATTCTTCACCAGAAAGGAGACAAGCTACCGGGGACCGGTTTCTGGCATTTCAGCCATCGTCGGCCCGGCTTGCTTGAATCCTGATGGTGCAGTGAGCAAGGGACTCATGTCTGAGTATACCCTACCACACCTATAGTGGCCAAAAACGATTAAAAAAAGGGGGTGGTGATGAACAGAGTGTCTGAATTAAGCAGACCACTCTTACTCAGTCCAAAGATCAAGGCTTGATCCATCACCATTATTTAGCTCACTGCACCATCCCAGCTCAGAACCTGGCTATATGCAAATCAGTCTGTCCCTGGCCCAGTGCATCATGGGAACAGGGCAGACTAAACTACCAAGCCAATTCTTCACCAGAAAGGAGACAAGCTACCGGGGACCGGTTTCTGGCATTTCAGCCGTCGTCGGCCCGGCTTGCTTGAATCCTGATGATGCAGTGAGCAAGGGACTCATGTCTGAGTATACCCTGCCTCACCTATAGTGGCCAAAAACGATTCAGAGAAGGGGGTGGTGATGAAGTGTCTGAATTAGGCAGACCACTCTTACCCAGTCCAAAGATCAAGGCTTGATCCATCACTGTTATTTAGCTCAGTGCACCATCCCAGTTCAGAACCTGGCTATATGCAAACAGTCTGTCCCTGGCCCAGTGCATCATGGGAACAGGGCCGACTAAACTACCAAGCCAATTCTTCACCAGAAAGGAGACAAGCTACCGGGGACCGGTTTCTGGCATTTCAGCCAGCGTCAGCCCGGCTTGCTTGACTCCTGATGGTGCAGTGAGCAAGGGACTGATGTCTGAGTATACCCTGCCACACCTATAGTGGCCAAAAACGATTCAGAAAAGGGGGTGGTGATGAACAGAGTGTCTGAATTAAGTAGACCACTCTTACCCAGTGCAAAGATAAAGGCTTGATCCATCACCGTTATTTAGCTCACTGCACCATCCCAGCTCAGAACCTGGCTATATGCAAATCAGTCTGTCCCTAGCCCAGTGCATCATGGGAACAGGGCAGACTAAACTACCAAGCCAATTCTTCACCAGAAAGGAGACAAGCTACCGGGGACCGGTTTCTGGCATTTCAGCCGTCGTCGGCCCGGCTTTCTTGAATCCTGATGGTGCAGTGAGTAAGGGACTCATGTCTGAGTATACCCTGCCACAGCTATAGTGGCCAAAAACGATTCAGAAAAGGAGGTGGTGATGAACAGAGTGTCTGAATTAAGCAGACCACTCTTACCCAGTCCAAAGATCAAGGCTTGATCCATCACCGTTATTTAGCTCACTGCACAGTCCCAGCTCAGAACCTGGCTATATGCAAATCAGTCTGTCCCTGGCCCAGTGCATCATGGGAAAAGGACAGACTAAACTACCAACCCAATTCTTCACCAGAAAGGAGACAAGCTACCGGGGACCGGTTTCTGGCATTTCAGCCGTCCTCGGCCCGGCTTGCTTGAATCCTGATGGTGCAGTGAGCAAGGCACTCATGTCTGAGTATACCGTGCCACACCTATAGTGGCCAAAAACGATTCAGAAAAGGGGGTGGTGATGAACAGAGTGTCTGAATTAAGCAGACCATTCTTACCCAGTCCAAAGATCAAGGCTTGATCCATCACCGTTATTTTGCTCACTGCACCATCCCAGCTCAGAACCTGGCTATATGCAAATCAGTCTGTCCCTGGCCCAGTGCATCATGGGAACAGGGCAGACTAAACTACCAAGCCAATTCTTCACCAGAAAGGAGACAAGCTACCGGGGACCGGTTTCTGGCATTTCAGCCGTCGTCGGCCCAGCTTGCTTGAATCTTGATGGTGCAGTGAGCAAGGGACTCATGTCTGAGTATACCCTGCCACACCTATAGTGGCCAAAAACGATTCAGAAAAGGGGGTGGTGATGAACAGAGTGTCTGAATTAAGCAGACCACTCTTACCCAGTCCAAAGATTAAGGCTTGATCCATCACCGTTATTTAGCTCACTGCACCATCCCAGCTCAGAACCTGGCTATATGCAAATCAGTCTGTCCCTGGCCCAGTGCATCATGGGAACAGGCAGACTAAACTACCAAGCCAATTCTGCACCAGAAAGGAGACAAGCTACCGGGGACCGGTTTCTGGCATTTCAGCCGTCGTCGGCCCGGCTTGCTTGAATCCTGATGGTGCAGTGAGCAAGGGACTCATGGCTGAGCATACCCTGCCACACCTATAGTGGCCAAAATGATTCAGAACAGGGGGTGGTGATGAACAGAGTGTCTGAATTAAGCAGACCACTCATACCCAGTCCAAAGATCAAGGCTTGATCCATCACCGTTATTTAGCTCACTGCACCATCTCAGCTCAGAACCTGGCTGTATGCAAATCAGTATGTCCCTGGCCCAGTGCATCATGGGAACAGGGCAGACTAAACTACCAAGCCAATTATTCACCAGAAAGGAGACAAGCTACCGGGGACCGGTTTCTGGCATTTCAGCCGTCGTCTGCCCGGCTTGCTTGAATCCTGATGGTGCAGTGAGCAAGGGACTCATGTCTGAGTATACCCTGCCACACCTATAGTGGCCAAAAACGATTCAGAAAAGGGGGTGGTGATGAACAGAGTGTCTGAATTAAGCAGACCACTCTTACCCAGTCCAAAGATCAAGGCTTGATCCATCACCGTTATTTAGCTCACTGCACCATCCCAGCTCAGAACCTGGCTATATGCAAATCAGTCTGTCCCTGGCCCAGTGCATCATGGGAACAGGGCAGACTAAACTACCAAGCCAATTCTTCACCAGAAAGGAGACAAGCTACCGGGGACCGGTTTCTGGCATTTCAGCCGTCGTCAGCCTGGCTTGCTTGAATCCTGATGGTGCAGTGAGCAAGGGACTCATGTCTGAGTATACCGTGACACACCTATAGTGGCCAAAAACGATTCAGAAAAGGGGGTGGTGATGAACAGAGTGTCTGAATTAAGCAGACCACTCTTACCTAGTCCAAAGATCAAGGCTTGATCCATCACCGTTATTTAGCTCACTGCACCATCCCAGCTCAGAACCTGGCTATATGCAAATCAGTCTGTCCCTGGCCCAGTGCATCATGGGAACAGGGCAGACTAAACTACCAAGCCAATTCTTCACCAGAAAGGAGACAAGCTACCGGGGACCGGTTTCTGGCATTTCAGCCGTCGTCGGCCCGGCTTGCTTGAATCCTGATGGTGCAGTGAGCAAGGGACTCATGTCTGAGTATACCCTGCCACACCTATAGTGGCCAAAATGATTCAGAACAGGGGGTGGTGATGAACAGAGTGTCTGAATTAAGCAGACCACTCATACCCAGTCCAAAGATCAAAGCTTGATCCATCACCGTTATTTAGCTCACTGCACCATCCCAGCTCAGAACCTGGCTGTATGCAAATCAGTCTGTCCCTGGCCCAGTGCATCATGGGAACAGGGCAGACTAAACTACCAAGCCAATTCTTCACCAGAAAGGAGACAAGCTACCGGGGACCAGTTTCTGGCATTTCAGCCGTTGTCGGCCCGGCTTGCTTGAATCCTGATGGTGCAGTGAGCAAGGGACTCAAGTCTGAGTATACCCTGCCACACCTATAGTGGCCAAAAACGATTCAGAAAAGGGGGTGGTGATGAACAGAGTGTCTGAATTAAGCAGACCACTCTTACCCAGTCCAAAGATCAAGGCTTGATCCATCACCGTTATTTAGCTCACTGCAAAATCCCAGCTCAGAACCTGGCTATATGCAAATCAGTCTGTCCCTGGCCCAGTGCATCATGGGAACAGGGCAGACTGAACTACCAAGCCAATTCTTCACCAGAAAGGAGACAAGCTACCGGGGAACGGTTTCTGGCATTTCAGCCGTCGTCGGCCCGGCTTGCTTGAATCCTGATGGTGCAGTGAGTAAGGGACTCATGTCTGAGTATACCCTGCCACACCTATAGTGGCCAAAAACGATTCAGAAAAGGGGGTGGTGATGAACAGAGTGTCTGAATTAAGCAGACCACTCCTACCCAGTCCAAAGATCAAGGCTTGATCCATCACCGTTATTTAGCTCACTGCACAGTCCCAGCTCAGAACCTGGCTATATGCAAATCAGTCTGTCCCTGGCCCAGTGCATCATGGGAAAAGGGCAGACTAAACTACCAACCCAATTCTTCACCAGAAAGGAGACAAGCTACCGGGGACCGGTTTCTGGCATTTCAGCCGTCGTCGGCCCGGCTTGCTTGAATCCTGATGGTGCAGTGAGCAAGGGACTCATGTCTGAGTATACCCTGCCACACCTATAGTGGCCAAAAACGATTCAGAAAAGGGGGTGGTGATGAACAGAGTGTCTGAATTAAGCAGACCACTCTTACCCAGTCCAAAGATCAAGGCTTGATCCATCACCGTTATTTAGCTCACTGCACCATCCCAGCTCAGAACCTGGCTATATGCAAATCAGTCTGTCCCTGGCCCAGTGCATCATGGGAACAGGGCAGACTAAACTACCAAGCCAATTCTTCACCAGAAAGGAGACAAGCTACCGGGGACCGATTTCTGGCATTTCAGCCATCGTCGGCCCGGCTTGCTTGAATCCTGATGGTGCAGTGAGCAAGGGACTCATGTCTGAGTATACCCTGCCACACCTATAGTGGCCAAAAACGATTCAGAAAAGAGGGTGGTGATGAACAGAGTGTCAGAATTAAGCAGACCACTCTTACCCAGTCCAAAGATCAAGGCTTGATCCATCACCGTTATTTAGCTCACTGCACCATCCCAGCTCAGAACCTGGCTATATGCAAATCAGTCTGTCCCTGGCCCAGTGCATCATGGGAACAGGGCAGACTAAACTACCAAGCCAATTCTTCACCAGAAAGGAGACAAGCTACCGGGGACCGGTTTCTGGCATTTCAGCCGTCGTCGGCCCGGCTTGCTTGAATCCTGATGGTGCAGTGAGCAAGTGACTCATGTCTGAGTATACCCTACCACACCTATAGTGGCCAAAAACGATTCAAAAAAGGGGGTGGTGATGAACAGAGTGTCTGAATTAAGCAGACCACTCTTACCCACTCCAAAGATCAAGGCTTGATCCATCACCCTTATTTAGCTCACTGCACCATCCCAGCTCAGAACCTGGCTATATGCAAATCAGTCTGTCCCTGGCCCAGTGCATCATGGGAACAGGGCAGACTAAACTACCAAGCCAATTCCTCACCAGAAAGGAGACAAGCTACCGGGGACCGGTTTCTGGCATTTCAGCCATCGTCGGCCCGGCTTGCTTGAATCCTGATGGTGCAGTGAGCAAGTGACTCATGTCTGAGTATACCCTACCACACCTATAGTGGCCAAAAACGATTCAAAAAAGGGGGTGGTGATGAACAGAGTGTCTGAATTAAGCAGACCACTCTTACTCAGTCCAAAGATCAAGGCTTGATCCATCACCATTATTTAGCTCACTGCACCATCCCAGCTCAGAACCTGGCTATATGCAAATCAGTCTGTCCCTGGCCCAGTGCATCATGGGAACAGGGCAGACTAAACTACAAAGCTAATTCTTCACCAGAAAGTAGACAAGCTACCGGGGACCGGTTTCTGGCATTTCAGCCGTCGTCGGCCCGGCTTGCTTGAATCCTGATGGTGCAGTGAGCAAGGGACTCTTGTCTGAGTATACCCTGCCACACCTATAGTGGCCAAAAACGATTCAGAAAAGGGGGTGGTGATGAACAGAGTGTCTGAAGTAAGAAGACCACTCTTACCCAGTCCAAAGATCTAGGCTTGATCCATCATCGTTATTTAGCTCACTGCACCATCCCAGCTCAGAACCTGGCTATATGCAAATCAGTCTGTCCCTGGCCCAGTGCATCATGGGAACAGGGCAGACTAAACTACCAAGCCAATTCTTCACCAGAAAGGAGACAAGCTACCGGGGACCGGTTTCTGGCATTTCAGCCGTCGTCGGCCCGGCTTGCTTGAATCCTGATGATGCAGTGAGCAAGGGACTCATGTCTGAGTATACCCTGCCACACCTATAGTGGCCAAAAACGATTCAGAGAAGGGGGTGGTGATGAACAGAGTGTCTGAATTAGGCAGACCACTCTTACCCAGTCCAAAGATCAAGGCTTGATCCATCACTGTTATTTAGCTCAGTGCACCATCCCAGTTCAGAACCTGGCTATATGCAAACAGTCTGTCCCTGGCCCAGTGCATCATGGGAACAGGGCCGACTAAATTACCAAGCCAATTCTTCACCAGAAAGGAGACAAGCTACCGGGGACCGGTTTCTGGCATTTCAGCCGTCGTCGGCCCGGCTTTCTTGAATCCTGATGGTGCAGTGAGTAAGGGACTCATGTCTGAGTATACCCTGCCACACCTATAGTGGCCAAAAACGATTCAGAAAAGGAGGTGGTGATGAACAGAGTGTCTGAATTAAGCAGACCACTCCTACCCAGTCCAAAGATCAAGGCTTGATCCATCACCGTTATTTAGCTCACTGCACAGTCCCAGCTCAGAACCTGGCTATATGCAAATCAGTCTGTCCCTGGCCCAGTGCATCATGGGAAAAGGGCAGACTAAACTACCAACCCAATTCTTCACCAGAAAGGAGACAAGCTACCGGGGACCGGTTTCTGGCATTTCAGCCGTCGTCGGCCCGGCTTGCTTGAATCCTGATGGTGCAGTGAGCAAGGGACTCATGTCTGAGTATACCCTGCCACACCTATAGTGGCCAAAAACGATTCAGAAAAGGGGGTGGTGATGAACAGAGTGTCTGAATTAAGCAGACCACTCTTACCCAGTCCAAAGATCAAGGCTTGATCCATCACCGTTATTTAGCTCACTGCACCATCCCAGCTCAGAACCTGGCTATATGCAAATCAGTCTGTCCCTGGCCCAGTGCATCATGGGAACAGGGCAGACTAAACTACCAAGCCAATTCTTCACCAGAAAGGAGACAAGCTACCGGGGACCGATTTCTGGCATTTCAGCCATCGTCGGCCCGGCTTGCTTGAATCCTGATGGTGCAGTGAGCAAGGGACTCATGTCTGAGTATACCCTGCCACACCTATAGTGGCCAAAAACGATTCAGAAAAGAGGGTGGTGATGAACTGAGTGTCAGAATTAAGCAGACCACTCTTACCCAGTCCAAAGATCAAGGCTTGATCCATCACCGTTATTTAGCTCACTGCACCATCCCAGCTCAGAACCTGGCTATATGCAAATCAGTCTGTCCCTGCCCCAGTGCATCATGGGAACAGGGCAGACTAAACTACCAAGCCAATTCTTCACCAGAAAGGAGACAAGCTACCGGGGACCGGTTTCTGGCATTTCAGCCGTCGTCGGCCCGGCTTGCTTGAATCCTGATGGTGCAGTGAGCAAGTGACTCATGTCTGAGTATACCCTACCACACCTATAATGGCCAAAAACGATTCAAAAAAGGGGGTGGTGATGAACAGAGTGTCTGAATTAGGCAGACCACTCTTACCCACTCCAAAGATCAAGGCTTGATCCATCACCATTATTTAGCTCACTGCACCATCCCAGCTCAGAACCTGGCTATATGCAAATCAGTCTGTCCCTGGCCCAGTGCATCATGGGAACAGGGCAGACTAAACTACCAAGCCAATTCTTCACCAGAAAGGAGACAAGCTACCGGGGACCGGTTTCTGGCATTTCAGCCATCGTCGGCCCGGCTTGCTTGAATCCTGATGGTGCAGTGAGCAAGGGACTCATGTCTGAGTATACCCTACCACACCTATAGTGGCCAAAAACGATTAAAAAAAGGGGGTGGTGATGAACAGAGTGTCTGAATTAAGCAGACCACTCTTACTCAGTCCAAAGATCAAGGCTTGATCCATCACCATTATTTAGCTCACTGCACCATCCCAGCTCAGAACCTGGCTATATGCAAATCAGTCTGTCCCTGGCCCAGTGCATCATGGGAACAGGGCAGACTAAACTACCAAGCTAATTCTTAACCAGAAAGTAGACAAGCTACCGGGGACCGGTTTCTGGCATTTCAGCCGTCGTCGGCCCGGCTTGCTTGAATCCTGATGGTGCAGTGAGCAAGGGACTCTTGTCTGAGTATACCCTGCCACACCTATAGTGGCCAAAAACGATTAAGAAAAGGGGGTGGTGATGAACAGAGTGTCTGAAGTAAGCAGACCACTCTTACCCAGTCCAAAGATCAAGGCTTGATCCATCATCGTTATTTAGCTCACTGCACCATCCCAGCTCAGAACCTGGCTATATGCAAATCAGTCTGTCCCTGGCCCAGTGCATCATGGGAACAGGGCAGACTAAACTACCAAGCCAATTCTTCACCAGAAAGGAGACAAGCTACCGGGGACCGGTTTCTGGCATTTCAGCCGTCGTCGGCCCGGCTTGCTTGAATCCTGATGATGCAGTGAGCAAGGGACTCATGTCTGAGTATACCCTGCCACACCTATAGTGGCCAAAAACGATTCAGAGAAGGGGGTGGTGATGAACAGAGTGTCTGAATTAGGCAGACCACTCTTACCCAGTCCAAAGATCAAGGCTTGATCCATCACTGTTATTTAGCTCAGTGCACCATCCCAGTTCAGAACCTGGCTATATGCAAACAGTCTGTCCCTGGCCCAGTGCATCATGGGAACAGGGCCGACTAAACTACCAAGCCAATTCTTCACCAGAAAGGAGACAAGCTACCGGGGACCGGTTTCTGGCATTTCAGCCGCCGTCAGCCCGGCTTGCTTGACTCCTGATGGTGCAGTGAGCAAGGGACTGATGTCTGAGTATACCCTGCCACACCTATAGTGGCCAAAAACGATTCAGAAAAGGGGGTGGTGATGAACAGAGTGTCTGAATTAAGTAGACCACTCTTACCCAGTGCAAAGATAAAGGCTTGATCCATCACCGTTATTTAGCTCACTGCACCATCCCAGCTCACAACCTGGCTATATGCAAATCAGTCTGTCCCTAGCCCAGTGCATCATGGGAACAGGGCAGACTAAACTACCAAGCCAATTCTTCACCAGAAAGGAGACAAGCTACCGGGGACCGGTTTCTGGCATTTCAGCCGTCGTCGGCCCGGCTTTCTTGAAACCTGATGGTGCAGTGAGTAAGGGACTCATGTCTGAGTATACCCTGCCACACCTATAGTGGCCAAAAACGATTCAGAAAAGGAGGTGGTGATGAACAGAGTGTCTGAATTAAGCAGACCACTCTTACCCAGTCCAAAGATCAAGGCTTGATCCATCACCGTTATTTAGCTCACTGCACAGTCCCAGCTCAGAACCTGGCTATATGCAAATCAGTCTGTCCCTGGCCCAGTGCATCATGGGAAAAGGACAGACTAAACTACCAACCCAATTCTTCACCAGAAAGGAGACAAGCTACCGGGGACCGGTTTCTGGCATTTCAGCCGTCCTCGGCCAGGCTTGCTTGAATCCTGATGGTGGAGTGAGCAAGGCACTCATGTCTGAGTATACTGTGCCACACCTATAGTGGCCAAAAACGATTCAGAAAAGGGGGTGGTGATGAACAGAGTGTCTGAATTAAGCAGACCATTCTTACCCAGTCCAAAGATCAAGGCTTGATCCATCACCGTTATTTTGCTCACTGCACCATCCCAGCTCAGAACCTGGCTATATGCAAATCAGTCTGTCCCTGGCCCAGTGCATCATGGGAACAGGGCAGACTAAACTACCAAGCCAATTCTTCACCAGAAAGGAGACAAGCTACCGGGGACCGGTTTCTGGCATTTCAGCCGTCGTCAGCCCGGCTTGCTTGAATCCTGATGGTGCAGTGAGCAAGGGACTCATGTCTGAGTGTACCCTGCCACACCTATATTGGCCAAAAACGATTCAGAAAAGGGGGTGGTGATGAACAGAGTGTCTGAATTAAGCAGACCACTCTTACCCAGTCCAAAGATCAAGGTTTGATCCATCACCATTATTTAGCTCACTGCACCATCCCAGCTCGGAACCTGGCTATATGCAAATCAGTCTGTCCCTGGCCCAGTGCATCATGGGAACAGGGCAGACTGAACTACCAAGCCAATTCTTCACCAGAAATGAGACAAGCTACCGGGGACCGGTTTCTGGCATTTCAGCCGTCGTCGGTGTGAGAAGTTGGCCCGATATGCAACGTTCGCTATTCTAGCGACCGCTATGTATCGTTCCAACGACCCTTATGGTGTTTGGTTGTAAGTCAACCTATAGACCAGCTATCCTAGTAGCGTGGATACGAGCAGTCTAAGGCTAAAGACTCGAGAGGGCGCGTTAAGCCAGCTGTTTACCACACATGTACCCCTTGAACACCCAGTGAAAGGATACCACACAAGTGTTATGAAAATAAACAGTGTATTTATTAAGAATCACAACAGCCCTGTACTCTTTATGAGGACAGGGTACTAAGCACAAACCAAATTACTTTAGCAAATACTTCAAGTGCACAATTAAAACAAGTGTCCGAGGACACGGAAAGTTTAAGGTCTCGGGCGGACCCGATAAGGCAAGTCGGAAGCGAGGGACTCGGGACCCTAGAGTAAAGAGGCTATGCAGGCACCGAAATGCCGAGTTACCTAGCCACGAGGGCTGCGGCTGCACAAGTCTTACAGGCGTCGGGGTCTTCGCTGACGAGCCAGGAGCCGGAAGAAAAGGAGTTGCTGGCCGGCGACCAGTGATGAATAGTTCGTGGAGATCCAAGCCTGGATCAGAGATTGATGATACCTGAAAGCAGAGGGGACCAAGTTCGTACTACTAGCCAGTAGTCAGAGGGTACCAGGAAGGCACCGGTTGGCCGTCACCTCGACCAGGTGAGTGGGCGACGCTAGGCTCTGCAGTCTCACGGACCAGGAGGCGTTGTCGGCGACCACGGTGGAGGTGCGAGCTGTCCCACGAAGGATGATGCTGTCGGCGTCGCTGGGCCCAGGATGGGGCAACAAGCCTTGGCAGATCTCAGGGCCACGTGGTAGGCCTAAGATGGCGTCTTGAGTGGACCAGGAGGGTCCGGGGTGCTTCTCGCAAATATGGAAGCAAGGGCCAGTCTGGAGCAACCAGACCAGCAGAGTTGTTTATCGGATGTCGTCACAGAAGGGCACAAGCCAGCGGCGAGTGACCAGACAACGTGCTGAGCAGCGAGCAGAAGGGCCCCACGCAGATCGTGGAGATGCTGGGAGACTGCACTTCGGTGCTGGAGCGGCTCAGGGTCGGGGCTTCTCGGACCCCAGAGCACTCACCAGAGAGTTACCTCGATGGTCGTGCTGGTTTAAGAAAGCGTGCAGGTTTTGATGATGGCCGGTCCCTCGAGGTCTCGTCGCACCCACAGATCACAGCTGAGCTGATGACGTGGGTAGAGGTCAGAGGTGCCAGGGAAGCCGGTTCTCGTCGAGCTGGGCCGTCGGATTCCTTGAGGAAGGACTTACAGCAAACCGCAGAGTTCTTAGATGGTGCCCGCTGATGCAGGGTGACTACTCCTTAGTCACAAGGGAGAAATCTTGGGAAGAGTCTTGAAGTCCTTTCGTAGAAAGTATTCTTGATTCAAAGATGATCTAATTTGGAAGGGTCCCCGCTCCGGCCTTTATTCTAAAGAAAGGGGCGGGTACATGACTAGGTCCTGCCCTAAGGGTGGGACCAGGAAGGGGGGTAGTTACACCCCTCTCCCCTGCCGGACTTTCCCCAGGCCAGGGCTGGCGCCCCTGGAACTGGTTCTAACCGGCAGATGTGTAGTGAGCACCGGGGTGCCACTCCGCAGTCACCTTCTCGCAAAAGCCCTACCTACCCAGAATACACAAACCCTGTCTGGGACGGTGCGAACACCGCCCTCGACAGGAAACCCTTTGTCCAAGCTCTCCTCGCTGGAAGGACTCCCAGCAGCAGGAGGTCAGACTCGTGTCTGTGGTGGCAGCATCCATTTTGTGGAGCTGAGGCTTTAGTTAACTTTAACCGGGGTTCACAGTTACGTACATGTCGTGTCCCTCTAGAAGGGCGGAATGCTAACCTCGTCGCCAGAGTTGGTGAGAGGGCAGAATCCCGATTCGTATGACACCTTACTCGACATGTCTTGATAACGCGACACCGAAGTTACCGATATGGTACGCGTTATCATGGAACAGCCATTGGGTCTTGATTCCGCAAGCTGCAACCGGGCTCGGCTCGGGCCAGAACACAGTTCACACGAGCCCACGCACTCTGCCTTCAGGATTGTCAAGGCCTGCCATAGGAGGGACTGATAGGAACTCGGGTGTCCATTGTAAGGTTAGATATAGGGCTACTATACCTAAAGCAAAGGGTGAGTACACGACTTCGCCCCAGCTGTCATGCAGCCAGTTGTGTCAAATTTAGGAGGCCAGCCAGGGGTGGCATAATACATGCTGCAGCCCTTGGCAGCCCTGGGTACACCCATGCCCTGAGTTACAGGGTCTGATAGGGTGGCCCAGTACCAATTGGAAATGTACCTAGGGTACATGGAATCCATTTTAAAGAGAGAGCAGTAGGCCTGGGGTCCTGATTGGCAGGGTCCCAGGTCGACTATGTCCAAAACCAGCTAAAACACAGGGCAAAAAGTTGGGGGCAACCATAGTCAGGAGGTACCTTCCTACACAACCCCCCCCCAAACGAAAGGAGATAAGGCTATCCTTGTCCAGGTAAGCCTCTATTACCTAAGTGGCCATATAAGGAAGGACCAGCTCTGGCTTGGTTTCCCCCTGTGTCATGGTCCACTAGGCAACCCCTCACCCTAAGGGTATCTGAGGGTCTCCACCATAGGGAATCTCTGCCTTTGGTGTGTCTTGGGAAAGAAGAAGGCTGATGCTGGGATGGAGTACTGAAGTGAGGCTCCTCTACCTTTGGGCTCAACTTCCTCCAATCACCATTCATCATGTGTGCCTTTCTTTCTTTAGCTGAGATGCACTGAGCTCTCAGGGTCAGCCTCTGGCTACCTAAAGCTGGAGGCTGAGTCCCTCTGTTTGGCTTACTGGAGGGACAGGTCAGGTCTGGGGTTTTTAGGCCCCATGTTTGGCTGTGCCCAACAGTGTCCAGCTGTGGGAGTTCCCTAACTACTTTTAAGGGGGATCCCTCAGGAGTCTGTTCTATTTTCACTTGGCTAGGTTTACCAGCTTCAGTGATCCTAATCGGCTGATTAAAGGGTTCTTTTGGACAGGGGGCCCTTTTGGGTCCACCACTGGCCTCCCTGATCTCTTCAGCCCTGGGATGACTGAGGCAGGGTAGAGAGGTGCAGGTTACCTGCTCCAGACTGGGTCCCACCTGGGAAGGGTCCACTGCCATCAGGGGCTCTGCCAGGCTAGGCCTGACTACCTCTGGGGCAGTTCCTTCAACAGGGGTAGAGTCAGTTCCCTGAGGAGGCTGGCTCTCACCTAGTGTCTGGGAGGGGGAAGATTCTTCTTCCTCCTCAATGCTCTCTGTTTGAGTGGAGTGATCCATTGTTTCAGGCTTCACAACCTCACTATCTGTCTGAGTAGAGGCTGAGACCATTTCAACCTTGCCAACCTTTTCAGGAGGGCACTCAGTTTGTGTTTGGGCTGTGACTGTCACAGCCTTCCTATTCTGTTCAGGGAAGTCTGTCTGAGCCTGGGCAGTGGCTACCACTGCCCTTCCAACCTTTTCAGGGGGGAATGGTGCTTGGACTGGGGCTGTAGCTATTACTGCCCCACTAACCTGTCTGGATAGGCCTATCATTCTGGAGTGAGTCTCTTGCTCCACCTCAGCCCATGCTGAGAGTTCCAGGTCATTCCCCAGTAAGCAATCTACAGGTAGGTTATCTGTCACTGCCACTCTCATGGGCCCTGTGACATTACCCCAACTGAGCTTGACTACTGCCATGGGATGCCTTCTCTTCACTCCATGAATGTCTGTCACCTGATAAGTAAAACCAGGGGTCAGTTGAGCAGAGGGGACCAGATGGTCACTCACCATGGTGAGGCTGGCCCCTGTGTCTCTGAATGCCTCAACTTTCTGACCATTCAATAAAACTTCTTGTCTATACTTTCCCAAAATGTGGGGTCCAGTAGTGAAGTTGGCAAACCCCATGCCAGTCTCACAGACAAGAGAGTGGTCAGGGAACCTGGCTAGGCCATAGTCCTCCTGATTGCCCAAAGTAATGCCCACCACATTCTTGGGGGCACTTCCACCACCTGGGGGATTACCACTAGTGGTAACAGGAGGTCTGGGAGTGTTACTTGGGGGTATGTTTTCCTTATTGCTGTTTTTAGGGCACTTGGCATCACTTTTGTAATGGCCCACCTGTTTACAGGTATGGCAATAAGGTTTCTTCTGTTCTGAAGGAGTGTTCTGGGACCCACCACCCTTGTTGGAGTTTTGGGGCCCTTGGGAAGTCTTCTCTGTGGATTTATCCCCACCCTTCTCTTGAGGCTTGGTTGATTCCTTTTTCTGGTCACCACCCTGGTTTTTAGGCCTGACCCTGGTTCTGACCCATTTGTCTGCCCTCTTACCCAATTCCTGTGGAGAGGTCAGATCAGAGTCTACCAGGTGCTGATGTAATAACTGGTTCTGACAATTATTTAAGATTTGCTCCCTCATAATTAGATTATACAATCCTTTAAAATCAGTAACCTTACTACCCAGTAGCCAGCCTTCAAAAGCCTTAGTGGCACAATCAACAAAGTCAGTCCAATCTTGAGACTGAGTTTTCTGGGTGTCTCTGAACAGCATCCTGTATTGTTCAGTGGTTAAACCAAACCCATCAACCAGTGTATTCTTCAAGATTTGGTAATTGTTAGCAACCTCCACCCTTGTGGTGAGGAGCTTATCTCTACCTTTACCATCAAAGGAGAGCCACAAGATAGCTGCCCACTGACTTTGGGGAACACCCTGCACAGTGCAGGCTCTCTCCAAAGCAGTAATCCATTTGTGGATGTCGTCCCCTTGTTTAAAGGGGGGTACTATCTTACCAAGGTGTTTCGTATTAAAACTCCTTTCCCTATTGCTATGTACATTGCTGCCACCAGTGGGGACTACCCCGCTTAACTGTTGCTCTCTAGCAAAGGCAAGCCTTTCTTTGGCCAGGGCAAGTTCTTCCCTTTCGATCCTCAGATTAGCTGCCCTTTCCTTAGCTTCGTACACTCTCCTCTGAGGGGACGTCATCCCTCTTTGAGAAGAGTTGTGAGAGCCATTGGTTTGAAGGGATCTGCCAGAGTCTCTCGACAGAGATCGGGCTCGTCCATTCCCAATGTTAAGCTGACCTGACAGTAGCGCTGGGGGTCCCCCAGTACCACTATCATGTTTGCTTAAGTTGGACCTGCTTAGTCGAACGACTTCTACCTGTCCCTTATCTGCCTCATCCCCAGAGGGATCCTCATCATCCTCCACATCTTCGTTCTCAGTTGCGAGGTGGATGAGGTCAGGATCGTCTCTGGTTCCCTCGAGGGGAGGCATGTCTCCTTCTGGATTAGAAGCGCTAAGACGGGTCTCAGCTTTTCTGGCATCATAAGTCTCCAAGAGACCAATCAGAACGGATGTGGTGGGGTTAGACCCCTGCTTGATCTTCCGGGAGTGACACACCTGTCTTAACTCCTTGAAGCTCAGCACAGTATATCTTGAAGGGATGACCTGTGGAGGGTCAACTGACACAAGGGGAGACTCATGGTTTCCCCCTTTGTCCGACATACTGTTTCTAGTGTGGTGTAAGTGATGCACCTACCTACACTATGTGTTTACCTACTGTTCCCTTGCTAAGAGTTGCAGCCAAGGTGTGCTAAGCCTTGAGGAGCTGCAACAGCTGGTTCAGTAGAACTCAGAGTATTCTAAGCTTTAGTTATATGTACTAACAGTACTTATGCGATCTTTCAACAAGATATTCTTAGGATACGTGTGGTAAAACAACAGCAAGCTCAAATCCCAACCGCTGCTCACCAATGTGAGAAGTTGGCCCGATATGCAACGTTCGCTATTCTAGCGACCGCTATGTATCGTTCCAACGACCCTTATGGTGTTTGGTTGTAAGTCAACCTATAGACAAGCTATCCTAGTAGCGTGGATACGAGCAGTCTAAGGCTAAAGACTCGAGAGGGCGCGTTAAGCCAGCTGTTTACCACACATGTACCCCTTGAACACCCAGTGAAAGGACACCACACAAGTGTTATGAAAATAAACAGTGTATTTATTAAGAATCACAACAGCCCTGTACTCTTTATGAGGACAGGGTACTAAGCACAAACCAAATTACTTTAGCAAATACTTCAAGTGCACAATTAAAACAAGTGTCCGAGGACACGGAAAGTTTAAGGTCTCGGGCGGACCCGATAAGGCAAGTCGGAAGCGAGGGACTCGGGACCCTAGAGTAAAGAGGCTATGCAGGCACCGAAATGCCGAGTTACCTAGCCACGAGGGCTGCGGCTGCACAAGTCTTACAGGCGTCGGGGTCTTCGCTGACGAGCCAGGAGCCGGAAGAAAAGGAGTTGCTGGCCGGCGACCAGTGATGAATAGTTCGTGGAGATCCAAGCCTGGATCAGAGATTGATGATACCTGAAAGCAGAGGGGACCAAGTTCGTACTACTAGCCAGTAGTCAGAGGGTACCAGGAAGGCACCGGTTGGCCGTCACCTCGACCAGGTGAGTGGGCGACGCTAGGCTCTGCAGTCTCACGGACCAGGAGGCGTTGTCGGCGACCACGGTGGAGGTGCGAGCTGTCCCACGAAGGATGATGCTGTCGGCGTCGCTGGGCCCAGGATGGGGCAACAAGCCTTGGCAGATCTCAGGGCCACGTGGTAGGCCTAAGATGGCGTCTTGAGTGGACCAGGAGGGTCCGGGGTGCTTCTCGCAAAGATGGAAGCAAGGGCCAGTCTGGAGCAACCAGACCAGCAGAGTTGTTTATCGGATGTCGTCACAGAAGGGCACAAGCCAGCGGCGAGTGACCAGACAACGTGCTGAGCAGCGAGCAGAAGGGCCCCACGCAGATCGTGGAGATGCTGGGAGACTGCACTTCGGTGCTGGAGCGGCTCAGGGTCGGGGCTTCTCGGACCCCAGAGCACTCACCAGAGAGTTACCTCGATGGTCGTGCTGGTTTAAGAAAGCGTGCAGGTTTTGATGATGGCCGGTCCCTCGAGGTCTCGTCGCACCCACAGATCACAGCTGAGCTGATGACGTGGGTAGAGGTCAGAGGTGCCAGGGAAGCCGGTTCTCGTCGAGCTGGGCCGTCGGATTCCTTGAGGAAGGACTTACAGCAAACCGCAGAGTTCTTAGATGGTGCCCGCTGATGCAGGGTGACTACTCCTTAGTCACAAGGGAGAAATCTTGGGAAGAGTCTTGAAGTCCTTTCGTAGAAAGTATTCTTGATTCAAAGATGATCTAATTTGGAAGGGTCCCCGCTCCGGCCTTTATTCTAAAGAAAGGGGCCGGTACATGACTAGGTCCTGCCCTAAGGGTGGGACCAGGAAGGGGGGTAGTTACACCCCTCTCCCCTGCCGGACTTTCCCCAGGCCAGGGCTGGCGCCCCTGGAACTGGTTCTAACCGGCAGATGCGTAGTGAGCACCGGGGTGCCACTCCGCAGTCACCTTCTCGCAAAAGCCCTACCTACCCAGAATACACAAACCCTGTCTGGGACGGTGCGGACACCGCCCTCGAC
This sequence comes from Lissotriton vulgaris, assembly GCF_964263255.1. Taxonomy (NCBI): domain Eukaryota; kingdom Metazoa; phylum Chordata; class Amphibia; order Caudata; family Salamandridae; genus Lissotriton; species Lissotriton vulgaris. Next base: position 1,053,730,805 of record NC_141691.1, on the reverse strand, counting down.
AGGAAACCCTTTGTCCAAGCTCTCCTCGCTGGAAGGACTCCCAGCAGCAGGAGGTCAGACTCGTGTCTGTGGTGGCAGCATCCATTTTGTGGAGCTGAGGCTTTAGTTAACTTTAACCGGGGTTCACAGTTACGTACATGTCGTGTCCCTCTAGAAGGGCGGAATGCTAACCTCGTCGCCATAGTTGGTGAGAGGGCAGCATCCCGATTCGTATGACACCTTACTCGACATGTCTTGATAACGCGACACCGAAGTTACCGATATGGTACGCGTTATCATGGAACAGCCATTGGGTCTTGATTCCGCAAGCTGCAACCGGGCTCGGCTCGGGCCAGAACACAGTTCACACGAGCCCACGCACTCTGCCTTCAGGATTGTCAAGGCCTGCCATAGGAGGGACTGATAGGAACTCGGGTGTCCATTGTAAGGTTAGATATAGGGCTACTATACCTAAAGCAAAGGGTGAGTACACGACTTCGCCCCAGCTGTCATGCAGCCAGTTGTGTCAAATTTAGGAGGCCAGCCAGGGGTGGCATAATACATGCTGCAGCCCCTGGCAGCCCTGGGTACACCCATGCCCTGAGTTACAGGGTCTGATAGGGTGGCCCAGTACCAATTGGAAATGTACCTAGGGTACATGGAATCCATTTTAAAGAGAGAGCAGTAGGCCTGGGGTCCTGTTGGCAGGGTCCCAGGTCGACTATGTCCAAAACCAGCTAAAACACAGGGCAAAAAGTTGGGGGCAACCATAGTCAGGAGGTACCTTCCTACAGTCGGCCCGGCTTTTTTGAATCCTGATGGTGCAGTGAGCAAGGGACTCATGTCTGAGTATACCCTGCCACACCTATAGTGGCCAAAAACGATTCAGAAAAGGGGGTGGTGATGAACAGAGTGTCTGAATTAAGCAGACCACTCTTACCCAGTCCAAAGATCAAGGCTTGATCCATCACCGTTATTTAGCTCACTGCACCATCCCAGCTCAGAACCTGGCTATATGCAAATCAGTCTGTCGCTGGCCCAGTGCATCATGGGAACAGGGCAGACTAAACTACCAAGCCAATTCTTCACCAGAAAGGAGACAAGCTACCGGGGACCGGTTTCTGGCATTTCAGCCGTCGTCAGCCCGGCTTGCTTGAATCCTGATGGTGCAGTGAGCAAGGGACTCATGTCTGAGTATACCCTGCCACACCTATAGTGGCCAAAAACGATTCAGAAAAGGGGGTGGTGATGAACAGAGTGTCTGAATTAAGCAGACCACTCTTACCCAGTCCAAAGATCAAGGCTTGATCCATCACCGTTATTTAGCTCACTGCACCATCCCAGCTCAGAACCTGGCTATATGCAAATCAGTCTGTCGCTGGCCCAGTGCATCATGGGAACAGGGCAGACTAAACTACCAAGCCAATTCTTCACCAGAAAGGAGACAAGCTACCGGGGACCGGTTTCTGGCATTTCAGCCGTCGTCGGCCCGGCTTGCTTGAATCCTGATGGTGCAGTGAGCAAGGGACTCATGTCTGAGTATACCCTGCCACACCTATAGTGGCCAAAAACGATTCAGAAAAGGGGGTGGTGATGAACAGAGTGTCTGAATTAAGCAGACCACTCTTACCCAGTCCAAAGATCAAGGCTTGATCCATCACCGTTATTTAGCTCACTGCACCATCCCAGCTCAGAACCTGGCTATATGCAAATCAGTCTGTCCCTGGCCCAGTGCATCATGGGAACAGGGCAGACTAAACTACCAAGCCAATTCTGCACCAGAAAGGAGACAAGCTACCGGGGACCGGTTTCTGGCATTTCAGCCGTCGTCGGCCCGGCTTGCTTGAATCCTGATGGTGCAGTGAGCAAGGGACTCATGGCTGAGCATACCCTGCCACACCTATAGTGGCCAAAATGATTCAGAACAGGGGGTGGTGATGAACAGAGTGTCTGAATTAAGCAGACCACTCATACCCAGTCCAAAGATCAAGGCTTGATCCATCACCGTTATTTAGCTCACTGCACCATCTCAGCTCAGAACCTGGCTGTATGCAAATCAGTATGTCCCTGGCCCAGTGCATCATGGGAACAGGGCAGACTAAACTACCAAGCCAATTATTCACCAGAAAGGAGACAAGCTACCGGGGACCGGTTTCTGGCATTTCAGCCGTCGTCTGCCCGGCTTGCTTGAATCCTGATGGTGCAGTGAGCAAGGGACTCATGTCTGAGTATACCCTGCCACACCTATAGTGGCCAAAAACGATTCAGAAAAGGGGGTGGTGATGAACAGAGTGTCTGAATTAAGCAGACCACTCTTACCCAGTCCAAAGATCAAGGCTTGATCCATCACCGTTATTTAGCTCACTGCACCATCCCAGCTCAGAACCTGGCTATATGCAAATCAGTCTGTCCCTGGCCCAGTGCATCATGGGAACAGGGCAGACTAAACTACCAAGCCAATTCTTCACCAGAAAGGAGACAAGCTACCGGGGACCGGTTTCTGGCATTTCAGCCGTCGTCAGCCTGGCTTGCTTGAATCCTGATGGTGCAGTGAGCAAGGGACTCATGTCTGAGTATACCGTGACACACCTATAGTGGCCAAAAACGATTCAGAAAAGGGGGTGGTGATGAACAGAGTGTCTGAATTAAGCAGACCACTCTTACCTAGTCCAAAGATCAAGGCTTGATCCATCACCGTTATTTAGCTCACTGCACCATCCCAGCTCAGAACCTGGCTATATGCAAATCAGTCTGTCCCTGGCCCAGTGCATCATGGGAACAGGGCAGACTAAACTACCAAGCCAATTCTTCACCAGAAAGGAGACAAGCTACCGGGGACCGGTTTCTGGCATTTCAGCCGTCGTCGGCCCGGCTTGCTTGAATCCTGATGGTGCAGTGAGCAAGGGACTCATGTCTGAGTATACCCTGCCACACCTATAGTGGCCAAAATGATTCAGAACAGGGGGTGGTGATGAACAGAGTGTCTGAATTAAGCAGACCACTCATACCCAGTCCAAAGATCAAAGCTTGATCCATCACCGTTATTTAGCTCACTGCACCATCCCAGCTCAGAACCTGGCTGTATGCAAATCAGTCTGTCCCTGGCCCAGTGCATCATGGGAACAGGGCAGACTAAACTACCAAGCCAATTCTTCACCAGAAAGGAGACAAGCTACCGGGGACCAGTTTCTGGCATTTCAGCCGTTGTCGGCCCGGCTTGCTTGAATCCTGATGGTGCAGTGAGCAAGGGACTCAAGTCTGAGTATACCCTGCCACACCTATAGTGGCCAAAAACGATTCAGAAAAGGGGGTGGTGATGAACAGAGTGTCTGAATTAAGCAGACCACTCTTACCCAGTCCAAAGATCAAGGCTTGATCCATCACCGTTATTTAGCTCACTGCAAAATCCCAGCTCAGAACCTGGCTATATGCAAATCAGTCTGTCCCTGGCCCAGTGCATCATGGGAACAGGGCAGACTGAACTACCAAGCCAATTCTTCACCAGAAAGAAGACAAGCTACCAGGACCGGTTTCTGGCATTTCAGCCGTCGTCGGCCCGGCTTGCTTGAATCCTGATGGTGCAGTGAGTAAGGGACTCATGTCTGAGTATACCCTGCCACACCTATAGTGGCCAAAAACGATTCAGAAAAGGGGGTGGTGATGAACAGAGTGTCTGAATAAAGCAGACCACTCCTACCCAGTCCAAAGATCAAGGCTTGATCCATCACCGTTATTTAGCTCACTGCACAGTCCCAGCTCAGAACCTGGCTATATGCAAATCAGTCTGTCCCTGGCCCAGTGCATCATGGGAAAAGGGCAGACTAAACTACCAACCCAATTCTTCACCAGAAAGGAGACAAGCTACCGGGGACCGGTTTCTGGCATTTCAGCCGTCGTCGGCCCGGCTTGCTTGAATCCTGATGGTGCAGTGAGCAAGGGACTCATGTCTGAGTATACCCTGCCACACCTATAGTGGCCAAAAACGATTCAGAAAAGGGGGTGGTGATGAACAGAGTGTCTGAATTAAGCAGACCACTCTTACCCAGTCCAAAGATCAAGGCTTGATCCATCACCGTTATTTAGCTCACTGCACCATCCCAGCTCAGAACCTGGCTATATGCAAATCAGTCTGTCGCTGGCCCAGTGCATCATGGGAACAGGGCAGACTAAACTACCAAGCCAATTCTTCACCAGAAAGGAGACAAGCTACCGGGGACCGGTTTCTGGCATTTCAGCCGTCGTCAGCCCGGCTTGCTTGAATCCTGATGGTGCAGTGAGCAAGGGACTCATGTCTGAGTATACCCTGCCACACCTATAGTGGCCAAAAACGATTCAGAAAAGGGGGTGGTGATGAACAGAGTGTCTGAATTAAGCAGACCACTCTTACCCAGTCCAAAGATCAAGGCTTGATCCATCACCGTTATTTAGCTCACTGCACCATCCCAGCTCAGAACCTGGCTATATGCAAATCAGTCTGTCGCTGGCCCAGTGCATCATGGGAACAGGGCAGACTAAACTACCAAGCCAATTCTTCACCAGAAAGGAGACAAGCTACCGGGGACCGGTTTCTGGCATTTCAGCCGTCGTCGGCCCGGCTTGCTTGAATCCTGATGGTGCAGTGAGCAAGGGACTCATGTCTGAGTATACCCTGCCACACCTATAGTGGCCAAAAACGATTCAGAAAAGGGGGTGGTGATGAACAGAGTGTCTGAATTAAGCAGACCACTCTTACCCAGTCCAAAGATCAAGGCTTGATCCATCACCGTTATTTAGCTCACTGCACCATCCCAGCTCAGAACCTGGCTATATGCAAATCAGTCTGTCCCTGGCCCAGTGCATCATGGGAACAGGGCAGACTAAACTACCAAGCCAATTCTGCACCAGAAAGGAGACAAGCTACCGGGGACCGGTTTCTGGCATTTCAGCCGTCGTCGGCCCGGCTTGCTTGAATCCTGATGGTGCAGTGAGCAAGGGACTCATGGCTGAGCATACCCTGCCACACCTATAGTGGCCAAAATGATTCAGAACAGGGGGTGGTGATGAACAGAGTGTCTGAATTAAGCAGACCACTCATACCCAGTCCAAAGATCAAGGCTTGATCCATCACCGTTATTTAGCTCACTGCACCATCTCAGCTCAGAACCTGGCTGTATGCAAATCAGTATGTCCCTGGCCCAGTGCATCATGGGAACAGGGCAGACTAAACTACCAAGCCAATTATTCACCAGAAAGGAGACAAGCTACCGGGGACCGGTTTCTGGCATTTCAGCCGTCGTCTGCCCGGCTTGCTTGAATCCTGATGGTGCAGTGAGCAAGGGACTCATGTCTGAGTATACCCTGCCACACCTATAGTGGCCAAAAACGATTCAGAAAAGGGGGTGGTGATGAACAGAGTGTCTGAATTAAGCAGACCACTCTTACCCAGTCCAAAGATCAAGGCTTGATCCATCACCGTTATTTAGCTCACTGCACCATCCCAGCTCAGAACCTGGCTATATGCAAATCAGTCTGTCCCTGGCCCAGTGCATCATGGGAACAGGGCAGACTAAACTACCAAGCCAATTCTTCACCAGAAAGGAGACAAGCTACCGGGGACCGGTTTCTGGCATTTCAGCCGTCGTCAGCCTGGCTTGCTTGAATCCTGATGGTGCAGTGAGCAAGGGACTCATGTCTGAGTATACCGTGACACACCTATAGTGGCCAAAAACGATTCAGAAAAGGGGGTGGTGATGAACAGAGTGTCTGAATTAAGCAGACCACTCTTACCTAGTCCAAAGATCAAGGCTTGATCCATCACCGTTATTTAGCTCACTGCACCATCCCAGCTCAGAACCTGGCTATATGCAAATCAGTCTGTCCCTGGCCCAGTGCATCATGGGAACAGGGCAGACTAAACTACCAAGCCAATTCTTCACCAGAAAGGAGACAAGCTACCGGGGACCGGTTTCTGGCATTTCAGCCGTCGTCGGCCCGGCTTGCTTGAATCCTGATGGTGCAGTGAGCAAGGGACTCATGTCTGAGTATACCCTGCCACACCTATAGTGGCCAAAATGATTCAGAACAGGGGGTGGTGATGAACAGAGTGTCTGAATTAAGCAGACCACTCATACCCAGTCCAAAGATCAAAGCTTGATCCATCACCGTTATTTAGCTCACTGCACCATCCCAGCTCAGAACCTGGCTGTATGCAAATCAGTCTGTCCCTGGCCCAGTGCATCATGGGAACAGGGCAGACTAAACTACCAAGCCAATTCTTCACCAGAAAGGAGACAAGCTACCGGGGACCAGTTTCTGGCATTTCAGCCGTTGTCGGCCCGGCTTGCTTGAATCCTGATGGTGCAGTGAGCAAGGGACTCAAGTCTGAGTATACCCTGCCACACCTATAGTGGCCAAAAACGATTCAGAAAAGGGGGTGGTGATGAACAGAGTGTCTGAATTAAGCAGACCACTCTTACCCAGTCCAAAGATCAAGGCTTGATCCATCACCGTTATTTAGCTCACTGCAAAATCCCAGCTCAGAACCTGGCTATATGCAAATCAGTCTGTCCCTGGCCCAGTGCATCATGGGAACAGGGCAGACTGAACTACCAAGCCAATTCTTCACCAGAAAGAAGACAAGCTACCAGGACCGGTTTCTGGCATTTCAGCCGTCGTCGGCCCGGCTTGCTTGAATCCTGATGGTGCAGTGAGTAAGGGACTCATGTCTGAGTATACCCTGCCACACCTATAGTGGCCAAAAACGATTCAGAAAAGGGGGTGGTGATGAACAGAGTGTCTGAATAAAGCAGACCACTCCTACCCAGTCCAAAGATCAAGGCTTGATCCATCACCGTTATTTAGCTCACTGCACAGTCCCAGCTCAGAACCTGGCTATATGCAAATCAGTCTGTCCCTGGCCCAGTGCATCATGGGAAAAGGGCAGACTAAACTACCAACCCAATTCTTCACCAGAAAGGAGACAAGCTACCGGGGACCGGTTTCTGGCATTTCAGCCGTCGTCGGCCCGGCTTGCTTGAATCCTGATGGTGCAGTGAGCAAGGGACTCATGTCTGAGTATACCCTGCCACACCTATAGTGGCCAAAAACGATTCAGAAAAGGGGGTGGTGATGAACAGAGTGTCTGAATTAAGCAGACCACTCTTACCCAGTCCAAAGATCAAGGCTTGATCCATCACCGTTATTTAGCTCACTGCACCATCCCAGCTCAGAACCTGGCTATATGCAAATCAGTCTGTCCCTGGCCCAGTGCATCATGGGAACAGGGCAGACTAAACTACCAAGCCAATTCTTCACCAGAAAGGAGACAAGCTACCGGGGACCGATTTCTGGCATTTCAGCCATCGTCGGCCCGGCTTGCTTGAATCCTGATGGTGCAGTGAGCAAGGGACTCATGTCTGAGTATACCCTGCCACACCTATAGTGGCCAAAAACGATTCAGAAAAGAGGGTGGTGATGAACAGAGTGTCAGAATTAAGCAGACCACTCTTACCCAGTCCAAAGATCAAGGCTTGATCCATCACCGTTATTTAGCTCACTGCACCATCCCAGCTCAGAACCTGGCTATATGCAAATCAGTCTGTCCCTGGCCCAGTGCATCATGGGAACAGGGCAGACTAAACTACCAAGCCAATTCTTCACCAGAAAGGAGACAAGCTACCGGGGACCGGTTTCTGGCATTTCAGCCGTCGTCGGCCCGGCTTGCTTGAATCCTGATGGTGCAGTGAGCAAGTGACTCATGTCTGAGTATACCCTACCACACCTATAGTGGCCAAAAACGATTCAAAAAAGGGGGTGGTGATGAACAGAGTGTCTGAATTAAGCAGACCACTCTTACCCACTCCAAAGATCAAGGCTTGATCCATCACCATTATTTAGCTCACTGCACCATCCCAGCTCAGAACCTGGCTATATGCAAATCAGTCTGTCCCTGGCCCAGTGCATCATGGGAACAGGGCAGACTAAACTACCAAGCCAATTCCTCACCAGAAAGGAGACAAGCTACCGGGGACCGGTTTCTGGCATTTCAGCCATCGTCGGCCCGGCTTGCTTGAATCCTGATGGTGCAGTGAGCAAGGGACTCATGTCTGAGTATACCCTACCACACCTATAGTGGCCAAAAACGATTAAAAAAAGGGGGTGGTGATGAACAGAGTGTCTGAATTAAGCAGACCACTCTTACTCAGTCCAAAGATCAAGGCTTGATCCATCACCATTATTTAGCTCACTGCACCATCCCAGCTCAGAACCTGGCTATATGCAAATCAGTCTGTCCCTGGCCCAGTGCATCATGGGAACAGGGCAGACTAAACTACAAAGCTAATTCTTCACCAGAAAGTAGACAAGCTACCGGGGACCGGTTTCTGGCATTTCAGCCGTCGTCGGCCCGGCTTGCTTGAATCCTGATGGTGCAGTGAGCAAGGGACTCTTGTCTGAGTATACCCTGCCACACCTATAGTGGCCAAAAACGATTCAGAAAAGGGGGTGGTGATGAACAGAGTGTCTGAAGTAAGAAGACCACTCTTACCCAGTCCAAAGATCAAGGCTTGATCCATCATCGTTATTTAGCTCACTGCACCATCCCAGCTCAGAACCTGGCTATATGCAAATCAGTCTGTCCCTGGCCCAGTGCATCATGGGAACAGGGCAGACTAAACTACCAAGCCAATTCTTCACCAGAAAGGAGACAAGCTACCGGGGACCGGTTTCTGGCATTTCAGCCGTCGCCGGCCCGGCTTGCTTGAATCCTGATGATGCAGTGAGCAAGGGACTCATGTCTGAGTATACCCTGCCACACCTATAGTGGCCAAAAACGATTCAGAGAAGGGGGTGGTGATGAACAGAGTGTCTGAATTAGGCAGACCACTCTTACCCAGTCCAAAGATCAAGGCTTGATCCATCACTGTTATTTAGCTCAGTGCACCATCCCAGTTCAGAACCTGGCTATATGCAAACAGTCTGTCCCTGGCCCAGTGCATCATGGGAACAGGGCCGACTAAATTACCAAGCCAATTCTTCACCAGAAAGGAGACAAGCTACCGGGGACCGGTTTCTGGCATTTCAGCCGTCGTCGGCCCGGCTTTCTTGAATCCTGATGGTGCAGTGAGTAAGGGACTCATGTCTGAGTATACCCTGCCACACCTATAGTGGCCAAAAACGATTCAGAAAAGGAGGTGGTGATGAACAGAGTGTCTGAATTAAGCAGACCACTCCTACCCAGTCCAAAGATCAAGGCTTGATCCATCACCGTTATTTAGCTCACTGCACAGTCCCAGCTCAGAACCTGGCTATATGCAAATCAGTCTGTCCCTGGCCCAGTGCATCATGGGAAAAGGGCAGACTAAACTACCAACCCAATTCTTCACCAGAAAGGAGACAAGCTACCGGGGACCGGTTTCTGGCATTTCAGCCGTCGTCGGCCCGGCTTGCTTGAATCCTGATGGTGCAGTGAGCAAGGGACTCATGTCTGAGTATACCCTGCCACACCTATAGTGGCCAAAAACGATTCAGAAAAGGGGGTGGTGATGAACAGAGTGTCTGAATTAAGCAGACCACTCTTACCCAGTCCAAAGATCAAGGCTTGATCCATCACCGTTATTTAGCTCACTGCACCATCCCAGCTCAGAACCTGGCTATATGCAAATCAGTCTGTCCCTGGCCCAGTGCATCATGGGAACAGGGCAGACTAAACTACCAAGCCAATTCTTCACCAGAAAGGAGACAAGCTACCGGGGACCGATTTCTGGCATTTCAGCCATCGTCGGCCCGGCTTGCTTGAATCCTGATGGTGCAGTGAGCAAGGGACTCATGTCTGAGTATACCCTGCCACACCTATAGTGGCCAAAAACGATTCAGAAAAGAGGGTGGTGATGAACTGAGTGTCAGAATTAAGCAGACCACTCTTACCCAGTCCAAAGATCAAGGCTTGATCCATCACCGTTATTTAGCTCACTGCACCATCCCAGCTCAGAACCTGGCTATATGCAAATCAGTCTGTCCCTGCCCCAGTGCATCATGGGAACAGGGCAGACTAAACTACCAAGCCAATTCTTCACCAGAAAGGAGACAAGCTACCGGGGACCGGTTTCTGGCATTTCAGCCGTCGTCGGCCCGGCTTGCTTGAATCCTGATGGTGCAGTGAGCAAGTGACTCATGTCTGAGTATACCCTACCACACCTATAATGGCCAAAAACGATTCAAAAAAGGGGGTGGTGATGAACAGAGTGTCTGAATTAGGCAGACCACTCTTACCCACTCCAAAGATCAAGGCTTGATCCATCACCATTATTTAGCTCACTGCACCATCCCAGCTCAGAACCTGGCTATATGCAAATCAGTCTGTCCCTGGCCCAGTGCATCATGGGAACAGGGCAGACTAAACTACCAAGCCAATTCTTCACCAGAAAGGAGACAAGCTACCGGGGACCGGTTTCTGGCATTTCAGCCATCGTCGGCCCGGCTTGCTTGAATCCTGATGGTGCAGTGAGCAAGGGACTCATGTCTGAGTATACCCTACCACACCTATAGTGGCCAAAAACGATTAAAAAAAGGGGGTGGTGATGAACAGAGTGTCTGAATTAAGCAGACCACTCTTACTCAGTCCAAAGATCAAGGCTTGATCCATCACCATTATTTAGCTCACTGCACCATCCCAGCTCAGAACCTGGCTATATGCAAATCAGTCTGTCCCTGGCCCAGTGCATCATGGGAACAGGGCAGACTAAACTACCAAGCTAATTCTTAACCAGAAAGTAGACAAGCTACCGGGGACCGGTTTCTGGCATTTCAGCCGTCGTCGGCCCGGCTTGCTTGAATCCTGATGGTGCAGTGAGCAAGGGACTCTTGTCTGAGTATACCCTGCCACACCTATAGTGGCCAAAAACGATTAAGAAAAGGGGGTGGTGATGAACAGAGTGTCTGAAGTAAGCAGACCACTCTTACCCAGTCCAAAGATCAAGGCTTGATCCATCATCGTTATTTAGCTCACTGCACAGTCCCAGCTCAGAACCTGGCTATATGCAAATCAGTCTGTCCCTGGCCCAGTGCATCATGGGAAAAGGGCAGACTAAACTACCAACCCAATTCTTCACCAGAAAGGAGACAAGCTACCGGGGACCGGTTTCTGGCATTTCAGCCGTCGTCGGCCCAACTTGCTTGAATCCTGATGGTGCAGTGAGCAAGGGACTCATGTCTGAGTATTCCCTGCCACACCTATAGTGGCCAAAAACGATTCAGAAAAGGGGGTGGTGATGAACAGAGTGTCTGAATTAAGCAGACCACTCTTACCCAGTCCAAAGATCAAGGCTTGATCCATCACCGTTATTTAGCTCACTGCACCATCCCAGCTCAGAACCTGGCTATATGCAAATCAGTCTGTCCCTGGCCCAGTGCATCATGGGAACAGGGCAGACTAAACTACCAAGCCAATTCTTCACCAGAAAGGAGACAAGCTACCGGGGACCGATTTCTGGCATTTCAGCCATCGTCGGCCCGGCTTGCTTGAATCCTGATGGTGCAGTGAGCAAGGGACTTATGTCTGAGTATACCCTGCCACACCTATAGTGGCCAAAAACGATTCAGAAAAGAGGGTGGTGATGAACAGAGTGTCAGAATTAAGCAGACCACTCTTACCCAGTCCAAAGATCAAGGCTTGATCCATCACCGTTATTTAGCTCACTGCACCATCCCAGCTCAGAACCTGGCTATATGCAAATCAGTCTGTCCCTGGCCCAGTGCATCATGGGAACAGGGCAGACTAAACTACCAAGCCAATTCTTCACCAGAAAGGAGACAAGCTACCGGGGACCGGTTTCTGGCATTTCAGCCGTCGTCGGCCCGGCTTGCTTGACTCCTGATGGTGCAGTGAGCAAGGGACTCATGTCTGAGTATACCCTGCCCCACCTATAGTGGCCAAAATGATTCAGAACAGGGGGTGGTGATGAACAGAGTGTCTGAATTAAGCAGACCACTCATACCCAGTCCAAAGATCAAAGCTTGATCCATCACCGTTATTTAGCTCACTGCACCATCCCAGCTCAGAACCTGGCTGTATGCAAATCAGTCTGTCCCTGGCCCAGTGCATCATGGGAACAGGGCAGACTAAACTACCAAGCCAATTCTTCACCAGAAAGGAGACAAGCTACCGGGGACCGGTTTCTGGCATTTCAGCCGTCGTCGGCCCGGCTTGCTTGAATCCTGATGGTGCAGTGAGCAAGGGACTTAAGTCTGAGTATACCCTGCCACACCTATAGTGGCCAAAAACGATTCAGAAAAGGGGGTGGTGATGAACAGAGTGTCTGAATTAAGCAGACCACTCTTACCCAGTCCAAAGATCAAGGCTTGATCCATCACCGTTATTTAGCTCACTGCACCATCCCAGCTCAGAACCTGGCTATATGCAAATCAGTCTGTCCCTGGCCCAGTGCATCATGGGAACAGGGCAGACTAAACTACCAAGCCAATTCTTCACCAGAAAGGAGACAAGCTACTGGGGACCGGTTTCTGGCATTTCAGCCGTCGTCGGCCCGGCTTGCTTGAATCCTGATGGTGCAGTGAGTAAGGGACTCATGTCTGAGTATACCCTGCCACACCTATAGTGGCCAAAAACGATTCAGAAAAGGGGGTGGTGATGAACAGAGTGTCTGAATTAAGCAGACCACTCCTGCCCAGTCCAAAGATCAAGGCTTGATCCATCACCGTTATTTAGCTCACTGCACAGTCCCAGCTCAGAACCTGGCTATATGCAAATCAGTCTGTCCCTGGCCCAGTGCATCATGGGAAAAGGGCAGACTAAACTACCAACCCAATTCTTCACCAGAAAGGAGACAAGCTACCGGGGACCGGTTTCTGGCATTTCAGCCGTCGTCGGCCCGGCTTGCTTGAATCCTGATGGTGCAGTGAGCAAGGGACTCATGTCTGAGTATACCCTGCCACACCTATAGTGGCCAAAATGATTCAGAACAGGGGGTGGTGATGAACAGAGTGTCTGAATTAAGCAGACCACTCATACCCAGTCCAAAGATCAAAGCTTGATCCATCACCGTTATTTAGCTCACTGCACCATCCCAGCTCAGAACCTGGCTGTATGCAAATCAGTCTGTCCCTGGCCCAGTGCATCATGGGAACAGGGCAGACTAAACTACCAAGCCAATTCTTCACCAGAAAGGAGACAAGCTACCGGGGACCGGTTTCTGGCATTTCAGCCGTCGTCGGCCCGGCTTGCTTGAATCCTGATGGTGCAGTGAGCAAGGGACTCAAGTCTGAGTATACCCTGCCACACCTATAGTGGCCAAAAACGATTCAGAAAAGGGGGTGGTGATGAACAGAGTGTCTGAATTAAGCAGACCACTCTTACCCAGTCCAAAGATCAAGGCTTGATCCATCACCGTTATTTAGCTCACTGCAAAATCCCAGCTCAGAACCTGGCTATATGCAAATCAGTCTGTCCCTGGCCCAGTGCATCATGGGAACAGGGCAGACTAAACTACCAAGCCAATTCTTCACCAGAAAGGAGACAAGCTACCGGGGACCGGTTTCTGGCATTTCAGCCGTCGTCGGCCCGGCTTGCTTGAATCCTGATGGTGCAGTGAGTAAGGGACTCATGTCTGAGTATACCCTGCCACACCTATAGTGGCCAAAAACGATTCAGAAAAGGGGGTGGTGATGAACAGAGTGTCTGAATTAAGCAGACCACTCCTACCCAGTCCAAAGATCAAGGCTTGATCCATCACCGTTATTTAGCTCACTGCACAGTCCCAGCTCAGAACCTGGCTATATGCAAATCAGTCTGTCCCTGGCCCAGTGCATCATGGGAAAAGGGCAGACTAAACTACCAACCCAATTCTTCACCAGAAAGGAGACAAGCTACCGGGGACCGGTTTCTGGCATTTCAGCCGTCGTCGGCCCAACTTGCTTGAATCCTGATGGTGCAGTGAGCAAGGGACTCATGTCTGAGTATACCCTGCCACACCTATAGTGGCCAAAAACGATTCAGAAAAGGGGGTGGTGATGAACAGAGTGTCTGAATTAAGCAGACCACTCTTACCCAGTCCAAAGATCAAGGCTTGATCCATCACCGTTATTTAGCTCACTGCACCATCCCAGCTCAGAACCTGGCTATATGCAAATCAGTCTGTCCCTGGCCCAGTGCATCATGGGAACAGGGCAGACTAAACTACCAAGCCAATTCTTCACCAGAAAGGAGACAAGCTACCGGGGACCGATTTCTGGCATTTCAGCCATCGTCGGCCCGGCTTGCTTGAATCCTGATGGTGCAGTGAGCAAGGGACTCATGTCTGAGTATACCCTGCCACACCTATAGTGGCCAAAAACGATTCAGAAAAGAGGGTGGTGATGAACAGAGTGTCAGAATTAAGCAGACCACTCTTACCCAGTCCAAAGATCAAGGCTTGATCCATCACCGTTATTTAGCTCACTGCACCATCCCAGCTCAGAACCTGGCTATATGCAAATCAGTCTGTCCCTGGCCCAGTGCATCATGGGAACAGGGCAGACTAAACTACCAAGCCAATTCTTCACCAGAAAGGAGACAAGCTACCGGGGATCGGTTTCTGGCATTTCAGCCATCGTCGGCCCGGCTTGCTTGAATCCTGATGGTGCAGTGAGCAAGGGACTCATGTCTGAGTATACCCTACCACACCTATAGTTGCCAAAAACGATTCAGAAATGGGGGTGGCGATGAACAGAGTGTCTGAATTAAGCAGACCACTCTTACTCAGTCCAAAGATCAAGGCTTGATCCATCACCATTATTTAGCTCACTGCACCATCCCAGATCAGAACCTGGCTATATGCAAATCAGTCTGTCCCTGGCCCAGTGCATCATGGGAACAGGGCAGACTAAACTACCGAGCTAATTCTTCACCAGAAAGTAGACAAGCTACCGGGGACCGGTTTCTGGCATTTCAGCCGTCGTCGGCCCGGCTTGCTTGAATCCTGATGGTGCAGTGAGCAAGGGACTCTTGTCTGAGTATACCCTGCCACACCTATAGTGGCCAAAAACGATTCAGAAAAGGGGGTGGTGATGAACAGAGTGTCTGAAGTAAGCAGACCACTCTTACCCAGTCCAAAGATCAAGGCTTGATCCATCATCGTTATTTAGCTCACTGCACCATCCCAGCTCAGAACCTGGCTATATGCAAATCAGTCTGTCCCTGGCCCAGTGCATCATGGGAACAGGGCAGACTAAACTACCAAGCCAATTCTTCACCAGAAAGGAGACAAGCTACCGGGGACCGGTTTCTGGCATTTCAGCCGTCGTCGGCCCGGCTTGCTTGAATCCTGATGATGCAGTGAGCAAGAGACTCATGTCTGAGTATACCCTGCCACACCTATAGTGGCCAAAAACGATTCAGAGAAGGGGGTGGTGATGAACAGAGTGTCTGAATTAGGCAGACCACTCTTACCCAGTCCAAAGATCAAGGCTTGATCCATCACTGTTATTTAGCTCAGTGCACCATCCCAGTTCAGAACCTGGCTATATGCAAACAGTCTGTCCCTGGCCCAGTGCATCATGGGAACAGGGCAGACTAAACTACCAAGCCAATTCTTCACCAGAAAGGAGACAAGCTACCGGGGACCGGTTTCTGGCATTTCAGCCGTCGTCGGCCTGGCTTGCTTGAATCCTGATGGTGCAGTGAGCAAGGGACTCATGTCTGAGTATACCGTGACACACCTATAGTGGCCAAAAACGATTCAGAAAAGGGGGTGGTGATGAACAGAGTGTCTGAATTAAGCAGACCACTGTTACCTAGTCCAAAGATCAAGGCTTGATCCATCACCGTTATTTAGCTCACTGCACCATCCCAGCTCAAAACCTGGCTATATGCAAATCAGTCTGTCCCTGGCCCAGTGCATCATGGGAACAGTGCAGACTAAACTTCCAAGCCAATTCTTCACCAGAAAGGAGACAAGCTACAGGGGACCGGTTTCTGGCATTTCAGCCGTCGTCGGCCCGGCTTGCTTGAATCCTGATGGTGCAGTGAGCAAGGGACTCATGTCTGAGTATACCCTGCCACACCTATAGTGGCCAAAAACGATTCAGAAAAGGGGGTGGTGATGAACAGAGTGTCTGAATTAAGCAGACCACTCTTACCCAGTCCAAAGATCAAGGCTTGATCCATCACCGTTATTTAGCTCACTGCACCATCCCAGCTCTGAACCTGGCTATATGCAAATCAGTCTGTCCCTGGCCCAGTGCATCATGGGAACAGGGCAGACTAAACTACCAAGCCAATTCTTCACCAGAAAGGAGACAAGCTACCGGGGACCGGTTTCTGGCATTTCAGCCGTCGTCGGCCCGGCTTGCTTGAATCCTGATGGTGCAGTGAGCAAGGGACTCATGTCTGAGTATACCCTGCCACACCTATAGTGGCCAAAAACGATTCAGAAAAGGGGGTGGTTATGAACAGAGTGTCTGAATTAAGCAGACCAGTCTTACCCAGTCCAAAGATCAAGGCTTGATCCATCACCGTTATTTAGCTCACTGCACCATACCAGCTCAGAACCTGGCTATAAGCAAATCAGTCTGTCCCTGGCCCAGTGCATCATGGGAACAGGGCAGACTAAACTACCAAGCCAATTCTTCACCAGAAAGGAGACAAGCTACCGGGGACTGGTTTCTGGCATTTCAGCCATCGTCGGCCCGGCTTGCTTGAATCCTGATGGTGCAGTGAGCAAGTGACTCATGTCTGAGTATACCCTACCACACCTATAGTGGCCAAAAACGATTCAAAAAAGGGGGTGGTGATGAACAGAGTGTCTGAATTAAGCAGACCACTCATACCCAGTCCAAAGATCAAAGCTTGATCCATCACCGTTATTTAGCTCACTGCACCATCCCAGCTCAGAACCTGGCTGTATGCAAATCAGTCTGTCCCTGGCCCAGTGCATCATGGGAACAGGGCAGACTAAACTACCAAGCCAATTCTTCACCAGAAAGGAGACAAGCTACCGGGGACCGGTTTCTGGCATTTCAGCCGTCGTCGGCCCGGCTTGCTTGAATCCTGATGGTGCAGTGAGCAAGGGACTCAAGTCTGAGTATACCCTGCCACACCTATAGTGGCCAAAAACGATTCAGAAAAGGGGGTGGTGATGAACAGAGTGTCTGAATTAAGCAGACCACTCTTACCCAGTCCAAAGATCAAGGCTTGATCCATCACCGTTATTTAGCTCACTGCAAAATCCCAGCTCAGAACCTGGCTATATGCAAATCAGTCTGTCCCTGGCCCAGTGCATCATGGGAACAGGGCAGACTAAACTACCAAGCCAATTCTTCACCAGAAAGGAGACAAGCTACCGGGGACCGGTTTCTGGCATTTCAGCCGTCGTCGGCCCGGCTTGCTTGAATCCTGATGGTGCAGTGAGCAAGGGACTCAAGTCTGAGTATACCCTGCCACACCTATAGTGGCCAAAAACGATTCAGAAAAGGGGGTGGTGATGAACAGAGTGTCTGAATTAAGCAGACCACTCTTACCCAGTCCAAAGATCAAGGCTTGATCCATCACCGTTATTTAGCTCACTGCAAAATCCCAGCTCAGAACCTGGCTATATGCAAATCAGTCTGTCCCTGGCCCAGTGCATCATGGGAACAGGGCAGACTAAACTACCAAGCCAATTCTTCACCAGAAAGGAGACAAGCTACCGGGGACCGGTTTCTGGCATTTCAGCCGTCGTCGGCCCGGCTTGCTTGAATCCTGATGGTGCAGTGAGTAAGGGACTCATGTCTGAGTATACCCTGCCACACCTATAGTGGCCAAAAACGATTCAGAAAAGGGGGTGGTGATGAACAGAGTGTCTGAATTAAGCAGACCACTCCTACCCAGTCCAAAGATCAAGGCTTGATCCATCACCGTTATTTAGCTCACTGCACAGTCCCAGCTCAGAACCTGGCTATATGCAAATCAGTCTGTCCCTGGCCCAGTGCATCATGGGAAAAGGGCAGACTAAACTACCAACCCAATTCTTCACCAGAAAGGAGACAAGCTACCGGGGACCGGTTTCTGGCATTTCAGCCGTCGTCGGCCCAACTTGCTTGAATCCTGATGGTGCAGTGAGCAAGGGACTCATGTCTGAGTATACCCTGCCACACCTATAGTGGCCAAAAACGATTCAGAAAAGGGGGTGGTGATGAACAGAGTGTCTGAATTAAGCAGACCACTCTTACCCAGTCCAAAGATCAAGGCTTGATCCATCACCGTTATTTAGCTCACTGCACCATCCCAGCTCAGAACCTGGCTATATGCAAATCAGTCTGTCCCTGGCCCAGTGCATCATGGGAACAGGGCAGACTAAACTACCAAGCCAATTCTTCACCAGAAAGGAGACAAGCTACCGGGGACCGATTTCTGGCATTTCAGCCATCGTCGGCCCGGCTTGCTTGAATCCTGATGGTGCAGTGAGCAAGGGACTCATGTCTGAGTATACCCTGCCACACCTATAGTGGCCAAAAACGATTCAGAAAAGAGGGTGGTGATGAACAGAGTGTCAGAATTAAGCAGACCACTCTTACCCAGTCCAAAGATCAAGGCTTGATCCATCACCGTTATTTAGCTCACTGCACCATCCCAGCTCAGAACCTGGCTATATGCAAATCAGTCTGTCCCTGGCCCAGTGCATCATGGGAACAGGGCAGACTAAACTACCAAGCCAATTCTTCACCAGAAAGGAGACAAGCTACCGGGGATCGGTTTCTGGCATTTCAGCCATCGTCGGCCCGGCTTGCTTGAATCCTGATGGTGCAGTGAGCAAGGGACTCATGTCTGAGTATACCCTACCACACCTATAGTTGCCAAAAACGATTCAGAAATGGGGGTGGCGATGAACAGAGTGTCTGAATTAAGCAGACCACTCTTACTCAGTCCAAAGATCAAGGCTTGATCCATCACCATTATTTAGCTCACTGCACCATCCCAGATCAGAACCTGGCTATATGCAAATCAGTCTGTCCCTGGCCCAGTGCATCATGGGAACAGGGCAGACTAAACTACCGAGCTAATTCTTCACCAGAAAGTAGACAAGCTACCGGGGACCGGTTTCTGGCATTTCAGCCGTCGTCGGCCCGGCTTGCTTGAATCCTGATGGTGCAGTGAGCAAGGGACTCTTGTCTGAGTATACCCTGCCACACCTATAGTGGCCACAAACGATTCAGAATAGGGGGTGGTGATGAACAGAGTGTCTGAAGTAAGCAGACCACTCTTACCCAGTCCAAAGATCAAGGCTTGATCCATCATCGTTATTTAGCTCACTGCACCATCCCAGCTCAGAACCTGGCTATATGCAAATCAGTCTGTCCCTGGCCCAGTGCATCATGGGAACAGGGCAGACTAAACTACCAAGCCAATTCTTCACCAGAAAGGAGACAAGCTACTGGGGACCGGTTTCTGGCATTTCAGCCGTCGTCGGCCCGGCTTGCTTGAATCCTGATGATGCAGTGAGCAAGAGACTCATGTCTGAGTATACCCTGCCACACCTATAGTGGCCAAAAACGATTCAGAGAAGGGGGTGGTGATGAACAGAGTGTCTGAATTAGGCAGACCACTCTTACCCAGTCCAAAGATCAAGGCTTGATCCATCACTGTTATTTAGCTCAGTGCACCATCCCAGTTCAGAACCTGGCTATATGCAAACAGTCTGTCCCTGGCCCAGTGCATCATGGGAACAGGGCCGACTAAACTACCAAGCCAATTCTTCACCAGAAAGGAGACAAGCTACCGGGGACCGGTTTCTGGCATTTCAGCCGTCGTCGGCCTGGCTTGCTTGAATCCTGATGGTGCAGTGAGCAAGGGACTCATGTCTGAGTATACCGTGACACACCTATAGTGGCCAAAAACGATTCAGAAAAGGGGGTGGTGATGAACAGAGTGTCTGAATTAAGCAGACCACTGTTACCTAGTCCAAAGATCAAGGCTTGATCCATCACCGTTATTTAGCTCACTGCACCATCCCAGCTCAAAACCTGGCTATATGCAAATCAGTCTGTCCCTGGCCCAGTGCATCATGGGAACAGTGCAGACTAAACTTCCAAGCCAATTCTTCACCAGAAAGGAGACAAGCTACAGGGGACCGGTTTCTGGCATTTCAGCCGTCGTCGGCCCGGCTTGCTTGAATCCTGATGGTGCAGTGAGCAAGGGACTCATGTCTGAGTATACCCTGCCACACCTATAGTGGCCAAAAACGATTCAGAAAAGGGGGTGGTGATGAACAGAGTGTCTGAATTAAGCAGACCACTCTTACCCAGTCCAAAGATCAAGGCTTGATCCATCACCGTTATTTAGCTCACTGCACCATCCCAGCTCTGAACCTGGCTATATGCAAATCAGTCTGTCCCTGGCCCAGTGCATCATGGGAACAGGGCAGACTAAACTACCAAGCCAATTCTTCACCAGAAAGGAGACAAGCTACCGGGGACCGGTTTCTGGCATTTCAGCCGTCGTCGGCCCGGCTTGCTTGAATCCTGATGGTGCAGTGAGCAAGGGACTCATGTCTGAGTATACCCTGCCACACCTATAGTGGCCAAAAACGATTCAGAAAAGGGGGTGGTTATGAACAGAGTATCTGAATTAAGCAGACCAGTCTTACCCAGTCCAAAGATCAAGGCTTGATCCATCACCGTTATTTAGCTCACTGCACCATACCAGCTCAGAACCTGGCTATAAGCAAATCAGTCTGTCCCTGGCCCAGTGCATCATGGGAACAGGGCAGACTAAACTACCAAGCCAATTCTTCACCAGAAAGGAGACAAGCTACCGGGGACTGGTTTCTGGCATTTCAGCCATCGTCGGCCCGGCTTGCTTGAATCCTGATGGTGCAGTGAGCAAGTGACTCATGTCTGAGTATACCCTACCACACCTATAGTGGCCAAAAACGATTCAAAAAAGGGGGTGGTGATGAACAGAGTGTCTGAATTAAGCAGACCACTCATACCCAGTCCAAAGATCAAAGCTTGATCCATCACCGTTATTTAGCTCACTGCACCATCCCAGCTCAGAACCTGGCTGTATGCAAATCAGTCTGTCCCTGGCCCAGTGCATCATGGGAACAGGGCAGACTAAACTACCAAGCCAATTCTTCACCAGAAAGGAGACAAGCTACCGGGGACCGGTTTCTGGCATTTCAGCCGTCGTCGGCCCGGCTTACTTGAATCCTGATGGTGCAGTGAGCAAGGGACTCAAGTCTGAGTATACCCTGCCACACCTATAGTGGCCAAAAACGATTCAGAAAAGGGGGTGGTGATGAACAGAGTGTCTGAATTAAGCAGACCACTCTTACCCAGTCCAAAGATCAAGGCTTGATCCATCACCGTTATTTAGCTCACTGCAAAATCCCAGCTCAGAACCTGGCTATATGCAAATCAGTCTGTCCCTGGCCCAGTGCATCATGGGAACAGGGCAGACTAAACTACCAAGCCAATTCTTCACCAGAAAGGAGACAAGCTACCGGGGACCGGTTTCTGGCATTTCAGCCGTCGTCGGCCCGGCTTGCTTGAATCCTGATGGTGCAGTGAGTAAGGGACTCATGTCTGAGTATACCCTGCCACACCTATAGTGGCCAAAAACGATTCAGAAAAGGGGGTGGTGATGAACAGAGTGTCTGAATTAAGCAGACCACTCCTACCCAGTCCAAAGATCAAGGCTTGATCCATCACCGTTATTTAGCTCACTGCACAGTCCCAGCTCAGAACCTGGCTATATGCAAATCAGTCTGTCCCTGGCCCAGTGCATCATGGGAAAAGGGCAGACTAAACTACCAACCCAATTCTTCACCAGAAAGGAGACAAGCTACCGGGGACCGGTTTCTGGCATTTCAGCCGTCGTCGGCCCAACTTGCTTGAATCCTGATGGTGCAGTGAGCAAGGGACTCATGTCTGAGTATACCCTGCCACACCTATAGTGGCCAAAAACGATTCAGAAAAGGGGGTGGTGATGAACAGAGTGTCTGAATTAAGCAGACCACTCTTACCCAGTCCAAAGATCAAGGCTTGATCCATCACCGTTATTTAGCTCACTGCACCATCCCAGCTCAGAACCTGGCTATATGCAAATCAGTCTGTCCCTGGCCCAGTGCATCATGGGAACAGGGCAGACTAAACTACCAAGCCAATTCTTCACCAGAAAGGAGACAAGCTACCGGCGACCGATTTCTGGCATTTCAGCCATCGTCGGCCCGGCTTGCTTGAATCCTGATGGTGCAGTGAGCAAGGGACTCATGTCTGAGTATACCCTGCCACACCTATAGTGGCCAAAAACGATTCAGAAAAGAGGGTGGTGATGAACAGAGTGTCAGAATTAAGCAGACCACTCTTACCCAGTCCAAAGATCAAGGCTTGATCCATCACCGTTATTTAGCTCACTGCACCATCCCAGCTCAGAACCTGGCTATATGCAAATCAGTCTGTCCCTGGCCCAGTGCATCATGGGAACAGGGCAGACTAAACTACCAAGCCAATTCTTCACCAGAAAGGAGACAAGCTACCGGGGATCGGTTTCTGGCATTTCAGCCATCGTCGGCCCGGCTTGCTTGAATCCTGATGGTGCAGTGAGCAAGGGACTCATGTCTGAGTATACCCTACCACTGTCAGGTCCCAAAGTCCTCAGGATGGTACGATGCCAATATGGGTTCCACCTCTCGATAACCTCTGGGTCTGAATTTAACAGACTCACAGTGGGGATCAAGCGAGGGATAACTGGAACTGCTGGGCAGGAACTGGAGGGCGGGGAAGCTGAAATGAGAACAAGAAATAATAAATCACACCCTATCTAAATTCTATATAGCCTGACGTCTAGGGCTTCTCAGATCAGAACCGCCCTACGACTGATTCCTAGTTACCTGGAGGGTAGGATAGAGTGGCTTTGCCTGGCCTTCAGATGGTAGAAAAGAACAGCACAATCCTAGGAACACAAGACACTGAGTGTTAACAATAGCACTATTACACATAAATATCTCCCCCTGGGAACTTGTACCTACCAGTACTGTTAATAATAAGGGCTTCAACAGAGGGCAGAATGTAATACAGCCAGCCAGGCGAAGCTCATTGTACCCCTGTTGTGAAAAGATAAATAAACAGCAAAATAATAGGCAAATGCTTCCGTAGCACCACTTAAAGGAAAGACTTCTGGGTTACGTCACCCCAAGTCTCAATGTCTATACTCTCGACTGGTTTGGTCCTGAACCAGCAAACATACTTTATAAGCATACGTTTCCAGAGACAAGTAATCCTCCAACAAACGAAGTTTCTTTAAAGCACCCCCCAACAGATAAGCATCTCTGCACACGGAGGTCTCCAAACAATAACACTAGCAAGGGCTCTGCCAATGTTAATCACGAGAAGTCAAAGCGAAGAGCACAAGTCTGTAGCTTCTTGTAAACAAACATAAACTCCAACCGGAGCTTAACCAAATACTGCAGCAACCGAGGAAAAGCAATACCGGTCACAGAACACGAAGCCGCTGGAAAGGCTCCGCAAATACCAAGAGGAACTTCCCCTGGGCGTAACAAGCTACCACAGTACCCAGTAATAAACACAGGAAATAACGCAAAGGATTTCAGAAAGGATACACAGCCACAATCCTGGGCGTGGGTTCCTACCGTAACAGCAATCCGGGCTCAGAATATACGGCGAGGCGATGCAGGATTCACTCCGTCTTGAACTTCCTGATTGCTACGTCATAGCCAGCCGCGTCGCTCTCTCCCGGGAACCATGGGAAGTGTAGTCTATTCCCGAAACATGGCTCTGGACAGTGTTCACCGTGTCCCACCTCCGTGGGTCGTGACAGTACATCCCTCCCCCGAAGAACACTGACAGAGACATGGCTTGTGGGGGAAACGTTTGTGGAACATCCGAACATACTTGGGAGCATGAACGCCAGATGCAGGCTCCCACGAATTCTCATCGTTTCCGTACCCCTTCCATGCCACCAAATACCACAGTCTAGTGCGATATATTTTGGAATCCACAATACCTCTCACTTCATGCTCCTCCTCACCATTGATCTCAACTGAAGAAGGTCTGGTCATTCTACCCACCCCTGCTGGTTTGACTAAGGATACATGAAATGCGGGATGTATACGTAAGGAGGAAGGCAAAGCCAATTTCACCACCACAGGATTCACCAGTTTCAGAACCTTGTAAGGACCTATGTATTTAGGATTAAACACACTGTACCTCTTGAATCTTATGTTCTTAGTGGATAACCATACAAAGTCACCCTTTTTGTAAGCTGGCCCAATCTGCCTGTGTTTGTCTACATATGTTTTGTATCTGGCCTTGGCTATATCTAATTGCCCCTTAACTTTCAACCAGATCCCCTGGAGATCCCGCACCCTTTCCTGAACCTCGGGGACAGGGGACGCGGAAGCAGGGTGATGGAACGGAGTGAAATTGGGATGAAAACCGTATGTGCAGTAGAAAGGGGCATGTTTGGTGGACCCATGAACAGCACTGTTGTAAGCTATTTCGGCTAACCATAACCGTCCCACCCAGTCTTCATTAGTGACGTCCACATAGCATCTCAAATACTGCTTCAAGGTTTGATTCGCCCTTTCTGTCTGCCCATCTGTTTGAGGATGAAAACTGGTGGATGTACTGTATGTTATACCTAAAGCTTTACACCAAGTCTTCCAGAATTTGGCTGTAAACTGACTACCCCTGTCGGATACAATCACTTTAGGCAACCCATGCAACCTCACTATGTTTTGAAGGATAAGAAGTGCTAACACACTAGCAGTGGGTACCTTCTTGCACGCAATGAAATGCGCCATTTTGGTCAGATAATCCACTACCACTAGGATGGTGGTACAACCCTGATCTATCGGCATGCCTACCACAAAGTCCATAGAGATGCATTCCCATGGGACATCAGGCGTGGGGAGCGGCTGTAGTAAACCTGACTGTTTTGTATGCAGCGTTTTCATCTGATTGCAAATCGGACACTCTGCCACCCAATTGGTCACATCTCTTTTGATGTTTGGCCACCAGAACTGTCTTTGTATTCTCTCAAGTGTCTTGCTGATGCCGTTATGTCCTGCACAAGGCGCTGTGTGACACCAATGAAACGCTTGCTTCCGAAGGGCCTGGATAGGTAACAACAACTGTTTCTTTCGCATGGGGAGACCCTGCACCATTATCCACTCTTTATGTGATTGTAACCATTTTTTCCATTCCTCCTTCTGTACATTGTTCATTACACTACGTAGAAACATCTGGGTACAGGTGACCCCTATAACCTTCTCCGGGTTGATGATGGCTTCCTCCTTTCGATCTGCAGAGTCTGTTTTGTTATTTTGTCTCGATAATGCATCAGCCTTTCTATTATCCTTTCCCGGCCTATAGGTCACGATGAAATCGTATTCGGCAAAATGCATCATCCATCGCATCTGTCTAGGTGTCAAATGGCGAGCTGCAGCCATGTACTGTAAGTTGCGGTGATCCGTATAAACTGTTACCGCATGTCTTGCCCCCATGAGATGATGCCTCCATTCCAGGAAGGCTGTTCTTATCGCCAATAGTTCCTTCTCTGCGATCACGTAGTTTCTTTCAGCTGGATTTAACGTACGCGATAAATATGCCACTGGATGCAGCTGGCCCGTGTCAGAATGGCGTTGCGATAATACTGCTCCTACCGCTACATCCGAAGCATCTGCTTCCACTATAAAAGGTTTGCTAGGGTCTGCATGCATCAGTACCGGTGCAGATACAAAGGCTTTCTTCAGCTCCTCGAAACTTCTTTGTGCTTCCTCTGTCCAAACGAACGCCACTTTCTTCTTTAGCAATCTCGTCATAGGACATGCCATATCAGAGAAGTTTTCGATGAACCTGCGATAGAAATTCGCAAATCCAATGAAGCACTGGATGTCTCTGACGGATTTGGGTGTGGGCCACTCTTTGATCGCCATAATCTTCCTTTCGGACATCTCCTGACCCTGAGGTGTGAGCATGACCCCTAGGAACTCCACCGTGGTAATGTTGAACTCACACTTACTGAGCTTACAGTATAAACGATTATCCAGTAAAGTGCGTAATACCGCCTTCACATGACCCGTATGTTGACTGGTGGTGGAGGAGTAAATTAAGATGTCATCTATATAGACGATGACGAAACGATCCAAATACTCCTTTAAAACGTCATCCAAAAAGAATTGAAATGCTGCCGGGGCGTTACACAACCCGAAGGGCATCACTAAATATTCGTATAATCCAAAGCGGGTCTTTATAGCTGTCTTCCACTCATCCCCGGGCCTCATTCGGACTAAGTGGTACGCTCCCTTTAGATCTAGTCTTGTAAATACCACTGCATCCTTCACTTGCTCCAACAATACCGTGATTAGGGGGAGAGGATATTTATTCTTCACAGTTATGGCATTCAATGCCCTGTAGTCTGCACAGGCTCGGAGATCCCCGTTGGCCTTCGGGATAAAAAATAGCGGAGATGCGGCTGGAGACCTAGATTCCCTGATGAATCCCAGTTCTAACAGTTTATCCAGATATGACCTGAGATGTAGCGTCTCTGGTTCCGTCAACGCATACACCCGTCCTGCTGGTATTTTAGCCCCAGGAATCAGATCTATTTGGCAATCATAGGGTCGGTGGGGTGGGAGCGTTTCTGCCTTTGATTCGCTAAAGACCTCTGCCAAATCATGATATACAGCCGGGAGCTCCACATTCCGTTCTACCGCGGTGGCTATATGATGGATGCTAGCCAACCTGATAGCGGGACTTAGATTCATCGGATAGCAATTCTTCTGACAGAATTCCGACGTAAAACGTAGCCTCTGATTCTCCCAATCTATTTCTGGGTTGTGTCTTCTAAGCCATGGTAGTCCTAGAATCACCCCATACTGCGGGGCGTGAATGATATTGAAGAACAAACGTTCCTGATGGTCTACACCCATGGTCACACAGAGCTCCTTAGTTTTTAACCTGATGGGTCCGAAAGTCAATTTCCGACCATCAACAGCAAACACTGCTTCAGGGGTTTCTTTTTCTTGCAGTTCCAACCCTAGACTACTCGTGGTAGCCTGGTCCATAAAACATCCAGTCGCCCCTGAATCTAGCATTGCTTTGATCCAAGTCCTTTTCTCCTGTAGGTCCACTCCTATGTCCACATAGAAATGGATAGCTTCCTTTGTGCTTTGTCTATCCAAAGAAGGGATATACAACCTACTTGAAGGGCACCCTTCACTCCTCTTCAAGCCTTCTCGTTTCCCGCCTCCGGTTCAGAAGACAAAACTGACACCTTCCGATTGTCATATCTACCTTTTGTCTTTGTTGGGCATTCTCGTATGAAGTGCCCCTTCCTGCCACAATATAAACACAATCCCCTCTTTCTTCGATATTCTCTCTCCTCCGCCGATAGAGGGGATCTGACGGCTCCTATTTCCATGGGCTCAGGTTTTGCAGCAGGCGGTGCCTCTGTGGTTCTGGAGTACTCATAACTAGACCTGGTCCTGTCCTTTCGCCTAGTGTCTCCTCGTCTATCACTGAGACGATGGTCCAGCCGCAGCACCAGGCTAATCATATCCTCGCAAGTACTGGGTTGGGGGTCAATTGGGGCCAAGGCGTCTTTCATCTCTCCAGTCAATCCATTGTAAAAGATGGCCAGGCGCTTGCTTTCAGGCCAGTCTGTTTCAGTGATTAGCCTTCGGAAATCATTGAGGTATGTTATCAAATCCCTATTTCCTTGTCTTAACCCCAGTAGATCCCTATCTGCCGACAAGGTGGCTGACCTGCGATTGAATGTTTTCTCGAACTCAGTCTTAAAGGCCTCCCAATCCCTTAACAAAGGATCGTCTTTCTTGACTAGTGGTACCGCCCACTGAGCAGCATCCCCACCCAGATAAGATATAAGAAAGGCTACCCTTGCATGGTTCGTGTTGAAGACCTTAGGTTTGCATGAAAAGTGTAAAAGAACTTGGGTGAGAAAGACCTGTACCTTATCACTATCCCCATGGAACCTTTCTGGGGCGGCCAACGGAATCGGTGTGGGTACTTCTACTACCACCGAAGAAGCTGACTGAGTGCCTGCATTGAAA
Organism: Lissotriton vulgaris; assembly: GCF_964263255.1. Taxonomy (NCBI): domain Eukaryota; kingdom Metazoa; phylum Chordata; class Amphibia; order Caudata; family Salamandridae; genus Lissotriton; species Lissotriton vulgaris. The sequence goes on along the minus strand of NC_141691.1, from coordinate 1,053,702,783 downwards.
GGGTTTCTATTCAACCTATCAACCTGTGCTTGCAACGTTGCAGTTTCCGCCCTGGAAGCCTGCAACTCAGTTTGTACTATGGCCAAGGCGGACATTAGGTCTTCTAGCGTGGTCATGATATCGTAACACCGGGAGGACTAAATTCTTGGGCCGTATATTCTGTCAGGTCCCAAAGTCCTCAGGATGGTACGATGCCAATATGGGTTCCACCTCTCGATAACCTCTGGGTCTGAATTTAACAGACTCACAGTGGGGATCAAGCGAGGGATAACTGGAACTGCTGGGCAGGAACTGGAGGGCGGGGAAGCTGAAATGAGAACAAGAAATAATAAATCACACCCTATCTAAATTCTATATAGCCTGACGTCTAGGGCTTCTCAGATCAGAACCGCCCTACGACTGATTCCTAGTTACCTGGAGGGTAGGATAGAGTGGCTTTGCCTGGCCTTCAGATGGTAGAAAAGAACAGCACAATCCTAGGAACACAAGACACTGAGTGTTAACAATAGCACTATTACACATAAATATCTCCCCCTGGGAACTTGTACCTACCAGTACTGTTAATAATAAGGGCTTCAACAGAGGGCAGAATGTAATACAGCCAGCCAGGCGAAGCTCATTGTACCCCTGTTGTGAAAAGATAAATAAACAGCAAAATAATAGGCAAATGCTTCCGTAGCACCACTTAAAGGAAAGACTTCTGGGTTACGTCACCCCAAGTCTCAATGTCTATACTCTCGACTGGTTTGGTCCTGAACCAGCAAACATACTTTATAAGCATACGTTTCCAGAGACAAGTAATCCTCCAACAAACGAAGTTTCTTTAAAGCACCCCCCAACAGATAAGCATCTCTGCACACGGAGGTCTCCAAACAATAACACTAGCAAGGGCTCTGCCAATGTTAATCACGAGAAGTCAAAGCGAAGAGCACAAGTCTGTAGCTTCTTGTAAACAAACATAAACTCCAACCGGAGCTTAACCAAATACTGCAGCAACCGAGGAAAAGCAATACCGGTCACAGAACACGAAGCCGCTGGAAAGGCTCCGCAAATACCAAGAGGAACTTCCCCTGGGCGTAACAAGCTACCACAGTACCCAGTAATAAACACAGGAAATAACGCAAAGGATTTCAGAAAGGATACACAGCCACAATCCTGGGCGTGGGTTCCTACCGTAACAGCAATCCGGGCTCAGAATATACGGCGAGGCGATGCAGGATTCACTCCGTCTTGAACTTCCTGATTGCTACGTCATAGCCAGCCGCGTCGCTCTCTCCCGGGAACCATGGGAAGTGTAGTCTATTCCCGAAACATGGCTCTGGACAGTGTTCACCGTGTCCCACCTCCGTGGGTCGTGACAACCACACCTATAGTTGCCAAAAACGATTCAGAAATGGGGGTGGCGATGAACAGAGTGTCTGAATTAAGCAGACCACTCTTACTCAGTCCAAAGATCAAGGCTTGATCCATCACCATTATTTAGCTCACTGCACCATCCCAGATCAGAACCTGGCTATATGCAAATCAGTCTGTCCCTGGCCCAGTGCATCATGGGAACAGGGCAGACTAAACTACCGAGCTAATTCTTCACCAGAAAGTAGACAAGCTACCGGGGACCGGTTTCTGGCATTTCAGCCGTCGTCGGCCCGGCTTGCTTGAATCCTGATGGTGCAGTGAGCAAGGGACTCTTGTCTGAGTATACCCTGCCACACCTATAGTGGCCAAAAACGATTCAGAAAAGGGGGTGGTGATGAACAGAGTGTCTGAAGTAAGCAGACCACTCTTACCCAGTCCAAAGATCAAGGCTTGATCCATCATCGTTATTTAGCTCACTGCACCATCCCAGCTCAGAACCTGGCTATATGCAAATCAGTCTGTCCCTGGCCCAGTGCATCATGGGAACAGGGCAGACTAAACTACCAAGCCAATTCTTCACCAGAAAGGAGACAAGCTACCGGGGACCGGTTTCTGGCATTTCAGCCGTCGTCGGCCCGGCTTGCTTGAATCCTGATGATGCAGTGAGCAAGAGACTCATGTCTGAGTATACCCTGCCACACCTATAGTGGCCAAAAACGATTCAGAGAAGGGGGTGGTGATGAACAGAGTGTCTGAATTAGGCAGACCACTCTTACCCAGTCCAAAGATCAAGGCTTGATCCATCACTGTTATTTAGCTCAGTGCACCATCCCAGTTCAGAACCTGGCTATATGCAAACAGTCTGTCCCTGGCCCAGTGCATCATGGGAACAGGGCCGACTAAACTACCAAGCCAATTCTTCACCAGAAAGGAGACAAGCTACCGGGGACCGGTTTCTGGCATTTCAGCCGTCGTCGGCCTGGCTTGCTTGAATCCTGATGGTGCAGTGAGCAAGGGACTCATGTCTGAGTATACCGTGACACACCTATAGTGGCCAAAAACGATTCAGAAAAGGGGGTGGTGATGAACAGAGTGTCTGAATTAAGCAGACCACTCTTACCTAGTCCAAAGATCAAGGCTTGATCCATCACCGTTATTTAGCTCACTGCACCATCCCAGCTCAAAACCTGGCTATATGCAAATCAGTCTGTCCCTGGCCCAGTGCATCATGGGAACAGTGCAGACTAAACTTCCAAGCCAATTCTTCACCAGAAAGGAGACAAGCTACCGGGGACCGGTTTCTGGCATTTCAGCCGTCGTCGGCCCGGCTTGCTTGAATCCTGATGGTGCAGTGAGCAAGGGACTCATGTCTGAGTATACCCTGCCACACCTATAGTGGCCAAAAACGATTCAGAAAAGGGGGTGGTGATGAACAGAGTGTCTGAATTAAGCAGACCACTCTTACCCAGTCCAAAGATCAAGGCTTGATCCATCACCGTTATTTAGCTCACTGCACCATCCCAGCTCTGAACCTGGCTATATGCAAATCAGTCTGTCCCTGGCCCAGTGCATCATGGGAACAGGGCAGACTAAACTACCAAGCCAATTCTTCACCAGAAAGGAGACAAGCTACCGGGGACCGGTTTCTGGCATTTCAGCCGTCGTCGGCCCGGCTTGCTTGAATCCTGATGGTGCAGTGAGCAAGGGACTCATGTCTGAGTATACCCTGCCACACCTATAGTGGCCAAAAACGATTCAGAAAAGGGGGTGGTTATGAACAGAGTGTCTGAATTAAGCAGACCAGTCTTACCCAGTCCAAAGATCAAGGCTTGATCCATCACCGTTATTTAGCTCACTGCACCATACCAGCTCAGAACCTGGCTATAAGCAAATCAGTCTGTCCCTGGCCCAGTGCATCATGGGAACAGGGCAGACTAAACTACCAAGCCAATTCTTCACCAGAAAGGAGACAAGCTACCGGGGACTGGTTTCTGGCATTTCAGCCATCGTCGGCCCGGCTTGCTTGAATCCTGATGGTGCAGTGAGCAAGGGACTCATGTCTGAGTATACCCTACCACACCTATAGTGGCCAAAAACGATTCAAAAAAGGGGGTGGTGATGAACAGAGTGTCTGAATTAAGCAGACCACTCTTACCCAGTCCAAAGATCAAGGCTTGATCCATCACCGTTATTTAGCTCACTGCACCATCCCACCTCAAAACCTGGCTATATGCAAATCAGTCTGTCCCTGGCCCAGTGCATCATGGGAACAGGGCAGACTAAACTACCAAGCCAATTCTTCACCAGAAAGGAGACAAGCTACCGGGGACCGGTTTCTGGCATTTCAGCCGTAGTCGGCCTGGCTTGCTTGAATCCTGAGGGTGCATTGAGCAAGGGACTCATGTCTGAGTATACCCTGCCACACCTATAGTGGCAAAAAACGATTCAGAAAAGGGGGTGGTGATGAACAGAGTGTCTGAATTAAGCAGACCACTCTTACCCAGTCCAAAGATCAAGGCTTGATCCATCACCGTTATTTAGCTCACTGCACCATCCCAGCTCAGAACCTGGCTATATGCAAATCAGTCTGTCCCTGGCCCAGTGCATCATGGGAACAGGGCAGACTAAACTACCAAGCCAATTCTTCACCAGAAAGGAGACAAGCTACCGGGGACCGGTTTCTGGCATTTCAGCCGTCGTCGGCCCGGCTTGCTTGACTCCTGATGGTGCAGTGAGCAAGGGACTCATGTCTGAGTATACCCTGCCCCACCTATAGTGGCCAAAATGATTCAGAACAGGGGGTGGTGATGAACAGAGTGTCTGAATTAAGCAGACCACTCATACCCAGTCCAAAGATCAAAGCTTGATCCATCACCGTTATTTAGCTCACTGCACCATCCCAGCTCAGAACCTGGCTGTATGCAAATCAGTCTGTCCCTGGCCCAGTGCATCATGGGAACAGGGCAGACTAAACTACCAAGCCAATTCTTCACCAGAAAGGAGACAAGCTACCGGGGACCGGTTTCTGGCATTTCAGCCGTCGTCGGCCCGGCTTGCTTGAATCCTGATGGTGCAGTGAGCAAGGGACTTAAGTCTGAGTATACCCTGCCACACCTATAGTGGCCAAAAACGATTCAGAAAAGGGGGTGGTGATGAACAGAGTGTCTGAATTAAGCAGACCACTCTTACCCAGTCCAAAGATCAAGGCTTGATCCATCACCGTTATTTAGCTCACTGCACCATCCCAGCTCAGAACCTGGCTATATGCAAATCAGTCTGTCCCTGGCCCAGTGCATCATGGGAACAGGGCAGACTAAACTACCAAGCCAATTCTTCACCAGAAAGGAGACAAGCTACTGGGGACCGGTTTCTGGCATTTCAGCCGTCGTCGGCCCGGCTTGCTTGAATCCTGATGGTGCAGTGAGTAAGGGACTCATGTCTGAGTATACCCTGCCACACCTATAGTGGCCAAAAACGATTCAGAAAAGGGGGTGGTGATGAACAGAGTGTCTGAATTAAGCAGACCACTCCTGCCCAGTCCAAAGATCAAGGCTTGATCCATCACCGTTATTTAGCTCACTGCACAGTCCCAGCTCAGAACCTGGCTATATGCAAATCAGTCTGTCCCTGGCCCAGTGCATCATGGGAAAAGGGCAGACTAAACTACCAACCCAATTCTTCACCAGAAAGGAGACAAGCTACCGGGGACCGGTTTCTGGCATTTCAGCCGTCGTCGGCCCGGCTTGCTTGAATCCTGATGGTGCAGTGAGCAAGGGACTCATGTCTGAGTATACCCTGCCACACCTATAGTGGCCAAAAACGATTCAGAAAAGGGGGTGGTGATGAACAGAGTGTCTGAATTAAGCAGACCACTCTTACCCAGTCCATAGATCAAGGCTTGATCCATCACCGTTATTTAGCTCACTGCACCATCTCAGCTCAGTCCCTGGCTATATGCAAATCAGTCTGTCCCTGGCCCAGTGCATCATGGGAACAGGGCAGACTAAACTACCAAGCCAATTCTTCACCAGAAAGGAGACAAGCTACCGGGGACCGATTTCTGGCATTTCAGCCATCGTCGACCCGGCTTGCTTGAATCCTGATGGTGCAGTGAGCAAGGGACTCATGTCTGAGTATACCCTGCCACACCTATAGTGGCCAAAAACGATTCAGAAAAGAGGGTGGTGATGAACAGAGTGTCAGAATTAAGCAGACCACTCTTACCCAGTCCAAAGATCAAGGCTTGATCCATCACCGTTATTTAGCTCACTGCACCATCCCAGCTCAGAACCTGGCTATATGCAAATCAGTCTGTCCCTGGCCCAGTGCATCATGGGAACAGGGCAGACTAAACTACCAAGCCAATTCTTCACCAGAAAGGAGACAAGCTACCGGGGACCGGTTTCTGGCATTTCAGCCGTCGTCGGCCCGGCTTGCTTGAATCCTGATGGTGCAGTGAGCAAGTGACTCATGTCTGAGTATACCCTACCACACCTATAGTGGCCAAAAACGATTCAAAAAAGGGGATGGTGATGAACAGAGTGTCTGAATTAAGCAGACCACTCTTACCCACTCCAAAGATCAAGGCTTGATCCATCACCATTATTTAGCTCACTGCACCATCCCAGCTCAGAACCTGGCTATATGCAAATCAGTCTGTCCCTGGCCCAGTGCATCATGGGAACAGGGCAGACTAAACTACCAAGCCAATTCTTCACCAAAAAGGAGACAAGCTACCGGGGACCGGTTTCTGGCATTTCAGCCATCGTCGGCCCGGCTTGCTTGAATCCTGATGGTGCAGTGAGCAAGGGACTCATGTCTGAGTATACCCTACCACACCTATAGTGGCCAAAAACGATTAAAAAAAGGGGGTGGTGATGAACAGAGTGTCTGAATTAAGCAGACCACTCTTACTCAGTCCAAAGATCAAGGCTTGATCCATCACCATTATTTAGCTCACTGCACCATCCCAGCTCAGAACCTGGCTATATGCAAATCAGTCTGTCCCTGGCCCAGTGCATCATGGGAACAGGGCAGACTAAACTACCAAGCTAATTCTTCACCAGAAAGTAGACAAGCTACCGGGGACCGGTTTCTGGCATTTCAGCCGTCGTCGGCCCGGCTTGCTTGAATCCTGATGGTGCAGTGAGCAAGGGACTCTTGTCTGAGTATACCCTGCCACACCTATAGTGGCCAAAAACGATTCAGAAAAGGGGGTGGTGATGAAAAGAGTGTCTGAAGTAAGCAGACCACTCTTACCCAGTCCAAAGATCAAGGCTTGATCCATCATCGTTATTTAGCTCACTGCACCATCCCAGCTCAGAACCTGGCTATATGCAAACAGTGTGTCCCTGGCCCAGTGCATCATGGGAACAGGGCAGACTAAACTACCATGCCAATTCTTCACCAGAAAGGAGACAAGCTACCGGGGACCTGTTTCTGGCATTTCAGCCGTCGTCAGCCCGGCTTGCTTGAATCCTGATGGTGCAGTGAGCAAGAGACTCATGTCTGAGTATACCCTGCCACACCTATAGTGGCCAAAAACGATTCAGAAAAGGGGGTGGTGATGAACAGAGTGTCTGAATTAAGCAGACCACTCTTACCCAGTCCAAAGATCAAGGCTTGATCCATCACCGTTATTTAGCTCACTGCACCATCCCAGCTCAGAACCTGGCTATATGCAAATCAGTCTGTCCCTGGCCCAGTGCATCATGGGAACAGGGCAGACTAAACTACCAAGCCAATTCTTCACCAGAAAGGAGACAAGCTACCGGGGACCGGTTTCTGGCATTTCAGCCGTCGTCGGCCCGGCTTGCTTGAATCCTGATGGTGCAGTGAGCAAGGGACTCATGTCTGAGTATACCCTGCCACACCTATAGTTGCCAAAAACGATTCAGAAATGGGGGTGGTGATGAACAGAGTGTCTGAATTAAGCAGACCACTCTTACCCAGTCCAAAGATCAAGGCTTGATCCATCACCGTTATTTAGCTCACTGCACCATCTCAGCTCAGAACCTGGCTATATGCAAATCAGTCTGTCCCTGGCCCAGTGCATCATGGGAACAGGGCAGACTAACTACCAAGCCAATTCTTCACCAGAAAGGAGACAAGCTACCGGGGACCGGTTTCTGGCATTTCAGCCGTCGTTGGCCCGGCTTGCTTGAATCCTGATGGTGCAGTGAGCAAGGGACTCATGGCTGAGCATACCCTGCCACACCTATAGTGGCCAAAATGATTCAGAACAGGGGGTGGTGATGAACAGAGTGTCTGAATTAAGCAGACCACTCATACCCAGTCCAAAGATCAAGGCTTGATCCATCACCGTTATTTAGCTCACTGCACCATCTCAGCTCAGAACCTGGCTGTATGCAAATCAGTCTGTCCCTGGCCCAGTGCATCATGGGAACAGGGCAGACTAAACTACCAAGCCAATTATTCACCAGAAAGGAGACAAGCTACCGGGGACCGGTTTCTGGCATTTCAGCCGTCGTCGGCCCGGCTTGCTTGAATCCTGATGGTGCAGTGAGCAAGGGACTCATGTCTGAGTATACCCTGCCACACCTATAGTGGCCAAAAACGATTCAGAAAAGGGGGTGGTGATGAACAGAGTGTCTGAATTAAGCAGACCACTCTTACCCAGTCCAAAGATCAAGGCTTGATCCATCACCGTTATTTAGCTCACTGCACCATCCCAGCTCAGAACCTGGCTATATGCAAATCAGTCTGTCCCTGGCCCAGTGCATCATGGGAACAGGGCAGACTAAACTACCAAGCCAATTCTTCACCAGAAAGGAGACAAGCTACCGGGGACCGGTTTCTGGCATTTCAGCCGTCGTCGGCCTGGCTTGCTTGAATCCTGATGGTGCAGTGAGCAAGGGACTCATGTCTGAGTATACCGTGACACACCTATAGTGGCCAAAAACGATTCAGAAAAGGGGGTGGTGATGAACAGAGTGTCTGAATTAAGCAGACCACTCTTACCTAGTCCAAAGATCAAGGCTTGATCCATCACCGTTATTTAGCTCACTGCACCATCCCAGCTCAAAACCTGGCTATATGCAAATCAGTCTGTCCCTGGCCCAGTGCATCATGGGAACAGGGCAGACTAAACTTCCAAGCCAATTCTTCACCAGAAAGGAGACAAGCTACCGGGGACCGGTTTCTGGCATTTCAGCCGTCGTCGGCCCGGCTTGCTTGAATCCTGATGGTGCAGTGAGCAAGGGACTCATGTCTGAGTATACCCTGCCACACCTATAGTGGCCAAAAACGATTCAGAAAAGGGGGTGGTGATGAACAGAGTGTCTGAATTAAGCAGACCACTCTTACCCAGTCCAAAGATCAAGGCTTGATCCATCACCGTTATTTAGCTCACTGCACCATCCCAGCTCAGAACCTGGCTATATGCAAATCAGTCTGTCCCTGGCCCAGTGCATCATGGGAACAGGGCAGACTAAACTACCAAGCCAATTCTTCACCAGAAAGGAGACAAGCTACCGGGGACCGGTTTCTGGCATTTCAGCCGTCGTCGGCCCGGCTTGCTTGAATCCTGATGGTGCAGTGAGCAAGGGACTCATGTCTGAGTATACCCTGCCACACCTATAGTGGCCAAAAACGATTCAGAAAAGGGGGTGGTTATGAACAGAGTGTCTGAATTAAGCAGACCAGTCTTACCCAGTCCAAAGATCAAGGCTTGATCCATCACCGTTATTTAGCTCACTGCACCATCCCAGCTCAGAACCTGGCTATAAGCAAATCAGTCTGTCCCTGGCCCAGTGCATCATGGGAACAGGGCAGACTAAACTACCAAGCCAATTCTTCACCAGAAAGGAGACAAGCTACCGGGGACTGGTTTCTGGCATTTCAGCCATCGTCGGCCCGGCTTGCTTGAATCCTGATGGTGCAGTGAGCAAGGGACTCATGTCTGAGTATACCCTACCACACCTATAGTGGCCAAAAACGATTAAAAAAAGGGGGTGGTGATGAACAGAGTGTCTGAATTAAGCAGACCACTCTTACCCAGTCCAAAGATCAAGGCTTGATCCATCACCGTTATTTAGCTCACTGCACCATCCCACCTCAAAACCTGGCTATATGCAAATCAGTCTGTCCCTGGCCCAGTGCATCATGGGAACAGGGCAGACTAAACTACCAAGCCAATTCTTCACCAGAAAGGAGACAAGCTACCGGGGACCGGTTTCTGGCATTTCAGCCGTAGTCGGCCTGGCTTGCTTGAATCCTGAGGGTGCATTGAGCAAGGGACTCATGTCTGAGTATACCCTGCCACACCTATAGTGGCAAAAAACGATTCAGAAAAGGGGGTGGTGATGAACAGAGTGTCTGAATTAAGCAGACCACTCTTACCCAGTCCAAAGATCAAGGCTTGATCCATCACCGTTATTTAGCTCACTGCACCATCCCAGCTCAGAACCTGGCTATATGCAAATCAGTCTGTCCCTGGCCCAGTGCATCATGGGAACAGGGCAGACTAAACTACCAAGCCAATTCTTCACCAGAAAGGAGACAAGCTACTGGGGACCGGTTTCTGGCATTTCAGCCGTCGTCGGCCCGGCTTGCTTGACTCCTGATGGTGCAGTGAGCAAGGGACTCATGTCTGAGTATACCCTGCCACACCTATAGTGGCCAAAATGATTCAGAACAGGGGGTGGTGATGAACAGAGTGTCTGAATTAAGCAGACCACTCATACCCAGTCCAAAGATCAAAGCTTGATCCATCACCGTTATTTAGCTCACTGCACCATCCCAGCTCAGAACCTGGCTGTATGCAAATCAGTCTGTCCCTGGCCCAGTGCCTCATGGGAACAGGGCAGACTAAACTACCAAGCCAATTCTTCACCAGAAAGGAGACAAGCTACCGGGGACCGGTTTCTGGCATTTCAGCCGTCGTCGGCCCGGCTTGCTTGAATCCTGATGGTGCAGTGAGCAAGGGACTTAAGTCTGAGTATACCCTGCCACACCTATAGTGGCCAAAAACGATTCAGAAAAGGGGGTGGTGATGAACAGAGTGTCTGAATTAAGCAGACCACTCTTACCCAGTCCAAAGATCAAGGCTTGATCCATCACCGTTATTTAGCTCACTGCACCATCCCAGCTCAGAACCTGGCTATATGCAAATCAGTCTGTCCCTGGCCCAGTGCATCATGGGAACAGGGCAGACTAAACTACCAAGCCAATTCTTCACCAGAAAGGAGACAAGCTACTGGGGACCGGTTTCTGGCATTTCAGCCGTCGTCGGCCCGGCTTGCTTGAATCCTGATGGTGCAGTGAGTAAGGGACTCATGTCTGAGTATACCCTGCCACACCTATAGTGGCCAAAAACGATTCAGAAAAGGGGGTGGTGATGAACAGAGTGTCTGAATTAAGCAGACCACTCCTGCCCAGTCCAAAGATCAAGGCTTGATCCATCACCGTTATTTAGCTCACTGCACAGTCCCAGCTCAGAACCTGGCTATATGCAAATCAGTCTGTCCCTGGCCCAGTGCATCATGGGAAAAGGGCAGACTAAACTACCAACCCAATTCTTCACCAGAAAGGAGACAAGCTACCGGGGACCGGTTTCTGGCATTTCAGCCGTCGTCGGCCCGGCTTGCTTGAATCCTGATGGTGCAGTGAGCAAGGGACTCATGTCTGAGTATACCCTGCCACACCTATAGTGGCCAAAAACGATTCAGAAAAGGGGGTGGTGATGAACAGAGTGTCTGAATTAAGCAGACCACTCTTACCCAGTCCAAAGATCAAGGCTTGATCCATCACCGTTATTTAGCTCACTGCACCATCTCAGCTCAGTCCCTGGCTATATGCAAATCAGTCTGTCCCTGGCCCAGTGCATCATGGGAACAGGGCAGACTAAACTACCAAGCCAATTCTTCACCAGAAAGGAGACAAGCTACCGGGGACCGATTTCTGGCATTTCAGCCATCGTCGACCCGGCTTGCTTGAATCCTAATGGTGCAGTGAGCAAGGGACTCATGTCTGAGTATACCCTGCCACACCTATAGTGGCCAAAAACGATTCAGAAAAGAGGGTGGTGATGAACAGAGTGTCAGAATTAAGCAGACCACTCTTACCCAGTCCAAAGATCAAGGCTTGATCCATCACCGTTATTTAGCTCACTGCACCATCCCAGCTCAGAACCTGGCTATATGCAAATCAGTCTGTCCCTGGCCCAGTGCATCATGGGAACAGGGCAGACTAAACTACCAAGCCAATTCTTCACCAGAAAGGAGACAAGCTACCGGGGACCGGTTTCTGGCATTTCAGCCGTCGTCGGCCCGGCTTGCTTGAATCCTGATGGTGCAGTGAGCAAGTGACTCATGTCTGAGTATACCCTACCACACCTATAGTGGCCAAAAACGATTCAAAAAAGGGGATGGTGATGAACAGAGTGTCTGAATTAAGCAGACCACTCTTACCCACTCCAAAGATCAAGGCTTGATCCATCACCATTATTTAGCTCACTGCACCATCCCAGCTCAGAACCTGGCTATATGCAAATCAGTCTGTCCCTGGCCCAGTGCATCATGGGAACAGGGCAGACTAAACTACCAAGCCAATTCTTCACCAAAAAGGAGACAAGCTACCGGGGACCGGTTTCTGGCATTTCAGCCATCGTCGGCCCGGCTTGCTTGAATCCTGATGGTGCAGTGAGCAAGGGACTCATGTCTGAGTATACCCTACCACACCTATAGTGGCCAAAAACGATTAAAAAAAGGGGGTGGTGATGAACAGAGTGTCTGAATTAAGCAGACCACTCTTACTCAGTCCAAAGATCAAGGCTTGATCCATCACCATTATTTAGCTCACTGCACCATCCAAGCTCAGAACCTGGCTATATGCAAATCAGTCTGTCCCTGGCCCAGTGCATCATGGGAACAGGGCAGACTAAACTACCAAGCTAATTCTTCACCAGAAAGTAGACAAGCTACCGGGGACCGGTTTCTGGCATTTCAGCCGTCGTCGGCCCGGCTTGCTTGAATCCTGATGGTGCAGTGAGCAAGGGACTCTTGTCTGAGTATACCCTGCCACACCTATAGTGGCCAAAAACGATTCAGAAAAGGGGGTGGTGATGAACAGAGTGTCTGAAGTAAGCAGACCACTCTTACCCAGTCCAAAGATCAAGGCTTGATCCATCATCGTTATTTAGCTCACTGCACCATCCCAGCTCAGAACCTGGCTATATGCAAATCAGTCTGTCCCTGGCCCAGTGCATCATGGGAACAGGGCAGACTAAACTACCAAGCTAATTCTTCACCAGAAAGTAGACAAGCTACCGGGGACCGGTTTCTGGCATTTCAGCCGTCGTCGGCCCGGCTTGCTTGAATCCTGATGGTGCAGTGAGCAAGGGACTCTTGTCTGAGTATACCCTGCCACACCTATAGTGGCCAAAAACGATTCAGAAAAGGGGGTGGTGATGAACAGAGTGTCTGAAGTAAGCAGACCACTCTTACCCAGTCCAAAGATCAAGGCTTGATCCATCATCGTTATTTAGCTCACTGCACCATCCCAGCTCAGAACCTGGCTATATGCAAATCAGTCTGTCCCTGGCCCAGTGCATCATGGGAACAGGGCAGACTAAACTACCAAGCCAATTCTTGACCAGAAAGGAGACAAACTACCGGGGACCGGTTTCTGGCATTTCAGCCGTCGTCGGCCTGGCTTGCTTGAATCCTGATGGTGCAGTGAGCAAGGGACTCATGTCTGAGTATACCGTGACACACCTATAGTGGCCAAAAACGATTCAGAAAAGGGGGTGGTGATGAACAGAGTGTCTGAATTAAGCAGACCACTCTTACCTAGTCCAAAGATCAAGGCTTGATCCATCACCGTTATTTAGCTCACTGCACCATCCCAGCTCAGAACCTGGCTATATGCAAATCAGTCTGTCCCTGGCCCAGTGCATCATGGGAACAGGGCAGACTAAACTTCCAAGCCAATTCTTCACCAGAAAGGAGACAAGCTACCGGGGACCGGTTTCTGGCATTTCAGCCCTCGTCGGCCCGGCTTGCTTGAATCCTGATGGTGCAGTGAGCAAGGGACTCATGTCTGAGTATACCCTGCCACACCTATAGTGGCCAAAAACGATTCAGAAAAGGGGGTGGTGATGAACAGAGTGTCTGAATTAAGCAGACCACTCTTACCCAGTCCAAAGATCAAGGCTTGATCCATCACCGTTATTTAGCTCACTGCACCATCCCAGCTCAGAACCTGGCTATATGCAAATCAGTCTGTCCCTGGCCCAGTGCATCATGGGAACAGGGCAGACTAAACTACCAAGCCAATTCTTCACCAGAAAGGAGACAAGCTACCGGGGACCGGTTTCTGGCATTTCAGCCGTCGTCGGCCCGGCTTGCTAGAATCCTGATGGTGCAGTGAGCAAGGGACTCATGTCTGAGTATACCCTGCCACACCTATAGTGGCCAAAAACGATTCAGAAAAGGGGGTGGTTATGAACAGAGTGTCTGAATTAAGCAGACCACTCTTACCCAGTCCAAAGATCAAGGCTTGATCCATCACCGTTATTTAGCTCACTGCACCATCCCAGCTCAGAACCTGGCTATAAGCAAATCAGTCTGTCCCTGGCCCAGTGCATCATGGGAACAGGGCAGACTAAACTACCAAGCCAATTCTTCACCAGAAAGGAGACAAGCTACCGGGGACTGGTTTCTGGCATTTCAGCCATCGTCGGCCCGGCTTGCTTGAATCCTGATGGTGCAGTGAGCAAGGAACTCATGTCTGAGTATACCCTACCACACCTATAGTGGCCAAAAACGATTCAAAAAAGGGGGTGGTGATGAACAGAGTGTCTGAATTAAGCAGACCACTCTTACCCAGTCCAAAGATCAAGGCTTGATCCATCACCGTTATTTAGCTCACTGCACCATCCCAGCTCAGAACCTGGCTATATGCAAATCAGTCTGTCCCTGGCCCAGTGCATCATGGCAACAGGGCAGACTAAACTACCAAGCCAATTCTTCACCAGAAAGGAGACAAGCTACCGGGGACCGGTTTCTGGCATTTCAGCCGTAGTCGGCCTGGCTTGCTTGAATCCTGAGGGTGCATTGAGCAAGGGACTCATGTCTGAGTATACCCTGCCACACCTATAGTGGCAAAAAACGATTCAGAAAAGGGGGTGGTGATGAACAGAGTGTCTGAATTAAGCAGACCACTCTTACCCAGTCCAAAGATCAAGGCTTGATCCATCACCGTTATTTAGCTCACTGCACCATCCCAGCTCAGAACCTGGCTATATGCAAATCAGTCTGTCCCTGGCCCAGTGCATCATGGGAACAGGGCAGACTAAACTACCAAGCCAATTCTTCACCAGAAAGGAGACAAGCTACCGGGGACCGGTTTCTGGCATTTCAGCCGTCGTCGGCCCGGCTTGCTGGAATCCTGATGGTGCAGTGAGAAAGGGACTCATGTCTGAGTATACCCTGCCACACCTATAGTGGCCAAAATGATTCAGAACAGGGGGTGGTGATGAACAGAGTGTCTGAATTAAGCAGACCACTCTTACCTAGTCCAAAGATCAAGGCTTGATCCATCACCGTTATTTAGCTCACTGCACCATCCCAGCTCAAAACCTGGCTATATGCAAATCAGTCTGTCCCTGGCCCAGTGCATCATGGGAACAGGGCAGACTAAACTTCCAAGCCAATTCTTCACCAGAAAGGAGACAAGCTACCGGGGACCGGTTTCTGGCATTTCAGCCGTCGTCGGCCCGGCTTGCTTGAATCCTGATGGTGCAGTGGGCAAGGGACTCATGTCTGAGTATACCCTGCCACACCTATAGTGGCCAAAAACGATTCAGAAAAGGGGGTGGTGATGAACAGAGTGTCTGAATTAAGCAGACCACTCTTACCCAGTCCAAAGATCAAGGCTTGATCCATCACCGTTATTTAGCTCACTGCACCATCCCAGCTCAGAACCTGGCTATATGCAAATCAGTCTGTCCCTGGCCCAGTGCATCATGGGAACAGGGCAGACTAAACTACCAAGCCAATTCTTCACCAGAAAGGAGACAAGCTACCGGGGACCGGTTTCTGGCATTTCAGCCGTCGTCGGCCCGGCTTGCTTGAATCCTGATGGTGCAGTGAGCAAGGGACTCATGTCTGAGTATACCCTGCCACACCTATAGTGGCCAAAAACGATTCAGAAAAGGGGGTGGTTATGAACAGAGTGTCTGAATTAAGCAGACCAGTCTTACCCAGTCCAAAGATCAAGGCTTGATCCATCACCGTTATTTAGCTCACTGCACCATCCCAGCTCAGAACCTGGCTATAAGCAAATCAGTCTGTCCCTGGCCCAGTGCATCATGGGAACAGGGCAGACTAAACTACCAAGCCAATTCTTCACCAGAAAGGAGACAAGCTACCGGGGACTGGTTTCTGGCATTTCAGCCATCGTCGGCCCGGCTTGCTTGAATCCTGATGGTGCAGTGAGCAAGGGACTCATGTCTGAGTATACCCTACCACACCTATAGTGGCCAAAAACGATTCAAAAAAGGGGGTGGTGATGAACAGAGTGTCTGAATTAAGCAGACCACTCTTACCCAGTCCAAAGATCAAGGCTTGATCCATCACCGTTATTTAGCTCACTGCACCATCCCACCTCAAAACCTGGCTATATGCAAATCAGTCTGTCCCTGGCCCAGTGCATCATGGGAACAGGGCAGACTAAACTACCAAGCCAATTCTTCACCAGAAAGGAGACAAGCTACCGGGGACCGGTTTCTGGCATTTCAGCCGTAGTCGGCCTGGCTTGCTTGAATCCTGAGGGTGCATTGAGCAAGGGACTCATGTCTGAGTATACCCTGCCACACCTATAGTGGCAAAAAACGATTCAGAAAAGGGGGTGGTGATGAACAGAGTGTCTGAATTAAGCAGACCACTCTTACCCAGTCCAAAGATCAAGGCTTGATCCATCACCGTTATTTAGCTCACTGCACCATCCCAGCTCAGAACCTGGCTATATGCAAATCAGTCTGTCCCTGGCCCAGTGCATCATGGGAACAGGGCAGACTAAACTACCAAGCCAATTCTTCACCAGAAAGGAGACAAGCTACCGGGGACCGGTTTCTGGCATTTCAGCCGTCGTCGGCCCGGCTTGCTTGACTCCTGATGGTGCAGTGAGCAAGGGACTCATGTCTGAGTATACCCTGCCACACCTATAGTGGCCAAAATGATTCAGAACAGGGGGTGGTGATGAACAGAGTGTCTGAATTAAGCAGACCACTCATACCCAGTCCAAAGATCAAAGCTTGATCCATCACCGTTATTTAGCTCACTGCACCATCCCAGCTCAGAACCTGGCTGTATGCAAATCAGTCTGTCCCTGGCCCAGTGCATCATGGGAACAGGGCAGACTAAACTACCAAGCCAATTCTTCACCAGAAAGGAGACAAGCTACCGGGGACCGGTTTCTGGCATTTCAGCCGTCGTCGGCCCGGCTTGCTTGAATCCTGATGGTGCAGTGAGCAAGGGACTTAAGTCTGAGTATACCCTGCCACACCTATAGTGGCCAAAAACGATTCAGAAAAGGGGGTGGTGATGAACAGAGTGTCTGAATTAAGCAGACCACTCTTACCCAGTCCAAAGATCAAGGCTTGATCCATCACCGTTATTTAGCTCACTGCACCATCCCAGCTCAGAACCTGGCTATATGCAAATCAGTCTGTCCCTGGCCCAGTGCATCATGGGAACAGGGCAGACTAAACTACCAAGCCAATTCTTCACCAGAAAGGAGACAAGCTACTGGGGACCGGTTTCTGGCATTTCAGCCGTCGTCGGCCCGGCTTGCTTGAATCCTGATGGTGCAGTGAGTAAGGGACTCATGTCTGAGTATACCCTGCCACACCTATAGTGGCCAAAAACGATTCAGAAAAGGGGGTGGTGATGAACAGAGTGTCTGAATTAAGCAGACCACTCCTGCCCAGTCCAAAGATCAAGGCTTGATCCATCACCGTTATTTAGCTCACTGCACAGTCCAGCTCAGAACCTGGCTATATGCAAATCAGTCTGTCCCTGGCCCAGTGCATCATGGGAAAAGGGCAGACTAAACTACCAACCCAATTCTTCACCAGAAAGGAGACAAGCTACCGGGGACCGGTTTCTGGCATTTCAGCCGTCGTCGGCCCGGCTTGCTTGAATCCTGATGGTGCAGTGAGCAAGGGACTCATGTCTGAGTATACCCTGCCACACCTATAGTGGCCAAAAACGATTCAGAAAAGGGGGTGGTGATGAACAGAGTGTCTGAATTAAGCAGACCACTCTTACCCAGTCCAAAGATCAAGGCTTGATCCATCACCGTTATTTAGCTCACTGCACCATCTCAGCTCAGTCCCTGGCTATATGCAAATCAGTCTGTCCCTGGCCCAGTGCATCATGGGAACAGGGCAGACTAAACTACCAAGCCAATTCTTCACCAGAAAGGAGACAAGCTACCGGGGACCGATTTCTGGCATTTCAGCCATCGTCGACCCGGCTTGCTTGAATCCTAATGGTGCAGTGAGCAAGGGACTCATGTCTGAGTATACCCTGCCACACCTATAGTGGCCAAAAACGATTCAGAAAAGAGGGTGGTGATGAACAGAGTGTCAGAATTAAGCAGACCACTCTTACCCAGTCCAAAGATCAAGGCTTGATCCATCACCGTTATTTAGCTCACTGCACCATCCCAGCTCAGAACCTGGCTATATGCAAATCAGTCTGTCCCTGGCCCAGTGCATCATGGGAACAGGGCAGACTAAACTACCAAGCCAATTCTTCACCAGAAAGGAGACAAGCTACCGGGGACCGGTTTCTGGCATTTCAGCCGTCGTCGGCCCGGCTTGCTTGAATCCTGATGGTGCAGTGAGCAAGTGACTCATGTCTGAGTATACCCTACCACACCTATAGTGGCCAAAAACGATTCAAAAAAGGGGATGGTGATGAACAGAGTGTCTGAATTAAGCAGACCACTCTTACCCACTCCAAAGATCAAGGCTTGATCCATCACCATTATTTAGCTCACTGCACCATCCCAGCTCAGAACCTGGCTATATGCAAATCAGTCTGTCCCTGGCCCAGTGCATCATGGGAACAGGGCAGACTAAACTACCAAGCCAATTCTTCACCAAAAAGGAGACAAGCTACCGGGGACCGGTTTCTGGCATTTCAGCCATCGTCGGCCCGGCTTGCTTGAATCCTGATGGTGCAGTGAGCAAGGGACTCATGTCTGAGTATACCCTACCACACCTATAGTGGCCAAAAACGATTAAAAAAGGGGGGTGGTGATGAACAGAGTGTCTGAATTAAGCAGACCACTCTTACTCAGTCCAAAGATCAAGGCTTGATCCATCACCATTATTTAGCTCACTGCACCATCCAAGCTCAGAACCTGGCTATATGCAAATCAGTCTGTCCCTGGCCCAGTGCATCATGGGAACAGGGCAGACTAAACTACCAAGCTAATTCTTCACCAGAAAGTAGACAAGCTACCGGGGACCGGTTTCTGGCATTTCAGCCGTCGTCGGCCCGGCTTGCTTGAATCCTGATGGTGCAGTGAGCAAGGGACTCTTGTCTGAGTATACCCTGCCACACCTATAGTGGCCAAAAACGATTCGGAAAAGGGGGTGGTGATGAACAGAGTGTCTGAAGTAAGCAGACCACTCTTACCCAGTCCAAAGATCAAGGCTTGATCCATCATCGTTATTTAGCTCACTGCACCATCCCAGCTCAGAACCTGGCTATATGCAAATCAGTCTGTCCCTGGCCCAGTGCATCATGGGAACAGGGCAGACTAAACTACCAAGCTAATTCTTCACCAGAAAGTAGACAAGCTACCGGGGACCGGTTTCTGGCATTTCAGCCGTCGTCGGCCCGGCTTGCTTGAATCCTGATGGTGCAGTGAGCAAGGGACTCTTGTCTGAGTATACCCTGCCACACCTATAGTGGCCAAAAACGATTCAGAAAAGGGGGTGGTGATGAACAGAGTGTCTGAAGTAAGCAGACCACTCTTACCCAGTCCAAAGATCAAGGCTTGATCCATCATCGTTATTTAGCTCACTGCACCATCCCAGCTCAGAACCTGGCTATATGCAAATCAGTCTGTCCCTGGCCCAGTGCATCATGGGAACAGGGCAGACTAAACTACCAAGCCAATTCTTGACCAGAAAGGAGACAAACTACCGGGGACCGGTTTCTGGCATTTCAGCCGTCGTCGGCCTGGCTTGCTTGAATCCTGATGGTGCAGTGAGCAAGGGACTCATGTCTGAGTATACCGTGACACACCTATAGTGGCCAAAAACGATTCAGAAAAGGGGGTGGTGATGAACAGAGTGTCTGAATTAAGCAGACCACTCTTACCTAGTCCAAAGATCAAGGCTTGATCCATCACCGTTATTTAGCTCACTGCACCATCCCAGCTCAGAACCTGGCTATATGCAAATCAGTCTGTCCCTGGCCCAGTGCATCATGGGAACAGGGCAGACTAAACTTCCAAGCCAATTCTTCACCAGAAAGGAGACAAGCTACCGGGGACCGGTTTCTGGCATTTCAGCCCTCGTCGGCCCGGCTTGCTTGAATCCTGATGGTGCAGTGAGCAAGGGACTCATGTCTGAGTATACCCTGCCACACCTATAGTGGCCAAAAACGATTCAGAAAAGGGGGTGGTGATGAACAGAGTGTCTGAATTAAGCAGACCACTCTTACCCAGTCCAAAGATCAAGGCTTGATCCATCACCGTTATTTAGCTCACTGCACCATCCCAGCTCAGAACCTGGCTATATGCAAATCAGTCTGTCCCTGGCCCAGTGCATCATGGGAACAGGGCAGACTAAACTACCAAGCCAATTCTTCACCAGAAAGGAGACAAGCTACCGGGGACCGGTTTCTGGCATTTCAGCCGTCGTCGGCCCGGCTTGCTAGAATCCTGATGGTGCAGTGAGCAAGGGACTCATGTCTGAGTATACCCTGCCACACCTATAGTGGCCAAAAACGATTCAGAAAAGGGGGTGGTTATGAACAGAGTGTCTGAATTAAGCAGACCACTCTTACCCAGTCCAAAGATCAAGGCTTGATCCATCACCGTTATTTAGCTCACTGCACCATCCCAGCTCAGAACCTGGCTATAAGCAAATCAGTCTGTCCCTGGCCCAGTGCATCATGGGAACAGGGCAGACTAAACTACCAAGCCAATTCTTCACCAGAAAGGAGACAAGCTACCGGGGACTGGTTTCTGGCATTTCAGCCATCGTCGGCCCGGCTTGCTTGAATCCTGATGGTGCAGTGAGCAAGGGACTCATGTCTGAGTATACCCTACCACACCTATAGTGGCCAAAAACGATTCAAAAAAGGGGGTGGTGATGAACAGAGTGTCTGAATTAAGCAGACCACTCTTACCCAGTCCAAAGATCAAGGCTTGATCCATCACCGTTATTTAGCTCACTGCACCATCCCAGCTCAGAACCTGGCTATATGCAAATCAGTCTGTCCCTGGCCCAGTGCATCATGGGAACAGGGCAGACTAAACTACCAAGCCAATTCTTCACCAGAAAGGAGACAAGCTACCGGGGACCGGTTTCTGGCATTTCAGCCGTAGTCGGCCTGGCTTGCTTGAATCCTGAGGGTGCATTGAGCAAGGGACTCATGTCTGAGTATACCCTGCCACACCTATAGTGGCAAAAAACGATTCAGAAAAGGGGGTGGTGATGAACAGAGTGTCTGAATTAAGCAGACCACTCTTACCCAGTCCAAAGATCAAGGCTTGATCCATCACCGTTATTTAGCTCACTGCACCATCCCAGCTCAGAACCTGGCTATATGCAAATCAGTCTGTCCCTGGCCCAGTGCATCATGGGAACAGGGCAGACTAAACTACCAAGCCAATTCTTCACCAGAAAGGAGACAAGCTACCGGGGACCGGTTTCTGGCATTTCAGCCGTCGTCGGCCCGGCTTGCTGGAATCCTGATGGTGCAGTGAGAAAGGGACTCATGTCTGAGTATACCCTGCCACACCTATAGTGGCCAAAATGATTCAGAACAGGGGGTGGTGATGAACAGAGTGTCTGAATTAAGCAGACCACTCATACCCAGTCCAAAGACCAAAGCTTGATCCATCACCGTTATTTAGCTCACTGCACCATCCCAGCTCAGAACCTGGCTGTATGCAAATCAGTCTGTCCCTGGCCCAGTGCATCATGGGAACAGGGCAGACTAAACTACCAAGCCAATTCTTCACCAGAAAGGAGACAAGCTACCGGGGACCGGTTTCTGGCATTTCAGCCGTCGTCGGCCCGGCTTGCTTGAATCCTGATGGTGCAGTGAGCAAGGGACTCAAGTCTGAGTATACCCTGCCACACCTATAGTGGCCAAAAACGATTCAGAAAAGGGGGTGGTGATGAACAGAATGTCTGAATTAAGCAGACCACTCTTACCCAGTCCAAAGATCAAGGCTTGATCCATCACCGTTATTTAGCTCACTGCACCATCCCAGCTCAGAACCTGGCTATATGCAAATCAGTCTGTCCCTGGCCCAGTGCATCATGGGAACAGGGCAGACTAAACTACCAAGCCAATTCTTCACCAGAAAGGAGACAAGCTACCGGGGACCGGTTTCTGGCATTTCAGCCGTCGTCGGCCCGGCTTTTTTGAATTCTGATGGTGCAGTGAGCAAGGGACTCATGTCTGAGTATACCCTGCCACACCTATAGTTGCCAAAAACGATTCAGAAAAGGGGGTGGTGATGAACAGAGTGTCTGAATTAAGGAGACCACTCTTACCCAGTCCAAAGATCAAGGCTTGATCCATTACTGTTATTTAGCTCAGTGCACCATCCCAGTTCAGAACCTGGCTATATGCAAACAGTGTGTCCCTGGCCCAGTGCATCATGGGAACAGGGCAGACTAAACTACCATGCCAATTCTTCACCAGAAAGGAGACAAGCTACCGGGGACCTGTTTCTGGCATTTCAGCCGTCGTCAGCCCGGCTTGCTTGAATCCTGATGGTGCAGTGAGCAAGGGACTCATGTCTGAGTATACCCTGCCACACCTATAGTTGCCAAAAACGATTCAGAAAAGGGGGTGGTGATGAACAGAGTGTCTGAATTAAGCAGACCACTCTTACCCAGTCTAAAGATCAAGGCTTGATCCATCACCGTTATTTAGCTCACTGCACCATCTCAGCTCAGAACCTGGCTATATGCAAATCAGTCTGTCCCTGGCCCAGTGCATCATGGGAACAGGGCAGACTAAACTACCAAGCCAATTCTTCACCAGAAAGGAGACAAGCTACCGGGGACCGGTTTCTGGCATTTCAGCCGTGGTCGGCCCGGCTTGCTTGAATCCTGATGGTGCAGTGAGCAAGGGACTCATGGCTGAGCATACCCTGCCACACCTATAGTGGCCAAAATGATTCAGAACAGGGGGTGGTGATGAACAGAGTGTCTGAATTAAGCAGACCACTCTTACCTAGTCCAAAGATCAAGGCTTGATCCATCACTGTTATTTAGCTCACTGCACCATCCCAGCTCAGAACCTGGCTATATGCAAATCAGTCTGTCCCTGGCCCAGTGCATCATGGGAACAGGGCAGACTAAACTTCCAAGCCAATTCTTCACCAGAAAGGAGACAAGCTACCGGGGACCGGTTTCTGGCATTTCAGCCGTCGTCGGCCCGGCTTGCTTGAATCCTGATGGTGCAGTGAGCAAGGGACTCATGTCTGAGTATACCCTGCCACACCTATAGTGGCCAAAAACGATTCAGAAAAGGGGGTGGTGATGAACAGAGTGTCTGAATTAAGCAGACCACTCTTACCCAGTCCAAAGATCAAGGCTTGATCCATCACCGTTATTTAGCTCACTGCACCATCCCAGCTCAGAACCTGGCTATATGCAAATCAGTCTGTCCCTGGCCCAGTGCATCATGGGAACAGGGCAGACTAAACTACCAAGCCAATTCTTCACCAGAAAGGAGACAAGCTACCGGGGACCGGTTTCTGGCATTTCAGCCGTCGTCGGCCCGGCTTGCTTGAATCCTGATGGTGCAGTGAGCAAGGGACTCATGTCTGAGTATACCCTGCCACACCTATAGTGGCCAAAAACGATTCAGAAAAGGGGGTGGTTATGAACAGAGTGTCTGAATTAAGCAGACCAGTCTTACCCAGTCCAAAGATCAAGGCTTGATCCATCACCGTTATTTAGCTCACTGCACCATCCCAGCTCAGAACCTGGCTATAAGCAAATCAGTCTGTCCCTGGCCCAGTGCATCATGGGAACAGGGCAGACTAAACTACCAAGCCAATTCTTCACCAGAAAGGAGACAAGCTACCGGGGACTGGTTTCTGGCATTTCAGCCATCGTCGGCCCGGCTTGCTTGAATCCTGATGGTGCAGTGAGCAAGGAACTCATGTCTGAGTATACCCTACCACACCTATAGTGGCCAAAAACGATTCAAAAAAGGGGGTGGTGATGAACAGAGTGTCTGAATTAAGCAGACCACTCTTACCCAGTCCAAAGATCAAGGCTTGATCCATCACCGTTATTTAGCTCACTGCACCATCCCAGCTCAGAACCTGGCTATATGCAAATCAGTCTGTCCCTGGCCCAGTGCATCATGGGAACAGGGCAGACTAAACTACCAAGCCAATTCTTCACCAGAAAGGAGACAAGCTACCGGGGACCGGTTTCTGGCATTTCAGCCGTCGTCGGCCCGGCTTTTTTGAATTCTGATGGTGCAGTGAGCAAGGGACTCATGTCTGAGTATACCCTGCCACACCTATAGTTGCCAAAAACGATTCAGAAAAGGGGGTGGTGATGAACAGAGTGTCTGAATTAAGGAGACCACTCTTACCCAGTCCAAAGATCAAGGCTTGATCCATTACTGTTATTTAGCTCAGTGCACCATCCCAGTTCAGAACCTGGCTATATGCAAACAGTGTGTCCCTGGCCCAGTGCATCATGGGAACAGGGCAGACTAAACTACCATGCCAATTCTTCACCAGAAAGGAGACAAGCTACCGGGGACCTGTTTCTGGCATTTCAGCCGTCGTCAGCCCGGCTTGCTTGAATCCTGATGGTGCAGTGAGCAAGGGACTCATGTCTGAGTATACCCTGCCACACCTATAGTTGCCAAAAACGATTCAGAAAAGGGGGTGGTGATGAACAGAGTGTCTGAATTAAGCAGACCACTCTTACCCAGTCCAAAGATCAAGGCTTGATCCATCACCGTTATTTAGCTCACTGCACCATCTCAGCTCAGAACCTGGCTATATGCAAATCAGTCTGTCCCTGGCCCAGTGCATCATGGGAACAGGGCAGACTAAACTACCAAGCCAATTCTTCACCAGAAAGGAGACAATCTACCGGGGACCGGTTTCTGGCATTTCAGCCGTGGTCGGCCCGGCTTGCTTGAATCCTGATGGTGCAGTGAGCAAGGGACTCATGGCTGAGCATACCCTGCCACACCTATAGTGGCCAAAATGATTCAGAACAGGGGGTGGTGATGAACAGAGTGTCTGAATTAAGCAGACCACTCATACCCAGTCCAAAGATCAAGGCTTGATCCATCACCGTTATTTAGCTCACTGCACCATCTCAGCTCAGAACCTGGCTGTATGCAAATCAGTCTGTCCCTGGCCCAGTGCATCATGGGAACAGGGCAGACTAAACTACCAAGCCAATTATTCACCAGAAAGGAGACAAGCTACCGGGGACCGGTTTCTGGCATTTCAGCCGTCGTCGGCCCGGCTTGCTTGAATCCTGATGGTGCAGTGAGCAAGGGACTCATGTCTGAGTATACCCTGCCACACCTATAGTGGCCAAAAACGATTCAGAAAAGGGGGTGGTGATGAACAGAGTGTCTGAATTAAGCAGACCACTCTTACCCAGTCCAAAGATCAAGGCTTGATCCATCACCGTTATTTAGCTCACTGCACCATCCCAGCTCAGAACCTGGCTATATGCAAATCAGTCTGTCCCTGGCCCAGTGCATCATGGGAACAGGGCAGACTAAACTACCAAGCCAATTCTTCACCAGAAAGGAGACAAGCTACCGGGGACCGGTTTCTGGCATTTCAGCCGTCGTCGGCCTGGCTTGCTTGAATCCTGATGGTGCAGTGAGCAAGGGACTCATGTCTGAGTATACCGTGACACACCTATAGTGGCCAAAAACGATTCAGAAAAGGGGGTGGTGATGAACAGAGTGTCTGAATTAAGCAGACCACTCTTACCTAGTCCAAAGATCAAGGCTTGATCCATCACTGTTATTTAGCTCACTGCACCATCCCAGCTCAGAACCTGGCTATATGCAAATCAGTCTGTCCCTGGCCCAGTGCATCATGGGAACAGGGCAGACTAACCTTCCAAGCCAATTCTTCACCAGAAAGGAGACAAGCTACCGGGGACCGGTTTCTGGCATTTCAGCCGTCGTCGGCCCGGCTTGCTTGAATCCTGATGGTGCAGTGAGCAAGGGACTCATGTCTGAGTATACCCTGCCACACCTATAGTGGCCAAAAACGATTCAGAAAAGGGGGTGGTGATGAACAGAGTGTCTGAATTAAGCAGACCACTCTTACCCAGTCCAAAGATCAAGGCTTGATCCATCACCGTTATTTAGCTCACTGCACCATCCCAGCTCAGAACCTGGCTATATGCAAATCAGTCTGTCCCTGGCCCAGTGCATCATGGGAACAGGGCAGACTAAACTACCAGGCCAATTCTTCACCAGAAAGGAGACAAGCTACCGGGGACCGGTTTCTGGCATTTCAGCCGTCGTCGGCCCGGCTTGCTTGAATCCTGATGGTGCAGTGAGCAAGGGACTCATGTCTGAGTATACCCTGCCACACCTATAGTGGCCAAAAACGATTCAGAAAAGGGGGTGGTTATGAACAGAGTGTCTGAATTAAGCAGACCAGTCTTACCCAGTCCAAAGATCAAGGCTTGATCCATCACCGTTATTTAGCTCACTGCACCATCCCAGCTCAGAACCTGGCTATAAGCAAATCAGTCTGTCCCTGGCCCAGTGCATCATGGGAACAGGGCAGACTAAACTACCAAGCCAATTCTTCACCAGAAAGGAGACAAGCTACCGGGGACTGGTTTCTGGCATTTCAGCCATCGTCGGCCCGGCTTGCTTGAATCCTGATGGTGCAGTGAGCAAGGGACTCATGTCTGAGTATACCCTACCACACCTATAGTGGCCAAAAACGATTCAAAAAAGGGGGTGGTGATGAACAGAGTGTCTGAATTAAGCAGACCACTCTTACCCAGTCCAAAGATCAAGGCTTGATCCATCACCGTTATTTAGCTCACTGCACCATCCCACCTCAAAACCTGGCTATATGCAAATCAGTCTGTCCCTGGCCCAGTGCATCATGGGAACAGGGCAGACTAAACTACCAAGCCAATTCTTCACCAGAAAGGAGACAAGCTACCGGGGACCGGTTTCTGGCATTTCAGCCGTAGTCGGCCTGGCTTGCTTGAATCCTGAGGGTGCATTGAGCAAGGGACTCATGTCTGAGTATACCCTGCCACACCTATAGTGACAAAAAACGATTCAGAAAAGGGGGTGGTGATGAACAGACTGTCTGAATTAAGCAGACCACTCTTACCCAGTCCAAAGATCAAGGCTTGATCCATCACCGTTATTTAGCTCACTGCACCATCCCAGCTCAGAACCTGGCTATATGCAAATCAGTCTGTCCCTGGCCCAGTGCATCATGGGAACAGGGCAGACTAAACTACCAAGCCAATTCTTCACCAGAAAGGAGACAAGCTACCGGGGACCGGTTTCTGGCATTTCAGCCATCGTCGGCCCGGCTTGCTTGAATCCTGATGGTGCAGTGAGCAAGGGACTCATGTCTGAGTATACCCTGCCACACCTATAGTGGCCAAAATGATTCAGAACAGGGGGTGGTGATGAACAGAGTGTCTGAATTAAGCAGACCACTCATACCCAGTCCAAAGATCAAAGCTTGATCCATCACCGTTATTTAGCTCACTGCACCATCCCAGCTCAGAACCTGGCTGTATGCAAATCAGTCTGTCCCTGGCCCAGTGCATCATGGGAACAGGGCAGACTAAACTACCAAGCCAATTCTTCACCAGAAAGGAGACAAGCTACCGGGGACCGGTTTCTGGCATTTCAGCCGTCGTCGGCCCGGCTTGCTTGAATCCTGATGGTGCAGTGAGCAAGGGACTTAAGTCTGAGTATACCCTGCCACACCTATAGTGGCCAAAAACGATTCAGAACAGGGGGT
The DNA here is from genome assembly GCF_964263255.1 of Lissotriton vulgaris. Classification (NCBI taxonomy): domain Eukaryota; kingdom Metazoa; phylum Chordata; class Amphibia; order Caudata; family Salamandridae; genus Lissotriton; species Lissotriton vulgaris. Next base: position 1,053,675,177 of record NC_141691.1, on the reverse strand, counting down.
GGTGATGAACAGAGTGTCTGAATTAAGCAGACCACTCTTACCCAGTCCAAAGATCAAGGCTTGATCCATCACCGTTACTTAGCTCACTGCACCATCCCAGCTCAGAACCTGGCTATATGCAAATCAGTCTGTCCCTGGCCCAGTGCATCATGGGAACAGGGCAGACTAAACTACCAAGCCAATTCTTCACCAGAAAGGAGACAAGCTACCGGGGACCGGTTTCTGGCATTTCAGCCGTCGTCGGCCCGGCTTGCTTGAATCCTGATGGTGCAGTGAGTAAGGGACTCATGTCTGAGTATACCCTGCCACACCTATAGTGGCCAAAAACGATTCAGAAAAGGGGGTGGTGATGAACAGAGTGTCTAAATTAAGCAGACCACTCCTACCCAGTCCAAAGATCAAGGCTTGATCCATCACCGTTATTTAGCTCACTGCACAGTCCCAGCTCAGAACCTGGCTATATGCAAATCAGTCTGTCCCTGGCCCAGTGCATCATGGGAAAAGGGCAGACTAAACTACCAACCCAATTCTTCACCAGAAAGGAGACAAGCTACCGGGGACCGGTTTCTGGCATTTCAGCCGTCGTCGGCCCGGCTTGCTTGAATCCTGATGGTGCAGTGAGCAAGGGACTCATGTCTGAGTATACCCTGCTTCACCTATAGTGGCCAAAAACGATTCAGAAAAGGGGGTGGTGATGAACAGAGTGTCTGAATTAAGCAGACCACTCTTACCCAGTCCAAAGATCAAGGCTTGATCCATCACCGTTATTTAGCTCACTGCACCATCCCAGCTCAGTCCCTGGCTATATGCAAATCAGTCTGTCCCTGGCCCAGTGCATCATGGGAACAGGGCAGACTAAACTACCAAGCCAATTCTTCACCAGAAAGGAGACAAGCTACCGGGGACCGATTTCTGGCATTTCAGCCATCGTCGGCCCGGCTTGCTTGAATCCTGATGGTGCAGTGAGCAAGGGACTCATGTCTGAGTATACCCTGCCACACCTATAGTGGCCAAAAACGATTCAGAAAAGAGGGTGGTGATGAACAGAGTGTCAGAATTAAGCAGACCACTCTTACCCAGTCCAAAGATCAAGGCTTGATCCATCACCGTTATTTAGCTCACTGCACCATCCCAGCTCAGAACCTGGCTATATGCAAATCAGTCTGTCCCTGGCCCAGTGCATCATGCGAACAGGGCAGACTAAACTACCAAGCCAATTCTTCACCAGAAAGGAGACAAGCTACCGGGGACCGGTTTCTGGCATTTCAGCCGTCGTCGGCCCGGCTTGCTTGAATCCTGATGGTGCAGTGAGCAAGTGACTCATGTCTGAGTATACCCTACCACACCTATAGTGGCCAAAAACGATTCAAAAAAGGGGATGGTGATGAACAGAGTGTCTGAATTAAGCAGACCACTCTTACCCACTCCAAAGATCAAGGCTTGATCCATCACCATTATTTAGCTCACTGCACCATCCCAGCTCAGAACCTGGCTATATGCAAATCAGTCTGTCCCTGGCCCAGTGCATCATGGGAAAAGGGCAGACTAAACTACCAAGCCAATTCTTCACCAGAAAGGAGACAAGCTACCGGGGACCGGTTTCTGGCATTTCAGCCATCGTCGGCCCGGCTTGCTTGAATCCTGATGGTGCAGTGAGCAAGGGACTCATGTCTGAGTATACCCTACCACACCTATAGTGGCCAAAAACGATTAAAAAAAGGGGGTGGTGATGAACAGAGTGTCTGAATTAAGCAGACCACTCTTACTCAGTCCAAAGATCAAGGCTTGATCCATCTCCATTATTTAGCTCACTGCACCATCCCAGCTCAGAACCTGGCTATATGCAAATCAGTCTGTCCCTGGCCCAGTGCATCATGGGAACAGGGCAGACTAAACTACCAAGCTAATTCTTCACCAGAAAGTAGACAAGCTACCGGGGACCGGTTTCTGGCATTTCAGCCGTCGTCGGCCCGGCTTGCTTGAATCCTGATAGTGCAGTGAGCAAGGGACTCTTGTCTGAGTATACCCTGCCACACCTATAGTGGCCAAAAACGATTCAGAAAAGGGGGTGGTGATGAACAGAGTGTCTGAAGTAAGCAGACCACTCTTACCCAGTCCAAAGATCAAGGCTTGATCCATCATCGTTATTTAGCTCACTGCACCATCCCAGCTCAGAACCTGGCTATATGCAAATCAGTCTGTCCCTGGCCCAGTGCATCATGGGAACAGGGTCGACTAAACTACCAAGCCAATTCTTCACCAGAAAGGAGACAAGCTACCGGGGACCGGTTTCTGGCATTTCAGCCGTCGTCGGCCCGGCTTGCTTGAATCCTGATGATGCAGTGAGCAAGGGACTCATGTCTGAGTATACCCTGCCACACCTATATTGGCCAAAAACGATTCAGAGAAGGGGGTGGTGATGAACAGAGTGTCTGAATTAGGCAGACCACTCTTACCCAGTCCAAAGATCAAGGCTTGATCCATCACTGTTATTTAGCTCAGTGCACCATCCCAGTTCAGAACCTGGCTATATGCAAACAGTCTGTCCCTGGCCCAGTGCATCATGGGAACAGGGCCGACTAAACTACCAAGCCAATTCTTCACCAGAAAGGAGACAAGCTACCGGGGACCGGTTTCTGGCATTTCAGCCGTCATCAGCCCGGCTTGCTTGACTCCTGATGGTGCAGTGAGCAAGGGACTGATGTCTGAGTATACCCTGCCACACCTATAGTGGCCAAAAACGATTCAGAAAAGGGGGTGGTGATGAACAGAGTGTCTGAATTAAGTAGACCACTCTTACCCAGTGCAAAGATAAAGGCTTGATCCATCACCGTTATTTAGCTCACTGCACCATCCCAGCTCAGAACCTGGCTATATGCAAATCAGTCTGTCCCTAGCCCAGTGCATCATGGGAACAGGGCAGACTAAACTACCAAGCCAATTCTTCACCAGAAAGGAGACAAGCTACCGGGGACCGGTTTCTGGCATTTCAGCCGTCGTCGGCCCGGCTTTCTTGAATCCTGATGGTGCAGTGAGTAAGGGACTCATGTCTGAGTATACCCTGCCACACCTATAGTGGCCAAAAACGATTCAGAAAAGGAGGTGGTGATGAACAGAGTGTCTGAATTAAGCAGACCACTCTTACCCAGTCCAAAGATCAAGGCTTGATCCATCACCGTTATTTAGCTCACTGCACAGTCCCAGCTCAGAACCTGGCTATATGCAAATCAGTCTGTCCCTGGCCCAGTGCATCATGGGAAAAGGGCAGACTAAACTACCAACCCAATTCTTCAGCAGAAAGGAGACAAGCTACCGGGGACCGGTTTCTGGCATTTCAGCCGTCGTCGGCCCGGCTTGCTTGAATCCTGATGGTGCAGTGAGCAAGGGACTCATGTCTGAGTATACCCTGCCACACCTATAGTGGCCAAAAACGATTCAGAAAAGGGGGTGGTGATGAACAGAGTGTCTGAATTAAGCAGACTACTCTTACCCAGTCCAAAGATCAAGGCTTCATCCATCACCGTTATTTAGCTCACTGCACCATCCCAGCTAAGAACCTGGCTATATGCAAATCAGTCTGTCCCTGGCCCAGTGCATCATGGGAACAGGGCAGACTAAACTACCAAGCCAATTCTTCACCAGAAAGGAGACAAGCTACCGGGGACCGGTTTCTGGAATTTCAGCCATCGTCGGCCCGGCTTGCTTGAATCCTGATGGTGCAGTGAGCAAGGGACTCATGTCTGAGTATACCCTGCCACACCTATAGTGGCCAAAAACGATTCAGAAAAGGGGGTGGTGATGAACAGAGTGTCTGAATTAAGGATACCACTCTTACCCAGTCCAAAGATCAAGGCTTGATCCATCACCGTTATTTAGCTCACTGCACCATCCCAGCTCGGAACCTGGCTATATGCAAATCAGTCTGTCCCTGGCCCAGTGCATCATGGGAACAGGGCAGACTAAACTACCAAGCCAATTCTTCACCAGAAAGGAGACAAGCTACCGGGGACCGGTTTCTGGCATTTCAGCCATCGTCGGCCCGGCTTGCTTGAATCCTGATGGTGCAGTGAGCAAGGGACTCATGTCTGAGTATACCCTACCACACCTATAGTGGCCAAAAACGATTCAAAAAAGGGGGTGGTGATGAAAGGAGTGTCTGAATTAAGCAGACCACTCTTACCCAGTCCAAAGATCAAGGCTTGATCCATCACCATTATTTAGCTCACTGCACCATCCCAGCTCAGAACCTGGCTATATGCAAATCAGTCTGTCCCTGGCCCAGTGCATCATGGAAACAGGGCAGACTAAACTACCAAGCCAATTCTTCACCAGAAAGGAGACAAGCTACCGGGGACCGGTTTCTGGCATTTCAGCCGTCGTCGGCCCGGCTTGCTTGAATCCTGATGGTGCAGTGAGCAAGGGACTCATGTTTGAGTATACCCTGCCACACCTATAGTGGCCAAAAACGATTCAGAAAAGGGGGTGGTGATGAACAGAGTGTCTGATTTAAAAAGACCACTCTTACCCAGTCCAAAGATCAAGGCTTGATCCATCACCGTTATTTAGCTCACTGCACCATCCCAGCTCAGAACCTGGCTATATGCAAATCAGTCTGTCCCTGGCCCAGGGCATCATGGGAACAGGGCAGACTAAACTACCAAGCCAATTCTTCACCAGAAGGGAGACAAGCTACCGGGGACCGGTTTCTGGCATTTCAGCCGTCGTCGGCCCGGCTTGCTTGAATCCTGATGGTGCAGTGAGCAAGGGACTCATGTCTGAGTATACCCTGCCACACCTATAGTGGCCAAAAACGATTCAGAAAAGGGAGTGGTGATGAACAGAGTGTCTGAATTAAGCAGACCACTCTTACCCAGTCCAAAGATCAAGGCTTGATCCATCACCGTTATTTAGCTCACTGCACCATCCCAGCTCAGAACCTGGCTATATGCAAATCAGTCTGTCCCTGGCCCAGTGCATCATGGGAACAGGGCAGACTAAACTACCAAGCCAATTTTTCACCAGAAAGGAGACAAGCTACCGGGGACCGGTTTCTGGCATTTCAGCCGTCGTCGGCCCGGCTTGCTTGAATCCTGATGGTGCAGTGAGCAAGGGACTCATGTCTGAGTATACCCTGCCACACCTAGAGTGGCCAAAAACGATTCAGAAAAGGGGGTGGTGATGAACAGAGTGTCCGAATTAAGCAGACCACCCTTACCCAGTCCAAAGATCAAGGCTTGATCCATCACCGTTATTTAGCTCACTGCACCATCCGAGCTCAGAACCTGGCTATATGCAAATCAGTCTGTCCGTGGCCCAGTGCATCATGGGAACAGGGCAGACTAAACTACCAAGCCAATTCTTCACCAGAAAGGAGACAAGCTACCGGGGACCGGTTTCTGGCATTTCAGCCGTCGTCGGCCCGGCTTGCTTGAATCCTGATGGTGCAGTGAGCAAGGGACTCATGTCTGAGTATACCCTGCCACACCTATAGTGGCCAAAAACGAATCAGAAAAGGGGGTGGTGATGAACAGAGTGTCTGAATTAAGCAGACCACTCTTACCCAGTCCAAAAATCAAGGCTTGATCCATCACCGTTATTTAGCTCACTGCACCATCCCAGCTCAGAACCTGGCTATATGCAAATCAGTCTGTCCCTGGCCCAGTGCATCATGGGAACAGAGCAGACTAAACTACCAAGCCAATTCTTCACCAGAAAGGAGACAAGCTACCGGGGACCGGTTTCTGGCATTTCAGCCATCGTCGGCCCGGCTTGCTTGAATCCTGATGGTGCAGTGAGCAAGGGACTCATGTCTGAGTATACCCTGCCACACCTATAGTGGCCAAAAACGATTCAGAAAAGGGGGTGGTGATGAACAGAGTGTCTGATTTAAAAAGACCACTCTTACCCAGTCCAAAGATCAAGGCTTGATCCATCACCGTTATTTAGCTCACTGCACCATCCCAGCTCAGAACCTGGCTATATGCAAATCAGTCTGTCCCTGGCCCAGGGCATCATGGGAACAGGGCAGACTAAACTACCAAGCCAATTCTTCACCAGAAAGGAGACAAGCTACCGGGGACCGGTTTCTGGCATTTCAGCCGTCGTCGGCCCGGCTTGCTTGAATCCTGATGGTGCAGTGAGCAAGGGACTCATGTCTGAGTATACCCTGCCACACCTAGAGTGGCCAAAAACGATTCAGAAAAGGGGGTGGTGATGAACAGAGTGTCCGAATTAAGCAGACCACTCTTACCCAGTCTAAAGATCAAGGCTTGATCCATCACCGTTATTTAGCTCACTGCACCATCCCAGCTCAGAACCTGGCTATATGCAAATCAGTCTGTCCCTGGCCCAGTGCATCATGGGAACAGGGCAGACTAAACTACCAAGCCAATTCTTCACCAGAAAGGAGACAAGCTACCGGGGACCGGTTTCTGGCATTTCAGCCGTCGTCGGCCCGGCTTGCTTGAATCCTGATGGTGCAGTGAGCAAGGGACTCATGTCTGAGTATACCCTGCCACACCGATAGTTGCCAAAAACGATTCAGAAAAGGGGGTGGTGATGAACAGAGTGTCTGAATTAAGCCGACCACTCTTACCCAGTCCAAAGATCAAGGCTTGATCCATCACTGTTATTTAGCTCACTGCACCATCACAGCTCAGAACCTGGCTATATGCAAATCAGTCTGTCCCTGGCCCAGTGCATCATGGGAACAGGGTAGACTAAACTACCAAGCCAATTCTTCACCAGAAAGGAGACAAGCTACCGGGGACCGGTTTCTGGCATTTCAGCCATCGTCGGTCCAGCTTGCTTGAATCCTGATGGTGCAGTGAGCAAGGGACTCATGTCTGAGTATACCCTGCCACACCTATAGTGGCCAAAAACGATTCAGAAAAGGGGGTAGTGATGAACTGAGTGTCTGAATTAAGCAGACCACTCTTACCTAGTCCAAAGATCAAGGCTTGATCCATCACCGTTATTTAGCTCACTGCACCATCCCAGCTCAGAACCTGGCTATATGCAAATCAGTCTATCCCTGGCCCAGTGCATCATGGGAACAGGGCAGACTAAACTACGAAGCCAATTCTTCACCAGAAAGGAGACAAGCTACCGGGGACCGGTTTCTGGCATTTCAGCCGTCGTCGGCCTGGCTTGCTTGAATCCTGATGGTGCAGTGAGCAAGGGACTCATGTCTGAGTATACCGTGACACACCTATAGTGGCCAAAAACGATTCAGAAAAGGGGGTGGTGATGAACAGAGTGTCTGAATTAAGCAGACCACTCTTACCTAGTCCAAAGATCAAGGCTTGATCCATCACTGTTATTTAGCTCACTGCACCATCCCAGCTCAGAACCTGGCTATATGCAAATCAGTCTGTCCCTGGCCCAGTGCATCATGGGAACAGGGCAGACTAAACTTCCAAGCCAATTCTTCACCAGAAAGGAGACAAGCTACCGGGGACCGGTTTCTGGCATTTCAGCCGTCGTCGGCCCGGCTTGCTTGAATCCTGATGGTGCAGTGAGCAAGGGACTCATGTCTGAGTATACCCTGCCACACCTATAGTGGCCAAAAACGATTCAGAAAAGGGGGTGGTGATGAACAGAGTGTCTGAATTAAGCAGACCACTCTTACCCAGTCCAAAGATCAAGGCTTGATCCATCACCGTTATTTAGCTCACTGCACCATCCCAGCTCAGAACCTGGCTATATGCAAATCAGTCTGTCCCTGGCCCAGTGCATCATGGGAACAGGGCAGACTAAACTACCAAGCCAATTCTTCACCAGAAAGGAGACAAGCTACCGGGGACCGGTTTCTGGCATTTCAGCCGTCGTCGGCCCGGCTTGCTTGAATCCTGATGGTGCAGTGAGCAAGGGACTCATGTCTGAGTATACCCTGCCACACCTATAGTGGCCAAAAACGATTCAGAAAAGGGGGTGGTTATGAACAGAGTGTCTGAATTAAGCAGACCAGTCTTACCCAGTCCAAAGATCAAGGCTTGATCCATCACCGTTATTTAGCTCACTGCACCATCCCAGCTCAGAACCTGGCTATAAGCAAATCAGTCTGTCCCTGGCCCAGTGCATCATGGGAACAGGGCAGACTAAACTACCAAGCCAATTCTTCACCAGAAAGGAGACAAGCTACCGGGGACTGGTTTCTGGCATTTCAGCCATCGTCGGCCCGGCTTGCTTGAATCCTGATGGTGCAGTGAGCAAGGAACTCATGTCTGAGTATACCCTACCACACCTATAGTGGCCAAAAACGATTCAAAAAAGGGGGTGGTGATGAACAGAGTGTCTGAATTAAGCAGACCACTCTTACCCAGTCCAAAGATCAAGGCTTGATCCATCACCGTTATTTAGCTCACTGCACCATCCCAGCTCAGAACCTGGCTATATGCAAATCAGTCTGTCCCTGGCCCAGTGCATCATGGGAACAGGGCAGACTAAACTACCAAGCCAATTCTTCACCAGAAAGGAGACAAGCTACCGGGGACCGGTTTCTGGCATTTCAGCCGTCGTCGGCCCGGCTTTTTTGAATTCTGATGGTGCAGTGAGCAAGGGACTCATGTCTGAGTATACCCTGCCACACCTATAGTTGCCAAAAACGATTCAGAAAAGGGGGTGGTGATGAACAGAGTGTCTGAATTAAGGAGACCACTCTTACCCAGTCCAAAGATCAAGGCTTGATCCATTACTGTTATTTAGCTCAGTGCACCATCCCAGTTCAGAACCTGGCTATATGCAAACAGTGTGTCCCTGGCCCAGTGCATCATGGGAACAGGGCAGACTAAACTACCATGCCAATTCTTCACCAGAAAGGAGACAAGCTACCGGGGACCTGTTTCTGGCATTTCAGCCGTCGTCAGCCCGGCTTGCTTGAATCCTGATGGTGCAGTGAGCAAGGGACTCATGTCTGAGTATACCCTGCCACACCTATAGTTGCCAAAAACGATTCAGAAAAGGGGGTGGTGATGAACAGAGTGTCTGAATTAAGCAGACCACTCTTACCCAGTCCAAAGATCAAGGCTTGATCCATCACCGTTATTTAGCTCACTGCACCATCTCAGCTCAGAACCTGGCTATATGCAAATCAGTCTGTCCCTGGCCCAGTGCATCATGGGAACAGGGCAGACTAAACTACCAAGCCAATTCTTCACCAGAAAGGAGACAAGCTACCGGGGACCGGTTTCTGGCATTTCAGCCGTGGTCGGCCCGGCTTGCTTGAATCCTGATGGTGCAGTGAGCAAGGGACTCATGGCTGAGCATACCCTGCCACACCTATAGTGGCCAAAATGATTCAGAACAGGGGGTGGTGATGAACAGAGTGTCTGAATTAAGCAGACCACTCATACCCAGTCCAAAGATCAAGGCTTGATCCATCACCGTTATTTAGCTCACTGCACCATCTCAGCTCAGAACCTGGCTGTATGCAAATCAGTCTGTCCCTGGCCCAGTGCATCATGGGAACAGGGCAGACTAAACTACCAAGCCAATTATTCACCAGAAAGGAGACAAGCTACCGGGGACCGGTTTCTGGCATTTCAGCCGTCGTCGGCCCGGCTTGCTTGAATCCTGATGGTGCAGTGAGCAAGGGACTCATGTCTGAGTATACCCTGCCACACCTATAGTGGCCAAAAACGATTCAGAAAAGGGGGTGGTGATGAACAGAGTGTCTGAATTAAGCAGACCACTCTTACCCAGTCCAAAGATCAAGGCTTGATCCATCACCGTTATTTAGCTCACTGCACCATCCCAGCTCAGAACCTGGCTATATGCAAATCAGTCTGTCCCTGGCCCAGTGCATCATGGGAACAGGGCAGACTAAACTACCAAGCCAATTCTTCACCAGAAAGGAGACAAGCTACCGGGGACCGGTTTCTGGCATTTCAGCCGTCGTCGGCCTGGCTTGCTTGAATCCTGATGGTGCAGTGAGCAAGGGACTCATGTCTGAGTATACCGTGACACACCTATAGTGGCCAAAAACGATTCAGAAAAGGGGGTGGTGATGAACAGAGTGTCTGAATTAAGCAGACCACTCTTACCTAGTCCAAAGATCAAGGCTTGATCCATCACTGTTATTTAGCTCACTGCACCATCCCAGCTCAGAACCTGGCTATATGCAAATCAGTCTGTCCCTGGCCCAGTGCATCATGGGAACAGGGCAGACTAAACTTCCAAGCCAATTCTTCACCAGAAAGGAGACAAGCTACCGGGGACCGGTTTCTGGCATTTCAGCCGTCGTCGGCCCGGCTTGCTTGAATCCTGATGGTGCAGTGAGCAAGGGACTCATGTCTGAGTATACCCTGCCACACCTATAGTGGCCAAAAACGATTCAGAAAAGGGGGTGGTGATGAACAGAGTGTCTGAATTAAGCAGACCACTCTTACCCAGTCCAAAGATCAAGGCTTGATCCATCACCGTTATTTAGCTCACTGCACCATCCCAGCTCAGAACCTGGCTATATGCAAATCAGTCTGTCCCTGGCCCAGTGCATCATGGGAACAGGGCAGACTAAACTACCAAGCCAATTCTTCACCAGAAAGGAGACAAGCTACCGGGGACCGGTTTCTGGCATTTCAGCCGTCGTCGGCCCGGCTTGCTTGAATCCTGATGGTGCAGTGAGCAAGGGACTCATGTCTGAGTATACCCTGCCACACCTATAGTGGCCAAAAACGATTCAGAAAAGGGGGTGGTTATGAACAGAGTGTCTGAATTAAGCAGACCAGTCTTACCCAGTCCAAAGATCAAGGCTTGATCCATCACCGTTATTTAGCTCACTGCACCATCCCAGCTCAGAACCTGGCTATAAGCAAATCAGTCTGTCCCTGGCCCAGTGCATCATGGGAACAGGGCAGACTAAACTACCAAGCCAATTCTTCACCAGAAAGGAGACAAGCTACCGGGGACTGGTTTCTGGCATTTCAGCCATCGTCGGCCCGGCTTGCTTGAATCCTGATGGTGCAGTGAGCAAGGGACTCATGTCTGAGTATACCCTACCACACCTATAGTGGCCAAAAACGATTCAAAAAAGGGGGTGGTGATGAACAGAGTGTCTGAATTAAGCAGACCACTCTTACCCAGTCCAAAGATCAAGGCTTGATCCATCACCGTTATTTAGCTCACTGCACCATCCCACCTCAAAACCTGGCTATATGCAAATCAGTCTGTCCCTGGCCCAGTGCATCATGGGAACAGGGCAGACTAAACTACCAAGCCAATTCTTCACCAGAAAGGAGACAAGCTACCGGGGACCGGTTTCTGGCATTTCAGCCGTAGTCGGCCTGGCTTGCTTGAATCCTGAGGGTGCATTGAGCAAGGGACTCATGTCTGAGTATACCCTGCCACACCTATAGTGACAAAAAACGATTCAGAAAAGGGGGTGGTGATGAACAGACTGTCTGAATTAAGCAGACCACTCTTACCCAGTCCAAAGATCAAGGCTTGATCCATCACCGTTATTTAGCTCACTGCACCATCCCAGCTCAGAACCTGGCTATATGCAAATCAGTCTGTCCCTGGCCCAGTGCATCATGGGAACAGGGCAGACTAAACTACCAAGCCAATTCTTCACCAGAAAGGAGACAAGCTACCGGGGACCGGTTTCTGGCATTTCAGCCATCGTCGGCCCGGCTTGCTTGAATCCTGATGGTGCAGTGAGCAAGGGACTCATGTCTGAGTATACCCTGCCACACCTATAGTGGCCAAAATGATTCAGAACAGGGGGTGGTGATGAACAGAGTGTCTGAATTAAGCAGACCACTCATACCCAGTCCAAAGATCAAAGCTTGATCCATCACCGTTATTTAGCTCACTGCACCATCCCAGCTCAGAACCTGGCTGTATGCAAATCAGTCTGTCCCTGGCCCAGTGCATCATGGGAACAGGGCAGACTAAACTACCAAGCCAATTCTTCACCAGAAGGGAGACAAGCTACCGGGGACCGGTTTCTGGCATTTCAGCCGTCGTCGGCCCGGCTTGCTTGAATCCTGATGGTGCAGTGAGCAAGGGACTTAAGTCTGAGTATACCCTGCCACACCTATAGTGGCCAAAAACGATTCAGAACAGGGGGTGGTGATGAACAGAGTGTCTGAATTAAGCAGACCACTCTTACCCAGTCCAAAGATCAAGGCTTGATCCATCACCGTTACTTAGCTCACTGCACCATCCCAGCTCAGAACCTGGCTATATGCAAATCAGTCTGTCCCTGGCCCAGTGCATCATGGGAACAGGGCAGACTAAACTACCAAGCCAATTCTTCACCAGAAAGGAGACAAGCTACCGGGGACCGGTTTCTGGCATTTCAGCCGTCGTCGGCCCGGCTTGCTTGAATCCTGATGGTGCAGTGAGTAAGGGACTCATGTCTGAGTATACCCTGCCACACCTATAGTGGCCAAAAACGATTCAGAAAAGGGGGTGGTGATGAACAGAGTGTCTAAATTAAGCAGACCACTCCTACCCAGTCCAAAGATCAAGGCTTGATCCATCACCGTTATTTAGCTCACTGCACAGTCCCAGCTCAGAACCTGGCTATATGCAAATCAGTATGTCCCTGGCCCAGTGCATCATGGGAAAAGGGCAGACTAAACTACCAACCCAATTCTTCACCAGAAAGGAGACAAGCTACCGGGGACCGGTTTCTGGCATTTCAGCCGTCGTCGGCCCGGCTTGCTTGAATCCTGATGGTGCAGTGAGCAAGGGACTCATGTCTGAGTATACCCTGCTTCACCTATAGTGGCCAAAAACGATTCAGAAAAGGGGGTGGTGATGAACAGAGTGTCTGAATTAAGCAGACCACTCTTACCCAGTCCAAAGATCAAGGCTTGATCCATCACCGTTATTTAGCTCACTGCACCATCCCAGCTCAGTCCCTGGCTATATGCAAATCAGTCTGTCCCTGGCCCAGTGCATCATGGGAACAGGGCAGACTAAACTACCAAGCCAATTCTTCACCAGAAAGGAGACAAGCTACCGGGGACCGATTTCTGGCATTTCAGCCATCGTCGGCCCGGCTTGCTTGAATCCTGATGGTGCAGTGAGCAAGGGACTCATGTCTGAGTATACCCTGCCACACCTATAGTGGCCAAAAACGATTCAGAAAAGAGGGTGGTGATGAACAGAGTGTCAGAATTAAGCAGACCACTCTTACCCAGTCCAAAGATCAAGGCTTGATCCATCACCGTTATTTAGCTCACTGCACCATCCCAGCTCAGAACCTGGCTATATGCAAATCAGTCTGTCCCTGGCCCAGTGCATCATGCGAACAGGGCAGACTAAACTACCAAGCCAATTCTTCACCAGAAAGGAGACAAGCTACCGGGGACCGGTTTCTGGCATTTCAGCCGTCGTCGGCCCGGCTTGCTTGAATCCTGATGGTGCAGTGAGCAAGTGACTCATGTCTGAGTATACCCTACCACACCTATAGTGGCCAAAAACGATTCAAAAAAGGGGATGGTGATGAACAGAGTGTCTGAATTAAGCAGACCACTCTTACCCACTCCAAAGATCAAGGCTTGATCCATCACCATTATTTAGCTCACTGCACCATCCCAGCTCAGAACCTGGCTATATGCAAATCAGTCTGTCCCTGGCCCAGTGCATCATGGGAAAAGGGCAGACTAAACTACCAAGCCAATTCTTCACCAGAAAGGAGACAAGCTACCGGGGACCGGTTTCTGGCATTTCAGCCATCGTCGGCCCGGCTTGCTTGAATCCTGATGGTGCAGTGAGCAAGGGACTCATGTCTGAGTATACCCTACCACACCTATAGTGGCCAAAAACGATTAAAAAAAGGGGGTGGTGATGAACAGAGTGTCTGAATTAAGCAGACCACTCTTACTCAGTCCAAAGATCAAGGCTTGATCCATCTCCATTATTTAGCTCACTGCACCATCCCAGCTCAGAACCTGGCTATATGCAAATCAGTCTGTCCCTGGCCCAGTGCATCATGGGAACAGGGCAGACTAAACTACCAAGCTAATTCTTCACCAGAAAGTAGACAAGCTACCGGGGACCGGTTTCTGGCATTTCAGCCGTCGTCGGCCCGGCTTGCTTGAATCCTGATAGTGCAGTGAGCAAGGGACTCTTGTCTGAGTATACCCTGCCACACCTATAGTGGCCAAAAACGATTCAGAAAAGGGGGTGGTGATGAACAGAGTGTCTGAAGTAAGCAGACCACTCTTACCCAGTCCAAAGATCAAGGCTTGATCCATCATCGTTATTTAGCTCACTGCACCATCCCAGCTCAGAACCTGGCTATATGCAAATCAGTCTGTCCCTGGCCCAGTGCATCATGGGAACAGGGTCGACTAAACTACCAAGCCAATTCTTCACCAGAAAGGAGACAAGCTACCGGGGACCGGTTTCTGGCATTTCAGCCGTCGTCGGCCCGGCTTGCTTGAATCCTGATGATGCAGTGAGCAAGGGACTCATGTCTGAGTATACCCTGCCACACCTATATTGGCCAAAAACGATTCAGAGAAGGGGGTGGTGATGAACAGAGTGTCTGAATTAGGCAGACCACTCTTACCCAGTCCAAAGATCAAGGCTTGATCCATCACTGTTATTTAGCTCAGTGCACCATCCCAGTTCAGAACCTGGCTATATGCAAACAGTCTGTCCCTGGCCCAGTGCATCATGGGAACAGGGCCGACTAAACTACCAAGCCAATTCTTCACCAGAAAGGAGACAAGCTACCGGGGACCGGTTTCTGGCATTTCAGCCGTCATCAGCCCGGCTTGCTTGACTCCTGATGGTGCAGTGAGCAAGGGACTGATGTCTGAGTATACCCTGCCACACCTATAGTGGCCAAAAACGATTCAGAAAAGGGGGTGGTGATGAACAGAGTGTCTGAATTAAGTAGACCACTCTTACCCAGTGCAAAGATAAAGGCTTGATCCATCACCGTTATTTAGCTCACTGCACCATCCCAGCTCAGAACCTGGCTATATGCAAATCAGTCTGTCCCTAGCCCAGTGCATCATGGGAACAGGGCAGACTAAACTACCAAGCCAATTCTTCACCAGAAAGGAGACAAGCTACCGGGGACCGGTTTCTGGCATTTCAGCCGTCGTCGGCCCGGCTTTCTTGAATCCTGATGGTGCAGTGAGTAAGGGACTCATGTCTGAGTATACCCTGCCACACCTATAGTGGCCAAAAACGATTCAGAAAAGGAGGTGGTGATGAACAGAGTGTCTGAATTAAGCAGACCACTCTTACCCAGTCCAAAGATCAAGGCTTGATCCATCACCGTTATTTAGCTCACTGCACAGTCCCAGCTCAGAACCTGGCTATATGCAAATCAGTCTGTCCCTGGCCCAGTGCATCATGGGAAAAGGGCAGACTAAACTACCAACCCAATTCTTCAGCAGAAAGGAGACAAGCTACCGGGGACCGGTTTCTGGCATTTCAGCCGTCGTCGGCCCGGCTTGCTTGAATCCTGATGGTGCAGTGAGCAAGGGACTCATGTCTGAGTATACCCTGCCACACCTATAGTGGCCAAAAACGATTCAGAAAAGGGGGTGGTGATGAACAGAGTGTCTGAATTAAGCAGACTACTCTTACCCAGTCCAAAGATCAAGGCTTCATCCATCACCGTTATTTAGCTCACTGCACCATCCCAGCTAAGAACCTGGCTATATGCAAATCAGTCTGTCCCTGGCCCAGTGCATCATGGGAACAGGGCAGACTAAACTACCAAGCCAATTCTTCACCAGAAAGGAGACAAGCTACCGGGGACCGGTTTCTGGAATTTCAGCCATCGTCGGCCCGGCTTGCTTGAATCCTGATGGTGCAGTGAGCAAGGGACTCATGTCTGAGTATACCCTGCCACACCTATAGTGGCCAAAAACGATTCAGAAAAGGGGGTGGTGATGAACAGAGTGTCTGAATTAAGGATACCACTCTTACCCAGTCCAAAGATCAAGGCTTGATCCATCACCGTTATTTAGCTCACTGCACCATCCCAGCTCGGAACCTGGCTATATGCAAATCAGTCTGTCCCTGGCCCAGTGCATCATGGGAACAGGGCAGACTAAACTACCAAGCCAATTCTTCACCAGAAAGGAGACAAGCTACCGGGGACCGGTTTCTGGCATTTCAGCCATCGTCGGCCCGGCTTGCTTGAATCCTGATGGTGCAGTGAGCAAGGGACTCATGTCTGAGTATACCCTACCACACCTATAGTGGCCAAAAACGATTCAAAAAAGGGGGTGGTGATGAAAGGAGTGTCTGAATTAAGCAGACCACTCTTACCCAGTCCAAAGATCAAGGCTTGATCCATCACCATTATTTAGCTCACTGCACCATCCCAGCTCAGAACCTGGCTATATGCAAATCAGTCTGTCCCTGGCCCAGTGCATCATGGAAACAGGGCAGACTAAACTACCAAGCCAATTCTTCACCAGAAAGGAGACAAGCTACCGGGGACCGGTTTCTGGCATTTCAGCCGTCGTCGGCCCGGCTTGCTTGAATCCTGATGGTGCAGTGAGCAAGGGACTCATGTTTGAGTATACCCTGCCACACCTATAGTGGCCAAAAACGATTCAGAAAAGGGGGTGGTGATGAACAGAGTGTCTGATTTAAAAAGACCACTCTTACCCAGTCCAAAGATCAAGGCTTGATCCATCACCGTTATTTAGCTCACTGCACCATCCCAGCTCAGAACCTGGCTATATGCAAATCAGTCTGTCCCTGGCCCAGGGCATCATGGGAACAGGGCAGACTAAACTACCAAGCCAATTCTTCACCAGAAGGGAGACAAGCTACCGGGGACCGGTTTCTGGCATTTCAGCCGTCGTCGGCCCGGCTTGCTTGAATCCTGATGGTGCAGTGAGCAAGGGACTCATGTCTGAGTATACCCTGCCACACCTATAGTGGCCAAAAACGATTCAGAAAAGGGAGTGGTGATGAACAGAGTGTCTGAATTAAGCAGACCACTCTTACCCAGTCCAAAGATCAAGGCTTGATCCATCACCGTTATTTAGCTCACTGCACCATCCCAGCTCAGAACCTGGCTATATGCAAATCAGTCTGTCCCTGGCCCAGTGCATCATGGGAACAGGGCAGACTAAACTACCAAGCCAATTTTTCACCAGAAAGGAGACAAGCTACCGGGGACCGGTTTCTGGCATTTCAGCCGTCGTCGGCCCGGCTTGCTTGAATCCTGATGGTGCAGTGAGCAAGGGACTCATGTCTGAGTATACCCTGCCACACCTAGAGTGGCCAAAAACGATTCAGAAAAGGGGGTGGTGATGAACAGAGTGTCCGAATTAAGCAGACCACCCTTACCCAGTCCAAAGATCAAGGCTTGATCCATCACCGTTATTTAGCTCACTGCACCATCCGAGCTCAGAACCTGGCTATATGCAAATCAGTCTGTCCGTGGCCCAGTGCATCATGGGAACAGGGCAGACTAAACTACCAAGCCAATTCTTCACCAGAAAGGAGACAAGCTACCGGGGACCGGTTTCTGGCATTTCAGCCGTCGTCGGCCCGGCTTGCTTGAATCCTGATGGTGCAGTGAGCAAGGGACTCATGTCTGAGTATACCCTGCCACACCTATAGTGGCCAAAAACGAATCAGAAAAGGGGGTGGTGATGAACAGAGTGTCTGAATTAAGCAGACCACTCTTACCCAGTCCAAAAATCAAGGCTTGATCCATCACCGTTATTTAGCTCACTGCACCATCCCAGCTCAGAACCTGGCTATATGCAAATCAGTCTGTCCCTGGCCCAGTGCATCATGGGAACAGAGCAGACTAAACTACCAAGCCAATTCTTCACCAGAAAGGAGACAAGCTACCGGGGACCGGTTTCTGGCATTTCAGCCATCGTCGGCCCGGCTTGCTTGAATCCTGATGGTGCAGTGAGCAAGGGACTCATGTCTGAGTATACCCTGCCACACCTATAGTGGCCAAAAACGATTCAGAAAAGGGGGTGGTGATGAACAGAGTGTCTGATTTAAAAAGACCACTCTTACCCAGTCCAAAGATCAAGGCTTGATCCATCACCGTTATTTAGCTCACTGCACCATCCCAGCTCAGAACCTGGCTATATGCAAATCAGTCTGTCCCTGGCCCAGGGCATCATGGGAACAGGGCAGACTAAACTACCAAGCCAATTCTTCACCAGAAAGGAGACAAGCTACCGGGGACCGGTTTCTGGCATTTCAGCCGTCGTCGGCCCGGCTTGCTTGAATCCTGATGGTGCAGTGAGCAAGGGACTCATGTCTGAGTATACCCTGCCACACCTAGAGTGGCCAAAAACGATTCAGAAAAGGGGGTGGTGATGAACAGAGTGTCCGAATTAAGCAGACCACTCTTACCCAGTCTAAAGATCAAGGCTTGATCCATCACCGTTATTTAGCTCACTGCACCATCCCAGCTCAGAACCTGGCTATATGCAAATCAGTCTGTCCCTGGCCCAGTGCATCATGGGAACAGGGCAGACTAAACTACCAAGCCAATTCTTCACCAGAAAGGAGACAAGCTACCGGGGACCGGTTTCTGGCATTTCAGCCGTCGTCGGCCCGGCTTGCTTGAATCCTGATGGTGCAGTGAGCAAGGGACTCATGTCTGAGTATACCCTGCCACACCGATAGTTGCCAAAAACGATTCAGAAAAGGGGGTGGTGATGAACAGAGTGTCTGAATTAAGCCGACCACTCTTACCCAGTCCAAAGATCAAGGCTTGATCCATCACTGTTATTTAGCTCACTGCACCATCACAGCTCAGAACCTGGCTATATGCAAATCAGTCTGTCCCTGGCCCAGTGCATCATGGGAACAGGGTAGACTAAACTACCAAGCCAATTCTTCACCAGAAAGGAGACAAGCTACCGGGGACCGGTTTCTGGCATTTCAGCCATCGTCGGCCCGGCTTGCTTGAATCCTGATGGTGCAGTGAGCAAGGGCTTCATGTCTGAGTATACCCTGCCACACCTATAGTGGCCAAAAACGATTCAGAAAAGGGGGTAGTGATGAACTGAGTGTCTGAATTAAGCAGACCACTCTTACCTAGTCCAAAGATCAAGGCTTGATCCATCACCGTTATTTAGCTCACTGCACCATCCCAGCTCAGAACCTGGCTATATGCAAATCAGTCTATCCCTGGCCCAGTGCATCATGGGAACAGGGCAGACTAAACTACGAAGCCAATTCTTCACCAGAAAGGAGACAAGCTACCGGGGACCGGTTTCTGGCATTTCAGCCGTCGTCGGCCCGGCTTGCTTGAATCCTGATGGTGCAGTGAGCAAGGGACTCATGTCTGAGTATACCCTACCACACCTATAGTGGCCAAAAACGATTCAAAAAAGGGGGTGGTGATGAACAGAGTGTCTGAATTAAGCAGACCACTCTTACCCAGTCCAAAGATCAAGGCTTGATCCATCACCGTTATTTAGCTCACTGCACCATCCCAGCTCAGAACCTGGCTATATGCAAATCAGTCTGTCCCTGGCCCAGTACATCATGGGAACAGGGCAGACTAAACTACCAAGCCAATTCTTCACCAGAAAGGAGACAAGCTACCGGTGACCGGTTTCTGGCATTTCAGCCGTCGTCCCCGGAAGCTTGTTTCCTTCCCAGTGTAAGAATTGGCTTGGTAGTTTGGTTTGCCCTGTTCCCATCATGCACAGGGACAGGAACAGACTAATTTGCATATAGCCAGTTTCTGAGCTGGGATGGTGCAGTGAGCTAAAAAACGGTGTTGGATCTAGCCCTGATCTCTTGACTGGGTGAGAGTATTCTGCTTAATTCAGAAACTCTGTCCATCACCAACCATTGTTGTTAAATATTTTGTCCACCATAAGCGTGGAAGGGTATACTCAGATGTGAGTCCCTTGCTCATTGCACCATCAGGATTCAATTAAGCCGGGCCGACGACGGCTCAAATGCCAGAAACCGGTCCCTGGAAGCTTGTTTCCTTCCCAGTGTAAGAATTGGCTTGGTAGTTTGGTTTGCCCTGTTCCCATCATGCACTGGGACAGGAACAGACTAATTTGCATATAGCCAGGTTCTGAGCTGGGATGGTGCAGTGAGCTAAAAAACGGTGTTGGATCTAGCCCTGATCTCTTGACTCGGTGAGAGTATTCTGCTTAATTCAGAAACTCTGTCCATTACCAACCCTTGTTGTTAAATATTTTGACCACCATAAGCGTTGAAGGGTATACTCAGATGTGAGTCCCTTGCTCATTGCACCATCAGGATTCAAGCAAGCCGGGCCGACGATGGCTGAAATGCCAGAAACCGGTCCCCGGAAGCTTGTTTCCTTCCCAGTGTAAGAATTGGCTTGGTAGTTTGGTTGCCCTGTTCCCATCATGCACTGGTACAGGAACAGACTAATTTGCATATAGCCAGGTTCTGAGCTGGGATGGTGCAGTGAGCTAAAAAATGGTTTCGGATCTAGCCCTGATCTCTTGACTGGGTGAGAGTATTCTGCTTAATTCAGAAACTCTGTCCATCACCAACCCTTGTTAAATATTTTGTCCGTCATAAGCGTGGAAGGGTATACTCAGATGTGAGTCCCTTGCTCAGTGCACCATCAGGATTCAAGCAAGCCGGGCCGACGACGGCTGAAATGGCAGAAACCGGTCCCCGGAAGCTTGTTTCCTTCCCAGTGTAAGAATTGGCTTGGTAGTTTGGTTTGCCCTGTTCCCATCATGCACTGGGACAGGAACATACTAATTTGCATATAGCCAGGTTCTGAGCTGGGATGGTGCAGTGAGCTAAAAAACGGTGTTGGATCTAGCCCTGATCTCTTGACTGGGTGAGAGTATTCTGCTTAATTCAGAAACTCTGTCCATCACCAACCCTTGTTGTTAAATATTTTGTCCACCATAAGCGTGGAAGGGTATACTCAGATGTGAGTCCCTTGCTCATTGCACCATCAGGATTCAATTAAGCCGGGCCGACGACGGCTCAAATGCCAGAAACCGGTCCCTGGAAGCTTGTTTCCTTCCCAGTGTAAGAATTGGCTTGGTAGTTTGGTTTGCCCTGTTCCCATCATGCACTGGGACAGGAACAGACTAATTTGCATATAGCCAGGTTCTGAGCTGGGATGGTGCAGTGAGCTAAAAAACGATGTTGGATCTAGCCCTGATCTCTTGACTTGGTGAGAGTATTCTGCTTAATTCAGAAACTCTGTCCATTACCAACCCTTGTTGTTAAATATTTTGTCCGTCATAAGCGTGGAAGGGTATACTCAGATGTGAGTCCCTTGCTCAGTGCACCATCAGGATTCAAGCAAGCCGGGCCGACGACGGCTGAAATGGCAGAAACCGGTCCCCGGAAGCTTGTTTCCTTCCCAGTGTAAGAATTGGCTTGGTAGTTTGGTTTGCCCTGTTCCCATCATGCACTGGGACAGGAACATACTAATTTGCATATAGCCAGGTTCTGAGCTGGGATGGTGCAGTGAGCTAAAAAACGGTGTTGGATCTAGCCCTGATCTCTTGACTGGGTGAGAGAATTCTGCTTAATTCAGAAACTCTGTCCATCACCAACCCTTGTTGTTAAATATTTTGTCCACCATAAGCGTGGAGGGGTATACTCAGGTGTGAGTCCCTTGCTCATTGCACCATCAGGATTCAAGCAAGCCGGGCCGACGACGGCTGAAATGCCAGAAACTGGTCCCCGGAAGCTTGTTTCCTTCCCAGTGTAAGAATTGGCTTGGTAGTTTGGTTTGCCCTGTTCCCATCATGCACTGGGACAGGAACAGACTAATATGCATAAAGCCAGCTTCTGAGCTGGGATGGAGCATTGAGCTAAAAAACGGTGTTGGATCTAGCCCTGATCTCTTGACTGGGTGAGAGTATTCTGCTTAATTCAGAAACTCTGTCCATCACCAATCCTTGTTGTTAAATACATTTCCCAGGAAGCGTGTCTTCGTCGAAGCTGCCTGCTGTCGCATCACCGGAGGAGCGTGACGCCATCGAGAGGGTCGCCATCGCATCTCCGGAGAAGTGTATCGCAGCTTCAAAGTACAGAGTCGTCTCACAGCTGCCAGGGCATCTAGGCATCGTCATCGTATCATCGCATCAGGGGTCCCATCTTCTCGCATCGCACCAGGATTGTCGCATCACATCATGGCGCCATCTTGCGCATCGCAACCGTGCCGCAGGCCGAGAACCTACGCCTCACTCCGACATTGGGAAGGGTCATGACACATCGCAAGCATTGAGGCGCGACGCATCATCTCCCTCGGAGCACGGAACCGATGCATCTCCCTTTGCAAGCCTTTTGTATTTTTTGCGTTACGCATCCAGATACTTCTGTGAGAACTTTGTCGCATTTATCACCAACTTGAACTAAGCAGTTTCTATCATCTTTAAGTCAATCTTAAGTACAGTATTGGGGATTTTTGTCGCTTGTGGTCTTGTGTTAAGTCTATATAAAGAATACTTATTTTTATAAAACCTATGTGGTGTCCTTCTGTAGTGTTTTCACTGTATTACTGTGTATATTCACAAATGCTTAACACACTGCCTCTGAGATAAGCCTGTCTGCTCGTGCCAAGCTACCAATGGGGTGAGCAGGGGTTACCTAGGAGTGTAATCCCCTTATCCTGACTTAGAAGCAAGGGTCCCTATGTGGACAAAGGTGTATACCATTGCCAACTAGAGACCCCCAGTTCTAACATTGGTGGTCAGCGGTGAGGATTTGGACCTGCATTTATGACTCATATACAGTAATTGGTGTACACTACTAGTGAGTGCAGACCCAACGTGACCACATACTTTTTTGGGTAGAATTGTTTTTCCTTGGACTGTTATTTTGTCCTGAAAACTCCCAATTCTTACTACCATGAGTAGACCAGGATCTGTTGCATCTATGGATCTTGATTTTGAGGAAGAGAAGTTGGAAATCTACACTTTGAAACAACTCAAGCATCTCTGCAAGAAATTGAAAGTTGCTACATCAGGCATTTCTAAAAAGGATGACTACCAAAAGGCGCTGAGGGCCTGGATAGAAGCAAGAAATGCACCTGATCTTGTGGTGGAGCCAGCTGGGGATGCAGATGGGCAACTGGATAGGCCAGTGTTTCCAACTAGGGGAGGGGTACTTTCCCCACCTGGCAGTAGTATCTCTTCCAAAGACCTGTCTGCCAGAGAGTTGGAATACAGAGAGAGAAATGGGGCACACAAGCTGGAGATGGCTAAGCTTAAGATGGAGGGTCAGAGGGAAACAGAGAATAGCAGATTGTGCTTGGAGAGAGAGGGAATGAGAATGGAACATGAGAGGATGTTGAGGGAGTTAGAGAACAATTCCTCTGGTGGCAGCGCACCAACTGTACCTTCAGAAGGCAGGGTATATATCCTCAAGGATGTCAACAAAGATTTCCATAAGCATGAAGATATTGGGCAGTGGTTTGCAGCCTATGAAATAGCAATGTTGGCCCACCGGGTCCCTGAGAAGGGTTGGGGAGCGGGGTTGTGGGGTCGCTTTGTGATTAACGGGAGGGATACTTTGTTCGACCTACCCAGTGAGAATAGGATGTCTTATGCCCACATGAAGGAAGCACTGATGACAAGGTATGGTTTGACCCCAGAACTCTATAGACAGAGGTTCAGAAATTGTAAGAAGCTGGAGGGAACCACTTGGGTAGAATATGTATCTGTTGTTTGCAGAGCTATGGATGGCTGGGTGAAGGGTAGCAAAGTGGATACTTTTGAAGCTCTCTGATTTGTTTGCAAGGGAGCACTTGTCTGCTAATTGTTTTCCAGA
The DNA here is from genome assembly GCF_964263255.1 of Lissotriton vulgaris. Lineage (NCBI taxonomy): Eukaryota > Metazoa > Chordata > Amphibia > Caudata > Salamandridae > Lissotriton > Lissotriton vulgaris. The sequence continues at coordinate 1,053,651,462 of NC_141691.1, read as the reverse complement.
GCTACGCCAGTACCTTATTGATAGCAAGTTGACTAACCCTCGGAAGCTTGCTGAGGAGGCGGACCGCTGGGTCAGTACCAGAGTCCACAAGGGTCATGTGGGATACTCCACCAAGGGTGGGCAGGGTCCCCAGCAGAAGAGTAGGGGGGGGCAAGGGTAAACAGAGCGAGTTCCAGAAAGGGCCCCAAAGTAATTCCCAAGGGAACCAAGGTAAGGGTTCCCAGCCTCCCCTGAGAAGAAGTCAGAACCCCCGACAGATAAACCTGTTCATAGGGGGCCTGTTACCTGATTTCAGTGCAAACAGGTGGGACATCGTTGGTATGATCCCCAGTGTCCCCAAAAGGGTCCGTATGTGCCACCCCATGCACCCCCGTCAGATGGCCAGTGTAGCCCTGGGAGTGGAGGAGAAGTGTGACCAAGGTGGGTGGGTTCCCGCAGTAATGTCCCTTGTCTCATTAGGAGACTTAGAGATGTTCCCAAAAACTCAGCTGCCTGATAACACTAAAAAGTACTGGCAGTGGGTGACCATCTATTGCCATAGAGTGGAGGCTCTTAGAGACACCGGAGCCAGTGTGACAGCTGTCAAGTGTCACTTGGTGTCTGAAGAGCAGGAGGTCCCCAATGCATTCTTCCCAGTTGTTGCCACTGACAACACAGAGAGGCATTGAAAATTGGTTCAGGTTCCCTTTGAGTCGGGCGAGGGTCTCTGGTACTCTTCAAGTAGCTGTGAGGCCAGCCATGCCTGCTGATTGTTTGTTAGGCAATGATTTGGAAAGCTCCCATTGGGCTAAGGTGGAGAAAAAGGCTCATTTACAGGTGTTGGGTCTGCCTGAGTAGGCGTCTGTGACCACTCGGTCTATGGCAGCCAAGGGTGTTCAAGAGATCCTGGAGCCTGAAAGTATGGCCCAGGAACCTGCCTTAAAGAGAAGAGGTAGGGGTCGCGGGAAGCCATCCCCCATTGTTTCAACAGTCCAGGAGGAGGCAGACCTTGAGGGGGATGCCCTGGAACCTCTAGGGGAGCAAGTTTCTGAACTAGGGAACCTACCTGAGCTGACCCATTGGCAGCAAGAAGGGGGGCCCTCCAGGGGGAAATTTTGTGCAGAGCAGAAGAAGTGCCCTTCTCTTGAGGGTTTGAGGCAACAGGCCACAAACCAGGCCGCATGTGAGCAGTCAGGATCACATTGGATCTACTGGGAGAACAGCCTCCTGTATTGTGAGCCTAAGGTTGCTGAGCCTGGGTCAGCCCGTGTGCTGGTGGTACCCCAGTGCTTCAGAGTCTTCTTACTGGGGTTGGCTCATGACGTACCTTTAGCTGAACATCTGGGGCAGAACAAGGCCTTTCAAAGGCTTGTCTTCCACTGTTATTGGCCCCAGATGCAGAAGAGTTCAGATACTCACTGTAGGACTTCTCAAACTTGCCAGGCAAGTGGGAAAAGAGGAAGGAGGCACAAGGCCCCTCTCCAACCTTTCCCTGTAGTCAGTACCCCCTTTGAACGGGTGGTGCATTGACTTTGTGGTGCCACTGGACCCCTAGACAGCCATGGGCAACAGGTTTATCCTGGTCTTGGTGGACCATGCTACACCGTACCAAGAAGCCATCCCGCTCAGGAAAGTCATGGCCCCCATGGTGGGGCGTGCACTGATGGGGATTTTCTCTCGTGTGGGGTTCTCCAGTAGGTGGTGTCTGATTGAGGTACAAACTTCATTTCCGGTTATAGGAAGTATCTGTGGAAGGAGTGTGGTGTTGCCTATAAGTTCACCAATCCTTACCACCCACAAGGTAATGGGCTGGTTGAGAAATTTAACCGGACCCTTAAAAGCATGATCATGGGCCTTGAGGAACCGATGAGGCGTAAGTGGGACGTCCTCTTGCCATGCCTTCTGTTTGCTTACTGTGAGGTGCCACAAAAGTCCCTAGGGTTCAGTCCCTTTGAACTGTTGTATGGACACCCGGAAAAGAGGACCTTTGAGTCTGGTCAAGGAAGGCTTGGAGCAATCTCCCAGGAAACTTCCCCAGGATGTATACAGTTACATGCAGGCCTTCAGGAACCAGACTTAGCGATTCAGAGATCTCAATCAGGCAAATCTGGAAGCCAGCCAGGAAGAGATGAAGTGGTGGAACGATCAGAATTCCACTCTGATTGAGCTTCAGCCTGGACAGAAAGTTTGGGTCATGGCCCCTGCTCAAGGACCGGCTGGCCGTCCATTAGAGGTGGTGGAACTCAAGAGTGATGTCATCTACTTGGTGAACTTGCGGTCTCCAAGGAACCCTTTGCGGGTACTACATGTTAACCGCCTGAAACCCCACTTAGAAAGGTCCGAAGTGGGCATGCTCCTATTGAAGGATGATGGAATGGAGGAGGAGACCAAGCCTTTTCTTGACCTCCTGCCTGCAACAGAGCAAGATTGGTCAGTGGATGGAGTCAGCCTCTCTGCCACCCTGACCCCTGATCAGCAGCAAGATTGTCGCCAACTGTTGGGGCAATTCTCTAATCTATTTTGCTTGATTCCAGATATCACTGAGTGGTGCGTCTATGATGTGGACACCGGAGACAGTCCTCCTGTGAAGCACAAGGCTTACAGAGTGACTGACAAGGTCAGAGTTTACATCAAGGAGGAAGTCTCCAAGATGTTTGCTTTCGGGTGATTGAGTCCTCAAACAGTCCTTGGGCCAGCCCAGTGGTTTTGGTCCCAAAGGCTGCCGCACCTGGTGCCACACCTGAACTCTGGTTCTGTGTGGACTACCAAGGACTCAATTCAGTCACCAGGACTGACACGCACCTCATCCTCAGAGCTGATGAGCTCATTGATCGGTTAGGGGCTGCACAGTAACTCAGCAAGTTTGATTTAACTTCTGGGTACTGGCAGATCGCCTTGACTGATTGGGCCAAAGAGAGGTCAGCATTCTCCACACCAAATGGTCACTACCAATTCCAGGTTATGACCTTTGGGCTGAAGAATGCCCCTGCCACCTTACAGAGGTTGGTCAACCAGGTGTTGGCTGGACTGGAGGATTTCAGTGCCGCCTACCTGGATGACATTGCAGTGTTCAGCGCCAGTTGGGAAGAACATCTGCGCCACCTATGGGAAGTGTTGATGGTACTGCGCAAGGCAGACCTCCCGATCAAAGTGAGTAAGTGCTAGATCGGGCAGGGTTCCATGGTATACTTGGGTCACCAGGTAGGGAGCGGCCAGGTGGTACCCCTGCAACCCAAGATTGATACCATCCTGGCATGGGAACCCCCAAAGACTCAGACACAGGTGAGAGGCTTTTTAGGACTCGCGGGGTACTACAGGAAGTTTGTCAAGGGGTATGGCAACATTGTTGCACCCTTGACTGAGTTGATTTCCAGGAAGAAGCTCAAGAAACTGAACTGGACTGACATCTGTCAGAAGGCTTTTGACCCCCTGAAGACTGCCATGTGCACAGCACCCGTGCTTCAGGTGCCCAACTTCTCGAAAGAATTCATTGTTCAGACAGATGCTTCAGAGCATAGTGTGGGGACTGTTCTATCACAGAGTAATGAAGAGGGCCTAGACCAACCTGTACCCTTCATCAGTAGGATGTTACTTCCACGGGAACAAAGGTGGCGTGCAATTGAGCGTGAGGCATTTGCTGTGGTCTGGGCACTGAAGAAGTTGAGACCATACTTGTTTGGGACTCACTTCCTGGTTCAGACCAACCACAGGCCCCTCAGATGGTTAATGCAGATGAGGGGTAGGAACCTAAAGTTGTTGAGGTGGTCCATACAGGGTATGGACTTTATGGTGGAACACCACCCTGGTACAGAACACGCCAAAGCTGATGGTCTGTCTAGATTTTTCCGCCTTTGTGAAGAGAACTCCCAAGGGGAAGGGTAGTTCTCCCACATTTCAGCTGGAGGGGACACGAGTTAGACCTGGCATCATTGGTGTGAGTCTCCCTTCCATTTTGTCAGATTGCCTCCTCTGTTTTTGCAGGTTAGATGCTTTGGGCACTGTGCCACTGCTATTCAGTGCCACAGTGCAAGTGCTCCCTATGTTAAATTAATGTATTGATTAGTGATTCCATGATTGGGTTGTTTGATTTACTTGTCATACCCTAGTACAGTGCACCATGTGTGCCCAGGGCTTGTAAATCAAATGCTGCTGGTGGGCTTGTAGCACTGGTTGTGCCACGCACAGAAGCAGCTTGTAAAGTGTGTCTCAGGCCTACCATTGCAAGGCCTGTCTGCAGTCTGTGACTGCCATGTCAACATGGCAAGTGCACCCACTTGCCAGTCCCTAAACCTTCCCTTGTCTTCATATCAGACACCCCTATGGTAGGCCCACGGGCAGGGTGCATTGTTAGTATAAGGTAGGACATGCCCTGGTGTGTAGCATGTCCTAATAGTGAATTACAGCCATTTTCGTTTTTCACCATTGCAAGGCTACCTGTTCTCCATAGGCCAGAATGGGCAGTTAGACTATTATATCTTTATAATCCTAACTGATACAGGGAACATGGTAGAAATTCGAATTTAGTATGCCTGAACTCAGAATAATAAAATGCATCTTTTAGTAAAGTTGGTTTTAGTATAGTTGTGTTTGAAAATACCACTTTCAGAAAGTAGGTATTTTCTTGTCTAACTATCCAAAGCTTGCCTCTGCTAGGTTGAGTATTCCTTGCCTGGAGTTTCAGTGACAGGGCTGGGGGATTCCAGGAGACAGAATGAGTCAGCCCAGGGGTGAATAGGGAGATCTGCATCTAGATGAGAGGAAAGAGTTGCACCTGGGACCTGAATAGGGCTGGGCCTTCCCTCCACAATGCTAGCTCCACCTCCTGGCTTGCGGCTGATGTCTCTGCCCTGCACTGTGAAAGAAGAGGAGGATTAGGTCAACAAAGTGCTCCAGGGCTGTGCTTTTCCTCCACAATGCTGGCTTCACCTCCTGTGGGGTGTCTAATATTTTTGCCCTGCACTGTGAAAGGAAAGAAGTAGTCCTGTACACAAAGTGCTCAAGAACTGGTTTGGACCTCTCTGCCTTCAGAGAACAAAGAGAAAAGTAGTATAACTATTGGGACCCTGAGCCTGGAACTTTAGATCACTTCTGGGAACAAGAGGAACCTTTTGCCAAGGAGAAGAACCGAGGAAGATGAAGGGGTTTGGACTGCCCCTCTGCCAGTGTGCTGTTTGCTGGGTTGGCCTGCAGTGGTTTCTTCATTGCCAAGGAAAGGAGAAGGAACTTTTTAAGGACTTTCATCATCTTGCAGAATATTACTCCAAGGGCTTGAACTTGTGCTTGCCTCCTGCTAAAGTCTCAGGGACAAAAGACTTCATCTCCAGCGCCCCTCTGAATTTCCTTGCTGGGAATTCTAACTGCAGAAGCTTGCATGTCGCTGGGAGCTGGAAGCGCGACGCAACGGGAAGAAGCGTGACGCCGCCGCATCTGAAATTGTTGCATAGCTGGAGAAGGGTGCCACCTCCGCATCTCCCAGAAAGCGTGTCTTCGCCGAAGCTGCCTGCTGTTGCATCACCAGAGAAGCGTGACGCCATCAAAAGGGTCGCCATTGCATCGCCGGAGAAGCGTGTCGCAGGGCCTGTCGTGGCTCCAAAGTACAGTCGTCGCAAGGCTGACAGGGCATCTACGCATCATCGTTGCATCATCGCATCAAGGGCGCCATTTTCTCGCATTGCACCAGGATTGTCGCATCCCATCGAGGCGTCATCAAACCCATCGCAACCGGGTCGCAGGCCGCGAACCTACGCATCACTCCTGCATCGGTAAGGATCACAACGCATACCCTACTCTGCGCAAATATTGAGGCGTGACGCATCATCTCCCCCGGAGCACGGAACCGACGCATCTCCCTTTGCGAGCCTTTTGTTTATTTAGCGTTAAGCATCCAGGTACGTTTGTGAGAACTATGTTGCATTTATCACCAACTTGAACTAAGCAACTTCTACCATCTTTAAGTCAATCTTAAGTACAGTATTTTGTATTTATGTAGTTTATGGTCTTGTGTTAAGTCTATACAAAGAATACTTATTGTTATAAAGCCTGTGTGGTGCCCATCTGTAGTGTTTTCACTGTATTACTGTGTATATTCACAAATGCTTAACACACTGCCTCAGAGATAAGCCTGTCTGCTCGTGCCAAGCTACCAAGGGGGTGAGCAGGGGTATCTAGGAGTGTAATCCCCTTATCCTGACTTAGAAGCAAGGGTCCCTATTTGGACAAAGGTGTATACCATTGCCAACGAGAGACCCCCAGTTCTAACAGTGAGCCTGGGGCAAAATCAACTGTTAAGGTCGATCACAATGAAGGGAGGTTCAGATACACAAGGTGGATTGGGCCCAGATTCCCTTCAGACCTAGAAGGAATTCTGAGAAAAAATCCTGGAGAAGTTATACTTCTGCTGATAAGGCAGCAGGCTGTGTCTCATGAGAATACTTCATCACCGGAAGCATAGGACAAGGTCTTGGTGAATCCATCAATGATGGTAGGAAAAAGCGCCTAATGAGAGAAGCTAGATTTCCTGAGGAGATTGCAGTCATTGATGGAGGAACCTGTCGACCAATATTTTTTCCTTCAGACATAAACAACTTTTCTTGAAGTTGAAAACTTTCAGTGGGATGAAGCTGGAAGCTCTAGCCCAAGCGTGTTCCACAAGGCCAGGTACCATAGCTTGGAGGTCCCCCTGAACAGGATTTGCTGCTGTGGAGAAGAATGTAAAGGGAGCTACAGCAAAGTCTGGCCAACCAGCAATGTACTTCAGGCAGATCAGCTGGCAGGTGAGTCCTGGTCTTCTGTTGATTCTTCTGGCACTTTGTGGTGAAAATATTTCTAAGTCCAAACATTTAGAATTAGGCAGCAACAGCATCTCTAACACCACTTCAAAGGGTTCAGGACCTGGGGCCCACTAGGGGGATTAGGACTCACTCCATCAGAGTCCATGTGCAGGATTCAAGGTCTCTGGAGCCTGTCATGTCCCTGTAGCTCACACAAGTGGTCAACCAATGACCCCCTAGAGTCACTCTAGTAGTCTTGGATGTGAAAAGGTGGCCTGGTTTATGCTGTCCACTAATTAAAGTGGGTACCCTGTATTAGTCCAAACAACCCTTATGGTGATTTAAAAGGTCAAAGATAACCTTAGAAATCTATGCAAGTGGTAGCACTGGAGAGGAGCCTTCAGGCTTAGTCTTGAAGGACTGTTAAGCAGCTTGTTTTACCAGAATGCAACCTTAATGTATTGGTTAAATGAAAGGAGAACCACACAGTAGTTATAAAAATATATATTTATTATTAAAACACACGCTAAATAATTCTCAGTATCTGCTACACGCAGATAAACAAAAAGCACACAATATTGTAGCACAGAAACAATCATAAGTAGCACTAATATATAGTGGGCTCCACGGGGAAACCAAACCATGTACTAAAATAGTGGTATAAGAATCACAACCTGAGTCAAGACAGTGTCTAGAGGATGTAGAATCGCTGGGACCTAAAGGAACCACCCAAGGTGAGTAAGCAGGGACCCCATGGAGGATTGGTGCAGTGTGAGAACACAACCGTGTGCTATGTACAATTCAATAGTCGTGGTTGCAGTTATACAGTTTAATTACCCCTTCCAGTGGATTGCATGGAATCCCTTTGGAACATAGAAGGTTGGAGAGCCACCCCACAAGTGGATACCATAGTACCAGAGTTACCTATTCCAGGGAAGCCGGGTACATAGGGCTGAAGTGGTGTCGGAAACCGCGGTCGATATTAATGGAGACTTTAAAGAAATGCCACTGCAGGAAAGAAGAAAAATGTCCATTGGAATCCAATGGTGGATTCTTGTCGGGGAGTACCTAAAAGCAGAAGGGACAGAGTTTGGGTCACTCAGAAGTGACCAGGGGCTCGGTAGACTAATGCCCACCAGGTGCTTCAGGTGCCTTGAGGGGGTTCTTGACTCTGCAGCCACTGGGACCAGGAGACATCGAGGATGACCAGGAGCCAGATACAAGCTGTCCCACAAAGGATGTTGAGGGGTTGGTGCCCTGCTGGAGCACCAGGAAGCCTTGGCAGCGGCAACCCACGAAGATGGTCAAGCAAGGTTACGGTTTGGACCAGCAAGGTCCAGGAGACTCACCAAACACAGGGCAGTTAGGGCAAGCCTGGAGCAACCAGGGGAGCCTAAGAAAAGCAGTATTGACCCTCAAGAGGACCCACAGGCTGGAGGCACAGGAATCACAAGGGGACCTCAAGCAGAATTACAAAGCAACAGCCCATGGAGCACTTGGTGTGAGAAGGCCAACGTTCTTTGGTGGAAATGGTGCCAGAAATAGGGGCTACGTGGAGGCCAGTGCACTTGTTTAGGGAACGCCAACAAGCATATGCACTTGCAAAAGTACATTGTGCGCGGGTATGGGTATTACTGCCCCCACAAGGGATTCTGACCTCAAACTTGGTGAGAGGGTAGCTCGGACCTGAAAATACTTGAAAACCCACCTCCTCTGTTGCTGGGTGCTTCATAGTCTGTAAGAGCTCAGGATCATTAAACCGGTCAGTTGTATTACTGTGCCTGCGGTTGCAGGGGAGTGACTTTATCACTCCAAGGGAGATGGCTTTGGTTGTCCTTGATGCTCCACAGGTCCTACACAGAGCCTGTATGGTGCATGGGCACAGACAATGCTTTGGACAGAGTGGGAGACAAAGTCAGACCCAAATGAAGTGCAGGGAAGTCCAGAGTGTCCAGACGGTTGAAGGTCAGTGGTTTCTTGATCAGAATCTTGTCCACATTGAATCTAGGGTCCTACAGCCAGGTAAGCCCTTTTGCACCCACGGGAGAGGGTTGGACAGATTCAGGGGTCCCTCCCAGGAGAGGGTCAGAACAATGGGGAGGTTACTCCTGTGTCCTTTGTCCAGTTTCGTGCCAGAGCAGGAGCCAATGGCTGCTAGGACTGGTTCGAACTGGACTATACACAGGGACACCAAATGTTCCCCTCATGCATATTTTCAGTCGCTGGCAAGCGCACTCACCCAGGCCTAATACACTAAATCCTGTCTGGGAGGTGGTCACATCTCCCTGTGACAGGATGCCTATTGTTCTGTCTCGACTCAGCAGCAGGAGAGCAGAAATGTATTTCTGGTCAGCAGCAACCATTTTGGCTGCCCGGGACTAGAAGGCTGGTATTGGGAACACCAGGGACCTCACAAAGCTCGTCCACAGATGTACTGAAGAGTTGCTCTGAGGATCCAATATTTACATTTGTACCATCCTTTGAAGTGGGGGAATCTTCTGAGCTAACCCCACATCTGGTTATGGAAAGTTCTTCACTTCCTCTGTCAATACTCCTAAAAGTTTGGGAAGACAAAATACGACTGCCAGATTCCGTTGTGTGAGTGCTGGAGGCATCCCTTTGAAATGTAAGTGTGGAAAGAAACAGCTCCACCCCACCCGCTGCAATACAGACAGGATCGCCCATCGTGCCAACACATAGCACCCTTTGTCTCACTGTATGAGAGGAATACACAAAGCCCAACAGGTAAGCCATTCTCAGTCTTTTGACCAAGGTTACTAGTAGTAGAGCAACAATTGTTTGGGCAGGGAAATGCCAACTTTCTAAAAGTAAAAGACACACAATTGTGTAAGATGCGGGCTGGAGGGAGAACTCTCGGGACCGATTAGAATGAATAGTGGCATCCGACAAGGGTGCGTGTTAGCCCCCTTTCTGTTTTGTTTATATATAAATGATCTGGAAAGCTTTTTGAATGATTGATGTGCCACAAGTACGGGGTAGATATCTTCCCGCACTATTGTATGCAGATGACTGCGTTCTGATCTCAAGAACAGGCGTGGGCCTGCAGATCCTCTTAAACAGATTTGATGATTTTATAAGCGGGTTGGGTCTACAGACCAACACCGCCAAGTCACTGGTCATGGTGGTGGGGAGAGCCAAATGCAAAATGAGACCCTTTTTAAATGACAAACTAGCTCAGGTGTCAACGTTTTGCTACTTAGGCAATCCATTCGATCAAAATGGTTCTTGGACCCATCTCGTAGATGTCAAAAAGAGGTGTTTTGATAGGATGCTTGAGGCACGGTGGTAGACCAACTGAGTATCTCATTAACATCTATACTGCCCATTGCTCTGCTGTGATTTTGCAGGGTGCTGAAATGTGGGGGTTTTGTAATTTGTCCATCTTACACAGGACCAAAACATCTTTCTCAGAAGATTATTGTCGCCCCCCCCCCCAGCTTTCCATCTAACATTTGTCACCAGGAACTAGGATTACCCTAATGGTGGACCGCTTAGAAAGCGCTCCTCTTATGTTAAGGAGCTCGATCTGGGTCAAGGAGATATAATAAAGGATTGCTTAAATTGGGACCATGCTTTTAAAATACTGTGGCTAAATTATGTGAAGACCCAGATGACCCATTTGGGAAGGCAGGATTTATTTGAAAACCCCTAGATTATTATCCCTGTTACAAAACCACAAGTAAAAAGAGATTTTTTGAACATCTTAAGCTATCACAGGGAATATAGGTAGCACAGTAAAAAGATGATTGTGAACCTGAAGAAGGAACTGTCCCAGAGGAGCTTGAGTCTGATCAATTTTAGTTTTTAGGGGCAGGGGGCCCTTCCAGGGCAGATCTGAGTCAGGTGCACCGGAGCTGCCCTTCTCTTGAGCCCTTCAGACAGCAAGCTGCTGATGAGGCTGATGAGAATGCTAGTGGCACCCATAAGATTTATTGGGATGATGGACTCCTGTATTCAGAGAGTAGAGACCCCAAGCCTGTTGCAGCTAGGAGGTTGGTCATACCTTTGGCATTCAGGGGCTTCCTATTGACACTAGCCCATGATACTCCCCTAGCAGGACACCTAGGCCAGAACAAGACTTGGGACAGAATTGTCTCTCACTTTCACTGGCCCCACATGTCTGAATACACCAAGGAGTTGTGTCGCTCCTGTGTAACCTGTCAAGCCAGTGGTAAGGCAGGTGTTACTACAAAGGCCCCCCTGATACCACTACCTGTCGTGGGGGTTCCCTTTGAAAGAGTGGAGATTGACAGTGTTGGACCAATGGATACTCAAACTGCATCTGGGCACAGGTTTAGTGGATCATGCCACTAGGTACCCAGAGGCAATTCCCCTTAGGACCACTACAGCACCTGTTGTGGCAAGAGCCCTCGTGGGGGTGTTCTCAAGAGTGGGGTTTCCTAAGGAGGTAGTGTCCCACAGAGGTGCAAACATCATGTGTAGCTACTTGACTGCAATGTGGAAGGAGTGTGGAGTGAACAATAAATTCACCACACCCTATCATCCAAAATGCAATGGTTTCATTGAAAGGTTCAACAAAACCTAGCCCCCCTCCCCGGGTGACACTACCATGCCCGCCCCCCACCTGCGAGTCATGCCGGCTGCTACTGAGCGTTATTGCTGGGATCGCTAACACCTCACTTGCAGCTAGACTTTCTTCATCCTCTAGAAAGTCCAACCATGGCTCCTCCATTTTAAAAGAACTACAATGGCTTCAGTGAATTGGTTATCTCTCTATATGAGATCCTCCAATAGGGATATATTATGTATTCTCAGGAGAATTAATTCTTGGAGCTTTCAGCTAACTGAAAGGGTTAACCATACATCTTCACAACACTTAAATTGCCATCTATTTGATTTGACTCGATGTATTGTCTCTTAACTGAATTGTATTGTGAATAATAGATAAGGCATGCAATAAAAAGGTTTATAATGAAACTTTAGGGTTGTATAAATTCAAGGCGTTTCAGCACCACTGCTATTGAAAGAGAGAATGTGCATATCAACTCTCACTACAAAGTTTTTTATAAAGTGCAAACTTGACCTGAGGGTATTGGGTATCGGAGCTCTTTACAGAGCACCAGTTGTGTTACATGGGGACACATTAATTTTCTTGTTAGGCACACAGAGATTAAGTGATTTGCCCAGAATAACAGGATGTTTAGCGTTGTTGCCAAGACTGGCTGGAACCCAGTTCCCCAGATTTGAGGTCGACCACCTTATCCATTAGGCCAACTCCTCTCCCCACTAGTTATCCGAAGGTATGAAACAGGAAGGAATAAGCCACTTGTATTGAATAACAGAAGAGATGGCACAAGTGTCTGCCACTGTATAGCTTTGAGAACAGGTAGAATTCCTGATGGAATGAGGTTGTCCTCGTGACCCAGATTCTGGAGTGATCACAACAAAACTAAACACACCTCTTTATTTTACATCAGTGTTTTCGCAGTAATTATACTTTTGTAATGAAGGAATCAACAGTTACTATTAGTCATTAGGCTTCATATGCTGTGATGACTAACTGTAGGAAAAGCAGACATGGCTTTGGGGGGGGTCTGCATTTGTCATGTTATTTTGTCATAAAGTGGCCCTGCTAAAGAACTCACAATATCATTTATGCCACTTAAATTATTGTATTCCTTTGACATAGAATTTATTATAGACGTTTATAAGCAAAACTACAGTTTATCACAGTGGTGTATGAAGCTGGTTGTATATGCTGTTTGCTGTCATATTTCACTACTTCACTGCTCTGTTTCTTTAATTCGAAATTGAGTTGCCCTTTCCCATTCATGAAATTTTAAAAGAAAAGAACCACATCTCTAGGAAGAGCAGAATCCCAAACTTTGGAAATACAGACAGATAAACTAATAACCCATTAGAAATGTTAGCACCTCATGTGACTGATGTAATCACAGACTCGCCCTGCTGACAGTATAAACATCGTACAGCAGCAAGAGGGGTACCATGTGAATACCAATGAGTTGGGGAACAATAAACCTCAGGTATTTCAGCACCAAGACATCTACCAAGGTGGACCTGTGCTTTACAAATCCACCTTATGTGAGGATGTAGGGGTAGATTTTACAAGCCCCAATGCGAGACTTTTGCTCTGCTATTGCGCCACTTTTTTGACACAGCCGCAGCGTTAATGTTGTGGCCTATTTACAACGTGACTCATCTAGGGAGATGAGGCACGTTGTAAAGCCCTGCATCACATTATATCTGCGTCAGGTATAATATATGCAGGGTGGGCGTTCCCACGCAAAAAGCCATGTAGAACTGATGCAGTGAAATCTATAAGATTTCACTGTGTCACTCTACGCCTTCACTGCATCAAAATCCCTAAGCGTGCTCAGAGCAGGCGTAAGGAATGATGCAGGGCTTTTTGAACGGGACTCACCCATCTATTGTGGCGCATTGCTGGAGTTGCGTCACTTTCATGAGCAATTCCAGCAATGCGTCACTTTTGCGCCAACAGATGCGTCAGAATTTCTGATGCTTCTGGGAATCCTTGCGCCATGGAGGACTGTATTGTAAATACAGTGCATCCATAGTGGCACAAGGAAATTTGCCGCTGCCATATGGAAACTGAAACATCTATGCAGATGCGTCAGTTCCTTGTAAATCTGCCCCGTAGTTTTTCCCTACCATTAATGTGTAAAATCATCAGTAATAGTTAACATACTTATATAGGTGAAGTAAAATAAAAGAGTTATAAAGATTTCCTTTCCTTACTCATTAACGACCTGACCACAGCCTTGCCCTTTACCACAAATGGACAATTATATCTTAGACACCCTGTGCAAGTCGTGGGCACATATCGCATAAAGTGAGCACTTTAATGTTAAGTCAGTGTGTGGCTGCAAGCAAACCCACAATAATGCGCTGCTGCTAGGTGAGCGGCTCATCCCGTCCCACAACTCACTGTGCTTCTCCTTTCCTGGCTCAGCCCTGCTCTGTTGCTTCGTGTAATCCTAATGCAGCCATTGTGGGCCTGCTGCTGATTCCGTGAACAGGGTGTTTTCCAAAAATTAATAGAAAATAGCAGTCAACGGAGCTGCAGCTGAGGACTGGCCGCCTTTGAGCCTCAATAAGCAATTTTGGTCGCTTCGTTCTATTTTTTTTGCTCTATCGGTGTCGGCTGGCTCATGATGCCCCTCGGCTGTTTGATTGCCGGTTCTGACTTCCAGTATATGGGGAGGGTTTGCTATAAGGGCGGTAGAAGACAAAGATATTTCTTCCGAGGTACCATCTGATCCCTCTATGAATCTAACACAAGAGAAGCTAAAAGAATATTCACTTTTTTCTAAACCTAAAGTGACAACAGTCATGCTTCCGGGGCCATCTACGATTGAGCAAAATAATCAGTCTTCCATTTAAGATTTCCCGCCACTTCCCCAGAACTTGCTGCTTTCTCGGATGAAACCAGTACTCATCCATCCTTTTATCAACAGAATACCATCGTGGGTCTGCAGCTGTCATCTCAGCCTTCGGTAATAGATCTAAGGAAGGCGGAGACTTCACCAGTGCAATCTCAGGCCCCTATAGAAGGCAACTACAAGATTCATCTTCTTAATCAGATTCAGAATACCCTGGATTTGCAGCTGTCGACCTTGCCCTCGCTAATATATCCAAGCAGGGTTGAAATGCAGGCTACTATAGAAAGCAACTCCAAGACCCAACTGTCCAATTCAGTGCCTGATGATCAGCAGATCCAGCAATGGGATTTAAAAACTATGCTAAACCATATTTTGGACAAAATACAAGATTCAAAAGCATCATAAGCAATTGAGAAAGCATTCCTGCATGTTCGCCTTACAAAAATCAAGGAAGCAGTTGCAAGCTTTTCGGTGAGGATCCAGGAGCCTGAGTCTAGGATATCTCGGTTTGAGGATCGTATGGTTAAATTGCAGCAGCAAACGGATCTTGTGAGGAAAGATAAATCTCTGTTAGAAAATAAGATTGATGAACTAAAAAACCATTTACGGCGTTCTAATCTATGTCTGGTAGGCATCCCAAAAGGCTGTGGACGGGCCCAAGCTGTTCAATGGATTTAGACATTTATTAAGAATCATGTGGTACTAGAAATTTCAGGTGATTTGACAATTACAAGAGCCCAGAGAGTGCCGAGGACACTTGTGATCAATTTCGCCGATTATCGTATAAAGGAACAGATACTTTCCAAAGCCATCCAAAGGAAACAATTTTCCACTAATGAAGTACCCTGTTGCCGAATTTTCTCCGATATGTCCGCTGCAGCAGCATGCCATCGAAAGGAATTTGTAAGCTTCTTTATTTATTGAAGGCCCGTGG
Source organism: Lissotriton vulgaris (assembly GCF_964263255.1). Taxonomy (NCBI): domain Eukaryota; kingdom Metazoa; phylum Chordata; class Amphibia; order Caudata; family Salamandridae; genus Lissotriton; species Lissotriton vulgaris. The sequence continues at coordinate 1,053,636,376 of NC_141691.1, read as the reverse complement.
TGCGCACCCTGCAATAGTGCTACAGTCTAAACCCCCGCTGTTAGTAAAAGGCAAATTTCATATGTTTTCTAATTTAGAAGAAGCTCAAGAAATGCTGCAGTCTATCTCTACCCAGAGTGTTTAAAGATGGGCTAAGAGGAGAAAAAAAATCAAAGCTGGAGAGATCTACTATTATGTTTATGTTTAAGGGTGGCAGGTGGGATGGGTTCTTCACTCAGGGTGCTCCATCGTGGCACCCAGTAGGTGCATCCATATAGGCACTCTGGTAGGGAATATTGAGAGGAGTACTGTGGCTATTTTCCTCTGCCAAAGGGTGGGGTTAAGTTTGGGGGGTGTTGGGGGGCAAACAGCACTAGAAAAGAGCAGAATCATAGATGGGAAATGAAGGCTGGAAAACCTTTTTTGATGAGGCTTCTATGTATGAAAAGGTTTTTTGGGTATGGTTTTTGGAGTAATTATAATCTGAGTCAACATAAATGAGTTATCTAATAGGAAAAGGTATGGGTCTTACTTCTTTCACACCCCAGATATTGCTTTTGCAAGAGACTCACTTAAAGTCCAATTTTCTGAAATGATATGTTCCCAACAACTATATAAAGGCATATTTTGCTTCTGCAGGGGCGTTGCAATTTATTTCAGGCGAGGGCTAGATTGGGACATTATTCAGGTCCAGAGGGACCATTTTAGTAGATGGATTTGGATCACAGTCGGGTAAATGGTCATGTTTGTAATTTGGTCAATTTATTATTAAAATTAACAATTTGATGAGAGGAGCGGTAGGTCCAATAATACTAGGGGGTGATTTTAACTATATCCAGGATTTAGTCAGGGACATAAAACCAAAAAACAGTTGAACCCAATTACTAAAAAGGTATTAGATGGTATGATTCAATATTATCAACTGATTGATCCTTGGCATAAAGCCCATTTGGAGCGGTCACAATCTTCCTATTATTCCTGGCAAGTCCAGTCCGCTTTGTGTATTGAGTACTTCCTTATGTCTTGTTCTCGTTAGTGTCTTGGCTCTCAAATAAGGGCAAACTCCTTATCGGACCACTCTGCCATTAGTCTCAAGATAGAACTAAACGCTAGGTGAGGGGAAATATCCAGGTGGCAGATAGATCGCCTCCTTCTCCCCAACCAAGAATGGTTGAGAGATATGAAAACGTGGATCAAAGAGTATTTTCAGAATAATAATGGCACCGCACTCATTGCTCTGTGTGGGGTGCCTTTAAGGAGACTATCCGTGGACAGATGTTGGCTTTTAAGGCTGCTCAATCTAGGAGGGGGAAGGCACGTATTCTTGAACTTCAACTTGCGGTTCATATCGCAGTTTACCTGAGGCCACGTTCTCTGACCGAGCCATTGGCCATTGGTCTGCAGCGGTCTAGTGCTAAACAAGCACTGAGAAAATTCTTTGCTCTTTAAGAGATAAGTAGTTCCTGGGTGTATCAACAATGAGTTTACAAAGAGAGTCAGATGGTGGGTAGATTTCTGGCTTGGTCAACCAGGATGAAGCAGGAAGCTGCTTTAATTACTGGATTACTGCAACCCAGGTCAGGGATTGTGACTCCTGTTAAAGATGAGATTACAAAACTATTTCTTGCCCATTACAAGAAGCTATATGTGACTAATTATATGGTTTTACATGAAGCTCTACGCTAATATTTTTTAGACATCAATTTACCTAAAAATCTCAAGTATCCAGGCAGAGGAATTAATGCCTGATATCACAGCGCTTAACATTTGTCAAGTTATTGCCTTAATGCTATCAGGAAAGGTCTGTGGGTATGATGGTCTCCCAATAGAGTTTTATAAAGTCTTTCAGGAAGAATTAATAATTTTTCTAGTGGAGCTTTTTAATGCAGTGAAAAATGGTGGAGAGATCCTTCGAATATTTAAGGACTTAATTATTGAAGGTTTTGTTAAAAAATGGGGAACAATCCATGTGAAGTTAATTCATATATACCATTCAGTCTTTTAAATTCAGATTATAAAATCTTAATGAAAGTCTGGGCTAATAGAAATACATCGGTCGACCAGAAGATTATTCATAAAGACTAGACTGGCTTCTTGTCAGGATGACAAATGTCTTCTAATACTACTTTTTGAATACATTCTATTGATTTTTTTAATACTAATCAGATAGCTGCAATGATGGTCGATGCTGAAAAAACATTCGACCTGTTTAACTGGGATACCCTTTTTTGCTCTTTAGAGGGTGGGATTTTCCAGTATTATAATCAATATGCTATATAATATATACCAGGGCGCTCCGGTTCAATTATTTTTAACTCCAGCATAGTCGGAACCATAGATTTAAATCGGGGAACTCATTAGGGCTGCCCCTTATCACCTGTACGTTTTATTTTTGTTATCAAACTATTGGCAGTCAGGATTAGAGCATATCAGAGAATTAAAGCCCCAATGGAAGTCATGTCCAAGCTTAAATTGTTTGCTGATGATATAATTCTGTATTTAAGACCCTATGAAAATAATTTAATCACAATTTTGGTAGAGTTTTGAGCAGCTTCAATCTCCTGGAGGCTACAAAATTAATCATAATAAAACAGAAATCCTGATGTTTAATACCTCAGATGATAAACTCCCCGGCAGTCTTCAATGCTCAGTGGTTTCGACTAACCCGATTCGATATCTAGGAGTTTATGTAACTAATTCCGATGTTGAACTCTATAGGTTATAATATAAGGTTATGTTTAAAAAAAATTGAGATCTACTTGATAGATGGTCTCTTCTCCCTTTTACTCTTATCGGCCGGGTCGTCCTCATTAAAATTAAAATATTGCCTTTATAATTTTATTTGTGAATTATCCGATAAAAATTAAGATGGCCTATTTTAAAGAGTTGGATGTTCTTTTTTGACAGTTTGTCTGGAATAAAAAGGCACCCAGAGTTAAACATCTAGTCCTACAATTGGACATAAACAAGGGTTGGCATTGCCTAAGATATGTATATACTATTAAACCTCCCTCCTTGACTTCTTGGTTCATATATCAGATGTGAAGGCATCTTTAGATGATCTTTTTATTGATAGAATAGTAAAGAAAGCGAGATCACAGCTTTCAGTCTTCATAGAAACTGCTAAAAGAACTAGGTACAAGACTTTGCAAGACTTTCGCACTAGACCAGTCTCTGTAGAAATCCAGGGGGGCAAAGTTGTAGTGCAAAGGTTGTTTATTAAGTTAGCAGTTAATGCACAACCATCTAGTCATGTTGTGGTCAAAGCCAGAGTGCTCCCAATGTGGAATGCACTCAGAGAACATAACAGCATTCTTAAAAACCATAGTAACAGAATACAAGGAATACACATAAGAAGGAATACAATATCAAGTGCATGAAGTACATAGAATATTACATCACCTCCCTTTCTTAAAAGAATAAAATAAACAAAAAAAACAAACAGAAACAAAAAAGAGAAATACAGAAACGGAAAAATTATTCCCTAAACCTCAAAGGTCTATTAACAATGCGAGAACTCTTCCTGACACCAAATTCAGTGGAAGGAGTTTTGGTGGGAAAGGAATTTGTGGATTTTTTAGAGGGAGGCGAGGTAGAAGATCCTTTTGAGACAACAGAAGAGTTACTGATGACCTTAGCAACTCTGTTCAAATTCCACCAGAAACCTCCCTCAACTTGTACAGCATTACCCACAATCTTAACAACTTTTACAGGGGGACCAAACTTGCTTTCACCTTTGTGTACATGTACAGACTTCCTAATCCTCACACAGTCCCCAACCTCCAAAACGCTCTCTTTCGTGCCTTTCCTTACATCAAAATTTTCTTTTTGCTTGGACTGAGCGAGCAAAACATTACTCTTTACAATGGACATGAGACTCGAGACATCAGAAGTAGACTTCATCCACTTAGACATCCATCCAGGACAAAACGAAGTGTTAGGCTTGCGACCTCTCATTAACTCAAAAGGAGAGACCTTAGTGGAGGAATGAGGAGTAGTCCTATAAAACCAAATCATGCTCTTCAAAGCTTTGCTGACCTCAACATTACTGCTCCTAGCCCAATTCACACAGTCTCCCACAACTCTGTTCATCCTCTCAACAAGGCCATTCCCTTGAGGATGATAAAGGGAACTCTTGACATGCTTAACTCCTGATTTTGATAGAAAATCATCAAACTCATGACTCACGAATTACTTCCCATTGTCGGAAACCAACACTTCAGGAAAACCTTCCCTACTCCAAACATCACACAAGAATTCAATGACAGTTTTAGTATCAGCATCTTTTACCAACTTAAATTCTGGCCACTTAGAAGCATAGTCAACTAAGACTAAAATGAATTTAGAACACCCACTCAGCACAGAATAAGGTCCCATTAAATCGATACCCAGTTTGGCCCAAGGACGATCAGGGCACTCAACTGGCATTAGAGGAGGAACCCAAGTTTTGAGACTCTTATCTGAAGATTTACAGATACAACAGTCCGCAACAAAAAGATCGATATCCGAATCCATAGCAGGCCACCAGAACATGTCACGAATTCTGCGCTTGGTAAGTGAACAACCCAAATGACCCTCATGGGCTTTCACAATGATGTCCTTCCTAAATGCAAAGGGAGGAATAATTTTGTCGTTGCGAAGTAAAATACCATCCTCAATGGAGATTTCATGCCCAACCTTAGAAAAGGGTTGAAGAGAAGAGGACAAGACCTTCTCACTCGGCCAACCCACCTTGACAAAATTGCAAACATCCTGAAGAACACTGTCTTCTTCAAAAGCCTTTCTCCACTCTACTTCAGAACAAACTTGTAATTCAGGGATGTCTACACAAGCAACTAAACAATCGTCACAGTCTTCTTCAATAAGATTGGAAAAGGAGATGTCAACATCATCATCACAAACGGCAGGTGGAAACCGGGACAAAAAATCTGCCCTCACGTTTTTCCCACCAGCAATATACACAACATCAAAATTGTATTGTAAAAGCCTGGTTACCATTCTCAAAATCCTAGGTGTGCAACACTTGGTAACACCACCACCCAAAATGTTAACCAAAGGTTTGTGATCGGTTTGAAGTAAGAAACGCCTACCCCAAATGAATGGTCTAAACTTCTCAATAGCCCATGTACAAGCCAAGAGCTCCTTTTCTATCACGGAGTATTGAATCTCAGCAGATCTCAAAACCCTGGATGCAAAGCTGATAGTTCTTTCGATACCACACTCATTTTGCGTTAAAGTGGCACCAAGGCCAACACGACTTGCATCAACAGTCAAACAGCACGACAAAGCAGGGTCAAAGGGCTTAAGGACAGAATCAGACATCAGAGATAGTTTGACTTCTTCAAAAGCCTTAACGCATTCCTCACACCAAACAAACTTAACGCCCTTTTTCAACAGGTTACTAATAGGACGTACAATGGTCGCGTAATGAGGAATAAACCTGGCGTAGTATTCACAAATACCTAGAAGAGACTTCACACCAGTTTTGTCAGACGGAATAGGAGCTTTAGAAATAGCATCCAAGAGCCCAGGTCTAGGCTTTATACCATCTTGTGTCAAAATGTGACCAAGATACTCAACTTCGGTACACATAAACTTACACTTTTCCAATTTTAAAACAACACCATGATTTTGGAACAAACTTCGAACATTATCAAGGACTGAATCATGAGAGGAAACATCCTTGCCAAAAATCAACACGTCATCTTGAAAAACTGTCACTCCCTTAACACCTTCCAAGATATTACTCATAACCCGCTGAAAAACCGACGCAGCCGAAGCTAGACCAAAAGGCATGCGTCGATACTGAAAGGTGCCCAAAGGAGAGTTGAAAGCAGTCAAATGACGGGACTCAGGATGCAGCTCGACCTGGTGGTAAGCACTGGCTAAATCTAGTTTGGTGAAAAACTTAGCACCTTTGGTAGCTGCAAACAGATCATTAATTCGGGGAAGAGGGTGAGAATCAACCCAAATAACTTTGTTGACAGAGCGAAGGTCAACACAGACCCTAAGTTTGCCATCCCTCTTACGAGCTACGACTAAAGGCGAAAGCCAAAGAGAAGACTCTGCAGGTTCTATCACACCATTCTCACACAGCATCTCAAGTTCTTTTTTCAAATCGTCTCTGACGCTGAAGGGCACACCCCGAAGCTTATGTTTAACAGGTGTTGAACCCTCTTTAACAATAATCTTGTTTTTGAATCCTTTTATTTTACCCAATCTTGAACTAAAAACAGAAGGAAATTTGCATTTAAACATTTGTAAATAGCCAGAGCAGGTAGCAATAAAAACTTGTTCCTTAGCACCAGGCTTAAGTGTCATACCGAAGAGACCTTGATGAAACCAGCCCAAAATATTGAGCCCTTTGATAGCGACATAAATTTTCCCTCTAATCTTCCTCCCCTGAAAACACAAAATGTCCTCAAAAAATTCAAGAAGACTAATTTTCCTTCCTTCGTATGACACAGGAGCACGGTCTGGAGAAAGAAGGGGTTGTGAATCATTCCAAGTATTGTCAAAAAGTTCTTTATCAATCATGGTGATTTTAGCATCAGAATCCACAAGAAGTTTCAAAATCTTGTTACCAACAGAAATATCAATGATAGGGTCGACACAGGAATCAGGATCGCCTTCAATGATAGGTTCTTCAGAGCAATCAGTAACCACTCCAATAGTTATTTCTGATTCTGAGGAAGAATCAGAATCAACAACACCAACTACAGGTTTGTTGAAATTTTTCTTGTTTTTCAATTTTAAACAAACTTTTGCAAAGTGTCCTACCTTTTTGCAGTAATTGCAAACTACACTAGAAGCAGGACAAGAAGAACCCTTTTGGTGTGAGGGATTACCACACCTAATGCACATTTGAGAATAAGACGAAGACTCTGACTTATTCAAAACCTTCCCTTTAGTAAAGTTAGACACGGATTTCTTTTTAGTGAGTCTGGAAGAAGCATTTAAACTTAAAGCATTTATAGGTTCAATAACTTTGTCTTCTAGTTCTTTGAGAGAAACCATGGACGTTTCAACACTCTTAGCTAACTTAATAGTGTCATCTAGGGAAGGATCGCTCATAGCTAATAACTTTTGCCTGATATTTTTATCCTTACAATGACAAACAAATTGATCCCTGATAAGCTGGTCATTAAAGTTTTCGAATTTGCAATCAGATGCTAATCTCCGCAAGATAGAGATATAAGTATCAATATCTTCCGAATCAGCTTGTTTCCTCTTAAAGAAAGTGTGTCTACGAACCATTAGGTTAGGTTGTTTGTCAAAACAAATCTTAAGTTTCTGGACAGTGTCATTATAATCATCAGATACAACGCCTTCGATAACAGGTAAATCTGGGAGATGCTTAAAGACAGACCTGCCCTCAAAACCAAGAGAGTGTAAAAGTAGGCATTTTTTCCTTTCAGGGCGAAATCTAGATGCGCCAATGGCTCCTAAGTAATTCTCAAAAGCATCATGCCAAATTTCCCATCTAATTGGAGGTTCACCAGGAGTTTCTAAAAAGGCTGGAGGTGGATTAACAGATTGCAAGGTAGACATAACTTAGAAAAATAGAATAAGAATATAATAAGTAAATGACAATAATATGAAGAACACAGCAATAAATAATAGAGGTGAAAAGCCTGTGCACATCAGTGATGACTGGAGATGACAGGTGATGAGTTGATCAAAACATGGAGCCTGAAGTCGTAACCATGAGAATTAAACAGTGTATTACACTTGTAGTAACTGGATAATAAAAGCTGTGCACACCAGCGGTGAATAGGTAAACAACTGTGCACTAAAATTAAGTTTAAGAAGTAAACAGTATATCACACTTGTTGTAGCTTGACAAATTAAAAGCTGTGCGCATCAGCGGTGAAAAAGTGAATAGATAAACAACTGTGGAAATAAGTTATCAAATAAAAGATGCGCTGTAAATCCAACAGGAAACGAAAAGGGGAGCTGTGCGCATCAGCGATGAATCCAGAACAAATACTTCTGTGAGAAGAGTGAGCTGTGCGCATCAGCGATAAGCAGCGTGAGCTGTGCGCATCAGCGGTAAACAGGCAGAACTGGTTGCTAAGCAGTGTAGACGTCACAGAGCAAAACAGCAAATGACCAATCCGAAGCGCCTAAACATCCGTCCAGTAGGAAGAGAGTATACAGCAACCCTACGCGTGATGATGTACTGCACGCTGTGGAACGTGATGATGTAGCGCGCTGTTTTGACGCTCCTCAAGGAACGAGAATGTCGGAACTGAGAAACCAGAGCACGAGAGGTGAGGCTCGAGCAGGCTCTTAGTATTGCTATTTAAAAGAAACAGTCAATGGTCGAAATAAAAGGAGAGGCCCCAAATGTCACAAAAAAAAAAATGTTTTAAAGCGAAACAGAAGTTTCGAAATAAAATCGGAACAAACTTAAAGACGTCACCTTTGCCAGGCAGCAAGACAAAAGTCAAACACACAGACACGGAATAAAGAGGTCTTACAGTTTTGACGAAGTTTAGCTTTAGACAGACTCAGTAGAAAGTTGTGGTTCTTCTGTCTTCTTCAAAGTTGTGGTTCAACGAGGTCTGGTGTTGACGATGTCTAAAGGGTTGTACTTTGATCCTCAAAACGGCACAGGGTCAGCTGAAGAGGAGTTGAGGACTAGAAGGAAGATGAGGCTCTCTCTCTTTTCTTGATAGCATACAGCTTTGCAGGTCCCAAGGAGATCACATATGTTGAGCACGCATCGTCGCCAGTAAAATTATGTAGAAATCCAGGGAGGCAAAGTTGTAGTGTAAAGGTTGTTTATTAAGTTAGCAGTTAATGCACAACCATCTAGTCATGTCGTGGTCAAAGCCAGAGTGCTCCCAATGTGGAATGCACTCAGAGAACATAACAGCATTCTTAAAAACCATAGTAACAGAACACAAGGAATACACATAAGAAGGAATACAATATCAAGTGCATGAAGTACATAGAATATTACAGTCTCTTTATTCTATAAATGCTATGGAGGCTGGTTATGAATATCTGCAGTTAAAGGAATGCAAAGTTGTAGGTCTACATATCCAGTCCAGTCATTTAAGGTTTCGGAAAAGCAAATGGTTTCAGAGAGTTGGGCTATTTTCTGCCGGGAAGGAGCAATTGGCAGGAAATTCTAGCAAGATGTGGGGATTGTAGTGGGCCATTTTTTTTGGAGATTTATACAAAGTATCCACCTAGTCAAGAAATATTGTCTTGTCACCTGTTCTGGTTCATCATCTCTACCAGCTGCTCTTCTTAAAGGCAGGCTGAGTGGGGTGGGCAATTGGTCTAGACTGATGCAGAGCCAAGAAGAAAACCATCTAATAAACCATTTTTCAGCCAAAATTACTCTGACAACACAATGCTCTTTTTCTGACGTCAAGTGGCAGATGATCTCACAACTTGAGAGCAAAGTCTTGAGGCCTCTTAGTAAAGGCTTACAGAGCCAACTTAACCCGGAGCCCACAGTGGCTCTTTTTGGCCTGTCAAAACTGAAGCTAATTTCTCCAAATATTAAAGCCATTAAACTTGAGAAGGAACGTGCTATCTAGAGCTTTCACCATAGATTTTTTCTTTGACTATTAAAAATTGCTGACGGTTGATGTTGGGAGAACGGAAGGGAAGCAACTTTGTTATTTCGATTGGCTGTATCTATACAAAGATAACAAAAAGAGGGAGAAGGAAAAAGAAGGAAGAAAGAGAGAAGAGGATAAAAAAATAATATATTTTCTTTTGCTCTGTTTTCAAGGTTTTAACATTATCCCACTATTATTAAGGACAGGGTTGGGTACAGTCGAACAAAGTCATTTTTTCCCGTAATATTTTAAAGGGGTATCTAAATGTTCTGTTGTCGTACTGCACTTTATCTTTTTTCTTATTAAGGAAGGCTGGAGATAACTCGATTATAAGTCAAAACTGATCTCTCTTGCTTATTCTTTTATCGTTTTACCATGAAGTTTAGTTTTTATCAGAATAATATTATCACTTGACGATTAGTGATTATGTTATAATGAACTAGAATGTTGTGTTTATTTTTAAAGGCAGGGATACGCATCTCTTACTGTTTTTTCTTTTTCTTCGCTAATGTTTTAAAACATGATCAAAATCTACTGCTGTTGCATAACACTTTATTCCTTTTTTTTAAGCGATATCGGAGATGACTCTATCTTAAGACATAATCGATTCCCGTTATTGATTCCTTTATCATTTTTGGTATGATGCTAATGTTTTTGGTATCAAGTAATAGTATGATTCATTGTGTATTGACTGTGATGTAATGCATTACTCTCTATTTTTCTGCTAAAAAAAGAAAGAATCTGGCAATTTAGGACATAATTTCTGCCACAGTTTTGGGCCGTCAAACAGTTGAAGACGTGGATCAGCATTCTTTCCCGACTTTAGACAGTGGTAAATGGTTGCTTGTCACATGTACTTTAAAAGCATTTGCTGCCTTTAGCTGGAAATGTGGCTGCATTTGCAGAACATAAGACTGCACCACAAAGCAATCAATCAATCAATCATTACATTTGTAGAGCATGTTACATACCCATGAGGGTCTCAAGGCGTGGGGGGGGGGGGTGCTACTGATCGAAAAGCCAGGTCTTGAGAAGTTTCCTGAAGGCCAGTAGGTCCTTGGTCTGTCGTAGGTCAGTAGGGAGAGTGTTCCAAGTCTTGGCGGTGAGGTAGGAGAAGGATCTGCCGCCGGCGGTGGATTTCCGGATGCGTGGAACTGTGGCGAGGGTGAGGTTGGTGGAGCGGAAGCTGCGGGTGGGGGTGTAGAGGCTGAGTCGGTCGTTGAGGTATGCTGGTCCGGCGTTGTGTAGGGCTTTATGAGCGTGGATGAGGAGTTTAAAGGTGATCCTCTTGTCGACGGGGAGCCAATGCAGGCCTCTCAGGTGGGGTGTCATGTGGCTGCGTCAGGAGACGTCAAGGATCAGTCGTGCCGAGGCGTTCTGGATGTGTTGCAGCCATCTCAGGAGCTTAGTTGTTAGAGGGTGTTCCCGTAGTCCAGTCTGCTGGTAACGAGGGCCTGGGGGGCGGTTTTTCTCGTGTTGTGGAGATCCATTTGAAGATCCTGCGGAGCATGCAGAGGGTGTTGAAGCAGAACGCGGAGACAGCGTTGACTTGCTTGCTCATGGAGAGGGCGGAGTCGAGGATGACCCCCAGGTTGCGCGCGTGATCGGTGGATTCTAGGGCTGTTCCTAGCGATGTAGGCCACCAGGAACCATCCCAGGCTGATGGGGTGGGGCCGAGGATGAGGACCTTCATCTTGTCTGAATTCAGCTTCAGCCTGCTGTTCTTCTTCCATTCGGCGATGGCCTTCATTCCTCTGTGGAGGTTGGCTTTGACGGTGTGGGGGATTTAGGTGAGGGATATGATCAGCTTGATGTCGTCGGCGTAGGAGATTATGTTGAGGCTGTGTTGTCATGCGAAATGGGCGAGTGGTGCCATGTAGATATTGAACAGCGTCGGGCTAAGGGAGGATCCCTGTGGAACACCGCAGATGACTTTGGTGGTCTTGGAGCGGAAGGGTGGGAGGCGGACGCTCTGGGTTCAGCCGGAGAGCAAGGATGTGGTCCAGGCCAGGGCCTTCTCTTGGATTCCGGCGTTGTGGAGGCGTTCTGTTAGGGTGCGGTGGCAGACCGTGTTGAAGGCTGCTGATAGGTCAAGAAGGATGAGGGCGGCCATTTCTCCTTTGCCCATGAGGATCCTGATGTCATCGGTGGCGGCGATGAGGGCAGTCTCGGTGCTGTGGTTGCTGCGGAAGCCGGACTGGGAGGGGTCTAGGATATTGTTGTCTTCAAGGTAGCGGGTCAGCTGTCTATTGACGATCTTCTCTGCGACTTTCGCCGGGGAGGGGAGCAGGGAGATGGGCTGAAAGTTCTTGAGGTCCTTGGGGTTCGCCTTGGGTTTCTTCAGTAGGGCGTTGATCTCGGCGTGCTTCCAGCTCCCTGGAAAGGTTGCTGTCTTGAAGGAGATGTTGATTGTTTTCCGGAAATGGGGTGCGATGGCTGTGCTGGCTTTGGTAAAAATGTGATGAGGGCATGGGTCAGATGGGGATCCGGAGTGGATGGAGTTCATGGTCTTGATGGTGTCTTCGTCGCTGACGTTGGACCAGGCGGTCAGGTGATTGGTGCGGGTGGAGGTCGCCGGGGTGGTGTTCTCGGCGGTGGGTGTGGGGGTGTCGGTGTTGAAGCTGTCGTGGATGTTGGTGATCTTGCTGTGAAAGAAGGTGGCTAGTGAGTAGCACAGGTCTTGTGATGGTGGAATGCCGTTGGTGTTGGAGCTGGGTTTGGAGAGTTCTTTCACGATGTTGAAGAGCTCTTTGCTGTTGTGTGCTTTGTTGTCGAGGCGGTCCTTGAGGGCGGTCCTCTTGGCAGTCCTGATGAGTTGATGGTATCTGCGGGTGGCGTTCTGGTGGGTTGTGTAGCTGTCTGGTGTTTGGCCGTGGAGCCAGTTCTTCTCCAACCTTCGACAGGTGCGCTTGGAGGTCTGGAGGTCTTCGGTGAACCATGCGGCTTTCTTGGTGTGATTGGTTGCGGAGGTCTTGAGTGGGGCGAGGGTGTCGGCGCAGTCATTGATCAATTGTTTGAGGTTGATGGCAGTGGTGATGGGGTCAGTGGGGTCAGCGGGTGGTCCCAGAGCTAGGGTGGTGATCAGTTGGTACTTGGCGACCTTGCCCCAGCAACGGCATGGCCCCTGTTGGGTGCAGTGGGTTTCCTGAAGGTGGAGTGGACGCATCTGTGGTCTGTCCAGTGGGGTTCGGTGGTGTGATTGTCCAGCAGCATGAGTGGGTGTCGTCACGAGCTGTCTGAGTCCGAGGTTGATGAGGTTGTTGATCAGGGCGGTGGAGTTGGCGTCGTTGTTGTTCTCGAGGTGGAAGTTCAGGTCACTGAGGAGGATTTAGTCTGTGGAGGTGAGGGCGTGGGTGGTGATGAGGTCGGCAATGGCGTCGTTGAACTGTGGTCGGAGTCTGGGTGGTCGGTATACGAGCGTTACTCTGAGGGTGGTGTTGGGGTCGGTGTGGATCTGGAAGTGCATGTGCTCAGCAGTGGTGAGTGTGTCGTCAGTGTTGGTCGGGACTCTGAGGGTGTCCTTGTTGATGATGGCGATTCCCCCTCCCACTCCGTTGGTGCAGTCTCTGCGGGAGATCTTGTAGCCCTCTGCGATTTGGCTATAGCGATGTCTGGTGCCGAGGTGACACTCAGCCAGGTCTCCGTCAGGAAGGCAACGTCGGGGGTGGTTGAGTCTAGGAGGTCCCAGAGTTCGATGGCGTGTTTGCGAGCGGAGCGGGTGTTGAGGAGGATGAATAGGAGGTGGTTGGGTTCTTTGGTTGATGGTTTGGCGGGCCGGGTTCTGGTGAAGCTGCAGTTCCGGCAGGTGAAGGGCCCTTGGGTGAGCTTCGGGATGGTCCGGTAGTAGTGGTGATCTTGTCCGGGGTTGAGTGCGTGGAGGGTGCTGGAGTCGTAGTGCAGTCTGGTGTTGCGGCAGCTTCGGGGTCCAGGGGTTCTGGTGCTGGGCGCGGTCCTGACGCGGACGGGCGCAGACGAGCTTGCCTTTGGACCGCAATCGGCGCGCCCTCTGTCCGGGCGGTGGTCGCCATTTAAGGCGGAAGGAGGGAGGAGCAGCTAGGAGGCGGGCCGGAGCGGGGTGGCGAGGGGGCGTGGCCTCAGGAGGAGTTGGCAGCAAGAGGGGTTTACCGAGGGGAGAAGGGGGGTGAAGGGCTGGCGAGAAAAGCGAAGCACTGGAAGAAAACAGAAAGAAAGGCAAATTATACTGCAAGCACAACAGAGAGAGATACAATCGGCAAAAGATCAGCGGCAGCTGTCACCGCAGGATCGAACTCGCGCTGGGGGGGTCAGGGGCGAGGCGTCAGCTGGTGAGCCGAGTGGCGCTCGAGGAGCCTCTTGGCCTGCAGGCAGGTCAGAGTTACCACAAACAACACAACAACTCAATAAAATACAACAGGACATAACACAAAAAACAATCAATGCAGAAGGCAACAAAACAGCCATAGCAAGCTCGACACTACATTGAAATAATGCAGAACAAAACACAACAGCAAAAAAACAACAGGAAACATCACCAACACAACAAAATGAGACACAATAAATATGTCTAAAATTCTTGTCAAACATTACCACCTCCAGAAACCTCCAGTCATACATTACCACCGCCAGAAACCCGCTTTCACAATAGGATAGTAAAAGGTGTGTGCATCAAAGACAGCCTTAACTTACAATCAAGGGCAAGACATGGCACACAATGAGAATAGAAACGATAGCTGTGTATAGTAGGAGTGGTGCTATTTTTAACTGGTCAAAGGAGAGAAGGGAAAATAATGAGAAAGGGTCAAACTAACCTGTCATGCCTTAGTCCAGACATAAGAGACATGGTGACAGGAAATAAAATTAAAAAAATCTCGTTAATATGCAACAGTTCGGTAATATTCAGAAGTGACTGGAATCTTTCCAGTCAGCTAACACCAAATTACAGGTTAAGTTCATACGTTAATGTGCAAATCTGTCTTTATATAATGTGATGTATGAGAAATGTCCCCTTAATGTTACTCTCGTCAAATACTTCCAGTATATTATGATGGCAATTTAAGATAAAGCTCTTCCCTAATTCAACTTGTTAAAAAGTATTCAATCTTCTGGTTGAACACAACAGCAATACCATTTAGAAGGGGCTTGTCGGGCATTCACCACAATGATCCAATGCTTTAAAACACCATGTATTCTCACATGTGATTCAGGTTTAGTGCTATTAGTATTCATATTATTTTTAGATTAGGTTTACTAATTGGATCTGTGTAAATTGATTTGAGAAAACAAACTTTAGGGGGGGAAGTTTTAAACTCTGAATGTTCATGCAAAAAGATTGTGAGACGAGGGTGCCTGAAAGATGTATAAAAATCATTATATAGAAAGGTCATGATAGTTACTTTACAGCTTCGAGCAGTCATGCAGGAGACAGCACGTCATTTTAGAAGGGCCTAAACAGGTAGCAAAGGCGCTCATTATTTCTGCTTGCCCTCTGCTCTTATGGGACCACTTCCCAAAAGATAACCTTTTATTTTCATTCAGGTAAAACAAGTTTTGAAATGCTGTGCGAGAGGAGCAACGCTCCACAATTCAACATGCCACATAACTCTACATGCCACACCAGGCACACAACGCCCATAGGAAAGAAAGAGCTTTAGCCCCCCAGGGGCGGCCTTAGGCATGTGCAAGCTGTGCACCTGCACAGGGCCACCAAACCCCAGGGGCCACCACACTCAATATATATCCTTAATATAATAATCCTCTGAGGATGGATACATATGTGCGTGGCGGCCCCTGGCAGGGATTTTGAGGCCTCCGGCTCTGTTCCACTTCCAAACACCCTGACCGCCCCCCCCTCTTCACTGGCCTCCGTGCTCCGCTCCGCCCGGACCCCCTCTTCCGGGGCCCCCCACCTACGCTCCCTGCCCAGGGCCACCATGAGCCTAGAGCCGCCCCTGCCCCACCCCCAAGTCGTGCGTATTAGCCCGACCTGAGGCAAATTCCCGGACACACATTCAGTTCTTGAGCTGCTGTGGGCTCGTTGGGCAGTGGCAGGCACCTCATCTCAGCCTCATCTGAGAATTTCACATGTCTTTAAAACGTGTTGTTTTTTCACCGGTTCCTGGAGACCCTGTGTCTCAATTCTGCCTATTCTTGTCCTGAAAAGTAACCGTAGGATTTGTTTTCTAAATGGCACAATCCCACATTTTACATGAACACCCTCCGCCTGGGATGACTCCTGGTGGCCCCCCGCCCTAGGCAGCGCACCCAAACCAACAGTCCATGCACGCAACCTGGGCTTCATCCTGGACTCCTCCCTCTCCATGACCAGACAAGTCAACGCCGTCTCCTCGTTGTGCTTCAATATCCTGCGCATGCTACGTAAGATCTTCCGGTGGATCCCCACCGAGACCAGGAATACGGTCACCCAGGCCCTCGTCACCAGCCGTCTGGACTACGGGAACACCCTCTACGCCGGAACCACCGCCAAACTCCAGAAGAGACTCCAGCGGATCCAGAACACCTCAGCACGACTCATCCTGGACATCCCCCATCGCAGCCATAACTCCGGACACCTGAGAGATCTGCATTGGCTCCCAGTCAACAAGAGAATCACCTTCCGTCTCCTCACCCACGCACACAAAGCCCTACACAGCCAAGGCCCAGGATACCTCAACAGCCGCCTCAACTTCTACGCTCCCAAACGCCAGCTTCGCTCGACCAGCCACGCCCTCGCCGCCGTCCCCCGTATCTGCAGAGCCACCACAGGGGGACGGTCCTTCTCCTACCTCGCCGCCAAGACATGGAACTCCCTCCCCACCCACCTCCGCCTGACCCAGGACCACCTCGCCTTCAGGAAGCAACTCAAGACCTGGCTGTTCGAGCAGTAGCGGATCCCCACCCCAGCGCCTTGAGACCCTCTGGGTAAGTAGTGCGCTATATAAATACGATGATTGATTGATTGACATTATAAAAATACACGTTCATTTTTGTAGGCACGGGTAGATTAAGTGATTTGCCCAGAATCACACGAGTTTCATCTGACACCAAGACTTTAACCTGGTTCCGCAACTCAAAGCCAGCAGTTCTTGCAGTTATGCCACATCCTTTCCAATTTTATAGCATATCAATATATCATATATCAAGGCATATCAAGAGCCTGAAAGTTTATTGCAGGACCCACACTTTATTTAGTTCCTCACCCCTCCATCCCTGAGTGATGCCATAAATAATTTTAATTATATCAGCGACACCACTTGCTACCATGATTAACACGTTGAGTTACTCAGAGTGTCTGGAAATTCATCCATCATTCAGACAACTCACCCATCATTTTCAATGCTCCCTGTGTACTCACAGTGATCACACAGTACTTACTCTGCTCACTATGCAGTCACGCTGTTTACCCTCCTCTTACCCTACATCACACGAGCACATTGCTCAGTCTCACCCTGCAGTCACACCACTCATGCAGCACTCACAGCAGTCAAACTGTACTTTCACCGCTCACCATGCACTCACACGGTTCACCCTGCACACGTTTACCCTGCACTCACACAAGAACACTACTCATCCTGCAATTACATGACATGCCACTCACCTGTCACTCTATCTGCTCACCATGCAGTCTCACCACTCACCCTGCACTCAGTCTCAAACAAGCATATCAGTCACCATGTATCATTCTTTCCCCTCTGCACATTCACTTTCATCAGCGCCTGAACTCAAATGGGCACATCAATCACCTTACATTCATATCACTTACCCTGCACTCATTCCTCTCATTCTACTTTCACATGTGCACATCACTCATCCAGCACTTACATAGGCTGCAACTACCTCTCTGAGAGGAAGGAGCTGTGTACCGCCCAGAGGTACTGACAGAGAGAGCGGTGCCCCCTTTCCTGAGCTGTTGCCAGGTAGAGGTGAGGTTTCCTATCCGTGCACTACGGGCACAACCAGTAAAGCCTGGACTTGAAAATAGCAGGATTACTGGTTTGAAACTTGAAACGAATGTCTGTATTTTGTTTGCACTATTTCACTCTTTTCTAGTAACAGCACCCCCCTTTTTAGTTCGAGCAGACCTACCCTCAATGCGTGAGCATTGAAGGTGTCTGCTTCAGACCTATTGTGGCCCGTATTTAGGAATGTGGACAGCTACCAGACGCGCGCTTTGACGAGGTCAGATTTCATCTCGGGAGCGATCGTCTGATAGCTGCGCATGCGCGGTGCAAAGCCCTTGCTCACACACAGACACAGGCAGCCCCCACCCCTCTGCATGCACGCACGCACGCACACACACACAGGCGCGCGCATGCACACGCAGGCATACGGCACACATACAGGCCCACATACAGGCACACTATCCCCTACCTCGCATTCTCTCTCAATCACACACAGTCACGCATGCGCACACACATTCCCTCGCGCACACACGCGCGCACACACTCCCCCCCCTCCCCCACCCCCCCAGGCATACACACAGGCAAGCACGCACTTCACATCAGCCCTGGGCCCCACTCACCGACTGCGCTCTTCCGGCGGGGCTCCTCACGGCGCGTCTCCTCATCTAAATCGGGGCTCCCTCAGGTCAGAGGAGCCCCGCAACAGGCGCCACACTCCTCCTTCTCCCCGGCCTCCTCCTGGGGACCCGGGCTACCCCAGACGGCAGGGCGCTCCATGCGCCGGCAGCTCGCGGACCTCGGGAGGCGGGACTTCCGGTCGGCGGCGAGCGGATTGGCCGGCCGGCCAAGAGCTTACGGGTCGCCGCGGGCAGCGCAGCGGCGCCCTGAGTATCGCAGCTATATTTAGGAGCTTTTACAGTGTTTCCTGGAAGCTGAACGGTGTCCCCTAAGCGCCTTTTTGAAGGAAGTGACCAATAATGTTTATTCTGTACTTTCGGACAAGTGGTGATTTACGCCCATGGCCGAAACAGTATCCTCCCAAGTAGTGGGAAAGACCTCCTTGAAATAGTATCCACCAAGTAGCGGGAAGGTCGGCTTTTCTGGCCACTTGTCTATTCTTTGTTCACGTTCTGTGCTATCTTGTTAACGTTTGAAGGTCAAGGGGCGCAAACCTGCAGTCACTGCTCGGAAACATGGCGGCCAGGGTATGTGCTGGGCAGTGCACATTTCCGCGGCCACCGTTACACAACTGCAGGACTCCGGCCGTTGACAGCCCTCCGAAGAGCTCTACTCGGGTTAAATTGCCCCAATCGGCTAAACCAGGCCTATAAATACGCCATAGAAGAGCCCATTGCAGCAGTAAGAGTAATGCAGAATGTACAAAAGCTCTGAATGTTGCCATCTTACGTCATAAGCTTACGCTAGTAGACTGGAGGCTTCTTCCCTTGGCCAAACTACTTCAGACAAAACACTGCGCCCCGCTGTGCCTCAGCCATGTCATGTGTCTGCCAAAACAGACCTGAGGCCTAATTTAGAGCTCGGCGCCGGCGGAGGGGTTAAACTGTCACAAACGTGACGGATATAATACACTTGTGATACCCCTCACGTTTGTGACAGTAACCCAGCCATCCAAGGCTAAATCAGGCCCATAGTTTCCGAAGAGACAAATGCCCTGAATACCAGTGGAAGAGAACGGAATATGTATTACTCCCGACGCTTACTTCCCTGATATATATAGGGTTTCGTATTTCCAATCCCTCCTACTATCCGGTCCCACTGCGTGACGATTTTGATCCAGGTAAGCCCGAGAAGATTCCCCTAAGCATCTTCATTTTATCACTAGTACCGTGGCTGATTATAGGCAATTTACTCTGTCTTCTCTGGCATGTTTTTACCGTAAAACTACCCGTTTTTTTCCCCCTGTATCTTCCTGTCTCATAGTAGTAATTATCCAACTGCTTTTACATTTTCTGGGGTGATTGTAATCAGTGATTGCATTGTCTTAGAGCAGCCAAAATTCACTGCTTTATCGTGCTTGCCGCATACGGCTGATTGGTTGCGCATGGTAGTTACACATTATAGGACATAAGCCGTCAGTGATACAAATTTGTTTCCACTTCCCCTCACTTAAATGGTACACCACCATTTTTTCAT
Source organism: Lissotriton vulgaris (assembly GCF_964263255.1). NCBI lineage: Eukaryota > Metazoa > Chordata > Amphibia > Caudata > Salamandridae > Lissotriton > Lissotriton vulgaris. Next base: position 1,053,616,785 of record NC_141691.1, on the reverse strand, counting down.
TTTAGGCCTTTTTAACGCCAGAGAGGGCTGCTATATATTCTAAGCGTAACTGTCAATTATATTCCCTTTTTTTTCGTATGTATTACTTTGACCTTCCAAAAGCACTATTGTCTGCTGTTCTTATCCACATATCCAGCATGAGTTTTTGTTGCATGATAGCTATTCTGTATACCTTTTCACTATGCCCGCCATTCATTGTGCAGATTTTTTAACTTTCCTTACTTTAACGGCCTACTACATTTATATGTATTGATGCATACGAGGGGGCTGGCATCAGTTTAGTACGTAACTTACGAGCTTTCGAGGCATTCATATCCGCAGTTTTTACTTTTGTAACGATCACTTTTGCTTTTTGGCAATTGCCACTGTCCACTTAAGGGACGTTCATTCTTACATTGCCAATAGGTTCCGTCCAAAACATCTACGGCGGGAACTCTTGAGAGCAACTGCATGATCGCATCTTCCATGGCTCCAGCTTACATGTGGCTTTTATATATATTTTTTTGCGACAATCTTTTGTTGTATAGTCCTCTGTTCTAGTTCTTATGTATTCAATTGACTTTACTCGACAGTGCCTTTCTACCGGCCCTTATCATGGTGGCCCGGGCATCAATTTGGTAGCGCGAAAGAGCGACACTTTCTTGAATCATTGAAATCAACTTTACAGTGATATTACTATTCGACATAAACATTTGGTATGTACATACTGATATGGATTTTTAAAAAACTACATTTTTTTGTTGTTGTACAGAGGTGTTCGTCTTAATAGAGACACGCGGAGGTGCCATGTTTAGTGTTCTACTATATTATCTGGGGCAATATGGGATAGATCGTGTCTAATGACCCCATTTGATTGTAGCCTTTTGCCATCACTATAAAATGGTTGCTACATGACTGCTAAAACCTCGCTGAATTTCGTTTTGAGGGTCACTATATTTTATATTATATTAGGATGATTGGTTAAAATCACAGGTAGCTCTGGAACTCTCATTCATACCAATATACCCCTTTTTGTGCCTTTCTGCCCTCTGGTAGACTCGTTTCTCCCTTTTTGTTCTGCCCTTATGCCCTCTGTTAGACTCGTTTTTTGTGCCTTTGTGCCCTCTGTTAGACTCGGTTTTTGTGCCTTTCCGTCCCCTATTAGACTCGTTTTTTGTGCCCTTCTGCCCTTTGTTAGACTCGTTTTTCCCTTGTTTTTCTGCCCTTCTGCCCTCTGTTAGACTCATTTTTTGTGCCTTTCTGCCCTCTGCATCACCACGTCATCACTCAGCGCTACCCCAGCATCACTCAGCACCACCACATTATCACTCAGCACCACCACAGCGCCACTCAGCACCACCACAGCACCACCACAGCACCATTACAGCATCACCACAGCATCACTCAGCACCACCACCGCACCACTCAACACCACCACAGCACCTCTCAGCACCACCCAGCACCACCACAGCACCACTCAGCACCACCACAGCATCACTCAGCATTACCACAGCATCACTCAGCACCACCACAGCACCACTCAGCCTCAGCGCCACCACAGCACCACTCAGCACCACCACAGCACAACTCAGCTCAACCACAGCATCACTCAGCGCAATCACAGCATCACTCAGCGCAACCACAGCATCACTCAGCGCTACCACAGCATCACTCAGCACCACCACAGCATCACTGTTTCAAATATGTTATCTCAATGTTTCAAGCTTTATTACAAATGTCACAAAAAGATGTTAATATTTCACTTCTGTTCTTGGATTTTCGTCACAATAAAATGCACTGCACATAATCTTCACAAAAGTTATTTGCAAAAGTTTAGACTATTGCCATTATAAATTACAATCACTTTTATTTAAGTATTAATTATTTAAAAAAATTAAAAGCCATTGTTATTTGTAATATCAATACATCTAAGTCACGTAAATACAAAACATGTTGCATTACAAATGCTTTAGGTGTCATATTTGCGAAAGTTATAACTATTGGCATTGTAAATGACAAAGCTATTAATTTAGCTATTTTCAAAAACAACACATAAATAAAAAAATTGTCATTTACAATACCAATAGCTCAAACTTTCCTAATGCGAGACCTATTGCATTGCAAATGCTTGTTTTAAAGGTCCTGATGAAAGCCTAGACACCAGTTGGGTCACGTTGGATGCAACATGTAGACCCCTACGTCTCACACATGCAGTTCAAATCTATACTGTAGGTGCACTGTTTTTAATCCTGACAGCGTGAACAAGTTATTAAAGGTTACTCTTTTGTTCCCACTAGTCAGTTTTATTATCACCCCCTTCATAGTCTACTCTCAGTTGCGCTGCGCCCTCACTTGACTGACCTTTCTCTTTCATTCATTTGGATTTAGTATACCCTCTGCAGAGTAGGAATACAAAAACATCCCTAAGCCCCTTCCTCTCAGAAAGGTAGTTGTAGCCCATGGTGGGACTAGGAATTCTCACCAAGAGGAGAAACTCAAATGATGAAGCATGCCACCTATGGTGGGTGAAGGATTTCGTCCTGAAAGGGATCATCCCACAGGTTCTCCTGTGTGATTTTGCTCGTCACTTTAAAATGCTTGTTGAGCTCATTTCAGACCCAGGGATTTTTATGTCGATATTGAGTTTAAAATTGGGGATGTAATCCTTGCAGGTCATTAAAAATGTTCCCTCAGACCCACCTCTATTTCTTCGTATACAGCACTCATGCAACTCACATGGACACACCACTCACCTGCACTCACACCACTCGAACAGGCACAACAATCACCCAGGACTCACTCCACACACCCTGCACTCCCTTCTCTGACCCTACGCTTACACAGGCACACTGCTCAGGTTAGACTCACACAGGCTCTCCATTCATCTATCACTCATGCAGCTCATGCACATAGGCATAATAGTCTGCCAGAACTCACAAGGACACACCATTCACCCTTCACTAACTTCTCTCACCATGCGCTCACTAGTTACTCGCACAGCTCACCCTTTACTCTTGTCACTCGCCCTGCACTCACACGGGCCCACTGGTCACCCTGCATGCACACAGGCACGCCCCTTACCCTGCATTTACACTGCTCACATCACCTACCCTGCACACATTTCTCACTCTGTATTCACTCCTCTCACCCAGCACGCACATGGACCCTGTCACACCTTGCACTCAGTACTCACATCGGCACACTATTCAGCCTTCACTTTCACCACTCATGCTGCATTCAATCACACTATTAACAATCAACCATCACTTACATGAGCACACCTCTTATACTTCACACATAACAAGCATTGGCAAAGCCCCTTGTTGTATACAATATGTCCTGCAAGTAGCCCAGGCGCTGTCACAGGCTAGACCTACAAATTACCCAACTGTCATGAATATACACATTTCTACAAAGGCACCTGCAGAATACCTGTTCTTTTTTCAGAAATAGGTACCTATCCAGTTCCATATGTAACTACGTGACTGGTGCAAGAGGGAAGAGTGGACTGAAGATGTGGGATGATGAAAGGAGGGAGATCAGGCTGAGACTTTGGGGGATGGTGAGGGATTCAGGATCAGTCTGATGCTGTAAGATAAGCTGGGAGTGAGTGTTTATTTGGTACAAGAGGAGAAAGCAGGCAACGACTTCAGTAGGGGAAAGCAGGCGCAGCAGGCTAAGGATAAAGCAACATGACAGAGAATGTGAGCTGGTGAGGGACTAGAGTAGGGACTTTAAGCTAATGGTATGTTGTGGGAGGGAGAAATAGCACTGGCTCCACAGATACTTTTTAATCCTTCTCCTGAGCCCCCTTAGCCTGCATAGGGGCCTGGGGTTTTCACGCTGCTGAAGCCATGATGTAGATCAATACTTGGACTTGATGGCCAGTATGATTGATGGCAATGCTCTGTGGAGGTTGGTACCACAGTAGAGAGCTATCCAAGGCTGTGCGCACCGGAACAAGCTTCTGTAGGACAATTGGGATCAAGTACCAACAATATTTCAGCTAAAAGGTTAGGGCTCACAATATTTCAGCACTTTAAATCTTCGGCTCTGCATGGGAACACAGGCACCACCATTGAGGTTTTTTGTTAATCTTCTCAGTTCAGACATGTTCAGTTGCTAACACTACACAGTGTAAACAAAGGGTTGCAGGTGATGTTATAGCACTGGCCCAATATCCCCTTGGAGATGTCACTGTGGTAGGGGGTCCATTCATAGCACGTTTCAGTGTTTTAGATTAGTTTAAATGTTTGACAGGTATCACTTGAGCTCTAACATCTGTACATAACATGGAATCTTTGCACGTTCACCCCTTCACTGCATAATCTTTGCTTAATTAAAAAACAATTACACCGAAAATCACAGAGTGAAACTTTTTACATAATTGCCTATTGCACTGTGTGACACCTTGAGCAATTACTGGACTACCATTCACCACAATTGTTCATTCTGGAATGTGTGTGTGTGTGTCCATGTGTTTTTGTTACATTATGGGGTCGATTCCGATTCGGGGAAAACCGCTCCGAACGGCCATTCGGAGCATTTTTCCAGAACGAATCGTACCCTGCAACGTCCCCCGTACGTACGATGAAGTATGATTCGTACCAGGAGCTGGACTCTGTACGAATCGTACAGAGACCGTATGAATCAAATCCCCGTACGAATCTCCCTCGGAACTCGCTGCATGGTTCACGGCTGCTTTTTCGGACCCGGCAAGTACGATTTGTGTCATGTACGCAACGTATAACCCTTTTTCTACGGGAGCTGAAAACAGCCGTAACAGCAGAGTTCGCCCCGAAACAGGTACGGAATGCCCCCCCCCGGGTACGGTGCGTACACCCCAATATCGCAGGGGTATGGTGCTTACCCCTGCAAACACGGGGTGTACTCACCGTACCCCACGATCTTGGGGTGTACGCACCGTACCCCATGTTCGCTGGGTGTACGGTGTGTACACCCTGCGATCGTGGGGTGTACGCACCGTATGGTGTGTAAATGATTGTGTGCTTTTCTGTACAAATTGCCCTTACCTGACGTGGACCGTACGAATCGTGTCCTCATACCCCAGTCCAGATCATACTCGTCGGGTCGTGCGGCATGTGTACGAGTCGTACGGTTCACTGTTTCAGCCTTGCAATACGTACGGATCACGACGATTCGGACGGATTGACGGAATACGGATCGTACTACGCGACTCGGACGGACGGGTACGAATCGTACGGCGATGGCTCTGGATGAAAATCGTACAGACGGTTTTTTCCAGGATCGGAATCGGCCCCTATATGTTGGGTCTGAAAATCCTAACATGCAAACTGGATAAAAAAACATGTTTGCCAAAGGAATCAAGTGGATTAATTTGCTTCCAACAGAATAACTAATTGCATAGTGCTGTGATGCTGCTTTGAAAGAAGTGCATCACATCACTATACAATTATATTAGCTTTTCAAGATTACCGCATGGAGTTATGTCAAGGGTTGTTGTGACTAAAGTCATTATCCAGAAACTGCGCTGTGGTTTTTTAATCCTCTCAGTTTTATTCAAAATCACAGTTTTCATTTCTGTCCTTTTATGCATTTATTGGCAATAATTTTGCACAGTTTCTATCTGCACCCAGTGTGCCTTTGACTCTTATTGAAATCTTAGTAAGTGAATGACAGTGACTACGTGGATCTAGGTAGCGCACAGTGCACAGTTGTCCTGTAGTGATATGTATAAGAATTAGAAGTAGGTGGCAGGGAAAGCTGACTGGAGCCAAGATACCTGATGCCTGACTTGCTTCAGCGGAACCTGCCCTATGTCTTGTAGAGATGACATGTGGCATGAAGAGTAAGTAGACCGTGATCAAGAGATCTAAACATGAGATAGGAGATCTAAACAGTTCACAGGTGAAAGAGTCCTCTGACAACAGTACCTGCAGTCACAGTGCCGTAGGACTATTCTGATGCCTTGGAAGCACAGTCAAATGCCTCTGGACCTTCACTTGCTGTATGCCTGACACATCTGCATTTCTTCAACCCTCCAAATGATTATAGAGCAAGAGGTCTTCAAACACCAGCTCATTCTAACTTCCAGACAATAACAAACCATTTCTAGGCTAAAAATGTTAAAAGATCTGCGTCAAGGTAGCTACATCCACCAAAGAAAGTAACCTTCTCTTAGATTACTAAAATAGATTCTGGTTTTTCTGTGGCACGAAAGCAGCACTGACTTCCACACAGGATGATTTAAACACTACAATAGATTCAAATGAAGTACTGCCACACCAATTACTTAACCTCTCCCTTATCTTGTATTCTGTCCATCTCTACAGGGACTTGGAATTGGACAAATCTTCTTAAAAATAATGTTTTTCTCCGTAGTTAGCTAGCCCTCTGCACATTTTACTCCCTACAAGTCAACCTTTTTTGCCAGATCGCCAATACCAGCCGGGTGCATTCCTGCCTGGATATTGCTCAATATGCTTACATATATGGGAAGGTATGCTGACAAAATATTGTGTAAAAAATATCGAATGGACAAAATATTGACTTCAAAAGATAGAATGGACAAAATATCGAATGGACAGAATATAGTCATCAAAAATATCATTTTTAAGGTAAGTAATGTAATATCGAATTTTAAAAATATAGAAAGTCAAAATATCGAAGTACATAATATAGGTTATTAAAATTATAAAATTTTTATTAACCTCAAATTTTTTATAGTGTTTTTTATGTTAGTATATGTGTGAAAAGTGTGTACTTATGTTATAATTTATTTTAATTAATGAATTTTATGTTGTTAAATTTTTGCGTAATTTAATTCTGTAGCGGGTTGTGGGTTTACAGGGGAATAGGGTGGGAAGTAATTTAATTATAATTAATTGAATGTGTAAATTTATTTATTGGTATTTATTTTGAATTAATTGTTAATTAATTTTAATTTGGTAATTAAATTAATTTTAATTGGTAATTAGTTTTACTTAATTGATTAATTGATAATTATCTTAATTTCACTAATTTATTTTCTGTAGCGGGTTGTGGGTTTATAGGGCAATAGGGTGGGAAGTAATTTAATTACAATTAATTAAATAATGTAATTTATTTATTTGTATTTATTTTGAATTAATTGTTAATTAGTTTTTATTTGGTAATTAATTAAATTTTAATTGGTAATTAATTTTACTTAATTGATTAATTGATAAATATGATCATTTTACTAATTTATTTTCTGTAGCGGGATGTGGGTTTATAGGGGAATAGGGTGGGAAGTAATTTAATTATAATTAATTAAATAATTTAATTTATTTATTTGTATATATTTTGAATTAATTGTTAATTAATTTTTAATTGCTAATTAATTAATTGTTAATTTGTAATTAATTTGTATTATTAGGTAACAAATTGTAATAATTAATTTTAATTTGCATTTTTAACTGATTAATTATCATATTATATTTAATTGGTAATTACTTTTAATTCATTTTTTATAGATAATAATATATATATTTTAAAAATAATATATGAAGTATTTACTTTCCCTACTGTTGCACTCATTGGAGTGGAAATAGTAATTTTTACGTCTACGCTATCCAACGCTTTCCCTACTGTTGCACGCTCTGGAGTGGGAACAGTAATTATTACCCCTACGCTATCCAACGCTTTCCCTACTGTTGCACTCAATGGAGTGGGAATAGTAATTTTTACCCCTACGCTATCCAACGCTTTCCCCACTGTTGCACTCACTGGAGTGGGAATAGTAATTTTTACCCCTACGCTATCCAACTCTTTCCCTACTGTTGCACTCTTTGGAGTGGGAATAGTAATTTTTATCCCTACACTATCCAACGCTTTCCCTACTGTTGCACTCTCTGGAGTGGGAATAGTATTTTTTAGCGCTACGCTATCCAACGCTTTCCTTACTGTTGCACTCATTGGAGTGGGAATAGTAATTTTTACCTTCCCGCTATCCAACGCTTTTCCTACTGTTGCACTCACTGGAGTGGGAATAGTAATTTTTACCCCTACGCTATCCAACGCTTTCCCTACTGTTGCACTCACTGGAGTGGGAATAGTAAATGTTACCCCTACGCTATCCAACGCTTTCTCAACTGTTGCACTCACTGGAGTGGGAATAGTAATTTTTACCCCTACGCTATCCAACGCTTTCCCCACTGTTGCACTCACTGGAGTGGGAATAGTAATTTTTACCCCTACGCTATCCAACTCTTTCCCTACTGTTGCACTCTTTGGAGTGGGAATAGTAATTTTTACCGCTACACTATCCAAGGCTTTCCCTACTGTTGCACTCTCTGGAGTGGGAATAGTATTTTTTACCCCTACACTATCCAACGCTTTCCCTACTGTTGCACTCTCTGGTGTGGGAATAGTAGTTTTTTAGTGCTACGCTATCCAACGCTTTCCCTACTGTTGCACTCATTGGAGTGGGAATAGTAATTTTTACCTTCCCGCTATCCAACGCTTTTCCTACTGTTGCACTCACTGGAGTGGGAATAGTAATTTTTTCCCCTACGCTATCCTATGGTAAAAATATTGTGTTTTTTTAATTAATATAATGTGAATATATATATTTATGTTTTAAGAATAAAAATGTTTTTTTTAACTTTAATTGATTATTTTATAATGACAAGATACAGGGTTCAATCAGACCAATTAGTGTCCTTTTGAACAGACCAAATATCAAAATGCAGGTAACGCAATAAAAATGGAACATCAAGAGGCTACACCGCACAGTTAGTAGGAAGAGTTGCTAATATATAACAGATGGCATATGATAATATTGTGCAAAACTCTGGTATTTACCATGAGTGATCGGATACAGCAATTACAATAGTGCAATATACATAGTACTAAGAAGCATGGTGATGATTATCATCAAGTAAATCAGATACCGCAAAATATTTCAGTGCTAAATTAGATTTGTGCAAAGTCGTAAAGTGCCTATTCTTGATCAGACCTCGTACAGTTAGCAGCAAGAGTGGATAGTATGTTAAAAATAACACACGATAATAGAGTGCAAATACTCTATATTTACTATGATGGATCAAATACGGCAATATACATATTGATAGCACTGCATGTCATATCCATCAAAAATGTTCTCCTACTTGGAGATTTTAATGTGCACAGCGAGTGCGTAGAGAATGCGGAGGCGGCAGCTCTCCTGGCTCACCTTGCAGCACTGAACATAACAAAGATCAATGAAGGTCCGACTCATGTAGCTGGCCACACTTTGGACATTATTTTCACTAACTCGCCCCATATTATTTGTGAAATTCCACGACCTGTTAGATGGTCAGACCATGCATTCATTGATTTTCAGACTCAGGGACCCAGAGAACAGGAAAAAATTGGGCTAGATACCAAATGTGTGCTTAGACAGTGGCACAAAATCACCCCTAAGACTTTTTCAGCTACATTTCCAGCGTCATGGGATTGAGAACATGAAAATGTAGAGGAGGGATTAGCCTGCTTTAATGCCTTGGCTTAAGCTGCGATTGATCCACTCGTTCCTCTAAAAACCTCTACTGGTGAGCCAAGGCAGGCTCAAGCAGCTTGGTTTACAACTGAATTACTCACTGAAATAAGCCATTGTAAACATTTGAGAGGCGGTGGAAATGAACCAATAATACAAGGGACAAAGAAAAATACAGGACATCTCTCATTCAGCACCATAAAAACATCAAAATAGCCCAGACATCTTTAATTGCCCAGCAGTTAACCCGGGCAGGAAATGCCCCAAAAGCCTTTTTCCAGATCCTAAAATCTTTCACGAACCCATAGCGCGTGATCTAGAAGAACCTCCATCTCGAGCTCTATGAAATACTATAGCAGAATATTTTGAGCAGAAAATTGACCTTATTTATAATAAGATCATTACAGCTGGTAACACGAAGTCTGTCATTACCTATGACCACCTTCCCTACAAGAAGGGGAGGCCCTTGACGAGCTTTCCCCCTTGACTTGTGAAGAAGTGGAAACCTTATTACGTACTGTGAAATCAGGTTCCCCACTCAATGTTATACCAGCCAAAATCTCCACCTGTCTTCGCCAAACAACGGTCTGCTCCTATTTGCTCCCTCCTGAACGCGTTGTTAAAGGAATGTCATTTACCACCAGAATGGAAGTAGCACAGGTCATCCCATTCCGCAAAAAACCAAGACCTCCATGAAAGATCTCTCTTATTTGTGACCAGTATCCCTCCTACCGCTCCTGAGCAAAATCTTGGAAAAGCACATTAATAAACATCTGACGGCTCATGTCGAAGCGCTAGGCAGCCTGGATGTGTTGCAATCAGGCTTTAGGCCTAAACATAGCAAGGAGACAGCCCTGGTCACAGTCATGGACAACATCAGGATAGCACTAGATAGAGGGCAATCTACTCTACTGGTGTTGTTAGATCTCTCTGCGGCATTCAACACAGTCAACTACCAGATTTTGCTCAGGACACTAGAGGAATATGAGATAAAGGGAGAGGCCCTGCGGTGGATGACTAGCTTCCACTCTGATCCTTTCCAGACAGTTAATCTGGGATCTTATCAGTCCAAGACCAAGAAGCTGACCAAGGGAGTACCTCAGGGTTCTTGCCTAAGCCCCACCCTATTTAATATCAATATTGGTCCCTTGGCCGATCTCCTGAGGACATAAGGGTTTATGCCCATATAATATGTGGATGATACCCAGCTTACCTTTCCTTTCGAAATATCCTCCACGTCAGCCCAGGCCACCTTCTCTGCCGGGTTGTGTGTTGGTGGAAGCTGCCTGGAAGCTGCCTAGAGGATCTCCTTTTGCTGTGCTTTGTGAGAGCCTGCTTTAACGGCGACGCATCTCCACCTTGCGAGCCACTACGCTACATCTCGCGACACCCGCTTCGCGGGTGCCGCTCGCTTCCTGAGTGTTCTAAGAAGCCAGGACTCTGCTGTGGGTTAAGAACTGTGATTGGAAAGCCCTCCCACTGCCTTCAGCGGGACTGTGAGGACCAGCCTGCTGTGCGGCGATCATCGACCGCAGCTGGTCCTCTTCCCGCCGCTCCCTGCATTAAAATCGGGTGGAGCCAATCCTCTGTGGTTGTGTGTTGCTGGAAGCTGCCTAGAGGATCTCCTTTTGCTGTGCTTTGTGGGAGCCTGCTTTAACGGCGACGCTTCTCCGCCTTGCGAGCCACTACGCTACATCTCGCGACACCTGCTTCGCGGGTGCCGCTCGCTTCCTGAGTGTTCTAAGAAGCCGGGACTATGCTGTGGGCTAATACCTGTGATTGGAAAGCCCTCCCACAGCCTTCAGCGGGACTGCGAGGACCAGCCTGCTGTGCGGCGATCATCGCCGCAGCTGGTCCTCTTCCCGCCACTCCCTTAACTATTTAAACAGCGGGTGAACTTTACGCGTAGCGGAACGCGTGCGGGATGATAACTGGACAAAGCCCGGACAAAGGGCGGGCCTTCTGTGGCTGAAGTAGGCTGGGCTGGGCCTAGTTATTTTACATTAACATTTATTGGTATTGCAATCTTATTTTGTTCAGTGTCACATATCTAGTGTTGGCTTTTGATGATATAGACATTGTCACTTTGACCAGGAACTCACCTTTACTTACCCTCAAATATTTATTCTTTTATTAATTAACTGTGATTAAGTATATTCATCGGGGTTACGTTCTCCCCTGCTTTTGGCTCATAAAGATGACGGCTAAAAAATTACGCTCAGGAAGACTATTTGGGGGAAGGTCTTGCATGAAGACTAGATCCAACCCCCTTAGAAACAAGGATTCCAATAATTTGTTATTAAAGGGCCAATGCCAGCTACTGCAATTGTGGTAAAAACCCAAGGATAAGGAATTGTTAAATGTTGCAAACAAAGCCTTTGACATAGCTTCTCCATCCGGCACAGCCCTTATGGTGGTCAAGAAGGTCCCTCCTTCGGGGAATGAAAATCATTCGGGCTCTCTGATTACTGAGGAGCCTTGCCCAGTGCCCCCTGAAATGACTGGCGATTTAAAGTGTTCTGCTTCCAGTTTTGAGGGTGGGCAACAAAATAATGTGTCTGCAAATCATAAAATGTTCTTATCGAATGTTCCTATAGGAAGTGTACTGCTAAAGGGGGACGGAAAGGGGGACTCTCATTTGTCGAGTATTGACCTGGAGCTTTGTGGTTGATACCTAGCAGATGGTACTCTGAAATCATCTGAAGCTATTAAGTCCCCGACCGGTGCTACTCCGTCTGGTCTATTGCTTTATAGCAGTACCCCCTCCTTAAAATCGCAAGACATTTCCTCACAGTATAACATCTCAAAGAGCCCACTGCTTAATATATCTGGCATTGGTCCTATTGGCCCTCCAGGCTTTGATAAATCTGAAAAACCGATTTCTGAATCCCTGATTGCAATAGAACATTTGCTGGCTTCTATTTTATTGTTATTGGGCAAGTTTGTTGGAAGCTCTGATTGTATTTTGGAATCGGTCACTCAGATATTAAATGTTTTATTGTTAAAGCTCCCCGAAAAGGTTCCCGATCTAGATCCTTTGGCTGGATTGCAGGGGCCCGAGTTGGGTAGCGACTATCTAGCTGGAAATATTAATTCAGTTCAAAATAAACCTGTGGATATTCCAAAAAATGAGCCATCCTCAGTACCCACACTTTCAGCACATAACTGTGTAAGGAATTCTGACTTTGAAATTGAAGTAGAAAGTGCTGATGTTACCGCTCCAAAATCTGAAAAAGAGCTATTCCCAATCTTTATTCCTGAAAATAAGGGGTTAGGGGAGGAAGAAAAAGTAAAATCTGGAAAACACAGAAAGAACAAAGGAAAAAAGAGGAAACCAATTTCCAGATACAAGAAGAAAAGACAGAGACAAATAATTTTTGATGATTCCCAAGTCCCTGATATTAATGATCCCATCACTGGAGAGTCTGTGAATGGGTCCTTGAGTCAGTAAGATGCTATTAATCGCTCTGATAATCTGAATCCCTCTGCATCAGGCTTTAAATTCTCTTCCAATTGTTCTATCTCTCCCGTGGATGGCCCCCTATTAGATGTAGGAGGATTGACAATCCCTTTCCCCGTAGTAGAGATAACAAGGCCAATGCCTATTGTATCTGTGGCTCTCAATCCTTCTGCTCCTGTTTTTCAAGCCACAGGGGAGGGCGCTGTATGGCCTCATCATTTGCCTATAAAAGTACCAGAAGTTTTTGTAGATACATTGACTGTGGATTTTCTATCGTTATATGATTTTGATCTGCCTTGAAATAGAGCATGGTTACTCAAATGTTTTAAAGACATAGCGAGTTTAAAATTAATCCAATCTAACAATATTGATTTAGTCTCCATATCAGGAACAGTCGCTGCGCCGTATGTCAGGGTAAAGTTCTATTCCAAACTTATAGTAAATCTTATATTACAACAGGCTGAGAATTTCCAGTGTAGGGGAATTGACGTATTACCTGTTTTGTCTTCTGGAAGAGACAATTTCCCTCATAATAGACTCTCTCAGCAGGGCACTGGTCAAGATGGTCCCCCTCCCTCTTTTGATGATTTAAAGATATGGGTTTCGAAAAGCACACGACTGGTGACGCATGTAATGCCTGCCCCGTTAATTCAGAACTGCCTTCCAAGAGAAGATAACCAGCGGTGGAATTGGCTGCCCGGAGCTTTGTCTAGTAAATCCTCAAATAACCCTAAACTTTTCCAACATCTTTAGCAGTAATTTGAAAGTTCTCTCTTGGAATGCTGCCGGGATTAACAATAGCTCGAGAAACTACAGTACTTGTTCTCTTTGAACGCTAATGTGATTTGCATCCAAGAGACCTGGTGTGCTAGTAGATTGTGTGTAGGAAGAGATTATTTTGTCCTTGAGGCAGTGGCCTCTCCCTCGAAGAAAGGACATGCAAAAGGGGGAATTGCGTGCCTTCTGTCCAATAGATTAAAGTGGAACTTTACTCATTATGTTGATCCAAGTAACCTCTTTCAGGCGGTGACTCTCTGTGGTTTAACCAGTATGGGAAATAATAATTCTCTGGTAATAATAAATGCCTACATCCCCCCTGGTGAATGTTTTAATATTTTATTGAAGCAAGTTTTTTCGTACATTAAACAGATTAAGGAGTTAGAACCTCCCCCGTATGTATTGTTAGTTGGTGATTTTAATTGCAAAGTCTCTAACTCTAGCCTAGAGCTATTTAGAAACAAATCTAAAGAAGAAGCCTACCTTATCCCTCAATCCCTCTTTCCCAATAAAATTAAAACTAATTAGAGAGGAAAGCTGTTGCTGGAAGAACTTTCAGCGGCAGAGGGGTTAATAGTGAACGGTAGGCTTCCCCCTGATGTCCCTGCAAAATATACTCATAGATCTTCCCAAAGTGAGTCTATTCTGGACTATGTAATCATCGACTATGGTATTTTCTCCTTAGTGAAGGATCTTGTGGTCACTCCGACATTATTTAGTGACCACAACATGATTACTATAAGTATCTCATTACAACCTCCTAATTCCGATCCATGGTCCCTCAACAGTGATGTAGTAAATTTTCATAAGGACTCTGGAAGATGCTTTTGGAATTTTAAAGCCAAGAAGGGTCTGGAGTCTATTCTAGGTAAAACAATACTAGAACTGAATGATTGGCAGGGTTCCGAAATAATTCACTTTGAGAATTTTATGAAGGAGGTCAATTTGTTGCCAAAAGGTCTAGCTCCCTAGTAAAATAGACTTATTTTTCTAGGCCGATTACCCTCTTAAATAAGGAAATAAATAAATTAGTGCGGGAGCAGTTTTTGTGTAGATCTATTGAAATAAATAATAAAATATCCCTGTTAAAAAGAAGGAGAAGCAGAATCAGGAAGAAACTTAAAAAAGGTAAAGAAGATTCACTTTGGATAAGTCTACGGGAGGCCGCAGATCATGGTAAAATTAGACAATTCTGGTCACTCATTGGTGAGGGTTGGGGAGCAAGAGTTAGCCCCCTCCCCATTCCCATTGCTGAATCATCATGGGTCAATTTCATCTCCAACTTGTATGCTGGGAATGGTGTAAGGGTAGAATGTAAGGGGACTACTAAAGAAGATGAGCTTTTTATTGACTCCCCTTCGGAGAAAACCATTGTAATGGCCATCAAGGACATGCGCTCCTCCGGAGCTATGGGGCCTGATGAACTTCCTATATCGGTACTGAAGCAGGACCCTGTTTCTTGGAGCAAGATCCTTTTTCCATTATTTAGATCTTGCTTCATTAGTAAAATTGTGCCTTTTCTTGGAAGGGGAGCATATTGGTTCCATTATTCAAGAAGGGTGAGAGGGATAAGCCAATGAATTATCGCCAGATAGCCCTCGTTGATGCCATTGGAAACGTTTTACCCAAATGTCTTCTATCGCTAATTACTGATTGGGTTGATGAGAATAAGATTTTACCCCTTGAACAAACTGGTTTCTGTAAGGGGCATGGTACATTGGATAACCTCACAGCCCTTCAGGTCATTTCGGACAAATATATAAGAGTTCGGGGAGGAGTAGTGTATGCGGCCTTCATCGATTTCTCCACAGCATTCAACAAAGTTGATCGTCCCTTGCTGTGGAGAAAACTATCCGACTTGGGTATGCCTCCTCTCCTATTAGATCTGGTGCGATCTCTACACACGGACACTTGGTGCAGAGTGTTACAAGGTGGAGAAAGGGGTTTATCGCTGGTCATCCCCTCCATTAATGGATTAAAACAGGGTTGCCTTCTGGCCCCAATACTTTTCTCCCTATATATCGCAGACCTTCCAGCTTCGCTCTCAGCTTGTGTCGGCATAGCCCCGGTAGTGGGGGGTTCTCCTATTTCCTGCCTGTTATATGCAGACGACATCCTTATCCTAGATTTAACTCCCAAGGGTCTGGCTAATCGTCTGCAGGCTTTACATCTTTTTGCAGAATCCCACTACATGAGGATAAATGCCACAAAAAGCAAAATTATGTGCATTACAGGGAAGAAAAAATCTAAATCAGAGAATTTTGGTTGGTCAGTCGGTGGTCAGAAATTGGAGGTAGTTAAGACATATACCTTTTTAGGAAAAATTATTTCTGCGAACCTGAGTGAGAAGCCTCACATCGAGAATAATTCCCGTAAAGCCTCATCCCAAGGCAAAAGTCTGGGTGCCCTTTATTCCGCCACAGGGAGAAGACATTTTGCTTGTTTACTGGAGGTCTTTAGGGCAAAAATTCCATCAACCCTCCTGTATGGAATGGAACTGGTTGACTTAAAGCACTGGGTTTTTTTACAGATGGTTGAAGGAAAATTGTTAAGATCTATAACTTCTCTCAATCCCGCCTGTTCTGTGACTGCCTGTAGACTTGAATTCGGTCTCCGCAGTAGTTGGGCGCAGGGCCTATCAGCCCTTGTTCGATGGGTTGCTAGCCTGGCTAGAGGAGAAACAGGGTCTCTGAGATCCCTCCTCAAGGGGGAATTGCTGGGTAGCTTAAAAGAGTACTCCCAAATTGTTAAGAACCTTAGAAAGGCTGTGGCACTTCTTGAATTGGAAGAGAGTACCCTTTTTACCATCTCTCCTACCCAGCTAAAATCCCTTTTGAACCAGGCTTCATGGGATCTTTGCTTCATGTTGGACAAGAAGTCCATGCAAGTAAAGAGGGGAGGTGATCTCCTTGTTAACACATACACAATGAAGCTTTCCCAACCCTATGTTGCCTGGAATTTATCACATGGCAGTCGAAGATTTTGGTTCCTCTTAAGGCAGGACTTACTGCCCCTAAACATCCTTTTGGCAAAATGGTATGGGTCCTCTCCCATATGTAACTTTTGAAATATGTCTGTTCAGGATCGCTCTCATGTACTGTTTATATGTCCTGCTTTGTGTCCACTTCGGTTGAAGTGGTTAAGATCAATATGCTTGCAATTGGGTATTCTTAATGTGAATTCTTTTTTACAGGCTTTATATACTCCTCCAAATGAAATGTTTTGCTTCAATATTTTTAACTTTTTTAAAGGTTTTTTAGCCATCTATTGATTATATATGGAGATATGTGTTGCTGATTATCTTGTTTAATGGAAAATGGTGTAGTTGTTATTTTATTTAGAGAATGTGTACTTTGTATTTGTGTATCTTGTTTTATGTGGACCTCTTCGGAGTGCCAAAACATAATAAATAAATTGAATTCTCTGCCGGCATGCTAGCAATTTCTCAGTGGATGTGTAACAACTTTCTGAAATTAAATGCTGGGAAGACTGAGATTATGCTCTTCGGAGAGGCCGCATTGCTGTGGATACCAGAGAGGTGCCCAGGGGAGCTGGGTGTCTCTCCCGTCTCAAAGACATCAGTAAAATAATTAGGGGTTCGCATTGAGCAAAGCTTGAATATGAAGGAGCGGGTGGCCCACACGGTGAGCTCCTGTTTTCATGTGCTGAGTCTGCTGAGACCAGTATTTCCTTTTCTTCCAGACTACACACTGAAGACTCATTCAGATGCTAGTTTTGAGTCGACTCGACTACTGTAAAGCGCTGTTGGTCTCGGCTAATGAGGCCTCGTTGGACCGCTTACAGGTAGTTCAAAATACAGTGGCTCTGCTGGTATTAAATGCCCCTTACAGATCGTCTTCAATTCCGCAGCTTCAGCAGCTTCATTGGCTGTCGGTGCGCAAATGTATCAAATTCCAGGTTTGCTGCATCTGTGTTTGGTAATGGCCCGTACACCTCGTGCAGAAATTTAACCATTACACTGCCCTTAGAGACCTGCAGTCTATTTTCAAATCCCTCCTCAAAGTTCCCCGGATTAACAAGTCAAGGACAGGGGGTAAGCTTTCTCACATCCTGCCCTCCAGCACTGGAACTTGCTCCTTATTACATTGAGGCAGTGTTCGGACCATCTTCTGTTTAGAAAGTCCTTGAAAACATTTCTGTTCTAGACGCTTCTCATAGTGCCAGTACTCTCACGTCTGTCTAAAGCACAGAGATACCCCTCCGGGGGGGGTGGTTCGGGTGCTATATAAACCTAATAATAATAATAATAATAATAATAATACAATAGTGCAATCGAAAGGTACAGTACTTAATAGCATGGTGTTGATTATCATCAAATAGATCAGATACCGCAAAACAATCAAATTTGTGCAAAGTCTCAAAAGTGCATATTATTGATCAGTCCTACACATTCCAGTTGGTCACATCTATATATTCAGCTTTAAAAAAATACAAAAATACTTTACAATTCCGATGACCGTCAGCATTAAAAAAGTAGAAGCTATAACTAAAGCAATAGTTAAATGCAAGATCCCAGTTATTACCTATGTGGATGAAAGTACAGTAGTGTACACCAGACTAATATGCAGTAATGCTTATTTCCCTCACAATTTATTCATGGACATTGTAATGGACGCGATATATATAATTCTACGAATGCATTCTGTTTTATCATAATGCCTGTTGTAAAACTCAATAAAGGTTTTTGATACATGAAACATATATATAAAGAATTTATGTTAAATGTTAATGTAAGTTTATTATATATATATTTTTTTAATTTAGAGCGAAATAAAGAAAAAAGTCTTAAGATCCTGAAACACCCCGCCCAAACAAATCAGTCTCTAGCTGATGACCTCTAATGATCTCTGTAATATTGATCCATCTGCCACTAATCTTACCTCCCACTTAGCATTATGAAGCTCTAGGTCATTGGGCAGAGCTTGTGTTAATAAATTATACATTTGCTCAATCCTAGCTCCACAACCAATAGCTTCTTTACTGACCGAAACTTGATCCTTGCCCATCTTGCTAATAAAGGCTCTGATCTGTAAATATTTAAAAAAATGTCTCTTTTGTTAGGCCATACCTTTCCTGCATCCCGCTAAATGAATATAACTGCTCTTTGTAATCGACGTTGCTGAGTCTTGTAGTGCCATTCTGCGCTCATCTTTTACCCATATTATCATGGAATATCGAGGTTAAGGCAGGAGAACCCCATAAAGGTATATACTGAATAAATGTAGTGATGCCTATTGTCCTCTTCTCATGCTACTTTACCCTATATGCCCCTTCACAGTCTTAAACCTAGTCTTCTTGGTGTAGCTAAGTTCCATAGTTCTCAAAAAGCACCCCTTGGCCGCGGAACCCAGTGTAAGCTCTTATATAGTTGGTGTTTCAACATGGCGTACATTATGGTGCCAATTCCGATCCTGGAAAAAAGCGTTCCGAATAGCTGTTTGGAGCATTTTTCCCATACAAATCGTACCCTGCAACGTCCCCCGTACGTACGACGAAGTACGATTCGTACTAGGACCGGGACTCTGTACGAATCGTACAGAGACCGTACGAATCAAATCCCTGTACAAGTCTCACTCAGAAACCGCTGTACGCGACATATGTACGGTTCGCGGCTGGTTTATACGACCCAGGAAGTACGATACGTGTCGGGTATGCACCGTACAACCCGTTTTCAACGGGAGCTGAAAACTGCCGTAAAAGCAGAGTTCGCCCCGAAACAGGTACGGTACGGCCCCCCCGGGTACGGCACATACCCCATGATCGCAGGGGTACAGAGCGTACCCCTGCGATCATGGGGGGTATGCGCCATATACCCAGCATACATGGGGTACGCACCGTACCCCATGTACGCTGGGTGTACAGCACGTATCCCATGTACGCTGGGTGTACGGCACGTACCCCTGTGATCATGGGGGGTACGCGCAGTACGGTGACTATGGGATTGTGCGCTTTTCCATACGAATCGCCCTTACCTGACGTGGACCGTACGACTCGCGTCCTGATACCCCGGTCTAGATCGTACTCGTCGGGTCGTACGGCGTGTGTACGAGTCATACGGAGATGGCTCCGGATGCGATTCATGCGGACGGTAATTTTACCGGATCGGAATCGGGCCCAAAGTGTTCTGCACTTGAGCAAGATCCCAATGAGCACCAGTATACAGGACCAAAAGTAAAATGTGAAACTAGGAGCTGTCCATCCCTCCTGCTCTTGGCAAGTATCATGTACTTTGAGGCCCTTCTTGGCTTCTTAAACTGCCAGAGGAAGATAAAGCATATGAAGAAACAAATATTTACAATACTCCTTCTCAGGGGTCTTACCAATAAGTAGTCCATTCAAAAGTGGCAAAGAAATCAACACAGAATCTGAAATATGAAAAGACATCTTTATTATGATTAATTGTGAGGCTCCGTCGCCCAGTCACTCTTAAAGCAACTGAATGAGGGAGTCTGCCTGCATGGCCTCCGCACAGGCCTTTTATACAGAATATTGTGCCTTAAGCACACATTCCTGCTTTGAAGTGCATTATGTTGGAGATTCCCAGGATGTGCACACAAAGCACCACTTTCAAGATAAGTCCAGGCTAAAAAAGGATCGCACACATGCTTGGTTTCCTGTTCAATCAGGCCGGACAAACCCACCATAAAACCTTCAACCCAGATCGATGAACATGTCGTAAAGGCAGAAACAGATGGGAAGGAAGATAGAAGTGGTGGGAACAGTGCCATAAAGTCGGACATGTCCTGCTCTTTGATCTTTATTAGGCTAGCTGCTGAACAAGGAACTGGCTTGGGAGGTTAGCCTCAAGCAACAGGGTCAGCTGTCGTCAGGTCATGCAGAAGTCAGCACAAACCCATGCTAAGGTTATGTCCTTTAAATGTTTGCTCTGCCATGGGGAGAGCCTACTGTAAGGGCAACGAATAACATGGCTGCTATTTACAAGATGAAACCCAAGTGTTCAATACAAAACCTTCAAATGTACAGTGAATCCATTGGCGTAACATGATGAAAATACTCATGCATACCGCATTCGTCATTTGCGGTTCACTGATACCAAATTCATAACAGAATCATGATATTTTAAACACAGGTTCAGAATTTTCAGAACCACAGAGCATCCTTTTGCCCTTACATAGGCAATAACCTATACTCATGCTAAATCTGAGACCATGTCTATATTCATCACTAGCTGGTGTTGATGTAGAAACTGTACAAAATGAATTATCAGTAAACTCTGACCTAACCAGTTCATGTTCAGGTAAAATATGAAACTCATGTGAAGAAAAAGAAAGAGTATGTTGGGAAGTTGGTGCAGACGTCAATTGTGTAGAAGGAAACAAACCAAAATATAGATGTCAATAAAATACATAAAAGTATTAAAATAGATAGAGCTATACCGCACTTAGAGAACAATATTCTATGATTTCGTTTTTTCATCTCTTGCTTTTTATCGTAATTCCTCAATACAATCTCCATTTTCTAATGTCGCTCACGCAATCTTGGTAGAGTACTTCAGCTGTGATTATTAGCAGGTCATAGGGACACTGCAAGTCCTGCAGGCCTACTGCCACTACTCAGGTCACAAACTGAACCGTTGGTACTTCAACGTGACCCTGCAACTGGCAAATGGTAACCAATCAAAAATTTAACAAAAAACCATAATACAATTTCAGAAAAGGCAAGAGAAAAAGAAAAACAAAAGTCAAATGCAAAATACTTGCACAATCCTAAGCAGAAAGCAAATCCTAGAATTATCTAATAACGTTTTATATAGCTTCCTATGCATTTCAGTAATTCATTATATGTTTAAGTGAAACAATAGTGTTCCTGATCAATGCTCTCAGATGAAAAAAGGATACTGTTCCACAGAGAGTGGACTTTATTCTGCTTTTACTAAACAGACTAGTACTTTAAAACAATGCCAGCAAAGCAGCAAAAAATGAGTTTCCAAACTTCAAGTCTATACAAGCTCACAGAAAATACCCAAAGTCCATCAAATCCGCTTCCAGTGTTTTCTTCGCGTTGGGCCTCTTCAAGTCAGGCTTTTCATGAGAAAACAATACTGTTTAGTTGGAGTGCTCTCCGGGCAAAACCCTCACAGCTCACTCGAAAGTCTCAATGTCTCAAAACAATGCACCAGTGTCTCTTCTTTGTGGCAGACACTACAAATGATGTGCTGTTTATTGATCAAGGGCACAAAGCATCTCGTGCAGATCCAAGCACTACTTAGCAAAATCAGCAGCACTTTCAGACTCCAACACTCATCATTTAGTGTCAGAGGACGCTCAAGCTGCTCTCTCATGGGCACCAAAATGTAGTGCCTTTTTCTAAACGTGGATGCTCGGGTGCACTGCCGTTCCACTGGTGCAAAGCAAAAGTGTGAATGTGGCCAAAACTCGGGCCAATGGCTCAAGGGAATGTACACTGACAGAGGTTTCCAGCACATAACAGGTACAGAGCCCAAACAACAAATAAAAGAATCAGCTCCTCCTTTCTTCTGCAACGCCTTTCGCAAATCAAATGCCTTGCTTTGGAGGTTCCACTGATGTCGCGCTGATGATCGCTGTTAAGCTTCGCGACTTTCTTGTTGCAAGAATTGTAGAGCCAGGAAATCTATTCATCTTAGAGCGGTCACTGACGGGGAGTGAGCTTAGTGTTGATCACAGGTCTGCAGGGAATCACTCTTCCTTTGACTCTGGAAGATCCAGCAGGACCCTAGTGATGTAGGATATGTAACACAATTGTTAGTTTCCTTCAAATCAAGCACAAAAAGCAGTTCATGTGTTTTAACAAGAGGACTGGTAAGCAGGTGGCCTGCAATCTGCAAGGGAGTGACAATGTGCCATGAGCATAAAATACAAGAGCAAAGGTAAAAGGGCAAAACAGTATCTTTAGAATCTTCAGTTATGTTCTTTTCATTATTCTCTGTCATCTATAGCTACACAGGAATTCTATCAAAATGAATTTCCTCACACAGTGGCATTGTCTAATGGGGTAAATACATGTGGTCCCTCAATGACTAAGCCTAGGTGTTCATAAATTCCTTATCTAGAACATCTCGAATAGAAAAATAACATGATTCAGATTATCAAGGACATGAAGAAAAGTCCCTTAAAAAATGTGCATTAAGTGCACTATGCAACACAAAGGCTAATGATCAAATGTGAAGACAAAGAACAAACACTAGAAAGTCCTGGTATTTGCATGATTAGAACACATCTAATCCCTCCAAAAATTAAAGCAGCAGGAACACAAGAGAGCTGAAAAATTAAAGATAGACATTGGAACCAGCCTATCACTACCTTGACAGTCAGTCTGAAAAAAACATTTTACATAACATGGGGGGTCCCTACTACATAACTACAGTCTAGAAGTATGCACATAAACAATACACCTATAATAATAAATGGGCTGACTGGTGAAAGGAATATGGGAAAAGGGGAAATGGAATTAGGACACAACTAAAATGCCTAATAACTAAGCATAATGCGACATTGGTCAGGGGCGGAACAACAAAAGAAAAATCTATAGGAAGAACAAGAGTTTGCTCGGGTGCCTCAGGCCTGTGACACAGCACCAAGAGAACGGGGAATACACAAAAGACCAAAGTTACACAAATTCTAAATCTATGTTCCTGTTCTCTCTTCAGGGAGAGGAAAAATTAAACCTGGCTTCCTTTCAAGGGACAAAAGCCATATGCTATTTGGGAAACAAAACATGATTAAATAATGCAATATAAAAATTAGGTCACCGTGAGTCACAGATCTATAATTCTATCCTTAGGTCCAATCAAGGATACATAACAATTTAGGGCTGCCTATTCCTTTAAGGGAATGTGCAGTAAGTAACATCAGGTGATACACTTTGAACCTGTTATATTTGTTTAGTTTTCTTATCAATATAGCCAAACGTAGGCATGCACTGGTAAAAGTGCTGCCATTCTTCCTCACAGTATGCAAACCATATCTGTGAAATTTATCATCATACCAAATTCATCCAATAATTGTGTAGCGGTACGTATCGTCATACGGACCCCTTCAGAACACAGGAGAACTTGTGATGGTAACAACATAAACAAAACATACAAAAATGCAGCACCATGGCATGTGTATTTTATGCACTTTAAACCTGCAGCCAAAAACCCAATATTTGGGCCTGTCTAAATTGTCAGGTCCAAACTCCATACAAACTCTATACTCACCGTTTAACATTGAGCACAACGCAGTTGTAGGTCCATTGTCAAATATAATATGTCATGACAGCTGTAAATACCTCAAACAGAAACATGTACATTTTTTTTTCTGTTAAAGAAATGACGCAAAAACACATCTTTTGTCAATTACCCAAACTCACGTGTCTTCTCTTCCTTAGAATAATCCATGAAAAATCTGTTGGCAAAAACAGAAAAATACACAACACAAAAAACATTGTAACATACACAAAAAAATAACTGTTTATTACTTAACTGTTAATGAGCAAATCTGTATTGTACGTAGGCCTGTGACCTATAACCTTCAAAATTTGGAAAAGGGCTGCAAGTTATTTTCTATCTAAGACTTAATGCAACACTTCATTTTCTGTAAAATAAACGCAGCTAGCAACATTATTTAACATGGAAACACAATGTAGCAGTCCTGCCAAGCATTTAACATGATTTTTAAAGAAACCCCTTTTCATCTCCCTGTTGAAATCAAGTTCCTTCAACCAGAAACCTCACCCTTAGCAGCCCGTTCAGAGAGGTCATTCTGCATTCCTTGGAAACAAAGGCCTAATTAAGAGGCTGTAAATGTCAACACACGAGGGGCCTTCTCCATAATTTATGGGGAAACACTTAAAAGAGAACATCTCAGCGAGTCCCGGCCCCAGCCTCTGCCACAGTGAAGCTGACAAAGCCAGTAGGCTCTATTTAATCCTGCAAGAATGCAATCTATTTTGAAAATAATTCGCTTCTTTTAGGCGCCAAAATTATCTCAATTCCCATATCATTAAACTACATTCACTGTCAATATTTCTGAAAACCTGAAGACACACATACCAGTATTTTAGAGTAAATGCTTGTTGCAATCCTATGGCACACACTTCATCAGTGTTAAATAAGCAAACTTTCCATAAGCCTAGCTTGAGGTAGAACCTCCAATCCTTATATTAAAACAAGCCTGTGTACTGGCACATTAACCCACTGAATCAGAAGAAAGCACAACCTTATATCAAAACCTAAATGCATGCATTTGCTTAAGGCTGAGACACTTTAAAGAGTACTCTGAATGAAAGCAAAATGCAGTTTAAACAGTGAATTTACTCAAAATCGACTTTTACATTTTGGGCATTAAAAAATTAATATCCTACAATATTCTTGCAGAATATGGATTACTAGAAAGTCTATTACATAATCCATGAGTCAGGTATATGAAAATAATAATTTATACGTTATAAAAATGAGCTTGCTTGCGCCTATGGCAAGCGAATTTATACACATGAATTCTTGTCATTTTAGTGATGCAACATAACGTAAATCACATTTTAATGCTAAGAGGTCATAGTATGAGTGTTAAGCTTTATAAATATTAAAAAACGATTTTGGTAGCACTAATTTTTATTAATTATTTTTCCATAATTAATAATTTTTGTCTTCTAATAAAACCCAATTATTTCTGTTTGTGATTGTTTTACATATAAGAGCCCGCTACATCCCTTGCCTATTATTTAGATGCATTAACTCACAAACCTGAGCGCATATGCCTAACCTAAAAAGCGTCACATTCTGCGTCACTTTTGGGCCTCTGTTATATAAAAGGGCCTTCATGCAAAATTCCACCCGTGTTTAACTGCAAAAAAAGTGCTGGCTGAAGAAACATTCCTATCAAATATACTGCAGCTAAAAATGTTTTGCCTGTGAACATTTAATACAGTGCATTTAAGTGAAAACGCTGTAAATGTATTTATTTCTGCAAAAACATGTAATTTCGTTTTTGGCTGGGGCCTTATTTATATCCATTAAATGTGAACCACACACATTGGGCTCATCTCAGACATAAACAGAAAGTGTTGAAAACATGTAGGAAACACAATACAGCGCTCTCTAACCATTTCTTGTAAATCGCGCCGTCGCAATTTACAACAAAACTCACAAACAAAATAGACATGTAAACACACATTTTAACCACGCATTCAAACACACATTTAAACCCACAAATCAACACTCAGGACGAAAACAGGACAGTCCGGACTATACGTAGCTGTAAGTCATATTTACAAGAAACACCGCTCAACAGTGTAAAAACCAAAAATACACTCAATTCACTAGCTGTAGCTGGCAGAACACTAAAAATCGTTCTGCATAACCATTCATAAAATTACACAGAGCAAAGGATCCTTGTTATGTATTATGTCATATTTTAATTCCCTGCGGATACAAAATCACCAAGGAAGAAATATGTTTGTAAATCTAACCTATTTAGATAAACCGGCTAATTCAAACGTATACAAAGTTGGCCAATACAAAGCTCCAAATTTGCTAAGATCAGGCATCTTATAGCTCACTAATCCAGCTTCAAACTTCAAGGGGTTATCTCCATCGATACATTTGCAAATATGCAAACCCTCGGTTATTGAAAATTGCAATCTTCAAATAATACAAAGAACCAAACAAAGAACTACAAAGGACTGGGAGCGACCCACTTAAATCAAACAACCAAGTTTCAACAACAAAGGCCAAGTTTCAAAGTACAAAGCAAATGTCAAGCAAATGCCAAGTTTTCAAATTTGAAACAAATGTTCCTAAAACGGAACCACAAAGCTAACTGGGAGCGACCCACAAATACTTATCAAAGCTGTACCAAACAAATAGTTGTCCAAATTCTAACTGCCAAGTTCTAACTGCACTAACAGTCTCTTTAAAAAAACCTACGCCAAAAAGGGTTGCTCAGTCAGGAGTGACATCTTTTGGAGAGTTTTAAGTCAGAAAAATCAAAAATATACTGGGCCGCTAAGACAGAGAATCCCCCAGAACCTCCGTGCACAGAGTACCTCTTTTAGTAGATTTCTGTCTTGCCTTCCCCAGCAGAATTCTGTTCTCTGAAAAATCTCTCCTCCAGGTAGTCACTTCATGATGAGGCCCGCGTTGGTTGCGCCAACTGAAGAAACAAATATTTACAATACTCCTTCTCAGCGGTCTTACCAATAAGTAGTCCATTCAAAAGTGGCAAAGAAATCAACACAGAATCTGAAATATAAAAAGACATCTTTATTATGATTAATTGTGAGGCTCCATCGCCCAGTCACTCTTAAAGCAACTGAATGAGGGAGTCTGCCTGCATGGCCTCCGCACAGGCCTTTTATACAGAATATTGCGCCTTAAGCACAAATTCCTGCTTTGAAGTGCATTATGTTGGAGATTCCCAGGACGTGCACACAAAGCACCACTTTCAAGATAAGTCCAGGCTAAAAAAGGATCGCACACATGCTTGGTTTCCTGTTCAATCAGGCCGGACAAACCCACCATAAAACCTTCAACCCAGATCGATGAACATGTCGTAAAGAAAAGGCAGAAACAGATGGGAAGGAAGATAGAAGTGGTGGGAACAGTGCCATAAAGTCGGACATGTCCTGCTCTTTGATCTTTATTAGGCTAGCTGCTGAACAAGGAACTGGCTTGGGAGGTTAGCCTCAAGCAACAGGGTCAGCTGTCGTCAGGTCATGCAGAAGTCAGCACAAACCCATGCTAAGGTTATGTCCTTTAAATGTTTGCTCTGCCATGGGGAGAGCCTACTGTAAGGGCAACAAATAACATGGCTGCTATTTACAAGATGAAACCCAAGTGTTCAATACAAAACCTTCAAATGTACAGTGAATCCATTGGCGTAACATGATGAAAATACTCATGCATACCGCATTCATCATTTGCGGTTCACTGATACCAAATTCATAACAGAATCATGATATTTTAAACACAGGTTCAGAATTTTCAGAACCACACATACGCTCTCTAGTTTTGAAAGCCAGTACATGTTGAACTCCAAAGAGAGAGTTTTGAACATATATAATACTTCTGGCAGTATAACCATTTTAATATGTTGCAACTTCCCACCAATGAGAGGTGCAAAT
Source organism: Lissotriton vulgaris (assembly GCF_964263255.1). Classification (NCBI taxonomy): domain Eukaryota; kingdom Metazoa; phylum Chordata; class Amphibia; order Caudata; family Salamandridae; genus Lissotriton; species Lissotriton vulgaris. Next base: position 1,053,588,967 of record NC_141691.1, on the reverse strand, counting down.
GACTGATTCTGTTTAACTTCTGCCTTATCTTAGATAGCAGGGCTGTTACATTCAATTCCAATAGATGGTCTAAAATAGATGATATCCTGACCCCCAGATAAATTGCATCATCCATCACCTGCTTGTCCCAATGAACGATTACCCCAAAACATACTACCTGAGTCTTACCCTTATTAAGGTGGTATCCTGCTAGTGCCCTGAAACTTTTGGCCTCACTGTTGAGTTCAGTTATGGCTCTTAGAGGATCTGGTGATGCCACATTGATGTCGCCACATAGGTCAGAACTTTATGCTCCACCTGATTTAAGGAGATTGACTTGATCCCAGGGTTCTTCTCTAATAGGGAGTTAAAGGGGTCAATATGCAGTAAGAATAGCAATGACAAGCAAGGGCATCATTGTTTTGTCCCCCAGGTGATTAAGATCCTGTATGATTCCATCCCCATTATCTGTAATACAATGCCCAAATGGCCTTGATAAAGCCAGGACCGAGTACCTTCCACTTTAAGGCTTCCCATAGGTAGGTACAAAAAGAGACCCGGGCAAAGGACTTTTTGGTATCCAATTATATAAGGCCCATTGGGGCTCTTGTTGCCTAAGCTAAATCAAACAGGGTGATTAACCTTCAAACATGCCCTTGCCAGGGATAAAGCCATGTTGGCTTGGCGATACCAGATTAGCTATCACCTTTACTAGATGATGTTTTGCAAAAAACTCAGCATAGATTTTAAATCACTCTTTATTAATGAAATTGGTCTGTAAGATCCTGGGTTTAAAGAGGACTTACTCAATTGGCTAAATATGATAATGTTAGTGGATTCCCAAGAGGGACAGGCCTCGCCCTCTCTCTGTACTCTCAAAAATGTAGAGGTCATATCTTTCCGAAGTTCTGCGTAAAAAGTCCAGAAAACTCCAGTGGTAACCTGTCTGATCCCCTGGCTTTCCCCAGAGCCAAAGATCTAATGGCCTCAGCTACCTCTTCAGGAGAGATCGGCAGCTCCAAGGAGGACCAACATTCGTCTTTTGATACACCCCAAATCCGCTCACAGCTGACTTTTCCACCAAGGGACATGCATCTCATGGATACAGATGATGTCAGGCCTCATAGCCCTTAGACCAAGTCCTACTTTTCCCCCTTTAGCTCTATCATTTAATCCGCACAAGTTGATAGTAAAAATATACAAGCTGATATTTGTCATTCTTTAGTATAATTCAAATCACAATTATCATTGCATCAATCATTTCATTATGGTGATCTTGAGTTTTGGTGATGGGAAGTTGCAATTTCTAAACACATAATTCCAAGATAACCCTCCAAAAGGCCTCTTGCTTTTTATTTGCAGCTTTGCCTGCTATGGCGAATTCATACTCCCTGAGCAATCTCCTGTCCCACCTGTGGCTCCCTCTTCCACCCCCACCCAATCCCCCCAACCTTTCCCTTCTACCCACCACCAACACCCAAAAAGAGCAATTGGACCAGTCATAGGTCCATTGATGGTGGTGTGTCCTCCTCCCGTGCCTGATTCTAGTAAGAAAACATTTTCATTCCATTCAGATTGTCTGCCTATTGTCCTACTAATGGTTTGTTTTCATCAAAATCATGAAGGACTACATTAACAATCAACGATCAAATCCCTATAAATTCAAATATAACTCAGTCTGCCCATCACCCTCCCTTAAACTTGCGCAGGTTCCTGATGGACCACACAATTCGTCTACATCAAGCCTGAACCCAGTTGTGCGTTCTCAGCCAAGGTTTTTCTCATACTCTTGAGGAACTCTTTCGCCGCATCTCTGAAGTGAAAATGTCTTACCCTGCTTGATCACTTTCATCCCCATGCTCAGGTTGTATATTCTGTCTCCAGCATCTAACGACAATGGTTCATAGAAGTCTAGCCTTACCAAAAATTGTACAGCCTTCAGCGGTAGGCTTCGAGTCTGGATAGGCCTCTTCAAATATAGTCTGCCTGAGGAGGAAGTTTCCGTTGATTACCAAATTTGTCCTAGGCTGCCCCCATCTTGTGAGCATCGCTGTTGTTGCTTGAATGTAAACCTATGTGCACATAGGCTCTCCAGATCCCAATTCCAGGTTCCTGGCTCCCGACAGGCACTGCTGAATAACCCTCCTATTAATTTTTCTGGTGTCTGCTCCTTCCACTACTTTGGCTATCCCCAGCACCCCAAGGTTATTGCGTTTCAGCCTGTTTTCAAATTCCTCCAATATCACCCAGTTGCAATTCATGTGCTTCAGGTGCATTTTTGTTTGTTTGTAGGTCATTCTCGAGGGTGGTCACCTTGTTCTCCAGCACAGCCATTCTGTAAGAGAATTTGGAGCATGTAAATGTCAATGTCAAGGTATTTGCAGAGCGCACTGCCACCAAGCAGTTTCCTGGCGCTTTTACTCATACCGCTGTGGAACCCTTCCTGGCTTTCCCTGTGATGTGTCCACTCCTGGGCACCCCCTGGGTGAAGCCAGGCATCCTTAGCGCTGTTGGGGCCGGTGTGGAGGCTAAGCAAGCTATTGCCCAGAGTTGCAGCGTGGGGCCCATGATTAGAATAGGCACCGAGGCGAGAATTGTCAGGTCCGAGGAAATTGAGCCCAAGACCCGCCGAGGCGGGAATTGAACTCTGGTCTCGGGCCAGAACTCTGCATCAGGGTCTGCCGCTCTAACCATTGAGCCACACTCCTCCATACATGTTTTTGCCACTTTCCAGGTAGCTCCTTGAAGTTTCCTATCAGCTGTCTGAGCCCTGCGACTGTCTGCTTATGTCTCTTATCGATTAGCCAAAATCCCTCGAATCCCTCCAATGTAGCAGGGCCATGCTAAGTAAACTTTTCTTTCTCCTGGGGACTTAACACGTTCTCTTCCAACCTAGGCATTGCTGACTAGTCCCATTTTAGCCCCTTTTCAACTTCGACTGCCCTGTGTGTCTCCCTCAAAGGGTTCCATTTTTATTGGTCAGCAAGAAATCTTTCTCACCCAAGTCGGCTGACACACCTTCACCTCGCTCATGCATTTGTGTCACTCGAGCTGCTGTCCCTTGAGTGCCATCTTCAGGCCCTTCTAGGGATTCCTCCCAGACAAGTCTGACTGATATGAAAGTGAAAACAAATACTCCACAGTGTCAGTTTCAATGCCCATATTGACCAAAGAGTGATTACCCTTGCCTTGTGTCCTTTTTTTATGTTTACGTATGTTGCTAGGTAAACCATAACCAAAAGCAAACCCTGACAATCTTCTTCCGGGTGGACCTCTCTTGCACGTCTGAAGCCAGACATTGGTTCCATCGCACCTATGCTGCAGTCAGAGTCACCTCCTCAATCATTTGTGGCATCACATGCTTATAACTGCTTTGCTGTGAGGCTCACCTGACCTAGTCTACTCAACGTATCCATGATTCCAACCTCAGTTGGTGTTAGGGCTAGGGGGGAGAATGTCAGCCTGCATTATAAATCTGCCAGTGCCCCCATGAGTACTCATGGTTATTGTTTTCACTGTGGTCGCCACTTTTTTATCCATGCTGGGGGTGTTCTGCCCTGACTCAATCACTGTCGGTGGATCATGTCAGTCGAGGCACTAAGAGGCTAAATGGACTTGGGGGGTTCATTTACTTTGCCAACCGCTGCTGAGGCCTGTACCTGGCTGGGTCTCTTGAAGAAGTCTGCCACCGCTGAGATGCTGGGAGGCTTTAGGCTGCTTGCACTGCCTTTTTCTTTGGTTTTCTCCCCTGTTCTTGCATCCCCTGGGAAGAGCTTCCCTCAATCTGCCCCACCTCCATCGAGGGTTCCTGCTTGGGGCTTCACTGCCCCTTTTGTTTAAGGGCCCATCCAGGCTTTCCCTGTCAGAAACTTCCTACAGTTCATTCTTCCACCAGCCGCACATAAAGTGAGCCACTAGAGCAGGGTCTTTGCTGTCCTTAAAAATGTGATGGTTCCAGCCCAGAGAACTTGAAGCAGCCTGACATAGCGGGTCTCAGGCTCATTCCACAGAATGAGGGAGCAGTGTTTAGCAGGTACATTTCCTGGTCCGGATCTAGCCGGGAGAAGGGCCAGTTTACCCTCCTCACACGGGGCCCGATTCACAGAACTAACTTAAGATAAAATCCTACACTTACTCATTTTGGTAATCACAGACGGCACTAACTTTAGGCCTACTAAGTACCTTCTTTGAATTCCGAAAGTCTTAAAGTTAGAATTTTTCTCAGTTTAGGAGTAGTAAAGTTAGGACTCCTAATATGTTTAAATTGCACAGTTTGTCATTTGTTTTTCTTATATGAGGATAGCTCAGGCTCCATGTCTGGAAATGCTTGTCGTTCCCTATTGCAGGGAGTATTAGCCTACCCCTCTCCCTTCCTCCCCGCTGAAGTTTAGCTCTTGGTGCGCCCCTGTGCCACACTCCTCCACACATGCCATCATTCTAAACTATACTCACTTCACCACATTCCATGCTTCACCTCACTCCTCACACCACCACAATCCGACACTGTGGGGCAGATTCACAAAGGTAATCTGAGACAAATTTAAGACTTTTGGTATTCACAGAAGTTTTTTATAAACTTTGGTATTCACAGAGGCCATTTATGAGTCATATCTTTATGTCCACATCTGGGCCAGAATCCCTGCACCTGAGCCGTACGCTCCACACCCGGGCCGTACTCTGCAGCTCGGGCCAGATAAAGTGTAAACAACTGACTGGAATGCAATTTTTACAAAATGGAACATTAGGAATGTTTGATAAATGGTAGATGGGTCATGAAAAACAGTCTGGGCAGGGACAAGGTTATGGCCAGACACTACTTCACATCCCAGAAAAGTTTGCTCCTTTGCATCATGGTATAATTTGCACTCCTCTCAGTGTTGACTGTAGTGTCAACACTACAGTCAACACTAAAGGCGCTTCCCTTACCATGTTGGGATAATAAAGTCTCCGCTCACACCCTTTTCCCTGCCCAAACTGATTTTCATGACCTCCTCTACCATTTATCACATGCTCCTAATGTTCCCTTTTATAAAAATTGCATTCTGGCCCATTAATTACACTTCATTCGGCCCGAGCCCGAGAGTACGGCCTGAGCCAGAGAGTACGGCCCAGGCTAGGGAGTACAGACAGAGCCGATGAGTACGGCTCAAGCCGGAGAGTACGGCTTGGGTGAAGAGAGTACAGCCCAGGTGTGGGGATTCCGGCCCAACTGCAGGTGTAAAGATACGACTCATAAATGATCTCTGTGAATACCAAAAGTTGTAAATTTGGACTTTTTTTCATATTCCCTTCGTGAATCAGGCCCATTGTATTACATTTTACAAGTGTCTCCTTACCATTATCATTGAGGCTGCAGCACTATTTACTTTACTAGCAGACAGTAGCTGCTTGCAGTGCTGGTCTCAGAACTTCTGGGGCCCCGGGCAAAAGGAAGATGTGAAGCCCCTCTAATTTGCATGTAACATCACAAGAAGTGACATCACAGAAAGTGACATCACAGAACTATTGATCTTATTTGACATCACTGAAGAGACCTAACGTGGATATCAGTAACAACGACAAAAAGATAAATATACAAATAAAATAAGTCCATATATTTTAAAACTGTATTAAGGCCCACATGCATGAAGTTATTTAGGAGTCGGAAATGGTGCGAATCGGTAAATTGGGCCGTTTGCGATTCCTAAATATCTTTTTTGGATGCATCAAACATTTTTTGGAAAATCGCTATTTTTAACGAATTCCAAAAATGCGATTGCTTTTAAGGAATCGCAAATTCCTTAAAAGCAATGCATGATTGCATTTTAAATGGCGAATTAGCAATTAGGGGGTGCAAATTACCACGAGGTTGAACCTCGTGGTAATTTGCAAAAAAGTTTAAAAATGCTCAAAAATGCATTTTAAACCCTGTAATGTTACAGACACACAGTGTCCTTAGGACATGTGTGTGTGAAACATGCACTGAAAAATGCATTTTAGGGGTGCAGGGGGGGGTCATTTGGACCCCCCCTGCACCCATGTAATGCATTAACATTTTGCGAATCGCAAATAGAAATTCGCAAAATGTCAATGCCTTCCCATTGATTCCTATGGGCCTTTTAGCCCATAGGAATCAATGGGAATTGCGAAATCGCAATTTAGAATTTGCATAATCCTTGCGATTTGGTAAAAATTGTGATTTTCACCGAATCGCAAAAATTATGCACATAATGCTCTAGCCCCTATGGCCAAACCCCAGCTCCCCAAGAACACCTGGGTCAGGAAATGGGGCAAAACTGACATGCCTTCCCTTTGCTCGACCCTGGCCAAAACCAGCCCTGACCTTTCAGGCCTTGCAGCTACTACCCAGCTGGCCGCTATTAACAACTGGCTGACCCTGGCGGGTGACGAGTTCGCTCCCCTGAGGCGGCTCACAGTCAAGCGGGCCCACGCAGCCAATCGGTGGTTTACCCCAGACCTAAAAGAAAAGAAATTAGCTGCAAGGAGAACCAAGCGAGCTTGGAGAAGAACCTATTGTCCCGCGCAAAAGACAATCTACTTGTCTGTTCTACAAATCTATAAAAAGGGCATTCTTGAGGCCAAAACAGAGTTCTATACGAGCAGGATAATGGCAGCAGAGTCCCACTCGAAGGAAATCTTCGCTACTGTCCATGAACTGGCATCATCCAGCAGAGCTACGGCCACTATCCCCCCTTCCCAGTCCCTCTGCAACTCGCTTAACGAGTTTTTCATTGACAAAGTTGCCAAAATCAAAATCAACATCCCCCGCCCTCCCCTACATTTGTTAATCCCTCCCCACCCTCTACGGCCCTTAAATTGACCACTATTCCGCTGTTAATCGATGACACACTCCCCCCGCTGCTTCATCGGGTTAAATCGGGTTCTCCCCTGGATTTTGCCCCAGCCCACATCCTTAGGGAAATCTATCTAGCTTGCCCTACCCCGCCCCTGACTTTCCTTAACGATTCGCTCAGAAATCAGCGGTTGTCATTCCAATCATAAAAAAACCTGAACCCGACCCATCCTCCCCCTCCAACTACCGCCCTATCTCCCTTCTGCCCTATTTAGCAAAAGTTCTCGAAACCCATGTCACGACCACCCTGAGCACTCACGTAGAGGCAAATCATTGCCTCTCCTCCTGCCAAGCCGGCTTCCGCCCCCTGCACTCCACGGAGAAGGTGGTGATTTCAGTGATGGACGAGCTGCATGAAGGTATTGAGACCAACCTTCTGCAAGCCCTGATCCTCCTGGACCTGTCCGCCGCTTTTGACACGGTGGACCACTCCATCCTCCTCAACCGTGTCAGGGCGGCGGGCATAGAGGGCTTGGCCTTCTCATGGCTCGAGTCCTTCCTAGCCGGGAGAGCTCAAGAGGTCCATCTGGCTGGCTTCACCGCGGCCTCCCGTAAGGTGGAGTGCGGGGTCCCTCAGGGCTCATCACTCTCCCCTCTTTTGTTTAATTTATACATTTACCCCCTTATTTTTATGTTACAGCAGCTGGAGGTCACGGTGTTTAATTACGCCGATGACCTCCAGCTAATCTTCAACCTCTCCCACTCACCTTCATCCGCCCAGAATGTCCAGACAGTCATGACGTTCATTCAGGACTGGATGAACTGCAACCACCTCAAACTCAACCCGGACAAGACCGAGCTGGTCTTGACCGGAGGTGGTTGCAGTCCGTGGTCCCCCTCCTTTTGGCCCCCGTCACTTGGTGTCCCTCCACTCCCTGTACCTAAAGTTAAAACCCTTGAGATCCTCCTGAACTCACAACTTTCTGTTCACTCACAAGTCGGTTCAGTGGTCTCTTCTTGTTTTTTTTCCCTTAGAATAATTAGGAAAGTTTCCCGTTTCTTTTCCCCCTCGGCTTTAAAAATCATCGTGCTGGCTATGGTACTTTCACGCATTGATTATGGCAACATAATCTATAATGGGGCTCCTGCCTATGCGATCCACCGCCTGCAGCTGGTACAGAACCAGGCTGCCCGCCTGATTCATGGCCTACCTAAATACCATCGGGCCACTCCACTGCTCAAAGCACTACACTGGCTTCCGGTGAGAGAGCGCGCCCTTTTTAAACTTGGCTGCCTAACTTTTCAGGCTAGGTCGGGCACTGCCCCCGAGTTCATATGCTCAGCTATCAAGCCCTACCTTCCGGGTAGAGAACTTCGCTCCACTCATAGGGTTAATTTAGCTACCCCCCGTTTTAAAAAACAGAAGGTTGGTGGAGCAAAATTCGCTGGTTTTGCTCCAGCCTTCTGGAACTCCCTTCCTGCTGCCCTCCCCACATCACCTTCTTATCTACAGTTCCGGAAGGATCTCAAAACCTTCCTATTTGTGCGAGCTTACACTGCCTAGCCTCTCCCAGCTGCTGCCGCCCACTGCATCACACATAGCGCCATGAAACCGCTTGGTAAAAGAGCGCTGAATAAATGTTTTTAAATTCAAATTCAAATTCATGAAGGCTGAACCTCGTTCCCCAGTTCCCAAGTCGGCAGCTCTGGTCATAGTGCCACGTCCTTCTCCCACTGAACACCATACTGCCCCTCTGAGAGAAACTCGCACTGCCTTCAGCTACAACCCTATTGCGCCTGCTATAAAGACCTGGATGCGACTTAATTCAAATTACGTAGTAGACTACAGTAATATGCTGCCTAAAAAAAGTGACAACATCCTAGAAAAAGCAAACACTCATAGGGAATGCAAGATTAAGTTAAGCATGTGAAATGTAAGAAGGAACAAATTGGTTACCTTAACTCTTCTGCACTCAGTATTCAGTTATCAATGAGTGCTTTTTCATGAAAAGTTAAGGACATGACTACAGGGACCAGAAGGGACCTGTTTCAATGTCCATTGCTTATATCCTTACAAAACTTAAGCAGTATGGTTTAAAAAGACAAGACCACATTGTGAGTACAGAGCCGCATTATGAATTTTGTTTTCCAATCCACCCATCAAATGTAAATGTTGCATTACTTGTATAGCGCCCGAATCACCCCACATGGGGTCTCTCCAGCACTTGTATGAATACCACTGTAGAAGCCTTCCTGGCTTTTTCCCTGTGGGCGCCCACTCCTGGGCACCCCCAAGGTGCAGCCAGGCATCCTAGCGCTGTTGGGGCCATTGTGGAGATTAAGCAAGCTATTGCCCAGAGTTGCAGAGTGGGGCCCATGATTAGAATAGGCACTGAGGCGAGAATTATCAGGTCCGAGTAAATTGAGCCCAAGACCTGCCGAGGCAAGAATTGAACCCTGGTCCCGGGCCAGACCTCTGCATCAAGGTCTGCCGCTCTAACCATTAAGCCACACTTCTCCACAAGAAGGTAGTGCAGTGCATCCAGGAATGGTGCACTTCCCCACCCGGGGAAAACAGTGCTGTTCAGAGAAAGACAAGAAAACATAAGTAGTGGTTAACTGGAAATCTCTGTAAAGTGGTGCTAATGTGTTTTAGGTGTGAATAAAATCAATCTGGCCCATTTTCGACCCACTCTGTCTTGCTTTAGTTATTTTTTCACATTTTTAACCTTATATTCCTCTCCATCCTGAGTGTGCACTTTGGAAATGAAAAATGTCAGAAAAAACGCTCTTTTCAGCAAAAGTGTTTTTCTTTTTTGGGGAACAAATAAAGAAAAGAGGGAGTGATGACTGCAAGGCCCAGGGAAGGGGGCCCCACACCTGGACCTTGCAGCTTGCTGTAGTGCTTTGAGGGCCAGGGAAAAGGGGCCCCCTCCCTGGGCCTCGAAGCAGTAACCATTTCATAAAACACTGCCCTACAACGGCAGTTTAACATACTTTTTAAATGCACATTCCCATCAAAAATGATGCAAAAGTTAACAAAAGCCAGTTGATCCTGTTGCTCCCTCCTCCTCTCACCCACCTCTCCTTACTAGTGTCTGGCTGGTCCCAGAAACAAAGGGGCCTTCTGTCGCCTAGAAACAAATTGCAGAAAGTGAAATACTTAACAGAGGTGTTGCCTCACCTTTGACACTGTGAGCCAAGATAATTGCTGGCCGGGCTGCTGTGCCTTTCACAATCTGCTTGTCCCTTCCCCTCCACCCCTGCAACCCCAGGAATACCACCACACCCTGACAAACAAGGTCAAGACATCTCGCATTTGTAGAGGGATTGTGTGGGGCAGGGGGCCCTGGAGGAGCAGGTGGGCTTACTGTGAAAGTGTGGCATTTCACAGTGAAGCGGGCCCCCTGTTTAATATCTGAGCGCGAGGCCCTGGGCAGCTGCCCACACTGCCCATGCCTAGCGCCGGCCCTGGCTGCTTGTAGTCCATCTTGTTTAAGGGCAGCAACACATGCACTCTCCTCCTTTCAGCCTCTTGCTTAGTGTTCAGTCCACATTCTACCATTTGGGTCCTTACTTAGGTTCACCCAAATATTTCACAATATTGTGAATCTTTAGTAGTATGAGGTCTGACTTCATATAGGATCTATGCTGACCCCATTAGATCTTGCTCGTAAAGCCTGTGGACTCACAAAGTGAGTTACCAGGCCCATTGCGATCAAGAATAAGATGGTCAACCCTCTTTTTGTTTCAGGGACTCTGGCTGCTGAAACCAGACAAAATGACCAGACGATGATGCAGCCAAGAATAAATAATTTCAATGGAATAGGATTAGGGAAATCTGAACCCCTCAGTGAATTACCATTTCTTAGTGGACCATCAGTGTCCAACTGGAATTGCGTGGTTTTGTGGAACCCCCCTAAGTTACTGCATCGGATGACAACAGTAACCTCGGGAGTTGGAATTTCCTTATAATTAGGCCCCTGGGGCCTCATTTATGAAAAGTGACGCATCGCTGCGTGAGAACAGCGATGCGTCACTTTTCACTGTGCCATCCTTGCGACACCAATAATGTGTCATATTTACATTATGACGCATCATAGCGCAAGTAGTTACAGATACGTCAGTATTTCTGACGTATCTGTATGGCGCAAAAGTGACGCATTGCTGGAGTGTGTCACAAAAGTGACGGAACTCCAGCAATGTGTCCTTTCACATGGGGCAAGCCCCATGTGAAAGGCCCTGCGTCAGTCTTACACCTGCTGTGAGGCAGGCGTAAGAAATTGATGCATTTGTGTCCTAGAAGTGTCGCAGTAAAATCTTATAGATTTCACTGCGTCACTTCTATGACCCTGCATCTACCTAGATGTGTCACTTTGTAAATATGGTGCAACAAGGCACATTTTTTACGCTGCAGGTGCGTCACAAAAAGTGACGCACCGGCGGCGTAAAAGTGAGGCACGGCCTCATAAATGAGGCCCCAAGTGAGCTATGACAATTATAAAACATGAAATCGACACATGCAACCAAAACTTCCGTATATGAGATAGCTTACTGGAAATGTGCTTTGATCTTAATGCGCATGTTAATAAGCGTTACTATAGCCGCTACAGCCATGCAGCATGAACAGTAATTGTACGCCACCACGATGCATAAGTGGGTGCAGAGGGTGCATTTATGACTAAGCCGAGGCATGCTCTTTTCAGGCCCGCACTTCTATAACATTTTTTTTTCATTTCAAGTTTTCCTGACTTTAGGAATAATTAAGCAGCTTGCATGACTCAACCACTAGATGGCGCAACATGCATTAGCTGTCCTATTTTCTCTTTTCCCTTTTCCTTAGAGGACGTTTTGTTCTTATAATTAATCACTTAGCACAAAATGAAGAGGCGTCCAGGCGGCCCTGTACCAGCTTTTTGTCCCAGGCCCCCGCAAAACGTTTAACAGGACTGGCCTACAGCAGGAAGAGTTAGTTTAAATATATATTCCTGACCAAGCACTCATATGCAGCAATGACTGTTGAGGCATTCTTACTGTGTCGGCTTTTGAATAGTCACACAATCGCGAATGGTTTTGTCTTTTTTCGTCTTCTTCTTCTAATTAGCAACACCTACTGTGCAGTTTACGTCTTCGGGCAGTAAGTACGTGGCAAGGTTAATGTTTCTTTCCTACAACTATAGCGTTTCTCCAATCGAAGCCTCTTGACTGTATCCAGGTAGACAACAGAACGTGAAGGCAATTCCGTAATACACGCTCCATCTCTATACTTACGTTATTTTTTTAATGTATTTTACGTATATGTGAGCGAGCCACTGAAAGCTCGTGCCAGGCTCGAGCCAGAAGTCTGGCTCTGGCTCAGCTCGAGGTCCCGTTGGAACCTCGAACCCATAAGGAACCGAGCTTTCATATGGCTTCTGCCTGCCACTCTCTCTTTACCCTCACGAACAGAGAGGTAAAACAATGCATTGACATGTAAGGTAACAAGGATAAACAGGTACCATTAGTGGCTGAATTGTACAAAGTGAAACAAGAAAACAAAGCTTCCACCCTAGGGTTCACTCACCCAGCCCATGCACACTTCCATCTCAACTGCGTGCCTTGGTGACGACAAAATCTACTATTTAACATGACACACATCCCTGTGTTAAATTAAACTATTACACAGTCTAGCCTGTACTCTAGTTGTCAAAAAATTTACTAATATTTTTCGTAACAATTCTAAAGAACTTTTATTTCATTCATCAATTGGTTGCAGCCTAGTAATAGGACCTGTTGTAGTTCCTAAATAACAACTCTTAATAAGAGTACAAAAGTTTACAAAACATACAATGTGCACTACTCATGGACCCTGCGGGTTCCGACAACCTTTTATTTTTATTTTACTGTATTTAACAGTTCAGGTTTACTTAAAGTATGTCCAAAAATGTAATCAAATCCAATCGATGCTTATCATCACATCTACATACATAAAATAGTTTGCATTTTGTTTAACAAAAATGTTACATCATATTGCTTTTTATACAAACCCAAAAGTTTTTCTACAAATACGGGCTTCTTCTTTTGCCTTCCCAATGCATTTCAGGTTTAAACAACCCTTCTTCGGGGAACTCTAAAAAGAATGCACAATGAGCTATGTTGTGTCCCATCAGAAACATGAACTATGAGAAACAGTAAAGAACCCAACAATGTATTCAAAGGGAAAAAATAACCTGAGTTAGATGCCTTTTCAGGCCAGAAATTAACCCAAATAGAAACATCAACAATGTGGCCATCAAAGATGTACCCCAAAATGTTGGTAGTGCTCATGCATCTTTATCTATTGTGCAACGCCGCTTCTTCCATGCCACTTACAGGCCCTCACATAGTGATATCTAGAGGTTATGAATTTGCAAGCCCCGCGTGCCGATATCGTGCCAAAAAATACTGCATGCAACCCCGTAATTTGTGCTAAACTCCACGTACCTCCAAGAAAACACTGAAACAAACCATTTCCTGAAAAACACAAATCTTTATCAGCCTAACCGCTACAGAATGAAAATGAAGGATAATCACCATGAACCAACTTGCCATGCCCCCAGACACTGCATGAGCTATAGGTGAGGCACCCCTCTGTCAGGCCTTATAGCATATCTTGTGTAAGGACACATCTGCATGAGCAGATTAGTCCCTGCAATATCCATGTTGATTCTTGGATATTGTAGGTGAACAGGGAAGTGATAGAGAATACATGGGCTGGACACTCATTATAATGGTTTCTCTATGATGGCTTCACTGTATTATTGAATGTCTGGTACCAAACATCTCAACTTAATAAACCTGCACTCCAGTGTAGACTCAGTATAAACTGCACCCAGAGGACCCCTTAGAGGGGTCCCCTGAAACCTACCAATGGTCACCAAATGGTCTAAGCCAGCCTGTCAACACCAGAGTTCTGACCTTATAGGGTGAGCTTCAGCATGCTAAGAGGTCAAGAACAAAGCCTGTCTTGGGTGGAGGTGTTTACTCTTTCACCCGGCCAGAAGAACCATCTGTGGCGGGAAGCTTCAAAGGCCTTACTGCCTTTAAAACATGATCCCAGCCTCTACTGATAGAAGGAGCGGGGCTCTCCTCCTGTCCTCACCCCTTTTGGTGGGACAACAGGCAAGAAAACTTAAAAAGAAAAGTTGGTGTGCGCCCTCAGCCAACTCCACCTCTCAGGTGCTGGAGGCAAGGTGAAGCACGTATTTTAGTGCCCACTATGTTGAATTTGGTGGGACTTCTCTAATCAGGGCTAGGGTTGTGTCCCCCTCCCACAAGTGGTGGGCACAACAGAGGGTGTGGAGACCCCAGGTAAGTGGCCTATTTGCCACTACCTGTCACTCCCTTGGAAACGCCGCTACATGTAGTATTTAGGTGGCATCCCAGACCCTGAACTTAGATTCCACGGACACAAGAAGAAGATGAACGAAGAAACGCTGTTGAACCGATAACTGCAGACTTTGTGGTAGAGTACTCAACATTTGCCATCCTCCAGCTCATCTCATTGCTGTGCAGCCTCCACAAACCTCAGAGGGTCATGGGCACATCACAGATTGCCAAAGAACGCTCTTGAGATAGAGGTACCCTCTCCTTGCACCCACAGGCACTAAAACAACAAAGTTCTGTCCAGCTTCGTCCAGCTCACCCGCTCACCAGCTCGCCCGAAGTCTCTGAGTACCAACAAAAGGTACCTCTGCTCTGGAGGGCCAGCTTGGCCTCTGCACCAATTCTTGAGGCCAAGGGACCCACCACAGCTAAAAGGCACCACTACCCAGGGTACCCAACACCTTGCTGCAAAAACCTACAAAATCAAGTCCAGGGACTTCAGGACTCCAGATGCCCACTTCAGCAGTGGCCCAACAGCTCCAGAATCATCGCTCTGAACGAGCGCAGACCGTATTCCAGACGAATCCGCTATTATCTGCAGCATGGAGGTCCCCAAGATTTGAGGCTGTGATCCTTTTTGACTGATTGGCCATAGTCTAATTTCTGACAGGAGTCTACCCTTAAAATAGAAATATCAACTTTATACGCCAAAACTTAAGCATTAAACTTGGGTAGCAGCAACACGGATCCTCTCTAATACATCGATCATTTTGGGGCTACAGTACTCTACCCAGAGTCATCGTGTCTCTCCGGGTTTTCATACAATTGTGCCATCTATGGTCTAATTCATTGCCCTGCAAGACCTTTTGCGACAATATTATCAAAAGCAGGTCACGCTTACATATTTTTTGTGCTATAGACGGTTTCCTAACAAAGGCAGAAGTGCTGAAATGCACGTAGTTGTCATCTATCGCTAGCATTCATCAATTTTGTCCAGATAGTAACAATTATTGAATGCATCAATTGGAATGATTTCTTTGTTTTATGTATATATTATATCTCTTTATGATTTTGGTGAATATACATAATTGTGCAATTGATTAAGATTATATATATACATAAAAAACCTATCCAAAAATAAGATTTAATAATAAAATAAAAATATATTTTTGTAATAAAAAATCAGTTATTGTTTCAGTCAGTTGTTATGAGGCCTACAATGTTTTAACTCCATAGCTAATCGAAAGCTTGCTATTGTTTCTTTACTAAATACTTTCATCCCTGTGATTAGCAAGCATATTGTATGTGTAGGGATCTCCCTTTTTCCAAAAATATAATTGCTCCAAGGTACCATCCCCTGACTGCAAGGATCATCTTTACGGGCCTTTGCCAAGCTTCACAGATTTACTACACCCAGCCCGCCCAGCCAGGGCATCCTCAAACCAGTTGTGCCCCTGAGGACTCAGAGCCCTTGCGACCCCTCCTCTCCCTTGAGAGCCCTCAGACTTGCAAATCTCCTATTGCTTTGCTTGTACAGCTGCCCCTCCTTCCTTGGTAGCACGCCAGCTTCAAAATCTCTCTGTCTTATTTTCTCGAGAACTTGGCCTCGGCCCTCTGGGTCTTGGCCCTGAACTTTCAGATTTCCAAAAGGATAGCCACATTATAAACGTACTGCATTGCTTTTTCCAATTGCCTTTCTCCTTCCATAGGAAATGTATTGTGCGTAATTGCGCAAAACTTTAGATATTGCATTTACTGTGATTTTCTCGTATTGTCAAAAGCATTTGCTATCTCATTTATAGCCTTGGTGTGTACAAAGGATGCTTAGAACTATCCTCTGATAAGCCTAACTGCTCACTCACACTACCACAAAAAGAAAGCATTAGTGAAATCTACTTTTGCCTCTGTAAACCAATAAGGGTTTCTTTGACCTCTCTGCCCAGCTTACCCTATTGTAGAATACTATATAGAGAGGTGGGCTTCCTACAGCAAATGGTTTATTTCTGTGGCTATATTCTGGTATGCCACTGTTGGCACTTTTTACATCAAAAGAGGCAATTTATGGATCAGAGAAAAAACCCTGCAAAATCAACTCAAGATAATATTCAAAGTACAAACCATGCCCATTTAATTAAAATGTATAATGATTACAAAAGGCAATAGGCATAAGTTAGTCAATCATATCAACTAAGACAAAAAAAAAAATGGCAGTGGAGATAGAGCCCTAATCTAGTAATAAACCAGAATTGATTACAGACAGGCACAAAGGGAATGGATAGCAGATTGTCAAAAGAACTGCTCAGTTCAGATTGTTCAATAGCCTGGCAAAGTGTCCGCTCTCTAAAGGAATCGGGAAGACTAAGTAAAGTAAGAGGTCTGAGACAAGGGAAAATCTTGTCTCTCATCCCAAATGGGACAAAGAAAAGCAGTTACTAGATACTGGGGAGGTGTAGCGCCTAGACCTGAATAGGGCTGTTCCTTTGCAAGGTGAATGCTGGCTCCACCTCCTACTATGCGTCTGATGGCAGACCCCCTCTTTCTGAAAGGAAGGATGGAACCTGGTAAACAAAGTGCTCCAGGCCTGAGTAGAACTGGTTCTGGCTGAGTTCAGTGACTAGATACTTTTTGAGATATAAATATCTGTGCCCAAGCCCCTGACTTTTGTATTGCTCTTGGATGTCAAGAAGAACCTCTGTCCGTTTCACTGAAGGACTTCGGAGGAGAGAACTGTCCTTGTGCTTGTGTGCTATTTCTTGGATTGGCCTGCAGTAGTTTCCCCTGGACTAATCACCCAAGGGCTGGAAGAGAGCTAACCTCCTACTGGAGTCCCAGGCACATCTGACTCCTCCACCAGCCTCCTGATTCCTCCCAGGAGGATTTCTATCTGCAGGTGAGGCCCCTGTGGGTTCCAGGGCCTCTAGTTCTATTACAGAGAAGAGAGTGCTGAATTCCTTGCTAACGCCCGTTTGCGAGCTGCCGCAGCTGAAGAACGTAAGAAAAATTCTCGCGATGCTGCTGCTGAGCGCTCGCAAACCCAAGATCATTGCATTGCACGCTTGAGGGCCACAAAGTGCTCGCTAACCCCAGAGACCGTTGCATCGCACGATTGCGGGCTGTCGAGTGCTCGCTAACCCCGGATCATCACAACAAGATCAATGCATCACGCAGTGCGGGCACCGCGCGTCCGCCATTTTCATCGCATCGCACCCGGTTCATCGCTCCCTCACGGGGCGCCATTTTCTTTCATCGCAGGAAGGTCGCACATGCAACCGGACCAGTGCATCATCCTCCCTTGCGGCAAGGATTTAACGCATCGCTGGCCTAGCGTGACGAAAAGCATCGCTACAGCCCGTTTGCAACATTTTTCTTGTTTTGCTATGAAATCCAGGTACTTTGTAAGTAAAAGGGTCACAGAGACCAATGCTTTGATCTGAACCCCTATTTGAACACTTTGAACTATTTTTACAGCCTTTCAAGAGTACCCTATTTTTCAGTATTGTGGCTTTTTATCGTTATTGGTCTTGTGTTAAGTCTTTATATAAAGATACTTATTTTTTATAACTAATTGTGTGGTGTCCCTTTGTAGTGTCCTTTACTGTGTTACTGTGTATAATCATAAATGGTTTACACACTGCCTCTGAGATAAGCCTAGCTGCTTGTGCTATGTTACCACAGGGTTGAGCAGGGGGTATCAAAGGGTGTAGCCCCCTTACTCTGACTTAGGAAGAAGGGTCCCTACTTGGACAGTGGCCAGCCATTGCCAACTAGAGACCCCCATTTCTAACAAAACCCCTTAACTTACACTCCCTGCATCGCCGAGTCGACAATGTGGTGAGCGCACAGTAAGTGGTTTTATTTACTTTTTTATTTTATTTTACCTATCCCCTTATCTTGTTGACGTCCCCCCACCACCCCACCGCTCTTACTTGTGCCAGCTGCGCCTGGGTCAATTGTGGATGGATGTTGAGCATTCCCTAATTCTTTCAATATTTAATCTGTAAGGGAGAGAGATCTGAATACCCGCCATTTTCATTGCATCGCACCCGGTTCGTCGCTCCCTCGCGTGGTCTTGTGTTAAGTCTATATATAAAGATACTTATTTTTTATAACTAATTGTGTGGTGTCCGTTTGTAGTGTCCTTCACTGTGTTACTGTGTATAATCGTAAATGGTTTACACACTGCCTCTGAGATAAGCCTAGCTGCTTGTGCTACGTTACCACAGGGTTGAGCAGGGGTTAACAAAACCCCTTACCTTACACTCCCTGCAACGCCGAGTCGACAATGTGGTGAGCACGCAGTAAGTGGTTTTATTGACTTTTTAAATTTTTTTACCTATCCCTTCATCTTGTTGATGTCCCCCCACCACCCCACCGCTCTTACCTGTGCCAGCTGCGCCTGGGTCAATTGTGGATGGATGTTGAGCATTCCCTAATTCTTTCAATATTTCATCTATAAGGGAGAGAGATCTGAATACCCGAGGGACGAATCTAGGACATGCAATCAACTGGAAGTGGCAAAGGGTTATAGAGTATGTAGCAGATAAATTAGAACTGCTTTATATGGACTCCTGTGAAGGAAAGAGTGTTGAAGAATGCAAAGATGAGATAAACGTAAATAAGAATTAGTAAATATTTTAAGAAGTTGACATTTGAAAATATTACAGATCCAAAAGTTTCTGTCAATCATATGGTGAAGAAGACATGAAACCCTCTACTGGCTGCCCTCTTTCCTATAAAATAATTTGGATAACAGCAATATAATGGTTTAGTCAAATCCAGTACTACTAACTTATAAAGTGGAAAGTAAGTGTTCTTATAACCCAAGATGACGGTAACACCAATAAGTCAGTGCATTTTTGCGCTCAAGCTACATTGACTGAGTCGTTAGTGCAAGTGGACAGAAAATAGCTGAATGTCTACAGAGTAAAGGATGCAAGACATATTTTGAGGTAAAAAAAGTGGATCAAAATATAACTTATAAACATCAAGGGAGGAACCGTATATCTCTGATATGTCAATGCATTTAGGTACTAAAAGCTTGCAATTCAAAGATATATTTGCAGTTGAGTTGAAAACCAATTGTATGCATCAAACTACAGTTTTGAATTTGGTGGGGTTTGGCTGGCCTGATACCGAAATAGTTGAGCTCTGTGGTGTCCTTGTCTGCACCCCCATTTCCTAATCCGTTTGGCATTTTCCTGTCTTGGAGGAGTTACTGCTCATAAAAGTGTAAATAAAGGGAAAACAAAAGGAATGGTGTTCGGGAGGAGGCAAACAAAGCAAAATGTTATTCGAACAAATCGACAAGCGGTGAGGGCTTAGAGTTGTGCGCACTAGTGTAAAATGCTGGTTATCAGTCACTAGTGTATGCAGAGCGCTCTACTTTCAGTAGTCCCACCACCACTGGGCCATTTATCTCCAAATTGCAACCAATATCCAAAAGGAGCGCTTTTGTAATTTTCACAAACTAATTGCTTTCTAGTAGTCACGTTCAAAGAGAGTCCATAGGCAGTCTTAATGAATTTCTCATGCGTATGTTTTATTTCCAAATCTTCCAATTTGTTCAATTCACAACTCATTATAAAAGAGAATCAGCCAACGTGTGTCGTCCACACTGGATGTTGTCAAGGCTTTAAATTGAAAGTAACAAGTACATAAGTGAACATTCCTCCAACGTCCCCCTTTCCAAGTATAACAATCAAAAATCCACATTTTTATACCACATGAATTATTCAATGGAATAGCCTGCCTATATCCAACCTTTTCAATCCACATGCACAAGACTGCCTCAGGAGAACCCATCCTTATTGTATGAAGTGCACGCTGTGCACATCAATCCCTTTGTTATTAATACACATGACAAAATCATCCTTATGTTTTCGGACCTAATAATGCTCCTAAATCCATTGTCTATGTTGAATTCAGAACAGTTCATACTCTCCCAACCCAGCCAAACCATTCTATTTCCATCCTCCTTATCTTTGTCTTCCTTTAGAAAGTTTGCGTCTGTCTACCTCCCCCCATACTCATATGCCCCCTCCTTTATAATCCTGTTCAACAGGAGCAAAATTATCAATGAGTTACCTTTAAACTTGTTGTTGAGTGATTATTCTGTGATACCCATTTGGGCTTCATCCATTTGTCCCCTTAATTGAGGTTTATAGCTATTGAAAAACATCAATCAAATCTGCTGTCATATGGATGTGGACTGGTGTTCGCTGAACCACCATCTTTTTATTCGTTTTTCAATTTTAATTTATTTTATTTTTATAACCCTCCCACCCAACTCCTCAATAAATCCTCCCAATGTTTTGGTTAAGTTTACTGCAACATCAGAATTCATCTCCCATCCCCAATGGCTCTAACCCAAGATGCAGAGTTTGTGCCATATGTTTTGAAATAAATGGTGTACTTTGATCTGTTAGGATATCTTTAGCAAAGCATACTTGAGACAATAAATTCTGGCATGGCCTGGCAATATGAGGGGTGGCTTTGCTATGTATAGGAATGGCTTTGGGGTATGAGCAGAGCCACAGAAATTATGCGACAGTGGTGGCCAAAATTATGCGGCAACAAATGGCGCATTATGCTGCATAATGTGCCACATTTTGTGATGGTATTACTTTGCTATTGTCTCATTGTTACGCCTGGTAACAGTGTCTGACAAAATAGTTCACCTCAATTAGTTGCAATTTAACACCCAAATACAGCAATAAGTAACTGAAAGAGGACCAGCCAACCTTTGTGAAAAGCCTTCCGGCGCGCAGGAACCTGAGTCGCCATATGTTTTGAACCTTTGATCCATTTGGGCTAGAAAGAACAGTTTTTGTTAACATCTGCAGATTATGCAGCAGATGATGCATTATTTGGCAAATGTGGTAAATCCATGTTGCGGTGATTCTGCACATACATGGGCCTATGCACAGGAAAACAAGACCACAGTTTATAGGGGTTGTCCCTTCCAACCACCTTAGCACCCAAAATCCCTAAACCAACTAGCTATAGTGTCTCATTCGTTTGCCTACATAATGACAAAGCTACTAATGATTAGACAACCCAGAACACAACAGTCCAGCGTTTCTCAGGAATCGTGGTAGCAAGACATTCCCTTTCGCTCACTCACTTGTACTTGTCCACAATAAGAATGGTCAAAGTCACTCTATAGTTCAAAATGTTTATTTTAACTATCGTGCTCTATAGTGCAGTTTACAAGCCACTACCAGCTGCGAAATGCATAAACCCAGTACAATTTGCATTGTTAACATTCCATAGACTATAACGGTGGATGTGATCATATACAGACAGTGGAAAAGGACTATAAGGCCTAGCCACCCTCCCCTTGGTAAGAAGAAGTTTATTATATAAACGAAGATCTCTGGGCTTTGTCAGCAGACCCCCTACCTTTATGATTAGATGGAAGTTTTACATCAGAGGAATAGCATCGCACTTCTCCCTGGAAAGGTCTCTCTCCAAGTGTTTGTTTGAAGAACATGCATACCCGTAATACCAAAGCACAGGTTTCCAGCAGTGCAGCTGTATTTAACATGTTTTGTCTAGGTGCTAGGGACTGACCAGAACAGAATAACAAGGTGCATTGTTTATCAACCTTGCACATCATGTTCAGACTAAACTCCAGGAACTAGCAGAGAACATGAAAAGCAGACAGTTCTCATGTGAAAGGCATGAACAGAGTCTTGAAAAATTAAGTCATGTAGTAACTTGCTCAAATGCAGCATCATGGCAGCAGAGCTCATGCTAGCCTAGCATGTCGACAAGGACCCTAATGACCCTATGACTAGGCCTGGGAGGTAAATTCCGTTCCGCTTTTGGAATTTGCAGAATTTGGGTAATTTCACGTTCCGCGGAGAACGCAAAATTGCCCAAAATTTTGCGTTCCGCAACTTTGCGAAATTTTTTGCTTATTCGCGTTTTCAAATGCGTGTTCATGAGATATTTCCCCCCGAGCACGCAGACCGCGATTGCAAACAGTCTGGTTTGGAGCACCGACGGATAGAGCGGGGCTTCCTTCTCCGAGCAGTCAGCCGGGTGAGGTGAGGCTTTTCTCCCACAGAAAGCTGGGAAAGAAGAGACAGCTCTTACTTGAAGAGCAAGCACTTGTGTGCCTGGTAGGGTGGCGAATGCCACATACCTTTTCTATTTCAATTTGCTTTTTCACAATTTGTTTTTTTGTTTGCAGTAGCCAGTTTTTACATCTAAGGTTAGGTCCTGAAGAAAGCCGGGTAAGTCAACCCTAACGGCTGAAACATGTTGACCATATTTCTCATAGCCTCGAGATAGTTGATATTACTACACTATCAGGCTGTTGCTTTTAATATGACACTTGGACAATTCCTAATAAATATATTTTGTGTCCTAGTAGCCATTTTTAACTTCACTCACTTTAGCACTGCACTTCACTAGAGTCAACACGACTTTGATCATCCATCTTGGCTAAGAGCCTATTAGGAGCACGAGGTCAGTTACCCTGTGGGGCAATCATGCCCAAAGCTGTGGTTCATGATCCCAATCTCCTCGAGTTCCACATGACGAAGAACCGCCAGTGAGGGTGGTCTGACGGACTCTTGATTCTAGCCAGATGATGGGCAAACTCTCAGAATAGATCGTACAGTATTTCAACATTCACATATTGTAGTTTCCCCCCTTTTTTTTTGTCTGACTGAGCATTCCCTTCCAGTTGTTTGGATAGTTTTTGGGGAATGGGTGTGCTGTAGTCATTAAACTACTCCCAGTGACCCTCCTTTATATTGTATTTCTGTGGCATGAGATATTTCCCCCCGAGCACGCAGACAGCGATTGCAAACAGTAAAAAAGCATTGCGAACAAGAAATTCTGCACGTTCGCAGAAATTCTGCGTGCTCGCAGTGATTTCTACCCTTTTCGTAGATTTGCGTAACGCGATTATGCAAATTCTGCCCACCCTTACCTATAACACCCTCCCCCTGGTAAGATCATAGTACCTAGATAAGGACCCAAAACAGAGTTCAAAGGTAAGCAGAATTCAGAAGCGTTTTAAAAAACCAAATTGGAATAAGAAATTGTATGTTGTTTTAAAATATCGTCGTGTCCCGGAAAACGTGGTTAAGATGGAGGTGGCAAATCCATCAAAGTATGTGAACTTAAGAATGCAGTTCTTTCCAAAAGGTCATCCCTGTCGGTAGTAGAAAAAATGGATGCCATCCAATCAAGTAGTTTGAAGGAACAAACATTCTCCTCGTAATCTGATGCTTTCACGAGCATATCCGGACAACTTGCGTGATATTTGATGAAGCAAGAGGTTCTGCGCAGCCGCACAGATATCCCATTCAGCCAAGACTCCAAGTGCAGCTGCACGCGCCATACAGCCAATCCCAGAACAGGACTGTTTATGGGCCTCTAAGGGACCCATTAACTGGTCAATTTCCGGGTCTGAACACGACGTATTGGAGCGGCATTAATCCACAGCCCAATAGAAAGGTCACTTCTGACAGTAGAATACAGGTTTCATGCAAGTGAAGCAGTCCTTAACACACGCCAAGAGTTGCTAATGGCAAGCATCCAAAAATGTGTTGCATTCTATCATGGTACAGATGCAATTGGCCTGGTTTATGCATTACCACAAGATGAGCAGCCATTGCATAGCAGGAGCAGAAGAATCAGGATTCCACCAGCTAATGCCAGTAACAAAGGGAACCCGCCAAAGACGTTAAAAACAATAGAATGAATAAAAGCCGGTATCACTCCAAATATCATCTGAAAAGAAGTCACAGGTTCAGATCCCACAAGCTTAAAAACATTTGCAAGGCCTTTAGTGTCAGGCGCATTAAATATTTGATGTATAAGCTCCCCAATGTGAAGTGGGAGGTTCGTATTTAGACGGGACTAAATCTCACTAGATGTCATTGCCACCAGCAATTCGAAGGTTTCTCGAGCCGAAGTAAGAGCCACTGGTTGAAACAATAGCACTTTAAGTCTGCTTAATTTGTTGAAATCTGTTTTCAAAGTCGGAATGGAAGGCCAAATCGAACTATCTCCTTTCCCATGTAGGGCGGAAAAAGCACATTGCTACAACAAGTAACAAGTTGTGACACTGTTACTATATACGAGATTCCAGCTCGTAAACCACAGCAGTTGTGGTTATTCAAAATAAGATAACTGCTGTTAGTAAGCAATATAAAAGCAGGAATTATTCCTTTCAAAACACAAGCAAGTTTAGGTACGGATACTTTACAAGCGCTGTGAAACTTAACCTGTTTACAAACCAGGGAATATCCTACCGGGAAATTGCAGTCCTCCCCAGTTCGGAAAACTTCCTTCTCCTCCATTTGACATCTATAAGTGAAAGGTAGAGACCATAACTCATGGAGGAATGCAATACCCAGAGGTTCAAAGCAGCCTATCAGGAAATATTTCATACATGATTTAAATTAAAAAAGCAAAAAAGGGAGAGAGATAACCACATGGATTAGCCACACAGCTGTATCTGTCTCTGCCACAGAGAATAGCAAGTGTTCTAAACGTTCAGTGTGTAATAGCATGTATGTAGCATCTTTCATGGACATAAAGCTATGTTTAACAGTCATATTAAATGGTAAAAATAAAGCAGAAGCATTCAAATAATCCCAAGGGACTTTTCCCATTTTGAGAGTCTGTAACATCCATGCAAATTGCACAACTGACTGTAATTGATTTTGACCATGAAATGACACAGATACATCATTCTGAACAATATCAGTAACAGATGAAACAATATTATCCACGGTATTAATGCATGAAGAAAGTGTATTGATGCTATTGTCAACCACTGCAAGGACTTTTTGTAAATTTGCTTGATCGATTTGGCGCAGGTGAAGCGCTGCCTCAATTTGGGAAAGTTTTTAAACCTCATTGTAAGCTGCATAGATTAACCTCTTTGTTCTAGGAATTCTGGGACCTATGATAGAATCAGCTCAATTGATGTCGCTCGACAAGAGTGACAAGTATTGTTTTACTAACGACAAAGTGGAGTGTTCCAACCATTGTTGGCACAATTTACCCACCGAGGATAACAAGGATCCGGTCTAGACTGTGTAAAACCAGGTGTTACATTATAAAAACGCAGTTGGCATGCATTTGAATTGGTTTGCCAGACTAACCATCCAGACGGGTCAACATCAGAGATATTGAAAGTGTCTTTTCGAAACAAAGCTTGTAATACATTGATCGTATAATTTGTTTGTGTATGCCAATGTTCATATTCCACTAAAGACAGAATGGATGGGATATTCAAATTTTTGGCAGTTGCCAAGCCAAACCAAGTAGTTGGTGCACTATATCATTTAAATATAATATTTGAGCCGGGATCAGGCAGGCACAATGCAAAGCTTCAGTTCTCTGAACCTGCAAAGCCTTAGTGCCCCAAACTGATTTCAAATCAATGGTATCTTTCCTGTGATAATAACCCTGTGTGGCCAGTTCAGTTCTGAACAAAATTGAATAGATCAATTTAGTGTGGGGCAGAATAAATTTGGGTCAGGTTGATGACTGCAATAAAAAAAAATAGGATTCTCAATCTGCCGTGTCATCATCTGTGAAATAGTTGAACTTATCTCTAAGGGTTTTAGAACTCCCTTGTACGGGAGAAACAGGCCTTAATGTGTATGTTGTATGCGAGAAATTATGTCTATAGTGTTCAAAATAGAATTTAAATATAAATCCTCAGCATCATAAGCAGCACAATATTTTAAATCAGAAAACAATGAATGTACCTCTTGTACGTCCCAATCATCAGAATGTATGTCCTGTGTTATCACATCTCCTAAAGAGACGCGAAATACGTAAGGTATCTAGAGAACTTCTGTCGTGCCGTGAAGTTCGAAAGCTACCTTATCGCAAACGATGCCATCTGCAACTGGGAAAGCTGAAATGTTCACAAGAGTTTGATCACGTTTCATGCTATGGAATGATGTATTAGTGGCCAGAATTCCATCAACCAAGTTCACAGTAGAGCGTTCTGGCAAATATTGACTATTGATGAGCCGAAAAAATACTGTCACAAATCCAATCGACATGGTGAGGAAAATCAGGATAAGTACCAACCAGATGTAGGTTCATGGGGGGACCAGGTAAGTCGCTTTGAACCAAGAAATGAAAATACTTTTTTTGTTGGTGGAAGTGTCGAAGTAGATGATCTGGATGATGAGTCATAAGAGAAGTTTGCATGGTCCCCAAAATAACAGCTTGCACCTATGTCCATCGAAGGAGATAGGGCAGCAGCTTGATGCAGTCAAGGACTGTTTGGCACTTCACTGTGGGACTCATCCGCAGGGTAAGTATCCTCAACATCTGTGTTGGAAGAGGATGGAAGTAGAACAGGCAAAAGATCAACAGTAGTTTCCATCTCACCCTCAGGAAAACGGGCATTAGACGTAGAGGATGAAATCGCCGGATTCAAAGAGATAGCCGTGCATGAAACTGCAGGTGTTACACTATTCAGAATTGGCCAGACGGTGTAGCTTGACATTTTCTACTGAGATGTATCTGTTGTCTTTGCAATCAGGTAAGGGTGGTAAAATGACTGCATGAGTACCCTTCAATCCAAGTACCGGAACCAGTGTACGATAAGATGGACCAAATTCCTTCTTGTTCTCCAGCTTTTCTTGTACCAGATCTCCAAACTTAGGAAGACAACCAGCAACCGGAATCAGCAATGCTGCATCATTGGAAGAGGGTAAATGTTCAGTTGCATAGCTGTCACAGTTCTTTTGTAGGTTCTGTCATAGTAGAATGATTATCTACGTCAAAGGTTGCGGCAGCCGCCACAAAGTCTAGACTATAACAGTATGGCTCTAACATTTTAATGCCAAAGAGCCCACCCAGAGATCTTCTATGGAGATTATTGAGTGCACGTTGAACTCCATACAAACGGACTATCCAGTTCCTGCCAGTACTTAGGACCCTAGCTGTCAAAGATTGCATTAAGTCAAGTTTCATTCGCTCCACTATAGAATTTCACAGGCCTGTATGGAGACGAACACTGCAACCGTACCCCCATCAACTTCATCACGTCCTTGTACGCCTTAGAGGCAAACTCTGGACCTTGGTCTGAATGGAAGGTGCCACAGGCACGCGTCCCGACCAAAACACACAAATCTCTAATTACATTTTGAGCATCAGCACTGCATTGTGGCCAAACCCAAAGGAATCTAGTGCACAAATCAACTGCAACAAAAATATATTTATACCAGTATCAAAAGAGAATGGACCATAGTGATCAAGATGTACACAGCCAAACAGCTGATTGGAAATACATATTTGTGTTTGTGGTGGGCGTGAGACCGTAGACGGTTTGATTTGCTGACAAATATCACATTACAGTACATAATTACGGGTCTGTTTATATAAACCACGCCACCAAGAATGTTGCTGCAAAATAGAAACAGTCGCAGGCACCCGGGCATGTGCAGAAGCCATGCCTTTGTGTGCTGCAACGATCAAAGCAAGTCTGCGGTCCACGTTGGAAATCAGCCGATCACCAACAGATGGTATCCTAGCATAAGGAACTTGTTCAGGAGATAAATGATAAGAATACTTCGAAGGGAAGCCCTGCTAATAAGCAGTTCCATCCTTTGTAGCAGCTATAGCTGCCAAAATGTCATTTTCTATCTTAGTCATGGATCTTATAACTGCTGCAACGGAATACCTGGCTACCACAGTTTTGTCTGCCTCATTCCCACACGCTGATGGCCAAGAGTATGTATAACTTGTGTGAGTGGCAGATGATTTTTAAGTTTCGCCACTCGAACCCAAAGCATGTTATGCTTTGTTGCGCTGCCTTTAAAGTCTTGATAGTCATTCTGAGACCAAAAGAATACGTTGCCATTAAAAGACTGAGCACAGGAATAAGAATTGCATACAATAAGAGTATTTACATTTGAATCAGCAAAATCGAGAGCTAGAACAAGAGCGCGCAGCTCTGCCAGTTGGGCTGTACAGTGTTCAAGTGCTAGTGTATGCACTATGGAAGACTTAAATTCTCCATTAACAACTGAACCAGCCACAAATGCGCAAGCTGCGGAATAAGCGTGTTTGGAAGCGATGGCCGGTTGAGCCAAGCCATCGGTATAAATAATACATTTGTACTCATCCAAAGGAAGTAACGGCAATGGAGGAGGATGAACATAATCATACTGTAAAAACTTCTGTGTCTGAAGAGCCAAATCAAAGATAAACGTGACATCGGTAGATGTCAAAGAAGTAGCCCATTGTATCCAACTGGGATGTAGAGCTTTAGAGTTTGGTACACTTTCCTTAGTCACTGCTTCTAATGCAGGGAAAGGTGAGACCATAAAAATGTGGTATCCCTCTGTTAGCGCGCGTTCCTTCAGAATCGCCATCTGGACTGCCGTCAAAACTTGTTCAACATTTAAAAATCGCACTTCAGCCACCGTTTACAAATGGGATTCGTATGCAATAGGTACTGTGTCTCCCTCATTGAACGTCAAGTACGTGAAAGCCACCGTCCTAGGCACTATATGTATCACCAGGTGCGTAGAATTATCACACGTCAACAAGTAGTTAGTCGCAAGCAGATCTGACTGAAAAGATTGTAGAATAGTGGAATGTTTCAGAAGCCAGCTGGCAGAAGAATATGTTGGTTGTATCAAAGCATAAAGAGGTGTGATACGCTGGGCATAATCTGGAATGTAAGTCCTTGGGAAATTCAAAAATCCTAGCAAAGATTGAAGTTTCTTAAGAGTAGACGGAGGTTGCCACGGTGCACACTTCTCCAGAAAGTGGGGGCTAAGCCCCTACCTTCATATTGAGCATGTAGCCCAAAAAGAGCACCGCAAAATGAACGATGTGTGATGTGGCAAAATTGAATTTGTATCCATAGTCGGCAAGTGTTAGAATAATGCGGTCGACTCGGACAAGATGCAGAATCAGCTCATCGTCTATCAGATAAATATCATCAACATACTAGAACGCATCAGAGTCTATGCTGTTCAATTAAGAGACCATACGGACAGTGAAAGCCCTGGCACAATTTTATATCTCATAGGCAAACGTGTACATTTTTTCTGATTTCCAACGGCGGTAAATGCTGTCAAGTCACAGCTCTCAGGAGCCAAGTTGTGGCTATAGAAACCATTGTAGTTTTGTATTTCTTACGAATAAGACTGTTCACTAGCGCAGAGCTATGTGTGTTTTGTACCGCAAATGTACAACAATGACTATTCAAATTTTGATAATCTAATTCAATGCAATATGACCCATTGGGTTTTGATACCGTACAAAGAGGATTATTTATCGATGATATACAAGATTCAAACACCCCTTGATACTCCAACTGTGTTAGAATATCACAAACAGGAGCCTTAGCTTCACGTCTGATTGCATACTGGGCTGTGGCTGTGGCAAAGACCGTAATGGTATCTCATGTGCCGGTGAATCTCTATCCCAGCCCACATGATTACGATACACCGCAGGGCCAAGGGCCAATGCCCACTCAGATGCATAAATCATAAACTTAAGAGGGACCCTGAAATCTCAATGTGGAGGAAGAGAGCAGGGAATAGCACAAAGCAAAGAACAAAATCCTCCTCCATATAATGATACTTTAGAGGGTAACTACTCCATACTAAATAGATAGTTGTCCCGCAGATTATAAAACATTACCGCATGATATAATTTCACATATTATTAGTATAAAAAAATGTATTAAATAAGATAAACACTTAAGAGCACATTAAAAATTACTTTCTTTTTCCTGTAGCAGTATGAACAATACATAAACAGAGACCCATGATGGAGAACAAAAGGCAACATACACAATATTACATTTCAGACATTAACTAAATGAACATTTTTAACATCTAAACAAAGACACACTATGAAATATTATAATGGACAACAATACATAATCAAGGACTATACTAAAAAAACGCCTAAGCGCTTTTTGGAACAGAAAGACAAACATATACACAGTTCCTTCTTCAAGGCCTGAACATAGTAGCAGGTATTCGAAGGGTCATCTGCATACATGTGGATTAATCACCGGATATGTGGTATCGTGGGCTCACAGGCAGTTAATTTTAAATAAACAGAACTCCAATGTGGCCCTGGGGTCCATAAAGGTGAAGCTTAAATGAAACAAACAGTCCACAGGAGTCACCATGCGACCCAGTCTCGAGTTGGCTCTAATTCTTGAGCGTTTGCTGTTAAAAAGTGAGGCTAAAGGAGACCGTCTCCAGTGGATAAAATGGGGGAAACTGATAACTTGGTAATTAAGATGGCTGGGCGCAGCTTACAATACTATAAGGTCCAGGTCCACATAAAGGATGGCATAAATCACAACCTTAGTATGTAACTAAAGCTGCTTGCTCTTATTAGTCATGGGAAGGCCGTAAGAGAAAATGATCATTAGAAAGAGGCGAGTATCGGGTGATTAGGTAGAAATGGCTTCCGTTTTGACGTTCTCT
The DNA here is from genome assembly GCF_964263255.1 of Lissotriton vulgaris. Lineage (NCBI taxonomy): Eukaryota > Metazoa > Chordata > Amphibia > Caudata > Salamandridae > Lissotriton > Lissotriton vulgaris. The sequence goes on along the minus strand of NC_141691.1, from coordinate 1,053,558,394 downwards.
CAGGGATCCATAACGGCTTCTCAGGTACTGCCGGGATGGACAAAACGGAAGAGTGTAGGCCACAATCTTCGGTGCACATGGTGCTCGGGGCTTGGACTACAAATAGCCCAATGCACAACTTCAGGAAAGCTCGGGAAGTCAATGCATTTGCAAATGTGCACGGTGTCCAGAAGTTCCAGTCTAATGTCTCTCGTGATGGCAGTGGGTCTCAGCTTTGCTTGGATCCCATGTCGGCCTCGGAGAAGTCTGGAAGTCCATATCCTGAGTCACAAATCCATCGGGATTTGGCAGAAGCCTTGGAAATGCAGACAGGCAAGATGCTTATTTGGTGCCTGTTTGAACAGGCGAGTCACTCCTTGACCCCAAGGGAGATTCTTCAGTCTCCTAGTTAAAATAGAATGTCAAGGTTTCAGGATATGTGCTGCAGAGTTTCGTCCAGGGTAATCTAAAGTTCTGAGGACTGGGTTCCTATACTTATACTAAGTTTAGGGGTTGGACTTACTCTAGGGTCCCACCTATGGGAGGACCCAGGGAGGGGGTGGTACACCCCTTTCCCTTTGTCCAGTTTTGAGCCGAAGCAGGGGCTGAGTTCCCATGCAACCGGTATGAACTGGGTTATGCAGAGGGACACCAAGTGTGCCCCCAGCACTGTCTGAAAAGTAATCACTGAATGCACCCACCCAGCTCCACTACACTAAAACCTGTCTGGGAGGTGGTTCCACCTCCCTATGACAGGAAACCTATTGTCCAGGCCTCCCCTGCCGGAGTTTCATCCAGCAGCAGAAGGTCAGACTTGTGTCTATAGCATCCATTTTGTGATGCTGGGACTCTTTTAAACTATTACCGGTTAGGTAAGTGTGTACTGTCTTCTCCCTCTAGAAGGGTGGAATTCTACCCCCGCTGCCAGGACTGGTGGGGTGGGGGGGGGGGGGGGGTAGGATTCCAAAGTGTTTGACACCAAACACGACAGGTTTCCATGCAGCCATTCCAAAGTTAGCATTTACTGCAAGCTTATAATGCATTTAAGAGTACATGGTCTGGCTGCATCACATAACAGCTACAGAGAATAGATTCTGAAAGCTGCAGAGGGGTCCTCCTCATGCATGGGCACCCTCTCACACAAAACCAAGCACGCTTTCTTCAGGATTGATAAGGCCTGCCATAGGAGTGACTTATAGGTTTATATGTGTCAGTGATTAAAGGTAGATATAGGTAGCCTATATCTTAGTAAGGGGTGCATGCACCACCTTACCCAGGTTTCAGTAGCAGACCTGTGATGCCATTTTGGAAGGTTTCCCAGGGGTGGCATAATACGTGCTTCAGCCCCTGGTAGGCCTCTGGGGTACCTATGCCCTTAGTACCTAAGGCACTATATACCAGGGACTCACAAGGGCAACCCAGTAACCAATCTGGAGTGTACCTAATGTACATGCAATCAATTTAGAGAAGAAGAAGCTGGGCTGGGGTACTGGTTAGGAGGGACCCAGCCAGACTAAAGTAAAAATACAGTGAAATTCCAGCAAAAGTGGGGGTAACCATAGTAAGAAGATCAACCATAGTAAGCAGATCAACCATAGTAAGCAGATCCTACTCTCCTACACAACCCCCCGCCCCCCAATGCAGGGACATTGAACTAGTCTTGACCAGTTGAGTCTTCATTTTCTAAGTGGAAATACCTGGAGAGTCCATCTGCATTGGCATGGTTACTCCCAGGTCTGTGTTTCACTGTATAGTCCATCCCCTGTAGGGAAATGAACCATCTTAAAAGTTTGGGGTTTTCACCCTTCGTCTGTTTTAGCCATAAGAGGGGCTTATGGTCAATCTGAACAGTGAAGTGAGTGCCAAAAAAGTATGGCCCCAGCTTCTTCAGAGCCCAACCCACAGCAAAGGCTTCCGTCTCAATAGCTGACCAACGTTTCTCTCTAGGGGTCAGCCATCTTCTAATAAAAGCTACTGGGTGGTCCTGACCTTCATCATTGAATTGTGATAGCACAGCCCCTACCCCCAACTCAGATGCATCTGTTTGGACATTGAATTCTCTGGTGTAGTTAGGACTTTGCAGAATTGGTGCAGTGCACATGGCCTACTTCAGGTCATCAAATGTCTTTTGACAGCTTACTGTCCACTGAACTTTCTTAGGCATTCTTTTGGAAGTTAAGTTGTTCAGGGGTGTCACAATGGAACCATACCCCTTGACACATCTTCTGTAGTACCCAGTCAGGCCCAAGAAAGCTCTGACTTGAGTGAGAAGCAGAGCCTGAGGGGGCACATTACAAATGTGGCAGGCCTTTGAAGCTTCTCCTTTTGAACACTGGCCCATCCTGGGGGAGGAGGTGTATAGGAAAGTAGGATCTGCTTCCTATGATTAGCCCCACTTTTTGCTGGATGTAATGCTGTTTTTGATTAGTCTGACTGGGATCCCGCTAATCAGGAACCCAGTCTATCTGCTTTCTCCCTAAACTGTTATGCTATGTCCCTAGGTACATCCTGGATTGGGTACTAGGGTACTCTTGTCAGTCCCTAGTATATGGTACACATATACCCAGGACATAGGTACCCCAGAAGTCTCCCATGGGCTGAAGCATGTACTACGCCGCCCATGAGAGCCCATTGAAAATGAAACTACAGGCCTGCCATTGCACCCTGTGTAAGTTGGTGCATGCACCACTTACTTAAGATATAGATTTACTATATCTAAGGGTCACTGCACTTAAAACCTATAAGTCACCCTTTAGCATGGCTTTTAGAATACTGAGAGCAGGGTTTATGGTTCTACGTGAAAGGGTGTCCCTGCAGGAGCAGGACACCCCTTCAGCCTACGGAGTCCATTTACCCGGGTTGTCAGTGAAGCAGCAATATACTCTTCTAGAGGGGCATAATGCAACCGCGTGATGACCAACTCTGAAATGGCTAAAACAAACCCTATTGTGTTTGGTGTCAAACATGTTGGAGTCATACCACCACACCGGTAACCAATGTGGGAGGTATGATTCCACACCTCAGAAACATCCTTTTGTGGGGCTCCTGGTGTTTCCGCTACCAGCCTTCGAGCTCCAGGCCACACAAAATAGTTGCTGCTGACGAGAGACACATTTCTGCCCTCCTGCTGCTGAGCCAAGCTCAAGCAGTGGAAGGCAGAACAATAGGCATCCTGTCACAGGGAGGTGTGACCAGCTCCCAGACAGGATTTAGTGTATTAGGGCTGGCTGGGTGCACTTGTCAGTGACTTAAAGTCTGCATGAGGGGCACATATGGTGTCCCTGTGAATAGTTCAGTTCAAACCAGTCCTGGGAGCTGTTGGCTATCACTCTGGCGTGAAATTGGACAAAAGACAAGGCAGTACCCTCCCCCTGTCCAGACCCTCCCCTTGGAGTGTCCCCATAATCTTTCCTACCCTCTCCCGTGGGTACTTAAGGGATTACCTGGCTGTAGGACCTTAGATTCTTCAAGGAAAATATTCAGAACTGAAACCACTACACTTCGACTGTCTGGGCACTAAGGACTTTGCTGGACTTTATTTAGGCCTGGCTTAGTCTCCCCCATTGTCTGTTGCATTGTCTGTGCCTATGCACCGTACAGGATCTGTGTAGGTCCTGAGGAGCATCCAAGGCACCTGCAGATAATCTCCCTTGGAGTGAAGGAGTCATTGCATTCACAGGCACCAAAACACTGCTGACAGGTCTGCTGATCCCAAACTCCTATGGACTCTAAAAGGCTCAGTAACACAGGAGGTGGGTTTCTATGTCCCGAAAGGTCCAAGCTGCCCTCCTCCCAAGTTTGAGGTCAGAATTCCTCGTGGGGGCTACAATAACCAAACACCTGTGCACCATGTGTACTTTTGCAAGTGCGTGTGATTGTTGCCAATCCTGCAACAAGTGCATTGGGTTCCGAGAAGTGCCAAACTCTGGCACCATTTCCTACAAAGATCTTCTTCCCCCCTCACACCGAGCGCTCCATGACCTGTTGGTTTGTGAAACTGCCTGAGGTCAGTCTTGTGACTCCTGTGCCTCTGGCTTGTGGGTTCAATTGAGGGTCATCTTTAATTTCCTTTGGCTTACCTGATTGCTCTGGGCTTGCCCTGCCTCCCCTGCTTATGGTGAGTCTCCTTGAACTTGCTGGTCCAAATGGTACACTTCCTTGACTTCCTGTGTGGGCTGCTTTTGCCAAGGCTTGTTGGTGCTCCCGCCGGACACTGACCCCGCAGCACTTGACATCCTTTGTGGAACAGCTTGCATACAGCTCCTGGTTGTTCTCAACATCACCTGGTCCTCGCACCTGCAGGGTCAAGGTCACCATCAACTATCCTGAAGCACCTGACATCGGTGGGCATTCGTTTACCGAACCCCTGCTCACTCTCAAGTGACTCAGTATGTCCCGTATGCTTGCAGGTACTCTTCTACAAGAATCCACATTTGGATTTCAATGGACATGTTCTCCCCTTCCAGCAGTGGCTCTTCTTCGAAGTCCTCCATTGGGCTTCACAGCGGTTTCCGATGCTACTAAACACCTATGCACCTGGTTTAGTTAAGTTGGGTACTTCAGTATCCATGGGTGGGGTTGCTCTCCAACCTTCTGTCTTCCACTGGGTTTCTTCTTAGTTCACTGGGAAGGGCCCCTAATCCTTAAAATTCCAACCACGACTTACACATAGACTTGAACGAAACATGCAGTTGTGTTCCTACACTGCACTCAAACTCAGTGAGGTCCCTATCTACTCGCCATGGTTCCTTAGGGTCCAAGCAATTGTACATCCTCTCAATATTGTACTGACTCGAGTCGTGGTTCTTATGCCACTTTTTTAGTATATGGATCGGTCCCCCTCTGGGAGGCCGCTGTGTATTATTGCTATTTACTGTGATTCCTTTGCTAGAGTATTGTGTGCTCTGTGTATATCTCCTTGTAGGAGATACCGGAACGTACTAGAGAGTATTATATAATAAATACATATTTTTATAAATACCTTTTGTGGTTCTCTTACAGTTAATCTATACCATAAGATTTCATTCTGGTAAAAAAAACTCCTTTACACTCCTTCAAGACTAAGCCTGAAGGCTGCTCTCCACAGCTACCACTTGGATAGCTTTCTAAGGTTGTCTGAGACCTCTTAAATCACCATAAGGGTTGTCTGAACTGGTGCAAGGGGCCCACTTACATTAGTGGACATCATATTCCAGGCCAGCCTATCACAAAGTGTGACACCTCTGTCCAGGATGTGCATTATTTCTGGTCCCAGAAAGCAGAGGCATACCTCCCAGGGACCCAGAAACATATCTGGTGGTGGATGGCTGCCTACAGCCTATCAGAGACTACACCAGGGTTGGTGGGTTTTCAGGGGGACCTCTGAGTTGTCCTCTGAGTACATGGTACAATAAATCACACACTGGCACCAGTCTAGATTTTATTGAGAGGAGTAGTTTGGTACCAAGCACTCCTGTGTTCAGTTTAGCCATCATAGCGCATCATCGAGTTGTTGAGTTTTCAGCCCATATACTCTCTATGGCTTCACTGGCACTTAAAATATTAAGGAAAGGACCCCAATATTGTAGGGGCATCTCTGTCCCTGCAGATATGCCCTCACATGTGGTATAGTGTACCCTGCCTTTGGGCTGTGAGGCCTGCTAGAGGGGTGACTTACCTATGCCTTCAGGCAGTGCTGACTGGCATTGCACCCAGGCAGGGTGCCATGTTGACTTTGTCATTTTCTCCCTCACAGGGGCATGCAAGCTTCATGGGCAGTGGCATGGTCCCATGGTGGGGGTCCAAGGGGACCCTCTTCAGCTGCCCATACCTAGGTACCCAGGGTAACACTTACTATGGACTTTCAGGGGGTAGAAGTACCAATTGGAGATAAGTTTTATGGAAGAAGCACTGGCACAGACCTGGGTGGAAGGGAGCATGTACACTACAATTGAAACTACATCAAAACCAGACAAAAAGAGGGGCCTAACCATGCAAAAAGAGGCACTTTCTCACACTAGCATTAGCAACAACATCAGCCAATCTAGCACTTTCATTATTGTGAGCATTCAAATGGTCAGATTTAACTTGTTATTTGTTCTGGGAAGTTGTTGTCTCTTGATATGCAGCCTGAGTTTGTTGTTCTAATATCAATTGGAAGTGTCTCTTTCCTCCATGAAACTGATACTTTATGGGATCCATCTAAACTTTGACATATCAGATCCCACTTCTGACACCACCTGTATGAGTCGGCAAAAGTAACTTAGAAGAGGGATGATTGATTTAAGATTAATTTTCTTTTGAAACTAAGACATTCTTTCAGTCAGGCTATATCACCAAATCAAATGATATGGAAAAACCCTCAAATGTCCCTATAACAGTCTAGTTTCTCATGAAAATCCCAGGCTTTCTCTTGCAAGGTCTTCTTAGACAGGCAACAATGCAACACAGTGAAATAGAGTGAACAAAATCTGTTTTATGGGAAAGTCTGCTTCTAATTCTTGCCTATTTTGGATAGTGGCCTTTTCTCTTATTTATCTAACCAATTTTTTTCTTTTTCCTGTAGGTCTGTTGACATTTTTGGCTGGTCCCATGTTTTCATTGCCTAGACGTCAGCAAAACTATTCTCTGATCTACAAGGTAAGATATGAATATACTGTGTTGCTTTTCTTATTTTGTACTAATATATTAATTTTATTTTATCCATTTGTATGTTATTTTATGTATTATTATACGTGTTGTTTTATTTATGATTTTTATTATTACTTGGATTATTCTCGAAAACATCAGCTTCACTTGTGGACTACAGTTTGCCACATTTTTCTAGGTTTCTAGGTTATTTGTTAGTTAGTTAAAAAGTAACAGTGACTAAGAGTCACTTTGACAAAGGAAGAGTCTTCCTTGTAGGCACTTAGGCACCATTTGATGTTATATCGTGCTTTAATACATTATCCCTTTCTTACATAAGAATGCCCATTCTCACTACACAGGTGTGGTCTTGGTTCATCTGTTTTAGCGGTGATGTGGGGAGATGACAGCTGGCTCATTTTTCATTATCTTCCTCTTTCTAGTTCTCCAAATCTGGAAATCCATCCACCTTTAATGGTGGATGTTCTCTTCATAGGGACACCAGCTGGCATTACAGACTGGTTCTTGTTCTCTTGATGCTTTCTCTATGTGTCCATTGGCAACATCAAACTTCCTTTGGTATTTAGGACTATCATGTGATCTTAAGGTCTCACAGCTTCTCCTGTTTGTTCAGGTTTCTCTGGTGTCTTTTTTATTTACTTTCAGGTGTAAGTGGTGAATATGATCCCACAAAGGAGGATCTACTGTGAATTAAGTTGAGTGGGAGTGAACCCAGTCAGACACACAGTTGGTTAGGAGACACTGGAATTAAAAAATTATAGAGGCTGAGCAAAGGCACAATTTGTAAGGGCTATACATGAATTCAAATGAGAGCTAGAATTTATATAGTAATAGTTGAACATTAAAAAATACGTTTCCTTCATCCTATTCTAAGTGTCACATTTACCTCCCAAACGAAGCTTAGAATACAACATGAAAGCGTGACTTTTCATTTCAATTATTAATTATCACTTTCATACTTCAATTGCATTGAACATATAGGTTCTGCTGGAGTATCACTCTCGCCAAATGAGAATAACCAAACATTACCTGTTAATTTAAAAAAGCATACCAAGATGAAACATAAAATGAATCCAGATAATTATGTATCATTAACTCAGCTTGCTGACGTTCGCAGCTTATAATTGGATGTATAATCATCTTAGTTTTAGTCGGTGGTTTACATTAGCCACACTATTTTGCACAAACTGCCACAGGCTTTTGAATGTAAAATATAAAACGTTATACAACATTATAGAAATGAAATGTCTTAACTCAAAAAAGCAAACCACTTTACTCTCGGAATGCTAAGACATTACATTCAAGATTTGTACAGTTTTAAGCATTACGATGTTTGATATTCTACATATTTGGCATATCCCTTTAAAATATTTAATGGGTTCTGCATTTCATTGCTATTGTCTTTCAAATGTTTACATTAGCATCTGTTTTGACATTCGGGAAAACGATGTGCGCAAACATTTAATGATCAGGAAAAATGACTCAATCAACCAATAATTTTATATTTAGAAGTGCTGTTTTAATTGGTCATTTTTATAGTTACGTGGCATGCTTTCAAATGTACAGTGTTTATTTAAACAGACTGTATCGTACTTCATTAATAATACCATCTGAAGTCGCAATTAAGGCTGTTTTTTAAATATTCCCATGAGTGCACAAGGTGTGGGGTACATATTCTACAGTTTGTTTGATAAATGTTGTGTCCATGTGAGAGTCAATTTAGTTAAGGTAAACTATTTCAGCAAATGATCGCCTTTTTGATACATACCATCATGGTTTTGCTCAAAAGACACACAAAAATTAAATGCACAGACACTGATGGTTAGTCAACAGTTTCAGCGACCCTGGCGTTAGCACCACGCACTGCATGAATATATATTTGTGGGCGCGTGGGGTTGCTTACAATGATGCTCTGAGATGAACGTTTGGGGACATAGGCTAAGTGCAAGGTTATGCCACATATGCCTTTGAAGGAAAAGCTGTGGCTAATGTACACCACCTACCATGTGGAGACCCAGTGTGGCCTCCCGCCCATCGCGGGATGCATTTCATATACGAAGTGATGAACTAAAGTAGATTTTGGGGGTTATACAATTGGTACAGAAAAAAGCACTGACGTGAAAGCTGTGGGAAATTCATCAAGAATGAAAGGAATTTGTATTTACAGTGCAAATGCACATTGTAGACTATAATTATGCACACGTGCAAGAAAAATTCAAATATGCCAAATATTGCACCATCTGCTGCTTATGTTCCATTATTGTAGATGGCAAGCCTGATGTGTCCTTTCACACACATCGGTGTGCACCACCTACTTGATGAGGAGCAAGTGGCTCTCCACACATATGAATGTGTTTGCTGTCTGGTGTGCAAAGAAACAAAACACTCTTAAATACTCTGGATGGTTCATTTTTTTTGTTTAAATGTTTTTATTCATGGTATTACATTTATACCCCCCTCCCCAATCCCCTGTTTGACGGACAGGTAAACGTACGCACATTAACGTCATGAGCATTACATTGTTTTTTCTTTTTGTTTAACCCATCATTACATAAACCAAACTTAAGAACAAAATCCTATATACATTACAGCCTTATAGGTACATTAGATTATGTTTGTGAATCCCGCCAATGTGTAAGAGGGGTCCAGATTGTCATACCCCTTTTGCGCCGCTGTTTACCTTTCCATTGGTAAATGGCTATCTCAATATTATGTACCGCCAATAGCCTAGCTAGCCACTGTTGGAAAGAGGGCGCTAACGGGTCGAGCCAAGTGGAAGCTAGGCATAACCGCAGGACAGCCATCGCTACAAATATGAACTCTTGGCCACTTTCAATGTTATCTGGTTTGTCTGCCCCAAGTACCATTGCCTCTTTTGACAAAGTCACCTTTCTATGAAGAACGGATGATAAGAACCTCTCTATGTCTTTCTTTAAAGGAATTAACCCAGGGCAGGAGGCAAAGATATGTATGGAATCGGCTTTAGGTAAGTTGCATCTCGGGCAACAGGACCCTTTGCCGGTTCCCCATTTTGCAATCTTGTCAGGTGTATAATAAAGAAAAAAACAGGTTTTGTAGAATTGTGCCTGAAGTTTAGTGGAGATCAGAATAGTTTGAGCTAGCTGATAGGTGTGTAGAAAGCCTTTGTTCGAAATTTCAAGTTTGCTTTGCCACTTCATTGATGTTTTATCTAGGTCGTCCGGGAATATGGCCAGCAGCAGCGCATAAACTCCACCTATAGTATGATTTTTAGAGTGTATGATCATCTCTACTAGGGTAGATTCTTCTCCCAATGTCCTGGCCCGAGTTAAAAAATCCCGGATTTGGAGGTATTTAAAGAAATCCCGCCAATCTAAGCTATATTCTTCCTTCAAAGCTTCAAAAGATTTAATCCCCTGTGTTGTAAACATGTCCCCTAATTGTGTAATTCCTATTCTATGCCATTTACTTACACAACTGTCCTTGAAAACCATTGGTAGAAGAATTGGATTGTTCCAAATCGGTGTGTAATGTGAGATTTGTCCTATTCCAAATGCTTCTCTTACGGCCTTCCATACTTTAAAACAGCTATAGAGAGTCTAATATTTGACCTTCTTGTGATAACTGTCATGAATATGCCTCCATAGATAACCATTACTAGAATTTTCAACAAGCTGCTGGAAAATCGATACTGTATGATCTTCTGTGTTATTGTAGTAGTTCCTTACTATAAAGTAATACACATGACCAGTAACATCTTCTCAGATTAGGAAGAGCTAGCCCACCTCTATCTTTAGGAAGGGTGAGATATTTATATGCCCGCCGGGGTTGTGCATATGCCCATATAAATCTTGAGAATGTACGTTCCATTGAGGTAAGCCACTGGTTAGAGAATTCCAAGCAAATTGCCCTGAATAAGTATAATATTTTTGGAAAAAACACTATGTTGATTGCGTTTGCTCTCCCAATGATGGACATATGAAGGTTATCTAGGCGTCGTAAGTCTTTATGCTTTGAGTTCAGCATTGGCTTGACATTAATATCCACAACTTCCTCCAGGTTTGAGGAGATGGTAACCCTCAGGTAAGTTGGTCCCTTTACTACTCTAGGGTCGTCCATGACAATTTTTTGATTTAAAACAATTTGTGTCTTCCCCTGATTGAGTGCATAGCCATAGACAAGTCCAAATTTCACCGCCTCTGCCTCGATGTTCAGCCTTGCACCTACAGGATCCCGGGTGACTATAGCAATATCGTCAGCATATGCTAACGTTTTTGTAGCGTGTCCCTGTGATATGATAGGTGCAATGTTGTCATTTTTTTCCAGATAGCGTATAAAAGAGTCTATGTATATTGCAAAGAGCAATGGCGAGCAAGGGCAGCCCTGGCGAGTACCTCTGGATATAAGAAATTCCTTAGTGAAGCTTCCATTAACGGACACTACAGCCTTAGAATTAACATACATTTTTTGTGTAGCCTGAATAAACCCTGTTCGAAATCCCATCATTGCTATTGCTTTCCAGAGAAACTGCCAGAAGCCCCTATCAAAGGCCTTCTCTGCATCCAGAAGGATTAGGGCCATAGGGTCTCCTGCAGTTCCTGTTTCATCAAAAAGCGTGATAACCCTCTGGATATGATTTATTGTTGACCTCCCGGGAACAAAACCATGTTGGCTATTGGCAACTATTTTTTGTATAATTGGTGCTACCCGGTTTGCCCAAATTTTTTAATATAATTTGGAATCAGCGTTTATGAGAGTTATGGGGCGGTACGACCCCATGAGTTCAGGGGGCTTCCCTTTTTTGGCAAAGATCACAATTTTAGCCCTGGACCAGGAACTAGGTGGTAGACCCCCAGAGAAGATATGAATAATCAAGTCAATCAGTATATGCTTGATTTGATCTATAAATGTGCTATAGAACTCTGAGGGGATACTATCAAGTCCTGTTGCCTTCCCTTTCGGGAGACTCTTGACAGCCGTTAGCATCTCCTCCATATTAGGAGTTTCTTCTAGAGCCTGCTGTACATTTTCCTCAAGGCCGCCACTTTCACAGTTCTTTAGGTACCTTTCCATTTCGGCTATGTCCCCACTGCCATCTTCAGAGTATAGTTCTGTATAAAACTGACAAAAGGCTTCCCTGATTAATTCTGAGTCTTTGAGTTGTCCTGCCACTGGATCGTTAATCTCCCTAATTATGTTAACATTAGTTTGTTGCCGCACTCTGGGTAGTTCATTATGTCTGTAGTATATGGTGTGCGAAATGGATATCACTCACTGGAATCAACTGGCTACCATGTATGGTGCTCTGAAAAACATTCTGAGCACTGCTTTACACTGCTATGGCAATTGAAGGGAGCCCATGCATTGATCAAATCATTGTTAATTCTGAGGAAGGTGTCGATGCCAGGATCTAGAAATACATTGTGGCAACACATGCAATGTGCATCTTATAATTAAAGCTGTAGAATACAACTTTCATAGAGTGATAATCTGGAGGAAAAAAAGGATGGCATCTGCAGTGCTCATGCCAACATTACATAGGGTGTGCAAGAAATGTAACTGCCGTGCACTGGTAGATTTGTAGCAAAATATAGATATGGTGTGTCAAATTTAAGGTCACATACAGAGGTGGAAATTTTAAATAGATAGAAGGGCAGAGAAGGAATTTACATAAAATTAAGTAACCCAATACTCAAGAAGTAAACACATATTTTATTGAGATATCCAACGCTTACTCTTGTCAGAGGAAGCTAAAGCAGAACGGTTTCTTCCAGGGAAAATGTGCACATGTATTTTACGAGCATCAAAATAGCACTTAAGGCATGAAAGGAAACAGGCAACATTCCCTGTCCTATGAGCTCTCTCAAGAGATCCAAACCATAGATCCAAGGAGGAGTTAGACTTCTCCAGCTCTAATTCGTTAGGGCCACAGGCTCACTCCTCCAGATTGCTCATTCCTTCTTCCAAGGAACCTCTTGTCCTTGATTTCCTGGTGAACTATAGAAGGGAGCACAAACCCAGCCCTTTATCCTTGTTCAGGTATCTTACCTTCTTGCTTTTTCACATTCTAGGCAGTGTTTCCAGGTGGTGATTACTTCTGGATAAAGAAGTACCTCAGTAATGGTTGGGGGGGCTCTGCACCTATCCTCACTAGGTTTCTATTCTGGGCCACTAAAACGTTCCAAGAAAGCACTAATCTAGGATTTGTCCGTAATGGCGGAGTAGTGTCCCACTGTTGAAGCTACCCTAGCTCATCCATGTACTAAGGGAGTGACCCCTTTCTCCCTCAGTGGAAACAAAAATAAGACTGGTACTTGTGGCATCTTGATGCTGTTGCTAGGAGCTCTAGAATGTCATGTGCACCAGCTGAGAATGTTATGTTAGGAAAGTCTTCAGTTGGAGTATGCTGGATGCACTGTGAAGAGCTCACCTGTGGATGGGATCCTTTCTACTTGAATAAGACCTTCTTATTTCATCTACTTGTCCTGCACTTCTTTACGTTTGGCGACGAGGACGGGATACAGGAAAGGAAAGGATCTCAACACCCAATTTCATTTTAATTGGACTTTGGCTTATACCTGAAATGCTTTAACTTCAAGAAATTTGAAGGTACTGTGATTTTTATTTCTACTATGTTGCTGAGCCAGCAATAGACTTTAAAGTGCTCTTCACTCAGTATTGGATTAACCTTCTTAAAAGTTAAAGATTTTTTTTAAAAGGAGAATTATATCAAAATTAATGACTTGTGGTTTCAAGAGTGCCCTTCTGTAATGTGTGGGATTTACCTTGACTACCTTTATTGAGATTTCTGTGCTGATCTTTTAAACAAGGTCTATCCTGTGCATTTTGATGATTTTTTTTTTTCGCTGGACATCAGTATGACATTCCTGTCTTCTGATTAAGTGAAGCCTACTCATCTGTGAAATCCCTGCCTAGAACATCTTAGAGGATACACCTGTTGGCACATTTTGATTATTTCTCATGCTTGTAACATCGTTTAAAACTGCTGCGCTGATTGTGCTCAAGTCTGGGCACTTATCGATTACTTCTGTTGCTCCTTGCTTCATTTGAAGCTGCTACGCTGTTTGTGCTCATGACTGGCCTAGCACAGAGGTGGACTGATATCCTTTGCCAAAAATTGCAGACATGTTGATGTTGTTGAAGGGGCTAAAATGTTTGGCACGGTTGACTTGCTATCTGCCTACCACCAGATCAATCTTGATGAAGAATCAAAGAATTTAACAGCCTTTGTGACACCGTTTGGCACTTTCCGCTTTGTGAGGCTTCCATTTGGTTTGGTATCAGCCGCTTCCGTTTTCCAAAGGGCTTTGGAGAATGTTCTTAAGGGTCTAAGTGGAGTAAGAGTATATCAACAAGATATTCTAATTTTTGGATCTGACGATGGAGAGCATGATGATAGACTTTCTGAAGTTTTGAATCGATTGAGTGAGTCTGGACTAACAGTGAAGATTGAAAAGTGCAAATTTAAGAAAGATTCAATTGATTACTTGGGTCACACGATTTCAAACGGGGGAATCTTGACTAAGGAGAGTCTAGTCACTACAATCTCAAAGATGCCTTCTCCGACTAACAAAGAGGAATTGATGAGTTTTGTGGGGATGGCTGAATACTACAGCAAGTTCATAAAAGGGTTTGCTTCATTGGGTGTAGATATGAGGTCTTTGCTCAAGAAAGGATGTGAGTTTATTTGGAGTTAGGTATCAAGGGATAAGGAGTAGAAGGCAATTACTAATCAAACCAGTCACAACGTGCCCTAGAAGTACGTCTATGCAAAAAATGTTGTGCTGTTCCTAACAAAAAGAAGGGTTGGTACTGTCAGTGATGTAAATGGATTACGGGAGGGTGGTTAGAAGTTCACCCTGGGAATCCATATTGTTGGATTTAATGCCCTCACACACCCTTTCAGGTGTCATGCTTCATCATTTGGGCTTGCTCCTCGTTGGGTCGGCGGTGCAATACCCAACGGGCGATACCTCAAAGAGGGGCTCTTTAGCTGAGATCTTTTTCCAACTGCCGTATAGATGAAGTGCGGGTATGGGGCCAGATGTTGGTTTTAGACGTAGGTGTTGTGGGTTAAAATAAAGCTAGTGGTACCTAGAGTACTTTATTCAGAGGGCCACTGCTTTGGTTAAAAACGATTACCTTGGAAGGGAGTGAAAGAAAATAATGTTTTCAACTCTGATCCAGAGGTTGTTGTAGTCAGGTCAACCCTTCTTTTTGTTAGGAACAGCACAACATTTTTTGCATAGACGGAGTTTATTTGGAGTGGCAAGTGTGAAGAAGAGTTTTGTATTTTAAAGGAGAAGTTGAGTTGTGCACCAAAATTAAATAGTTTTGATCCGGAAGAGAAGTTGATTTTAATAACAGATGCTAGCATGAAAGGGTTAGGTGCGGTCTTGGTTCAGAAAATCGGTGGTCATGAAGAGGTAATTTTATTTTTGTCAAGGAGTTTAAGAGGTGCAGAGACATGTTACTCGGTAGTTCAAAGAGAAGCTCCGGCTGTGTCTTGGTCTGTAAGGGAACTCAAGAATTTATTATGGGGCAGCACATTTGAAATAAGGACGGATCACAAACCACTGTGTGAGATTTTGAGAAAGAAAGGGATTGATGCTGTTTCTGGCAGAATCAGAAAGTGGGTTGTAGGGTTACAAGACTACAATTTTGAGGTAAAGTACCTCCCTGGAGTTGAAAATAAGGTTGCTGATGCATTATCTCATCTAATTCCGAAGGAGGAGTCTTGCATGGAAGATGATTTTGAAGAGGAAGATTAATTGGTTTGTGCCATAGATGGAAGTGTAATTGATAGAGACAAAAGGGTAAAGGTATTACAGGAAGATTCTGTTCTTTTGGAGGTTTTGAGGTCTGTAAATGCAGGTTGGAGATTTAAACCCAGGAATAATAAAAATTTAGAAAAATTCTGGCATGTTAAGGATAAACTTTCTGAACAAGAGGGTTTACTTATGAGAGGTACAAGAATGGTTCCGGCATTACATATTAGAGATGAACTAATTTCATTGGCACAAGTTGGTCACTTCGGGATTTCTAAAACAAATGAGAGTTTAAGGTTATCTTATTGGTGGCCAGGCATGGATTTGGAGGTTGAACAGAAGATTAGGGATTGTATAGAGTGTGCATTGAGCGACAGAGTAGCGAAACCTAAGGTTCAACCCATGATTATTAGAATTCGTCCGGATGGACCTTGGAAGGAGGTAGGTTTGGACATTTTAGGGCCTATATTCTCCTCTGGCAGTGAGTGGTATGTCCTGGTGTTGGTAGATTTCTTTTCAAGATGGCCGGAGATTGCCGTTACTCGTGGTATAGAAACGAAACATGTAATAGCATTTTTGGAAAAACTGTTTGCTAGGGATGGAATTCCAAACACTATTCTAACTGACAATGGTTGTCAGTTAGTGTCTAGGGAAATGGAGACATTTTTATCCAAACATGGTGTGAGACACAAAAGGTGATCTTTATATCACCCAGAAACCAATGGCATTGTTGAGAGGTTCAACCGAGTACTCAAGGAGACTATTAGGATGGCAAAGTCTTCTGGGTCTCATTGGAAAAGTGATATCTTTTAAAAAGTTAAGGTTTATAGATTATCTCCACATGCTATTACAAATAAAATCCCTTTTGAACTTTTCAGATCAAGGAAAGCTAATACCTTGGTGGCACCTGCTTGGGTTAATGACTTACAACCTAAGTCGGGTTCTGCCAATGAGGAGTGTGATTGGAGGTTAGGTGAAACCATCAAAATTGATAATAGGAAAAGGCTTCATGATTTGAGGAAAAATGTAAAAAAACACTATTTAAAGGTGGGTAATTGGGTTCTTATAAAAAACCTGTGTAAGAAAAACAAAACGCTTTCTGCAATGTTCTTGAAACCTATTCAGGTCATAAAGGTTTTCAATAATGCGATCAAAACTGCAGATCATCGAATTTGGAACATGAACAGGGTTGTGGTGGTAAGAGAAGACTTTGTATCTGGATCTAGAGGTTCGGGTTCGAGGATCAACGTAAAGGCCATCTTCCACTTTCTTCTAAGGTATCTCCTCGTGATATGCCACCGCTTAATGCTCGCAAATCAGCAAGAACCTCTCGCACACCTGCTTATTTAAAAGACTATGTTATTAGGACTTACTTTGTTTTATTATTTGTTTGGTAAGAAAGGAGATGTGTGGCATCTTGATGCTGGTGCTAGGAGCTCTAGAATGTCATGTGCACCAGCTGAGAATGTTATGTTAGGAAAGTCTTCAGTTGGAGTATTCTGGATGCACTGTGAATAGCTCACCTGTGGATGGGATCCTTTCTACTTGAATAAATCCTTCTTATTTCATCTATTTGCCCTGCACTTCTTTACAGTACTGTACATTTAAACTCATTGCCAGTTTGGCTCAGGATGGACCCGCTTCAAAGGCAGGCTCACACTATATATTCTTTTTACATAAAGATGAAATCTCCAGAGGTTCTTTCCTGCCTTTGTGTGTATGTGCCTGTTTCAATGTCCCGCTCCTCACATTCCTCAGATAATTACAATCAGATGGTTACCGGGTGGGTGTCGTTTCATAAGCACATTCCTCTTGACATGCTTATAGGAATCTGCCAGTAGGCAGAAGATCCAGAGAGCTTTTTGATTTCTACGAAAAACCCGACTAATGCCTTTCACTACATTTACTGGGCAGCTCTGGGTTCAAGAACATCTAATTACTGACACTGTATGAGGTGGGGACCTGGTGAAACATTTTGGGGCTGCCATGGCCTAGCCTGAGAAAACAACTTAAAAAGAATTATAATCTTTGAAACACTTGGAACATAAATATAAAGTTGCCACTGAAATACATGTGTAATACTGAGTGAAATGCTAAAAAACATAATTTTGTAATTCGGTCTTAAACCAGGATAGATGTTTAGGGATTTTATTTATAAGGAGTACCTCTGCAAACGACAAGGGTATTTTAGCCTCTGCAGTAAGAGTCATTCTAGAAAAGTATGTTTTCTACTCCTCATTTCTCACTTCTAAACATTATGCACCTAGACTTTGTGAGCCCAAAGGTACATTTTGTAAGTAATCTAGTTAAAGTTAGAGGTAGGCTTGTAAAAATGCTTTCTATTGATATGTGCCTGAAGTTCAGGCCTACTGTGCCTTTACCTAAAAAGTCTAATAAGCCAAGTGGGGTAAACCGATTACTTACCATGCTTTAGGGATCGGAGCACATGAAATGGTGTTCAGCAGCCTCTGAGTGCCTAGAATCCCAACATGCTAGTAAATACTTTAAAAACATTGGGGAACCCACACAAAAAGATGCAGTTTCATAGACGTGTGTCACAAATTTTCACATTATAATAGTGTAACAATTAATTTAACAACACATTGCATTGTGGTATCTTGGTAAGTTAAGCACCATGAGGTTTCATTTTACTCAGGAGACCGAGGGGAAAGCTGGGTTGTGCCAGTGCAGTGATCCCACACAGAAATGTGAGAAAAGTGTGATATTGTTAGCTATTTTCAAGCTCTGCAGGAGAGTCTGGGTAAAAAAACCTTCGGGGATTCATGCCAGACACACCTCCCTAGACTTCTACAGGTGGCTAGTTTTGAGAAATGCCTGTGTTTAGTAGTTTTCCCTAGACAGCCGCCAATCCCGTTGCCAAAAAGGACAGGTTACCCACTTGTAAAACCAGGTCGTTTTGCGATAGAACATTTAGATGTCTCAGCAATACTTTTTAAACCGTATCCTGTCATGGACACTATGCCTACTCACATAAGTGATGTACCATTTTTATCAAGAGACATGGAGGAATGCTGGGTGAAAGGAAGAATGTGGCTCCTTGCAGATTCCAGAAATTTCCATCTCAGATATTTGGGGAAAATATGTTGATTTTTTAGACACATTTTGTGGTTTGCAAGGGTTTCTGTGTAACAGAAACTGGTGAGAGACACACAAGTCACCTATCCTGAGTTCCCCTGGGTGTCTAGTTTTAAAAAATGCAGAGGCATGCTAGGTTTACCTAGGTACTGACTGAGCTAAGGCCCAAAATCCACAGCTAGAAACATTTGAAAAAAGGGGCAGGTTTCAGTGGAAAAATGTGGTGTCCACAATGTGTTTTGGGACATTGCCTGTTGTGGGTAGGAGCACCACCCACGCAAGTGAGGTACCATTTTTATTGGGAGACTTGGGGAAATGCTGTGTGCATGGACGTTTGTGTCTTGCCACAAATTGCAGAACTTTCCATTGTAGAAATAAGACTAAAATGTGTATTTTTAGTTGAATTTAGAGAATTGCAAGGGATTCTGGGTAAAAAAAACATCGATAAAGTGATGTAAGTCAGTCCATCCAGGATATCCCTAGTTGTGTAATAAAAAAAATACCGGTTTGCCAGGTTTCCCCAGATGCCAGCTGACCTAGAGTCCAAAATCCATAGCTAGGCACATTGCAAAAAAAAAGGGTCAGTTTCCAGTGAAATAATGTGATGTGTCCACGTTGGGTTTTGGGTTGTTTGCTATTGTGGGCACTATGCCTACCAACACAAGTGAGGTAGTATTTTCATTGGGAGACTTGTGCAAATGCTGAGTGGGTGGAAGTTTGTGGCTCCCCTCAGATTCCATAACGCTCCATCACAGAAATGCAAGGAAGATTTTTTGGGGGAGAAAGTATGAAGTGTGCATAGGATTCTTGGTAAAAAAAACATGGGGTGATCTATGCAACTCCGCTCATCCCGGGTTCCATTAGGTACATATCTGGGCTGTTTGGGCACTCATAGTATAGCACCATTTGTAATCTTGGAAATCTTGACTGTACGTGACCTGAGCCTGTAAGATCATTAAGGTGGGGGTAGGGGTAGTGTGGAGCCAGCTTCATCTATAGCTCCTTGAGCAACGGGCAGGTGCCATTAAGCTGCACGCTGATACAAAGAACAGTCTGTCCTTTTTAAGCATCAGTAAGCACCCTGGACAGCGTGACTCATTGATTAGAGTTCGGCCATGCTTGAAGAGATTACCTGATAGGCTGTCAGATTGTGCATCAAATTACTAGCAGCATCCTAGAGCAATATTTAAATTAAATGTTGGGATTGCTGTGGCATATGATAGCAGAGCCTTGACATACAATAGTATCAGATGTAGTAGCATTTTACTGTAGTATTTCAATATTTTGATATGAAACTAAAGGCACAGGTACATTGTTTAGTAATGTATTCTACAGTTGAACCTGTGCACTAGAATGTTTGATTAGTTACCCTTTAATACTGTTCATAAAATGTACATCTTTTTTACCAATATGTTGGTTTATATGTGTAACAAAGTATTACAAAGTTTAATAACATTTTTTGTTTACCCTTCACTTTACCATAAGGAGATCTTCAAACAGAAGGTGGAGTCTAACTATGCTAATTTACAGGGAAAAGTTAAAAAGTGTATTCAACTCAAAGAAATGAGTAAGAATATATATATATTGACTGTTACTGTAAATAGATTTTATGTACTTATTTTACAAACAGAACAACATAAAAATGCTATATCACTGAATTTTATTTTGACTGAAATCTCTAATTAAGTTAAATATATTAAATTGAATACAAATATTTTTCTGAAGTTTGAATTAAAAAATAAATTACCACCTAAACTAACAAAATTGTCTTTTTAATATTATTATTAATTACCAAAAAGTATGTACAATACAGTTACAGTAGTTTAATATTTTAATACAGTTACATTTGCATTTACTTACACATCCGAAAAAGTTTGTTAAAATATATTATAACGAAATAATATTATGTTTTATTTTTATACGTTTTTTAGCATTAAAATATATTTATTTGTATATTTAATAATTGTAAATAATTTAATGTAGTTTACTTCAACATGATTTCCTGAGGGGTTTTATTTTAAGTCACTACCTCCATTTTTAGGTCGCGCCTACTACGTTGCATAGGAGGGCCCTTAGCCGTCGCTCTGCTCATTTTCAAGCACACACTAGTGCTTATGGCGGCATCCATCTTGCGTGAGCAAGCAGCCACGCGCATGCCAATTGGCTGTAGCTCACTCCCGCCAGGTGGATGGTGCCACAAGCAGGAGTGTGCTTGAAAACAGCTGCATTAGTTATTCCCTCGTGCACGGCTCTTTCTCCTGAATCCAGCTGCTGTTACACTTTTAGCATTAGTCATTCCCTCATGCACTCTCTCTCTCTTTATTTTTTTTGTATTCCCCCCTCATTCACTCTGTTCTTTGCTCACACTCTCTGTCGCTATTTCTTTTTTTTTGTATTCCCCCCTCATTCACTCGGTCTTTTGCTCGTACTCTGTCTCTCGCTTTCTTTCTCTTATTTTTATTCCCCCACAGGACAAGGCAACATCGACATAATTTACTAACAATGCTTAAATGTACCTTTATACATAGCTTACTTTTAGTTTCAGGAACCAGAGTCACAGTATTAAAAAGTATTCTCTGTTACCTTTCTGTGTGAAGGCCTCAACCACCTTGGTCTTGCTCACCCCTCCCCACTTGCAGGTCATGTAGTGTAGAGGCCCTTTTCCAGTCTTCGACTTACACAGTTCAAGCCCAGTCCCACTGCTAAGTATTGTTACATTTTTCTTTTCAACTGTATCGCTGTATTATTGAAAACTCATTTTTAACAATAGCACAACTACCTAGAATTGTGTGTGACTCTCATTCCTAACTGTTAATTGTGTATTGCGTGTTCTCTTCTATTGCTCCTGCAAACTTTTATGTCCTGTAACAGGCTGTGATTGAACTTTCTTTTTTTACCCTATTGTTATTGCCTTTTTTTGCCTTTACCCGCTTCACTCCAGTTCTCCCCCGTCTGTGCCGTATTTTACCCCTGGCCTCTCTATAAAGACCTTCCATCTACCAGGGCTACTTATGGGAGGCAGCAGTGTGGCTCAGTTGGAACACCCTAGACCACCATGGTCTTCCTCACCACTTGTTCACTTGCAGGTCTCATAGTGTAAAGGCTCAGCCCCATTACTACAGCTACTCTCTGCCCAGTTCTATTCAAGGTCCCCCTGCTAAGTATCATTAAATTTTTCTTCTCAACTATTTTACTGAAAAAGCATTTTTATTAATAGCACAACAGCCTGAAATTGCGTGACTGTTGCCTGACCCCTTAATTGTGCACTGTATGTTCTCTCTTACTGCTCCTGTAATTGTAAACTTTTATTTGCTGTAAAAGGCTGTTTTGTACTTAGTTTTTCTCCTCCATTGTTTTTGCCCTCTTTTGCATTTACCTGATTCACTCCGGTTTTCGCCCCCTCTGCTCCATATTTCCCCCACTCATTCACTCTGTCCTTTGTTCGCACTCTGTCTCTCGCTTTCTCTCTTTCTCTTTTTTTTATTCCCCCCTCATTCACTCTGTCTTTTCCTCGCAAAGGTACTTTTGCTACTTAGCATAAAATGCATGCATTTTGTTCGTTTTAAGCGTTTTTGAAAAATGTATGGAACTTTGAAACAATGCCAAAGCTGTGGTTTAAATACATTTTCAGCTGCAAGACAGCAGTTAAACAACCTTTAACAAACAAGCATTGGCATAGCCAATAGGTCTCGCTTTTGGGACCTTATAAGTATTTAGTTATGCAGCACAATCTCCTTGGTGCAACAACATCAACTGTTGCATGGCTAAACACTTATAAGGTCCCAAAGGCGAGACCTATTGGCTATGCCAATGCTTGTTTTCTGCTGGAGGGTTTTGCACTACCACTAGTTAGCCATGTGTGATGTTGGACGTACTCCAGCTCTGAGCTATTACTAGCAATTGTCTACTATTTTGGGTATGTTTTAAACTGTAGTAACTTTAGAAGAGTTGTTTGTGAATAGCAATTGTCTTACTCTTATGTGGTGGATGTGTGTCCCTCCTTAAAACACTGCATAACTCCCTTACAGCTCCGTGAACCCCGTCCATTTAGTAGTATGTTGCTCTTTTCCAGGCACTCCCCGGTCCCTCCCACATTTACCAATAAGTAGTAAACTTACTTGTGTGAGGATTTTCTCATAGAAAAGATAGGAGAGGTGAAGATTTATACTTGTCGGTTTGTGAATTGCATTTTGTAGTACTTTAGTAGTAACATTGTACTACTATTAATGCAGTACAAAATGAATTTTTTTAATATGACCCAATATGTTAGCATTTTCTTTCTATTCCCTATCTATCATGCCATGTAAGAATATACTACTTCATTGACTTCTCATACTGTAATAATTATATGTGTTCTGATAGTATTGGGTTTCATTAAACATTATATAGTGTTTTTCCTGTTCTCACCACATCTATAGGAATTATACTTATCAAATTACTGTATGGGCTGAATAAAAAATGCTATAGATAGTTGCTTAATCTAAAACTGCTCCTGGCAACATATCATTAGAATCTCTAGCAAGTATTATGTCCCATCCCTCCTATACTGGCATAAAACCCAAGAAACTGAAATATTATCCCCTGTCTTCTTTGCCTCATCCAGCAATCCTATTTTATACATGGTTGTAGATTAAAAGCCTGGCAGCCTTTCATGATTGCCACAAATGCTAGGTTGCAACAGATTTATAACAGACGTTTGCTGATGGAAAATACATTACTTGAACTAAAGCAAGGTATCAGCGACATACAAAATATTGCCACAAAAAATACAAGGATGGAACAATATTGCTTCTTCAAAAAGCACATAGAACACTTAGAAAACAAAATTATGCATGATAACCTTCGCCTTTATTGTGTGCTAGAGAAAGGTGAGGAGGATAACCGTCTGTCTTTCTTAAAGTGTTTTATCCAAGATATGCCTGGAAATCCAAAAACACCATCTCACATTCTCGAGGAACTATGATTCTGTTCCTTGAATATACTGATTTATTGCTTTTTAGGAAAGTTGCCAACAAAAGAAGGTGATCTGGTCTATTCATGACTTATATATGTGTGTCCCAAGATATTTATAATGCCACTAATGTGAGAAGAAGGAAGTGTTTGGCTCTGCAACCTATACTTGGACATTTAAATATCATATTTGGTATTTTGCTCCCATGTCTTTGGAAAATCATTCATAATGGTACTCGGTCCTTTGAAGAGCCTGCTAAACTCAAAGAATATCTTCATAGTACAACAATAGAAGACATGTCCAGATTTACAAAAGTGTCACACAATGCAGTGCAGCACCCAAAGTTACTGAGCTGCGTTGCATGCCAAGAGAGCAGGAGAGTGCCATATGTACAGTGATATGGCACTTACTGCTCCTCTCCCTAGCGCTGGTGCAGGTTTGTGCTGCCAAGCGCCATGCACACACTTTTGGATCATAGTGCAAGGGAGTGTGCATGAGTCTACCATAGGTTTTGGTTT
Organism: Lissotriton vulgaris; assembly: GCF_964263255.1. NCBI lineage: Eukaryota > Metazoa > Chordata > Amphibia > Caudata > Salamandridae > Lissotriton > Lissotriton vulgaris. The sequence continues at coordinate 1,053,534,455 of NC_141691.1, read as the reverse complement.
GGAAGGGTTCCCTTCCTGTACAAAATACTATGCCTAGATAACTTTTAAAACTTTTCCTACTTTGTATGTGTGCTGTAAAGGTAAAGTTGTGGTTAAGGGAGACATGAAAACATTTCTTCTTTTACTGTCTGATTTCAAGTGGTGTTCATTTTTACTGCAAAACCCTGCCTATTAGTGTAAGTAGATAGGGTGTCTTAAGAGAAGCTGGCTTCTCCCAGGTGAGACCAGCCATGCTATATTTAAAATCCCTAGGAAATATATGTATTACTTTCGCCATGGCCAATTTCCTAGTGGCAGCGTCCAGATCTAGAAGATGTATGAACTTGCCAAACCAGTGTGCATAACTTGTTTTTAAACATTTTTTATGAATTCATTATGCCAAATTAACTTGTTCACAAAGAAACTGTTTAATCCTTTTTCAATTGTAAATAATCTTGTTTTTATGTACTTTGTATGATTTTAATCAAATCGAATAAAGTTAATTTGACTGACTGACTGATAGGGTGTCAAAACCATGGGTGGAAGCACAGAACAGCTCATGTAACACCAGTGGTGGCTCAACCACTATGGCGGTGCAGCACGGCCCCTGTCATGAGTGCCAAGCAGCAGACAGAAACAGGAAAAATAAAATGATATTATTTTCTTATTGTTTTATTTTTATTTCTGCTACAGGCAGACAAGTCTGGTTGGGGTGGGCCATGATGAGTGCAGGGGTAGGAGTAGTGCACACTGTGAAGTACGCATGGCAGTTTGACAAGCAGTCTAAGGCCATCTAAACCGTCATGAGCACTTTGCTCTCACTCCAGTTGAGCTGTGTTTTACAGATGGGTATGTTAGAAGTACAGGCTCAGAGGACCTGAGCAAGCATTAAACAAGCCCACTCAGGCCAATCACAGCCCTGCTCTTATGAAAGCAGCATCTTGATTGGCATCTAGGTGCCTGCAGTTTGCAGGGACCCCAGCAGAAAAACCCAGAGATGGCGGCCGGCAGCGCAGTAGCAGGTAAGTGCTTTTAAAAATGTTTTATTATATTCCCCTACCCCCCTCATCACCCCCTTCCACCGAGCCACCGCTTGTTATGAAAGCAAGCTGCTACTGTGCTTCGCCCATGGAACACCAATTAAATGCAGAGAAATACAAAGCAGTGCTTCATGCTGATTTGCATTATTTCGTTTTACAAACCGATGCAAACCCCAATTTGAATTGGTTTGTAAATGGCAAAAAATATTTTGCGTTGGGTCTGCATTAAACAATAATGCAAACCAGACACAAAACCTTTCAAAATCTGGGCCTTAGTCTTAACATATTAACTTGTTTTAAGCCTACTCTATGTAGTTAACTGTTTCTGCTCTGCTAGCTATCTTGTTATGTTGCTGCAATTGTTTGGTTGAAGCTGTTGGTAAAAAGTGCGGGGAGTAGCAATTTCTTGTCACTAACCTCTAAATCTTCCAATTATATCTCATTATGATGAAGGTCAGTGGGTATTGCTAAATGTTACATTGGATAAAGCTTGATTTATTTAATATTTATGGATCAGTGAAATCTAATTATTCCTTTTGGAGTAATATAAAATTAAGCTGGAAAAGCTAGAAATCCAACCATCACTTTGAAGCATGACTGTAACCAAGTAGTAGATTCTTTTCTCGAAAAGAATTATATTTCAAATGTGTTTTATGAGTCCCAAAAAGCTTATAAAAAGACAAATAAGCCTGCTCTCTTTTTGATGTTTGGGATACCTATAATCCTGACTTATCAGAATTTCGTTTTTGCTCCTTTTCTAATGGTTCCCTAGTACAGTGGGATACATGTGGTTTCAAGACCCTTATTGCCATGTTTACAGTCTTTTCAAATTGGGGCTTTTTTTTAGATCAAGAATAAATGAAATAAAACAACTACAGCTGATGTTTGGAATGCATTTCTATATATTAAATCCAAACTTAAAGTGAGTGCAAGTCTATGCCAGCATTATTAACGAGCTTAATAATTCGACTTCAGTCTTCATAGTTGAGATTTCTACTTCTTTTGAAAGATTTCATAGGTCCCTTTGTTCAGAGAATGTTGATCCATCAGATCAAGACTTTAACAAATAATTTTCCAACCTTCCTAAATCTTTGCTACAAGATACTAATTATAATATAATTGAAGAGATTATTTTGACGAGATTTTTTGCAAGCAGTCCCAGATGGCATTTTGATTGAACTCATCTTCAATTTCTCAACCTTTTTTATTCCCAAATTCCTAGATTTATATCACTCGCTCCAACATAACATAACACCCTATCTTCCTGTTTTCCAAAAGCAATTTGACTCTCTCCTAGACAAGATAAATATTAAAAATATTGCAAACATTATAGGCCCATTTCTTTAATAAATTATGATTGTAAGATGTATGCCAATATACTAGCACCTTGCTTGGAATCTCTGAGACAATATCTTAATAAAATTAATTACTGAGTATTTATCAAGGGTAGTGAGGTGATGTGGAGTGTGTAGGTGTCCCGTGAACCCCTCACGCGGAGACAACCGTAGGCTAGTGTGGTCTTTGTAACATCGTTTATTTCGATTAGGACACCAAAATATATTCAGAAGCTTATCTCAGCTACACAACAGGTGTCCAACTAATGTCCCGATTCTTCAAGCGTTGTCCTTTTCGTTTGTCGCAGGGGTATGCATCTCCGGTGGGAGGACAGGATACAGAGCGAAGAGAAATAAAGAAAACACATTTTAGGCTACTGGCCTTTATTAATTAAGAGGGGGATTGGGGTTGTACATGCCTTCACCAGTGCCCTAACAGTGTGGTGCCGAGGTAAGGAATCGAGTGACTAGCTTGGTGCGCTTCGCAAACCTGTCCACCAGCCCTGAAAGAAAAAAGAGGTGCAACTGGCATCTGCCTGTATCTAGACCCTCTGGGGCCGTGGTGATGGGAGATCCAGCCTCCGTAGTTCCCTCTGGAGTACTGGCCTCGACACAGTGCTCTGGGAGTCTCGTGGTCTTCATTCACCTCCTCCGGCTCCTCCGAGTTGGCCTCTAGCTCTATACTGCTCCCCTCCACTGCTCTGGTCTCTTTGCCGCTTCTGCCATTCCATATTCTCGCCCGGTGTTCCTGTTCTACTCTTGTCGATCGTCGCTGCCCCGTTACTGCGTACCTGAAGTGCTAGAACACCACCCTCACTTCCAGGTTGGGGTAGAGCCACCACCATTTTGGAAGTCTCAGGATCAGCGGACTCGTCACAGGTAGACCAGGAATTGATGATGCGCCAGCCTTCTCTAATGGTATGGATTTGGCTTAAACCATACCATTCCCATTCCTATCACTTGATGCTGAAAAAGCATTTGATTATATCACCTGACAATTTTTGTTTAAAACTTTCACTGGTTTGTTGTTAGTCTTTGTTTGACTTCTTTTGTTAAATTGCTTTATTCTTTTTTTGTCCTCCATTTCTGGTCTTGTAGGAAATTGGGATATTAGTTGTGCAAGATGTCAGGCTTGCACAATTATTAGGTCCACAATTTCCCCTTACTGGAAGCCAAGTACCTCATTTGATCGCTTGACTCTTTTAGGGTACTAAAGAAGAGCAGGCCAAGGCTTACTCAGGGGAGGTGGTGTGGGCTAGTAATCACCATTTCCTGGATTCAATAATAACACTCAATAAATGATTGTCCAGTCAGTGGTATGCATTAATAGGAAAACATGCATCAATATACAAACATATACATACACCAGGTTGGGATATACCAGGTTGACTGTGATCAGCTCATGGCCAATAACTGACTTAGAAGGTCCCTTGACACAATTCACACTGGCCAAATTAAAATCTGTGTCCAGGCAGCACCATCATGCCCTTTGGTTTATTGTGTCCCTACCGGAAGAAAAAAAACTCTGTAAGCAACTCAAAAGGGCATGGAGAAAGCTATGTGATCAGAATTATAACTCAAAATATAAAAATGCCTTGAACCATTACCATATGAACTGTGGAAAAGCCCGTTCCTCCTCCCCTGAAAAAGTTCAAAAGCCCAAAACTGTCCAAAACACTCTTCAAAGTAGTCCAAAGACCTGTCCGACTCCAGTAACACAGTCTCCTCTTCTCCACTGTCACAAGACCAATGTGAAGAGCTGGCGATTTATTTTGTCAAGAATGTTTCAAATATTCAACTTGCCATAGCAGTAGCAAGCACTGCCAAGCCCATGAGCTCATCTCTTACCTTCACCCCATCTTGCTTTAAGGAATACATTCACTCGGCAATCAGCTAACCGCTGGTTCAATTGTACTCTCTGCCCCCTTAGACTTATCGTGATTTTTAGACCAATTACAGTCCATTAAATCAGGTTCCATGCTCGATTCTCATACCCCAGCCAAACTGATCACTTTGAGTCCTCACCACATGTCTCACCTGGTTGAAATGCAAACTCTCCTACATGAGGGGCTTCTTCCAAAAGCCTGGAACCATTACATAGTGCTCACTCTGTTAAAAATCCTCCACCTGGACCAATCCAACTGGTCAAATTTTAGACCCATCTCTTTGCTGCCCATTCTCTCCAAGATACTGGAGAAGCACATAAACACCCAGCTCACTTCATTTGTGGAAGCCCAAAATGCCCTTCATCCTTCCCAGTCTGGATTCGAAACTGAGTATTGCACTTTACTAGAAGTTACAGAACATCTCAGACAGCTCCTGGACATTGGTGGCATAGCTGTGCTAATTTTAATAGACCTCAGTAAGGCTATCAACACTGCATTGCACTGCATTCTTTTTGAAAGATTGACACATCTGGGTCCCCAAGATATTGCGTTGGCCTGGTTATCCTCCTCTCCGGTGGATCACACATTTCAGGTTTTTTCAACAAAGGTGTCTAGCAAACACCTGCTTACCTCCGGACTCCCTCAGCAGTCTACCCCAGCCCGTGCTTTTCAATATTTACCTCCACCCTCTAACAAACTAAGTGGAAAGCTGTGGCCTCACCCTCTTTTCATACATGGAGATACCCAGATCATTTTCTCTTTGTTGTCAGAGAAAGATGCCTCCTTGGAAAACCTCAATTCCTGCCTCAGCTTAGTCTCTACTTGGATGCATTTCAGTTCTCTAAAGTGGAATGATGACAAGAATGAGGTTATGGTATTGGGTAGGACTCCCACCTCCTAGGGCCCCAACACTGGTAAATCACACCTGGGACTCTTCCCGTACCCACTAACAAGGTAAAGAACCTTGGCTTTTCGTTAGACTCTACTCTGCCATGAAGCCCCAAGCAACCAGGGTAGCTTCCTCGTGCTTTACCATTATGAAGTGGCTTAAAAAGATCCTATGGATACTTGCCTTCCCTGCTCAAAGAACCATCATCTAGGCATTGATGTTGTCCAAATAAGATTACTGTAACATCTTATATTTGGGAGCAGTCAAGACTGTGATCAGGCAATTTCAGGTGGTTCAGAACTCTGCTGTCAGGCTCCTGCTCCGGTTCCCTATATATTCCTCTGTGTCTGGCCTCCTTCATTACCTCCATTGGCTCACAGTGGAAGGCACATCAATTTTAAGGCACTGTGCTCTATGTATAAAATCTACTAGTGCTCAGGACCTCTGTATTTGCAAAAACATGGCATTCATTACCGCCCCTGCACTGTGTTCAAGTAATTGATCTGTTTCATAGTTCCCAGAGTTAGGCGCTCGCGGATGGGTGGTTGCTCCTTTTCTTCACTCTACCCCAGGCTATGGAACGCCCTTCCCGAGTCTCTGTGATGCTGCGCCTCTCTACTCAGCTTGCCCAGGGAGCTGAAAGCGTGGTTATTTTAGTCTACTCCTTAAGCTGCCATCCAAGTACTGGGAAACCCTATGGCTATCTACGTACTATATAAGAATTCAATAATAATAATAATATACATCAGGCAGAAAATACCTAAAATCACAATTGAGTCCTGAAGTGCTATGACACCCGAAAATCACAGAATCCTCCACCTATGCCAGACAGCAAATCACAGTATAAGGAAGTATCACGTTAGATAACACAGGCCGAGGCCTACTGCCTTTACCAAAGGCATCACAACATATAAGGTAAGCCTATTGGCTTTATCAAATGTGCACCACATTAAAAGACAAACAAACCACATGTTAAACATCATCCACCTTTAACCGTAGTCATTAATCATGTGTAAAGGCAATCCTATATGTCAATAAAGTATTTTAACAATGATCAAAATCACCAAGAGCAGATTTAATAAAGCATTGGAAACAAATATTACATGTGCCTTTATCTTTTTTAAACACTTTCAAGCCACAAACAATTTTGTCATGAAACAAGCTGTTAAAAAGCGCTGCACTCTCAGCTGAAGAGCAAAAGCTTCAAACTTGGGAGCGTTTAAATATCAATGGATATCCTGTGGAGGGTAATAATTTTGGTCACCCCAGAAACATTGGGTCAGGTCTTTAAAAACTTAGTGGGGAAACTGCTGCACTCTGTAGCTGCACCCACACTTATTTTAATGTTGGCGGTGTCCCTGCCACCCTGGGGCCACCACAAAGCATGACAGATATGATAATGAGCATTATGGGGTGCTCCTCTGAAAAAGCAGTTTATATTTTATTGACAGCTTTTAGACGGGTCAGCCTTGGGGTATTCTTTTCTCAATATTTTGACTTTTTGACTGCACCTTCTGCTAAATCTTTTTGTTGGCCTCAGGACTCTGGGCACTTTACCACCATTAATCAGTGCTAAAGTGCTTGATATATGCAATTAATTGATTTATCGACGGCGTTCGATACCATATCTCACGACATCCTCATCAACAGACTGAGAGGGATTGGTGTAATGGATAAAGTTCTTGACTGGATTGTCTCTTTCCTCACAGATAGAACCCAGACAATATCTCTAGGCCCTTTCCTCTCAAAGTAAAAACAAATAAATGCAGGGGCCCCCCAGGGATCAATATTGAGCCCTCTACTCTTTAATATTTATATGGCTCCCCTCATCACCCTCATTGAATCGTTTGGCATATGTGTCACCTCATATGCCGACGATACTACACTTTTTCTATCCTTGGATAAAACGACCACTAGAGTTGAACAAACTTTCAAAATTGTTTAACGGAAGTCTTCCAGTGAATGAAAAACAACCACCTTAAATGCAATTCAAATAAAACAGAAATTCTGCCTATGGGGAAAAATAACAGCTTCTGCCCTGCCAAATGGTGGCCCGAAGGTACTACTCCACCCCCCGACGTGGTTGAGTCAGCAAGAAACCTTGGTATCCTTTTTGATTCTTCTCTCTCCTTTGATCACCATGTGAGAAACTTATCAGGCAGCTGTTTCAATATAATAAAATCTCTGAAGAAGTTCTTTGATTTCCTCCCTATCGAAGCTAGAAAGTCAGTGACAGTGTCACTTATACTTTCCCGTCTAGATTACTGCAACGGCCTGATGGTCATAATCAAGAAACAAACATTAAAGAAGCTGCAAAGTGTTCAACATGCGGCAGCACGGCTGGTCCTAAAACTCCCTAGAAGATCCTCAGCATCTGCAGCCCTTAGAACTCCACACTGCCTCCCGATGCATAAAATAATTCTCATTAAGATCTTACTAACCACCTTCAGAGCCTTAAACGACATGGGACCTAGGTATCTGTCAAAAAGACTGTGTTGCTATAATCCAACCAGAGCTTTGAGATCAGCGGGACTCAAACTTGCCAATGTTCCCACATTTCATCTTAAAACGAAAGGAGGCAAATCACTTGGTGCCCTTGCCCACAAAGCCTGGAAGACCATGCCAAATGACCTTGAATGCAGCATACCGAAGCAGCCTTTAGAAAGAAACTTAAAACCTGGTTATATAATCTGCCAGATTCATATGTGCAAGCCGCCATCTAGCGCATTCCTTGACACTCTCTGAGCTGCTCTTCTCAGCGCCAGGATGCTGCTTTCGGGGCGACAGTTTGCGCTCTATAAATGCCCCTTTACATTACATTACATTACTTATGTGTGCTATTGGTGTATTCGTAAATGACCTATTTAATTTACTTTTAAATACCTTTTAAAGTTGTATACCAACGACCCAGGTCCTGTAAATGAAATTCTGCTAGTGGGCGCCAGCATTGATTGTGCCACCCACAAAAGTAGCCTTTCAAACTTGTCTTAGGCCTGCCACTGCAGTGCCTTTGTGTGCAGTTTACTGCTACTTAGACTTGGAATTTAAAACTACTTGCCAAGCCTTAAATTCCCCTTGTAATAAATTAAGTCACACCTAAGTTAGGCCCTACGTAGCCCAAAGGACAGGTTGCTATGTAAGTAAAAGGTAGTACATATACGTTTATGTCTTACATGTCCTGGTAGTGACAAACAGCCTATTTCATTTTTCACTACTGTGAGGCCTACACCGCTCATAGATTAGCATTGGAAATTCCTTAATGCACTTTTAAGCTGCAAATCTTGATCAGAGAGGGGCTGTTTAACGTTTAATATGTTTGGAATGGTTTTGATAAATCCTACTTACTTATGAAGTTGGATTTAACATTACTATTTCGGAAAATGGCACTTTTAGAAAGTGGACATTACTCTGCACTTACTGCTCTGTGTGCCTGACAGCCTGTTTCCAATACATGTCTGGGGTGGGTGACAGTTACACATTGTGCATCCTCTCTAGACAGCCGCAACACAGGAAGTATAGGTGTGAGTACCCATCTGCATTAATCTTCATTATGGAATTTCACTGGAATGGGTATTGTCCTGTCATGACACAAAGGCCTGATTTAACCCCATAGATAGCGTGGCAGACAGGATTGGGATGAAAGGGGAACCTGTGCCCTTCAGAGAGCTGCTTTGAAGTCACCCCCACATCAAAGGCACTTTGGGGTATAAGTATTGGGGTTCCGACCCCCTAAAATCAGACACTTCTAAATCTCGAGCTGAACCTCTATCAGAAGGACTGCTGTGCTGCTTAAAGAACTCAACGGGACTACTGATCTGGAAGGCCTACTTATCTGTTTGCTGCCCTGCTGCGTCCTGCTGTCTGACTCTGCTGGAGGAGAACTGGACTCTGCCTTCCCCCAAGGGTCTCCAAGGGCTTGTTGGCTTGCCTCCTGTTGCTTGAGACTGAGGGATATCAAAGTCCCTACCCCTGCTCCTGTGCCTGGCTCACTGGAAGTAGCCCAGATACTTTCAACATGAATTTCGGTATACAGTCAAAATATCTAGTTTTTATTATTTGCATTAATATCGATTAAAAAATATAGAATGGACACAATATTGACTGGACAGAATATAGACTTCAAAAATATCGAATAGGATAGCATTAATATCGAATTAAAAAATATAGAATGGACATAATATCAAATGGACAGAATATAGACTACAAAAATATAGAATGGACATAATATAGAGTATAAAAATATAGAATGGACAGAATATAGACTACAAAAATATAGAATGGACAGTATAAAGACTACAAAAATATCAAATTTGAGGTGAGTAAGTTAATCAATTTTTAAAGTGTTTTTATGTTAGTATATGTTTGAAAAGTGTATATTTATTTTATTATTTATATTAATTAAATATTTTTTGGTATTTAATTTTTGCGTAATATAATTCTGTAGCGGGTTGTGGGTTTATAGGGGAATAGGGTGGGAAGTAATTTAATTATAATTAATTAAATATGTTAATTTATTTATTGGTATTTATTTTGAATTAATTGGTAATTAATTATTAACTGGTAATTAATTAAAATATAATTGGTAATTATTTTTAATTAATTGATCAATTGATAAGTATGGTGATTTTAGTAATTTATTTTCTCTAGCGGGTTGTGGGTTTATAGGGGAATAGAGTGGGAAGTGATTTAATTATAATTAATTAAATATGTTAATTTATTTATTGGTATTTATTTTGAATTAATTGTTAAATAATTATTAATTGGTAATTAATTAAAATATAATTGGTCAATATTTTTAATTAATTGATAATTATGGTCATTTTAGTAATTTATTTTCTGTAGCGGGTTGGGGGTTTATAGGGGAATAGGGTGGGAATTAATTTAATTATAATTAATTAATATGTTAATTTATTTATTGGTATTTATTTTGAATTATTAATAATTAATTATTAATTGGTAATTAATTAAAATATAATTTGTAATTAATTAAAATTAATAGATTAATTGATAAATATGTTAATTTTAGTAATTTATTTTCAGTAGCGGGTTGTAGGTTTATAGGGGGATAGGGTGGGAAGTTATTTAATTATAAATAATTAAATATGCTAATTTATTTATTTGTATTTATTGTGAAATAATTGTTAATTAATTATTAATTGGTAATTAATTAAAATATAATGGGTAATTAATTTTAATTAATAAATTAATTGATAAGTATGTTAATTTTATTAATTTAGTTTCTGTAGTGGGTTGTGGGTTTATAGGGGATTAGGGTGGGAAGTAATTTATTTATAATTAATTCTATTTTAAAATTATTTTTTTATTTTATCAAATTTTTTAATATTTTCTAATTGTTAATTAATTTATTGTTAATTGGTAAATAATTTGCATTAGTAGGTAATTATTTGTATTAATTATTTTTTTTTGCATTTTTTATTGATTAATTAATATATTATATAAAAGTGTTAAGTGTTTTAATTATTTTGTAAGTGGTATTATTATTTATTTTATTTTTATTTATATATACGTTCCCTACTGTTGCACTGACTGGAGTGGGAATAGTAATTTTTACCCATATGGTATCCAACGCTTTCCCTACTGTTGCACTCTCTGGAGTAGGAATAGTAATTTTTACCTCTACCCTATCCAACGTTTCCCTACTGTTGCACTCTGTGGAGTGGGAATAGTAATTTTTACCCCTACGCTATCCAGCGCTTTCCCTACTGTTGCACTCTCTGGAGTTGGAATAGTAATTTTTACCCCTACGCTATCCAACGCTTTCCCTACTGTTGCACTCTCTGGAGTTGGAATAGTAATTTTTACCCCCACGCTTTCCCTACTGTTACACTCTCTGGAGTTGGAATAGTAATTTTTACCCCTACGCTATCCAACGCTTTCCCTACTGTTGCACTCTCTGGAGTTGGAATAGTAATATTTACCCCTGCGCTATCCAACGCATTCCCTACTGTTGCACTCTCTGGAGTGGGAATAGTAATTTTTACCTCTACGCTATCCAGCGCTTTCCCTACTGTTGCACTCCCTGGAGTGGGAATAGTCATTTGTACCCCTACGCTATCCAGCGCTTTCCCTACTGTTGCACTCTTTGGAGTTGGAATAGTAATTTTTACCCCAACGCTATCCAACACTTTCCCTACTGTTGCACTCTCTGGAGTTGGAATAATAATTTTTACCCCTACGCTATCCAACGCTTTCCCTACTGTTGCACTCTCTGGAGTGGGAATAGTCATTTTTACCTCTACGCTATCCATCGCTTTCCCTACTGTTGCACTCTCTGGAGTGGGAATAGTAATTTGTGCCCCTACGCTATCCAGCACTTCTCTACTGTTACACTCTCTGGAGTGGGAATAGTAAATTTTACCCCTACGCTATCCAACGCTTTCCCTACTGTTGCACTCTCTGGAGTGGGAATGGGATTTTTTACTTCTACGCTATCCAACGCTTTCCCTACTGTTGCACTCTGTGGAGTGGGAATAGTAATTTTTACCCCTACGCTATCCAGCGCTTTCTGTGCTGTTGCACTCTTTGGAGTTGGAATAGTAATTTTTACACCTACGCTATCCAACGCTTTCCCTACTGTTGCACTCTCTGGAGTGGGAATAGAAATGTTTGCCTGTACGTATCCAACGCTTTCCCTACTGTTGCACTCTCTGGAGTGGGAATAGTAATTTTTACCACTACGCTATCCAACGCTTTCCCTACTGTTGCACTCTCTGGAGTTGGAATAGTAATTTTTACCCCTACGCTATCCAGCGCTTTCCCTACTGTTGCACTCTCTGGAGTTGGAATAGTATTTTGTACCCCTATGCTATCCAACGCTTTCCCTACTGTTCCACTCTCTGGAGTGGGAATAGTAATGTTTACCCCTACGCTATCCAACGCTTTCCCTACTGTTGCACTCACTGGAGTGGTAATAGTAAATTTTACACTTTACGCTATCCTATGGTAAAAATATAGTAATTTCTTTATTAATATTACGTTTATATATATACTAGCAGCCCGTCCCAGCGTTGTCCGGGGATGGCCAATGTTCAGTGTTGCCTTTACTTTTTGTTTGCGTAGTAATGTGTGTTTAATTCATCCGCAGGTTTTCATTGAGCCACACCTAATTTTGTTTTGCTGTCCTTGTTGAGAGTGTTCTCCCTGTGTGCGAATGTTGTTGTTTCCCAAATGTTTTAATTTGCGCCGCAAGTGCAGCAAGTGTTACAGTGGTCGCTCAGATGTTTTTTCCTGAAATTGCTTGTTTGTGTTTGTGAAAGGGGCTTTCCTTGTTTACGTTTTCGATCCCTTTACTGATGTCTTTCTTTTTTGTTTTTATCGGCGCAAGTACTGGCAGTGTTCCACTGATAACGCAGAGTGTTTGAAATTCGGAAGTGTTTGTGTAAGTTTTAAATTTTGTCCGCAGCATACGTAATTTTTCGGAGCCTTGTGAGTAAAGTCTCATTCATGTTCCGTTGATTGGCGTTCTTGTCTAAGAAATGGGCGCCTCTTATGTTTACGTTCCTTCCCCTGTGACAACGTTGTCGTTTGTCAAATGGTTAAACATTTGTTATATTTTTGTATCGCAACTCTCGTGTGAGTGTTAATCGTTGTGTGTCGTGATTGGTGGGCTGTGCGAAGCAACGCGAATGATAGGCGGCCCTTTTTGTAAGCCTGCCCCCTGTGGCACTGTACTATTATGAAAGGCGCGCCCCTTTTTGGATGTCATCCCACGAAGGCGTTAATGTTTGAAGGGTAACGCCGACGATTGCGCGAATGTCGAGGCGAGTGATAGGCGGCCCTTTGCAAATGCGCGGGATGCACAGTTAAGTGTGTGCCTTGCACAGTGAATTCATTGAAATCGCATTTGCGCTCTGCACATTGAAGTGTGTGGTGAAGTGTGTGCCTTGCACAGTGAAATCAGTGAAATCGTTTGGCATATGTTTATTGTTTGTACTTTGGGCCATGCCCCTGTAAACGCCCACATCTTTTGTTTGACACGCCCCTCTAAACGCCCCCATCTTTTCTTTGACATGCCCATGCTAACGTCCACATGGGACTACTTTCCCACTTTTGGCGTTTTTGCTTTTTTAATGTATATGGTGTCCTCATCTATAGCCTATGTCCTTCTGCTACATCTCCCCTTTAAAATGGTGTATTGGGTGTAGTGATTGGTGCAGTACTTTTTGAGTTTACCTGGCTCAAAGGTTTGTGTTCTCTCTTTATAATAAGAGTATAGATATATGTATTAACAAATCAATGGGTATGTTGTTGTTTTTACTTACATTAATTGTTTATAAATTTTAAGGTTATTTAAGTATTTTAAGTATGTTTAAGTTCATTATATTTATTATTTCACTAATTTTTAATTAATTTAAAGCATGTAAAAAAAATTGATATTTTGACTAACTATATTTTTTACATCGATATTTTTGATTCGATATTTTTGTACTTACCTGTTTGGAGATAGGAGGTCGATATTTTGACATTCTATATTTTTACCTCGATAATTTTGTAGGTCGATATTTTGGCATTCTATATTATGTCAGTGATCCCAAGGTCAGCCTGGACTTTAAAATTGCCTTTGCCCTAGTCCAGTGCGACCTACAGTAACCTTTTGTGGAGTGGTGTGGCTCACTGGTTAGAGGCGGGAGACCCAGGAGCAGAAGTTGGCCCGAGACCAGGGTTCAATTCCCGACGCGGCAGGGTCGTGGACCAGGGTCAGCGGACTCGACAATTCTCGCCTCGGTGCCTACTCTAACGTGGGGTCCCACTCGGCAACTCTGGGCATTAGCTTGCCTAATCTCCACAACGGCCCCACCAACGCCGGGGATGCCTGGCTCCACCTTGGGGATTCCCAGTAGGGACCATCCCACAGGGACGGCCAGGACGGGTTCCCCAGCATGATACAGCGCCGGGACGCCCCTTTGCTGGGGCAGCTGTGCGCTTTACAAGTATACGACATTTAACATTTTTGGCACTACTTGCTTCTAAGCGCTTTACTTCATTATTCTTTTAAAATTTAATATCTCAACTTCTATACATTAGATTTTTGCAGTTTTGGTCTCGTTTTGTTTATAATAATCTATTTTTATAAACCTGTGAGCAACCTTTTGTGTGTTATTGTGTGTGTTGGCCAAATAGTTTACATTTTGCCTCTTTAGCTAAGCCTGACTACTCTGTGCCAAGCTACCAGAAGGTGAGCACACATTATCGTTTAGTGTGTGTCTAGCTTACCCTGACTATGATTGTGACTTCTGCTTGGACATGATGCATACCTTTGCCAACCAGAAACCCAATTTCTAACAATGGCTATCCCGCTGTGCTTATCTTTTGCTTTTTATTTTGTTTTTTGAGGTGACTGGTCCCAACCGGGGACCCTCATGCCATTCTTGTTGGAGGCAGCTCAGGGAACCGGCCCCCAGCAGCCCCAGCCAGCTCCTTGCCCAGCTGGCATCCATCTTTGATGGTGCAGGGGCCAGTAGCATGCTTCTCCTCTGCACAATCAATGCAGGCTGAGTTTCTTCGTGTGGAGGCCACCCCACCTGGTACAGGTAGCAGGGTTGAGGCAACAAACATTGGGAGGAGCCTAACAGTGCACCCTCTTTGCAAGTTCTCATCTGGGTCCCAAAGATGGGTCCTGGCCCCTTTCTTGTTTCTGGGGGCACATCCTATTTTGGCCTCCAGAGAGACAGGGGCTACTGGGGGGCAGGAATGAGCTTGAGGTGTAGTCCCTTGCATCAACTGCAAGGTCTTGGCCCACCCTGGAGGTAACTTAAGGAAGATGAGACACACTTCAATTCTCACTGTAGGTCAATGGTCACTGACTTTGAAAAGGCCATAACCTGGGCCCTGTTGAGCTCTTGTAGACCATTCTGGGTTTATTTTACTACTGGTGGCAACCTTCTCACCTCCAAGTTGGTGTAATTAGGAGAGACCTAATACCACTGGCTCCCAGTGCAGCTTCTAGCATCAGCTTTCCTCCTGCTCTTGGTTTCTGGTGCTCCTCTCCTCTTTCTGGGTCCAGAAGTCCAGATGTTTCCTCCGACTGGTCCTCGGCTGAAAGGGGGCCAGCCTCACTGACTCTTAGAGGGACCCACTGGTCTTCGGGTAAACTAGGGCAGAGTCCTTAGTCCTTTACGTCATCAAGGGGTTGTTCATGGTTGCTGCTGCCTTCGAAGTTCCTATGTCCAGAGTCCAACAACAAAAATCACACAAAGCGGTATCTCTCCCAAGTGCAAGAGTTTTTAAATAGAAGCCAGGCACCTGTGGCCAATCCAAGGTGCCACATAACTTCTCCACCCCTGTTCCAACCCTCCTACACAGGATGCTGAGAGAGTCCAAGATGGCACAGTCCAGAAGTCAATGGTCACGTCTCCTGTGGGAGCCTCAGCTTCGCCCCTTGCTGACATCACTATTAGGGCCTTTCTCACCAGAATTTCAAACAGGAGTCCGCTCCTCTGTTGGTTCCAGTTGTCTGGGCTCCCTCCTTTGTTCAGTTGGCCTGGGCTGTCCCAAGCCCTGATCTTTGTAACAGCTAATTAATGTATGGCGAATTTGTTCTTCGCCCTGTCCTCCTTAGGATTTGAGATAAGCACTGTAAAAAAAACCTTTATGCGGGGAGGCCTTTCTTCCCTCTGCATGGGAAAATGTAATTAACTGGGTCCAGCAGGATGACAATAGACCTGGGCTCTGATCTTGAGCTGAGCCAGGGAAATATGAAGATTCTAGACTACACATTAAGTGCCCATGTATTATCCTGGGACATGCGCATATGAACCAGGGGCACACTTTCCACCCCAGTTTCTAGCATTAGAGGTCTTTGTAGGACTAAGGGAAGTGAAACTGCACTCTAAGGTAGATTTACCCCTATAGTGTCACTGCAGACAAAACAGTACATCATACTGCCTCCACCTATAAGTATCCACTATTATTATAAGACTACCCTAGGTCAATATCTAACTCTACAGAGTCCCCTTTGTACCAGGCTACCTATGCACAGTTACAGTGCTGCACACAACAGTAGTACACGTGTGTGCACACATGTTCATGTGTCACTACCTAACTGCAACTTACTCTTGCTACGTCGCAGTGGTCTTATCTTAAAAGGTAAACGGTGGTGGTAAACACATGCAGCTCATTTACAATGTAATTATCATGGCTGGAACACATGCAGTGGGGTTCACCTACAGTATAAAGCCCAAAATTTAGTGATCCAAAAAGCAAACAATCTGGGTGTTCTAAATGGGTGGAAACCATTTTGCAAAACACATCGCTGCCAGTTGAATCTGAGTACTCTTACTTAGTCAGAGGCAGCAAGTAACAATGAGTTCTGACCGATATACCATTTACTGGTTGTCTGCAACCACTGATACCTTCCACTGGTCTTTCTATACTAATATCCCCATGTACCTAAACCATGTACCTTCCACTCCCTCCAGGTACCCCAGACTGCACTTAGAACCCTCCTGGTTTTAGATCGGATGCACCCATAATACTAACCACCTACATGGACTTGAAATGAAATGAAATGAAATGAAAATAGATTTCTATAGCGCTACTAAGCCCAATGGGCGTCAAGGCGCCTAACCAAATGAAAACTAGCTATTAAAATATACTCTCACTGTGGGTAGGCCTTGATAAAACACCAGGTTTTCAGAGCTTTTTTAAAAAGGGACAGAGAGGGTTGGGTCTTAATCTCCTGGGGAAGAGAATTCCACAGTCTAGGGGCTACAATGGAAAATGCCCTATTACCCCAGCGTACCCTTCTGGCACGAGGAACCACCAGCAGATTCATCTCTGAAGATCTGAGAGGTCTGCTGGGCAAGTAGTGAGTCAGAAGGGCACCTAGGGGGTCCAGTGCCCATCTGCGAGAGCTCTACATGCTAGACATAAGATCTTAAAAGAGATCCTCAGATGTATAGGGAGCCAATGCAGACTATTTCTGGCCATTGTAGCGGAGGATGCATTAGGAAGCGCCAGAACAAATCGAGCAGCCGCGTTCTGCACGACCTGAAGACGCTGAATGAGTCCCTTGTTGGAGTCTGCGTAAAGTGCATTGCAGTAGTGCAACCTGGAACCCACTAATGCAACCACCGTCTGCTTGCGTGCTAAAGGAGAGAGATAGTGAAGAATTCTCTTGAGGATTTTTATGACCCCCCAACAAGTGGCCACTGTTCAATTGACCTGTAGAGTCATGGACAAAGAGGTGTCAAAAATTACGCCTAGATTTCTAGCTGACTGGGAAGGCGATGGACAGGATCCCAGAGCTGACGGCCACCACTCACTATACCAGACATCCTGGTCTTTGCCAAAGACCAGAATCTCAGTTTTATCACCATTCAACTTTAGGGAATTCTGGAGCATCCAGTCCGAGGCTGTTTGCATTCAGATCCTAAAGTTGGTGGCGGAGGTGGAAACAGAGTGGGCCAGTGACACCATGATTTGGGTGTCATCTGCGTATGACACCACTTCCATCCCCTGTGATTTTACTAACCTCGCAAGGGGGGCCACATAAATGTTAAATAGGGTCGGACTCAGGGCCGACCCTTGTGGCACCCCGTAAAGCAAGGATTTGGCAGGGGAAAGGAATTCGCCAAGCATGACTCTCTGCTCTCTATGATGTAAAAAGGAGTGCAGAAGGTTCAAAGCCGGACCCGCAATCC
Source organism: Lissotriton vulgaris (assembly GCF_964263255.1). Lineage (NCBI taxonomy): Eukaryota > Metazoa > Chordata > Amphibia > Caudata > Salamandridae > Lissotriton > Lissotriton vulgaris. The sequence continues at coordinate 1,053,516,665 of NC_141691.1, read as the reverse complement.
CTGCCTCCCTCAAGCGAGATATAAGCATAGAGGGAGACAGGGTATCAAATGCTGGTGTGAGGTCCAGTAGGACCAGCACAGTGGTTTGGCCTGAATCCACCTTCAGGCGGATGTTGTTCACCACCATAGTCAGAGCTGACTCCGTGCTGTGAGCCTTTCGGAATCCATGCTGGGAGCTGTCAAGGAACCCAGACGAATCCAGAAAGGTGGAGAGATGTAGATTCAGGTGAGATTCAAGCATTTTTGCGGGAGCGGGTAACAGTGAGATGGGTCTGAAATTCTTCAACTGTTCCGGGTCCAGCGCGGGCTTCTTAAGCAGAGTCTTCACTATCGCCCTTTTCCAAGCTAAGGGGACTATGCCTTGAGTTATGGCACCGTTCATCACTTCCAAGAGAGGCGGAAGAAGTGTGAGCCTGCATTCCTTCAGGGTCTTCAGAGGACATGGGTCAAGAGGAGATGACGATTTAGTCCGATCCAGCAAGATCTCAAGTCCTTCAAGGGTAAGTGGCGGGGAATCAGTTAGACTCTTGGAGGGGTCTTTAGGCCAAGATTCTAGGTTGACCAGAGTTTGAAGAGAGAGATCCCCTAAGATATTCCTCTGAGTTTCCAGAGCAAGATAAATATCTTCAATTTTCTTATGGAAGAACTCTGAGATATTGTCACATAGCTCCTGCGAGCCCACAACTGCGTCCGGAATCTGGAGGGAGCAAAGGGAGTCGACAATCTTGAAGAGCTCCCTAGAAGAGGTGAGGGAGGTAGTGAGATTCGAGAAAAACTGCTGTTTTTCCCTGATGACACTAGCTTTGTAGTCTCTTAACAGACCCTTGTGTACCTCCCTTTCAATAGGATCCCAGGTCTTCCTCCATTTTCTTTCTTGTCTTCTACAGCTTTGTCTCAGAAGTCTTAATGATTCCATGAACCATGGGGCAGAGGGTTTACGACGAGCCGAATATCGATAAGATAAAGGGGCCAGTTCATCAACCGCTTTAGTGATGGAGTAAGAAAGCCCATCAGCTGCCTCATCCACATCTCCCGAGGGAGAGTACCTACTCGTCTCTATATATGGAGCAAGGATATCATTAGTAATATTCCTAAAACTCCTTTTCGGTCCTCTGGTGCTAGTGGATAGTACAGATATTTCTGCCGGGGTATAAGTAAGCGAAAGAGGTACAGCCAAATGATCAGACCAGACTAGGGGCACCGGAGTACCACAGAGAGTCTTGAATCATTAGTAAATACTCCGTCTAAAATGTGGCCCGCCCGGTGAGTCGGGTTATTCACAAGTTGGATACACTCACAGGCTGCAAGTGAGTCCACCAGCCTAGCGGTGCCTGTATCTCTTAGGCTATCCAAATGAAAATTAAAATCCCCTAGTATAGTCAGATGGGGTTTACCAAAATAGGGTTCAAGAATTCTCAAAATGTCCTCACTGAAGGCAGCTCTAGATCCAGGAGGTCTATATATGAGGATTCCAGAAAAGGAAACTGAGGGGGCACATAGAATGGAAAAATAAAGAGCCTCAAAAGGATCCGAGGCCACTGACAAAGATTTTATCGTACAGGGCAGGGAGGATTTACATAAACTGCCAGTCCTCCCCCTCTACGTCTAAGTCTATCCTGTTGGAGCTATTTGAAGCCTTCGGGAATGGCCAACAGTAAGTCGTGACCCGACGACTCAGAGGCCCATGTTTCTGTAACAAACATCCATTCCGGTTGTCTGTCCACCACGAACTCGTGGAACGCGATATTATTTTTGATAAGAGACCTAGCATTAATCAGGAGTCCCTTTTTAATCGTCATGTCCCCAGGTGAAATAGAGGCATTCATGGAGCTCATTTTAGGAGATACAGAAGGTAGAACAGCCGATTTACAAGTGTGACAAAGTGAAGAGTGCATTACGCCTTCCGGTGAAAACTTGTAAGTACAGGGCAGGTGAGGTGGTTTGAGAGCTAGTAACTCCAAGAAAGAATAGTGATAGGTTACCTGTGGAAATATGAGAGAATGTCCAGCGTCCAGCCCGTCCTCAGCGCGGACGGGCGCAGACGGGCTGAACTATGGCGTAACTCCAGCAAAAATCGGGTGTCCCCGCTCCGCGTGTCCGCTGCGCGTCAGCATGACCACCTTTTGAAGCCTTCTAGCATCCTTCTGATGACTAGAACGCGCAATGTCCGATATGGCACCAGCAGGCGTCCCCAGGTTCACCCAATATGGCCGCCACGGACCGATCACAAGCCGGGAAGAGGGCCCGCCCAACAGCGGTGGGTTTTAAACATTTATAGTGCAAGTGGGGGGGCTAGGGATTAAAAACAGGGGATAATGCTGCCAAATAAAAGTAAACTCAAATGCCAAACAGGAGTTTTTAAAAATGCACGAGTGGCCGCTTTTAAATCAGGGACCACCCGCAATGCGAGAGTAGCGCTAAATGTTAGCTAGAAAAGACAGGACGCCTAATTTTCCCACCTTTTGCAGCCTTCTAGCGTCCTTCTGACGACTAGAACGCGCGATGTCCGATATGGCACCAGCAGGCATCCCCAGGTTCGCCCAATATGGCCGCCACGGACCGCTCACAAGCCAGGAAGAGGGCCCGCCCAACAGCGGTGGGTTTTAAACATTTATAGTGCAAGTGGGGGGGCTAGGGATTAAAAACAGGGAATAATGCTGCCAAATAAAAGTAAACTCAAATGCCAAACAGGAGTTTTTAAAAATGCACGCATGGCCGCTTTTAAATCAGGGACCACCCGCAATGCAAGAGTAGCGCTAAATGTTAGCTAGAAAAGACAGGACGCCTAATTTACCCACCTTTTGAAGCCTTCTAGCGTCCTTCTGACGACTAGAACGCGCGATGTCCGATATGGCACCAGCAGGCGTCCCCAGGTTCGCCCAATATGGCCGACATGGACCGATCACAAGCCGGGAAGAGGGCCCGCCCAACAGCGGTGGGTTTTAAACATTTATAGTTCAAGTGGGGGGGCTAGGGATTAAAAACAGGGGATAATGCTGCCAAATAAAAGTAAACTCAAATGCCAAACAAGAGTTTTTTAAAAATGCACGAGTGGCCGCTTTTAAATCAGGGACCACCCGCAATGAGAGAGTAGCGCTAAATGTTAGCTAGAAAAGACAGGACGCCTAATTTTCCCACCTTTTGAAGCCTTCTAGCGTCCTTCTGACGACTAGAACGCGCGATGTCCGATATGGCACCAGCAGGCATCCCCAGGTTCGCCCAATATGGCCACCACGGACCGATCACAAGCTGGGAAGAGGGCCCGCCCAACAGCGGTGGGTTTTAAACATTTATAGTGCAAGTGGGGGGGCTAGGGATTAAAAACAGGGGATAATGCTGCCAAATAAAAGTAAACTCAAATGCCGAACAGGAGTTTTTAAAAATGCACGAGTGGCCGCTTTTAAATCAGGGACCACCCGCAATGCGAGAGTAGCGCTAAATGTTAGCTAGAAAAGACAGGACGCCTAATTTTCCCACCTTTTGAAGCCTTCTAGCGTCCTTCTGACGACTAGAACGCGCGATGTCCGATATGACACCAGCAGGCGTCCCCAGGTTCGCCCAATATGGCCGCCACGGACCGATCACAAACCGGGAAGAGGGCCCGCCCAACAGCGGTGGGTTTTAAACATTTATAGTGCAAGTGGGGGGGCTAGGGATTAAAAACAGGGGATAATGCTGCCAAATAAAAGTAAACTCAAATGCCAAACTGGAGTTTTTTAAAAATGCACGAGTGGCCGCTTTTAAATCAGGGACCACCCGCAAAGCGAGAGTAGCGCTAAATGTTAGCTAGAAAAGACAGGACGCCTAATTATCCCACCTTTTGAAGGCTTCTAGCATCCTTCTGACGACTAGAACGCGCGATGTCCGATATGGCACCAGCAGGCATCCCCAGGTTCGCCCAATATGGCCGCCACGGACCGATCACAAGCCGGGAAGAGGGCCCGCCCAACAGGTCTCAACCTACCCTTGCCATGGGTCCCACAATGCTGCATCTACCCCACTGTTCCTGGCAAGAGTTTAGTTCCTCAACACTGATGTCAGTACAACTGACAGGTCTGGAACCAGTCTCATGGGTTACTGGCTATTCCCCCTCTGGAAAACACACAACCCAGTACCTCAGTCAACCAGGTCACCACACCCTAAAGGATCTTTTAGGACCTTTGACACTCACCCACAGTAGTTAACCTGGAGGCCACACTGCTGCCCCACCCTCTTGGGATGTCTGTGTCCCCTAAGGGGATGCCAGCCCAATCCCAGAGTGCTCCCAGACAAGAGTTGACCCAAGCAGTTCCCACCAAAGGAACTTCTCTCCCTTGGACTCCCTACAGCCCCACCAGGTCGAGCTGATGGGCACTATACAGGACATGCCTCATCTAGGCGCTCCTTAAAACCACTTCCTGGCCTCCATACTGTCAACACGAAGATCAATCAGGGACCTTGACGATCCCCCAGTGAAAGGTTCAAATGGCCAACTTGAGGCTCAAACTACCTGATTTCACATCACTTGGTGAAGAGGTTGCCAACACCTGCTGTGTCCTTCCCTGGTGAACCAATACTTCTGAGGGGTCTTAGAGCCACACCCTAGGGCTGGTACACCCAAACTGCACCACGCTGGAGCCTGCAAGGTACATCCTCACCAGCACCACTCTTGTGACAATTCAGAGCATCCTCCCAGAAGTGACCTCAGCCTGAAGCACAGAGTTTCTTCCCTTAAGAAGGACCCGCCTGGTCTGCTAGCACTACCATTGCAGGCATACACTTTCTGCACCATCATACCAGGCTGAGAGCTGTTCCCACCAGTCAAAACAATGTCTGGCAAGCCAGGACTTTAAGGGGCCTCAGGGCCACACACCCAAGGCGGTACACCATATATGCATTTGACAGGAGTCCTCTTAAGGCACAGCCTCCTACACAACCTCCATCTACATGACCTATGGCCTCACTCCTGGGGCCTGACCACACAGGACCTACCTGATTGGATGCCCAGCTGGGCATTGCCACACCCGTCACCTCAGGTACAAGTAAAAACAGTCCTCGGCTGACATCCTTCACTGTACTCTGCAGTTCCCTACTCTATATTTACATTTCAAGGTCCACCAGTTACCCATCCTGGGAACCTAGCGAGTCCTATCACCCTCTCTGATCTCCTCAGAGTCAAGCATTACACCTCCTATCTTGGGAACCACCCTCCACAAGCCCAGCCACCACTATAGGCCCCTCTCTGATAGCCTTGGACGGTAGGATAAAGATATTTTTTCTTGATTAATCAGGTATAGGTTTGTGTTTCCATTGTTTCTTTGGAAAACACTTATGCAAGACCTAGTCCGTTTGCTAACAAATACAGTGCAGTTATAGTCTGCTTGGCTGCGCATGAAGTTTGAATGATGGCCTTCCATCATGGAGAGTGAGGGTATGTGAGTTCATTGGGGAGGCTGAGAGGGTGTAGGCTGGATAGGCCCAGAAGGTCCCTACACAAGAACTCAGGAATGAAGCATGCCTGTGACTGAGGGTAAGAGTGGTTGTGGAGATTAGGAAGGGTAGGTTATCTTTAAGTTGAGTAGTCATACATACTGTTTACGTTGATGAGGTGAGTGCCAAGTCAGCAGTCCGGAAACCTGAAAGAAATTGACAAGAAAAATCAGGTCAGTACAAAATTAATGTTGCAAAGAAACAAAATCTCATTAAAATACAATCTGTTGATGAAATTATGAGTTTCATCTCGTTGTATTGTTATTTGCCCTATCTATCTGCTCAATAAAAGTATTGTTTTTAAAGAAGTACAATCCTTTAGACGGTTTTAGCATTTAAAGGTATTGTGCGACCAAAAGATGTACATCCTGAGATCATTATTTTTGGAAAAGCATATGTACTTATTATCCTATTGTCCTTTGCCTTCATACACCTTTTTTTCTGTCAATTAAAAAAAACAATAATTCTCCTTGAGAAAAAAGAAGGTTGCTCACAAATGAACAAAGAAACCTGAAAAAATGTAAGGCAGTGAGGAAAATTAATAATACAAAACCTGCATAGTTAACTAGTCAGAGAATGTTTAAGAGTCCAACTTCAAGTTGTTTGACATTATGTTTAACGAAAATTGTGACATTATTCAGAGAGCAGTAAACATTAAGTAGGAGTATGTTATCACAACTGAGAGCAAGAGACAATTAAACCGATTGTACTCTCCCACTGACGATACTCACACACCAGACCAACTGATAAATAGAGGGAATTTATTTTCTTCCCCAGTTAGAATCCTTGATTAGTCAGTGGCTTTGGTGTGTGGTGTTAAGTAGGAGTAGCCTCATCATCCCTAGAGATACTGTATTGGGCAAGAGCTTCATGTGAAAATGTTCGATAATCAATGCTGAATCGATTTACAGAAAAGTGGAATATTCATTGTGTTGTTCTGTTATACTAGAAAATAGGGGGTAAACTTTGACCTGAAGTATAACTTTAGACCTGAAGTCTATGGGTCCAATTCACAAAGGTAAGCATAGACCTGTTGTCTAAGGCCCCCATTCACAAAGGTAACTTCGGACCTGAAGTCTAAGTTTAGACCTGAAGTCTAGTTTTACATTTGTGAATTGGGCCCTCAGTGATCCAAGGCAAAGAAGCATGTGCTGCCCAAGAAAATTAATGGGTTGCAATCGTCAAAAGATTGGTGTGGTTAGCTGTGAAGGGAAGTGGTGGGATTCACAGCAATCCAGCAGCAACCCCGATGAAGCCAGGTAAGTGGATCTTAACACAGTATGCATAGAGACCTAAGCTTTTCAACATGGTTGTGAGGTCCAGATCCTTCATCAAGGGACTGGAGTGTGCCTCAAGTGCACTCTCTAGTTGATATTGAATTTCTTTCTATGCAATAAGTCATATACATTAAGTGGTTTTGGCAGCATTCCAATTATCTAATCAATAGTACTGACAATGCCTTTTTCATGCTCAGTGATGTGCATGGTTCCTACAGGCCCCACACAGGTAAAGTTCTGCTTGAATGTAATGCCCAGGCATTGTCTTTGGCATTCCCATGTATGTGTTGTGTGCTTGTTGTATGATTAGTGAGTGGTGGTAGCACTACCGTTAATTAGTCTGAGCCTGCAGAAACCACTACAGGTAAAACATATCACAAGATGGAGATTGTGGTACAGCTTTACCAGAGAGTGAAAGTATAATGATTGTATTCCTAAACTAGAAACTGTCTGCTCTGCAGAAGACAAAATTAAATATAGAAATGACCTACTCCAAGACGTTCCAGTATATTGACAGTGGAATTACCATTCACTGGAAAATATGGTGGCACCCAAACTTTCCTAGTTGGGTCCAGATCCAAGTTCTTCAATGACCAAGAGAAAAGCACACTGCAGAATACTCTTAAGGCTACTGAGTTACAGCGCTGGTATGTTTGATAGCCAGTGTCCCAGATGTGAATAAACATACCCTAAAATCTGCACATTTTGAACTGTAGACCTGATTAACAAAGGTAAACTTACACTTTCATGCAAGTTTATGATTGTTTGTTATTCACAAAGAGATTACGAGTAGTATGTTAATGAGTGCAGAGACTCTGCACATAAATGCATTCATTGTGAACAGCAAAAAATTGTAAACTTACCTAAAATTGTAAGTTTACCTTTGTGAATCAGGCCCTGTGTGTCTGCCTGTGGCATGGCCTGCATAGAGAGAATAATGAGCCCCTCACCATGCATGGAGAGAGTTCCTGAAGAGGATGAAGTCCAGTCGCTGTGCCCAGTATGTGGGGTAGACTAAAAGAAGCGGGCTCATCTCTGGAGTGTGCCAGTGCTTTCTCAATTCTGGTGAGGATTCTTGGCCTTAATACGAATTACCCTGCCAAGTCAAGTGATCTGAATCATTCCATGACCCCAGTATGTTTCAACGAGCATGGCCAAGACGTGCCTGTCGTCTGCTAGAGGCTGGAGAACTGGGGTTGACTTTGCCACCACATTAACTTTGTGACTGATGACTGTGAGGGGATTTCTATTGCAAGGCCTATTGAAGTGCTGGCGGCCGTGGACAGCTCCTGTCAGGACCACCATACTCAAAGAACCAATGCCGTGAGTCAGTGGCGTAACGAAAGTTGAGGGGCCCCCCCCTGCAAGGTACATGGAGGGGCCCCCTCTGGATTTAATTCGGAGCTCTCGGGCCTGAGTACTGTGCTGAGGGTCCCCCCTACCTTGTGGGGGTTGCGGGGGCCTGTGTTATGCCCCTGCTGGGAGTTGGAGAAGGAAGGCACGCCTGCCTGCACTATTGGTATACTTGAGCAGCACCACTCGTCTGTATTACAGGCTCCAGATCCACTAGGTAACTGCCCGATAACCTTCAAAATTGACTGTGTCTCTTTCTGCTAAAATTCCAGTGGGTTATTAAACAACAAGGGAACGAATTGACCTAAAGAACCTTAGTAGAGGTACCTATATGAACTGTCCTATCCAGAGATCTATGGAAGCTGTTTGCGTCATACAACAGTGACATCACACCTATTTCCAGATTTAGGTCGAAATATATCTGTATTTTTAGAACCGAGTAACATTTTTCTTGGTGGGGTGTGGCTGATTAACATTTTCTATATATTGTATTTCGTGTTAGTGTTGATTAAAGTTTTTTTAAAAACGTTTTATTTATTTATTTTTTACAAAGAAAAGTACTTGGCTGAACCGTACTTTTTATGTCGGTTGTTTGAATATTTGAGTCCTGAGTCTCTAGCTCCACACTGCCTCCCTGAGAAGCCTTGAATTGCTTGCACTTGCAATCCTGAAAGTCAAATGCGAAAAGGGTATATTTGCCACCCATTCACTGTTTCATAGTTAGTCGGGCACAGTGCTAAAAGGGACCAAACGCCAGAATCTTGGCCCAGTAAGCCTTGCTTGCCTTGTGGACCCTAAACAAGTTCTGACAAACACATTTCCAACATCACTTTTTTTAATAAGGTCTTTAAAACCACGGAAGTTCCAAACAAAAAAACACAGTGGTGGAGCTATCCCACACAGTACCAGGAACAGGGGATAAAGCTGATCATTCTCAGAGTGTCCCTCGGAAAGTAGGTGACGGGTAATGAGTAACCACATAGTCAAATTACCTATGATTTCCTTCACCAATAAGCAATTATTATTAATGATCACTTTCACTCTACCACTTTTATAGAATTACTGAGTTGCAAGTGTGCCTCATGGGAATAAATACATAAAGTAAATGAACGTGAGCCAGCTGTATTGGCAGTTTGCTGTCTGTTGCGACCCCATTGACATCACCTAACGCAGGGCACAACATATTATTAGAAATGGTAATAAGACTCTATCAGTTTTAGGCATTGAACCTTTCCTTCCATTTTTGGGAAGTTTTAAGAAGTGCATGAATTCTCCATGGCTGTGTGCTACCTGTGGTATCAGCTTCTCCCATGCAGCCATACTGCTTGAAAAATCATTTTAGTAAAAGCTTTCAAACTTGTGAAAAGAATACAGCCTTTTTGAAGAATCTCACAAATGCTATGAACACTTGCCAAGTGTTAAGAGCATCTCTGGAAATAGCAAATGCCAGGCACTACCTCTTATGTGACTAAGTTTAATGTGTGAAGAGAGCAATCAACTTTAAAAAGCTCTTCATCAATTGTTGCTTTTAGCTATTTTAATCCCTGAAGGATTGACCATTCCATCGGTTTTTACAGGGGATTTAAAATAAACTCATGCATTGTATCCTTCCCAGTACTGACTTATGCAGCAATAGTTAGTTTTTTTGTTAACTGTGGTCTACAAACACAGTCTCTGTACTCTTTTAACCAAGAATCGCAGCAATGAAAATGCACTTATTACAGCAGGCTTCTCCATCGAGTAGTGCGTGAGCTACAGGAAGCTCTCCTGTGTACAGACCAGCCTACTATTCAATTCAAATATCTTTATTCGATTGTAAACATTACAATCATAAAAGCACAATTCATCAACAAACAATAAAAAAGCAGTCCGGATATTTCACAAGTACAAATTTCTTTAGACAATGTAAAAGACAAAAGCAACGGGCAGCAATTTTTTTTTTTTTTAAATATCTAAAAATTTATAAATAAATTCAGGAATATAAAATATTAAAAATGCCTAAAGGCATTAGCAGCATAATTATCCCTCCATACTTTTCCTGAAGGTAATTGCTAATTTCAGGAAATTACAAACAAATAAAGTGCAATCACTTTTCAATAGTTGGAGGTAATAAAATACAGGTTTTATCTGTGCAAAATTCAGTTTTTTAAGGCAGGGCTTTAAGTATAGCCTCCGGGGTATTATGTAATAAGGGCAATTAAATAAAAAGTGTGCCAAGTCTTGCGGAGACTTCCCGTCGCAGCCGCAAGCTGGCAACACCTCACCCCGATGGGCCCCACTTGGTACCGCCAGGAGAAGATGAAACAGGTCAAAACGGAACCTTGTTAGCAAATATCTTTCATAGCCCGTCATAGGCCATGATAAGTATGGTTCCATTAGTAGGCAAGTTTTAAGTAGGACATGTTTCCTGATACTGTCCTTTTGCAACTCAACCTCCTCCCTGGCAGTATATCTAGTTGTCGTCATGGCATTTTTTACAAAAATAACATCGGATTTGGTGATAAGATTTGGGGTTAAAAACAAATTAGGCCGACCAATTGCAATCAGGCAGTCATTAATGTACTTCAGCCACGGGACCTTAAACCTTCCATCCAATGTTAAGGTTTCTTGAGTAAGGGGTATATCATTGTTAAGCCAGCAGTTCAGCCAACACAATACGGGGTTCACTGCTATTCTATCACTTAGATAGGGTACACCCAACTCCTCATGTGCCGAAACATTTCCAGTTCCCCTTGGCAGCCTCAGTATTTTCTTCAAGAACTTATTTTCTGTGACCTCCAGGTCCCTCATCTTGCTAAAACCCCATAGCTTGCTTCCATAACAGGCGACAGCAACACTTTTTGCCTGGTATAGTTTGAGTAAAGCGGCCACCGGGCTATTGCCAATTTTTTTCGCAAAGCCGAGTATGGCCGCATTAACATGTGTTACCTCACCCTTCTTTTTACAAACAGCGGGGCCCCAGGATAGTTTGTGATCAAAAAGGACCCCAAGGTATGAAAAAGTATTAGTGGTAGGAATTTTTTCCCCATTTATACAGAAAAGATTGAGATTTGAGAACCCTGGCCTGTTTTCAAAACATAGGACTTAGAATTATTAACACTTAGGCCACGGGATTCCATGAAGTCAAAGAAAGAATTTAGAAGTTTCTGGAGACCATTTGCTGTCCTAGAGATAAGGACAGCATCATCTGCGTAAAGCAGCACAGGGACCCCCTTACGGCCTACAAAGGGGTAATCTGCTACTGTTTTTAGCAAGTACTCCTCCAACTCGTTAATATACAAGTTGAAGAGGAAAGGAGCCAAGATACACCCCTGTCGGACACCCCGATTAATTCTGAATTCCCCCGTTACTTTCAGATCTTGGGTGTAACAGACATCGGCTCTTGTGTCGGAGTGCAGGTCAGCCAGAAGATTTATTAAATTCTTCTCTACGCCCATCTTTAACAGGGTAATCCATAGTTTGCCTCTGTCCACGCAATCGAAAGCGCCCATCTTTAACAGGGTAATCCATAGTTTGCCTCTGTCCACGCAATCGAAAGCTGACGATAAGTCCATAAAGGCCATGTAGACAGTTCCTTGCTTGGCCAGGGTATATTTGCTTAAAATCAAATATAGGTTCAGACATTGTGTAATTGTCGAGTGGCCAGGTCTGAAGCCATATTGTATGGGGGATATAATATTATTTTCAGCTGCCCACATGGTTTACCTGTTCAGAATTATTCCACCTACCACTTTAGCTACAGAATTAATTAAAGATATTGGCCTGTAGCATAACGGGCTACTGCGGTCGCCGTTTTTAAAAACAGGGACTATGGTCGATAATCCCCACGACCTTGGGCACCCCGAGATCACAGCTGCATTTACTACAGCGGTAAGGACGGGGGCCCAGAAGGAGATACTGGATTTAAAAAGGTCCGGTGGCAAGCCATCCGGGCCTGGGGCCTTATTACAGGTTAGTCCTTGAATACCCCTTTCTACCTCATTTACTGAAAAGCACAGAGAGTTCTCAGTTAAAGTTAAAAAGGCATTTTCTGTCCGTTGCTCGTTGCTCTTAAAAATTGCACTAAAGTGAGTAACCCAATCCTCCTCTGAGATATTAGTACCGAGAGCTATGTCACTGGGATTATCAAACAAAGGTTTGTTAATGATTTGCCAAAATGTTTTACTGTTCCCCAACACTGATGGGTCAATGAGAGACTCCATAGTACTAGCCTTAATTTCTTTTTTCCGAGCAGCTAGTGATTTCTTATAAACCAGGCGCAGGTTTTTAATTTGACCGTGATCTCTAGGTTTAATTTTTAACGCCTTTTTCAGATCTCTGCTTGCCTTAGAACAGTTATGGTCAAACCATTTAGAGTTATTTTTGGATTGACCCCTCATCGGTACTGTTAACATGGAGCCTACTGTTGACACCAAGGCCTCAAAGTCGGCCAAGGTTTTCTCAGGAGGTGTATATAGTGACGTACAGGTTGCTAGTTCCTCACCACATAACTTATTTATTTCAGCGTACAAATTTTCTTGATTTGCCATTGACCACTTCAATCGACGTTTGCCATTTATGCAGCTCAATGTGCCCCGATCTTCTCGGGTCACTCGCTGCTCAAATAAAACCCCACCCAGACTAATGATTATGGGGTTGTGATCACTGTAAATGCTCGTAAGAATGGTAAATCTCGAGACCCAATTTACAAGGTCTGCAGATAGTAATATGTGGTCTATAAAGGACCCCTGATCTGAACCTTTAAATGTGGGTACATCAAAGACCTTGGTCTCAGGAACCATGGACATGGCTACAGTCAAATTATTTTCATTCACCAGCTCATTTAGATTAGCTCCACCCCTGGAGTGGACAAAATGAAATCCTTCCACACTGTTACACCCCAAAGATCCCATAGGGGTGACTCTTGGGTTACCACATGGATGAACATTAAAATCACCTGTGATCAACACCTTCTGTGACAGTGTACCTGCACCCTTTCTCATCATCTCATTTAGGAACGAGATGTTACACTCACCATTGCCGTTGATAGCATTATAAAAATTTATCAGGGTCAGAACATGTTTACCTCTCTTCAATTCAAGCATTTGAATGTTCTGATTTGCATTAAAACAGGTACTTATTTTACAACAAAGTCCCAAATTGATGAAAATAGCCAGGCCCCCCTTTGCTCTTCCCCTAGTTGAGGGAGCTGCAGGTATAACAAAACTTTGAAAGCCCTCAATGAAGGCATTTATATCTTCCAACCATGTCTCTTGGAGGCATATAACTGTGTGTTTCTTGACAAATGCTAACCAGGCGGGATCACATATTTTATCAGCCAAACCTGCTATATTCCAGGAGACTAAACTCCCGCTACAGTCACCTGGCACTATTTCTAAAACAGATTCCCTGATGGTTGGGTCTGGCATCGGGTTGGGTTGTTCTGCATATATAGCCCCCATGGTTTCAATGCTAGGGGTATTTAATTCTATATGAGTTAGAAGAGAGTTATGGGCCTCAGACAAATCAGGCAATATACTGTTGTTCTTTGGGTTATCTATATTTGTCACTGTCTGACTGGAATTGTTTGATTTGATCATCAAAGAGGGATCTGCTGTAACTTGTTTCTGTGCGACCCTAGTATCCCCTTGTACATGGTTACTTTGTGTAAGATCAACAGGCATTGGTGTGACAGAGCCAGCATGAAGTCAATCGACCCCCTCCAAGCCGCTCTGATCGTAAAAGGCGTCAAACCTATTTGTGATGGGTACGTTATAGTAGGTGTTTGGATATGTTAGTTGAGCGTGGTCTTGATGGTAGTACAACCCATAAGGAGCCTCCCAATTCTCTTGGTAAATTCCTTGATAACTGACCTGCCTAGGCTCCCAAGGTGTGTCCCTCCTAAACTGCCTTTGTTCTCCAGCATTATAGAGGCCATGATTTCTGGGAGTTACTCCATTATGATATAAGTTGGAGTTATCTGGAGCTCTTTCCTGTTCTGCAGTGGGATATGAATACATTGTATTTGAGTGATGGTCGTTTGGGGGTAGAAATAACTTAGATCCATGGTGCGGATCAGGCTACTGATTGAACTATCCTTCCAACCAGTTATGTACCTTGCCACACGACCATCCTTAAAGTTAACTACAACACAATCGCCCTCTGAGGATTTAAATCTATGGCCCACCCAATCGACCCTCCTGACATTTGTTATTTAACCAGCCTACTAAATTAGAAGCTGTAGCACAAATTGAATTAATGTATGTACACCAAACCTAAGAATGCGTATTCGAGCTGAAAGTGTGTGTAGTTTCAAAACTCATGAGCCAAAATCTAGAAAATCCAAAATATAATTAAAGCTCATATTTGAGTGATAAATTATGTGGCATCAGCAAGATGTATTTCTTATATTATGACCTTGGTGCACCAGGGACAATCCAACTGAGGCTGGTATATATTTCCCATGCAGAGACAAATTGGCAAAGTCTTTTTAAATTACTGCTAGCAACCTTGCTTGATGCACTGAGGTGATCATAGCTGATAATCTTGCATGGAGTGGCCACCAACATAATCTTCTCTAATATGGTCCCTATTATAGCACTAATAATACTAGTAGCCTGGGATAATTTTCATTGAACATCAGTAGCACCTATAACAGAAACGTTTGGAGACCCCAGTGCTACAGCAAAAGAAGGAACTCTGCTGAAATAAAACACCCATATAAAACTACAGTGTACACTATCTGCAATAACTCACAATCTGTGTCTAATGAGATACGTGCCTTAATATGAATAAAATGGCAACCCTGAAAGCCCATGTTTGAGTTCTCTTTCCAGCCATTACTCTAAGGAACCGTGCTAGGTCAACATTAAACCATCAAACCATCAAACCAGTGAACTCAAAGGCGGTAGAAATGATATGGTTGCCTTTTTAGGTCGTGTATAGTCAGCGCATCTCTGAGACATGCTGTATAGCTGTATGGACTTGAAGCTCTGCAGAGTCTCTGCCCTTCCTTTAAATTGGCTGCTGTCACTGTCCTTTGTAAATGGTTGCTTTTCATTTGTTAATAGGCTTCATAATCTCTCCTTAGTACCCCCCTGTCTCCTATTGTTACCTCCCACGAGGACTGTTCCTTTACATATATTGTTACTCACTACGTTTTATATACGGTATGTCTGCACTATTTTCTTTTAAACAAGATTCTCCTACCTGCTGTTCCAGGCACACTTTTTGCTTCCTAGTTAACCTACAGCATTTGTATTCTGCTCCAGTGGTGTAATGAAACTTGAGGGGGCCCCCCTGCGAAGCACAATGAGGGCCCCCCAGCCCACCACCTACCACTTTGCCCCATCAACAAAAATAAGCAGTCACCTAAAGCCCTATTTTCAGCACTTATCTGTGCATACTTCTAACAGAAACTATAAATAGAATGCACTTTATTTGACTTATGGGGCTGCCTGAATGATGAGATCCATGACTGATAATTAAAGGGAACAAAGACAGAAAAGTCACATTACAAATGAATACATACTTTTTTTTATTTATAAGCCTATTTAGTGCCCAAAAGATTAGGTCTTTCCAAGCTCTTTAAACACATGGTTGGCATTTTTTTGGCAACCCTACTTTATATTCCTTTTCATGAAATGCATTCTCATACTACAGCAGTAAGTGTACAATATATGAAGTAGGACTGTTATGAGCCAACTCACTGGTGCAACTAACGCCGGCGAGAGAGTGTAGTTCTGCCTGTGTGCGCTACAGCGCTGATGGGGCCCCTGGAGGCTGGAAAACGGGGGCTGCTTGGGGCATAGCTGCCACGGTTTCAGATTGCCATGTGCGACAGTTTCATAATTTCAGTTTAATTATGAGTGACATTTCAACGACTATGAGAGACACTTTCTTGCGAGTAAAATTAAGCAATGAAGACGATCAACACATATAAATATCAGAAATAACACCACAAAGACCGTTCCGGTAGAAACACATCAGTCTTTTGAACAAACTTTTAAATAAACTACTACGGCAACTATATCTTAGAATGCAAGCTTTCCTATGTGTGTGACCATGACGCAGGGCTGTTTGCATTTTTATAGTGGGACATGCTGTGCACCATCCCTAACTGGTGGATGCGATCCGAAGACTGTAGTACTTTCATATATACATATTTATAGCCTTTCGTTCATGCATCCATCAATCATTATATCCATGGATCAATCTACACATTATTTAAACTATTAATCCTTCACTCTTCCCAATCTATCTATTCTTCACCCTTCAATTCATTCTCCCTTGAAACAATTGATCTTTCACTCTTCCATCCATCATTTAAACTTTCCCTCTATCAATTCTTCCACTTCTCTATTCAATAATTATTTCATCATTCCTTTCACCCTTCCATCCTGCCTTTCTCCCTTATTTCCTTTCATGTTTCTTTCCTTCCAGTCTTTTTTCTCTTTCTTTATATACTCATCTGCTATTTCACATCCTTAGTTTTTCTTTCGCTCATAATCACTTTTTCTATTTGTCTCTTTATCAAGGTGTTTCCCCTAATTTCTCTTTCTCTTTCTCTATTTCCTTGCTCCATGTCAGCCTGCCACCTACATCCCTCTCTCATGAGATTGCCTAACAGTATTATTCATGAGCACCTTGTAAGCAGGGCTGAGAGAAGAGGCCCAGAAACACAGGAGTAGATTGTTAGTCAGAGGGGATGTAGGGCGGGGCAGGAATGCTGGCACAAAGGGATTTTAGGGTTGGAAATAGTATAACATTTTCAGAATGACAGCCATAGTGAAATTGCCAACTGGACCCCTAGTTTATAAGATTAACTAAAATGTACAAGTCACTTTTATTTGCCAGTTAAATATAGGCTGGAAACATATTGCTAGAAGCAAAGTTGTGTTGAGTTAGTTCTTATATCCTCTTGGATTAAGTCTAATATGTAGCAGCAGAATTGGCAATTGTTTTTTTGCAGTTGTTTGAGTTACAGCAATGGCATAATAGTTATCGGGTGACATGCCAGTGTGTGAGTTATACACACAGGAATTTTTATGCATTAAAGTATTTTACGCTGTTACACGTAGGATTCCCAAACCCATAAAATATTTGAGGCTGTTGCAAATTTTTGTCATTAACAAATTCGATTTAAGGGCATTGACTAGCAAAAAACACAACATCCCAAAATAATCCATTCATCTGAATTTTGCCACTTTTTGTTTCAAACTTTAACTGCTAAAAGCGAACTCTTGACATCTGTCCCATTGATACCTCCTTGCCGTACGCCATATGTTTATTTGTGTGCAGTGAGAGTCCATGGTGTTTTCAGTTATGAACCACTGTCCCCCCAGTGATTGTTTTTGTGCAGTGAAGAAGACTCTAGTGTGTGATTATGTGCAGTGTGTAAAGCCCTATTGTCTCTTGAAGGTGGTGTTTAGGGATAGATGGCCTCTTTATGTACCATAAGCAAATGAAGGAATAGACCTTCGCATTCGAACAGATATACTGCTAAAGGAAAATATCCATTCTACGCTTCCTAAAGCGCTATAAGCAAAGGTCTACATTTTGGCATGCACGTTACTGGTGGACAGAATATTTGGTATCTATGTAGGGGAAACATTTTGTATATACAGTGTTTGCAGGGATGTTCTTTGTGTTTACCTATATAGGTTTACTACTCTAGTGTTTATGGGCATAAGCATCCTTAGTAAATAGATTCTAAGTGCTTGTGTTTTGCATTGTTAGATGGGTTTTCGTGCTTGTATATGCATTGTTGGCACAGTGCCCATGAATTGTTGGTATAGATCCTTTGTGCTGGAGTGTATGCAGGTTTGGTGATCATTCTTTTCGGGTATGTGCATTGTTATCAAAGAGAGCGGTCGACCTCGAAACTGGGGAACTGGGTTCAAGTCTCGGCAGGGATGCTCAACATCCTGGAAAGGGGCGACCACTCGGTCCCCCCGAACGTATGGATGAGTGCCTCGATCCCCCCGGGAAGCCATTTTTGGGCGGGAGGCGCGTCTCGGCTGGTATGCCCGAAGCGGCGTAGCCGGGGCGCGCCTTTTCCCGCCCTAGAGTGGGCTGGCCTAGACACCGACGCAGCCAGCCACGCCCCCGGGGCGGGCAGGGGCGGGTTTTCGCCCGCCCTGAAGACGGATAAAAGAAGGCGCAAGACCAGAAGACGTCCTCTTGTTCTTGTGCTCCGAAGCTGCACCTCCTCGCTACACGTGAGCTCGGGACGGAACGAAGAGCCAATTTTGAGCGTTTTGATCTTTTTCTTTGTCTTCTAGATACTTCCTCGGAGAGATGCCCAAGAAAGGCGCGAAAAGAATGACGACCGATCAGATGGTGCGGGCCCTTTGCAAAGAAGTGTCCGACATAAAGAAACGGTTGGCGGAGCGAGATGGGGAGGAGGGTTCGGGCACCCCGCCGGCTGGAGGGAGACCTAAGAGGCCGAGAAAGGTTCCAGCCGGTGGGGCCGTCCCGGTTCCCTCTGCCCCGCTCGAGGCGCCGACCCCAGTACCGATGGAGGGGAATCCAATCCCCGTTGTCGTCACCCCGACATCCAAGGAAGACATGCCCCCCGAGCTGGCAGCACAGCTAGCAGCATGGTTGGGGGATAGTAGTGATGGCGCCACGGCTGCCGAAGCACAGGCGCTGATAAAAGGGCTTCGTGAGAAGAAAGAGGCAGCTAGAGTGGCTACGCCGTTGGCGGGGATAGACAAGCCGCAAGCGGCAGAAGCTGCGTCCGGTGCAGGTAAGCGGCCATTGCCGATTGCAAGGGACGAGTCAGCACCCTCTCGTAGAGAGAGATTAGGACAACATGTGCCTTTAGCTATAAAGGAAAAGATCTGGGCGGGGGAGTACGTGAATATTTTTTCCCTGCTTGTTGATCATTATGATGTGGAACATGTAAAAAGTCAGAAGGACTTAATGCATCCGAGTGTTTGGCGCGCAAAGATGGCCGCCTTTAAGGTAAATGAGAACATTGGCAACTGGGGCAATGCATGGGGTATTTTCACATCAATTTTGGGGGAACGTAGGCCCGAGTTGCTTCCTGAGTTTCCCGTTTATCAATCACGAATTATGGGTTACTCGACAGCGTATCAAGGTAACCATTGGTTTTGTTATGACAATTTGTTCAGGAAAGAAAAGGAACATAACAAGGGTTTGACTTGGGATTGTTACGATTCTTTAACATGGGATAAGATGAAAGAATCGGGAATGTTAAGAATGCCATTGGTCGGGAGCACTGTTGTTGATTACTCCCGCCAAAATGTGGGGACGCCCTTTCGACCAAGTACGAGCACCGACGACCAGTCGAGGCCCGCAGGCAATACAGGGAGAAAGGGTTTCTGTTTTAATTTTAACAAGGGGAAGTGTACCAGGCCTCCGGGATCGTGTAAATTCAAACATGAGTGTAGTACGTGTGGGTCGTCCCATCCTGAGTCATCGTGCAGAGCCAGAACGAGTGAGAATGGGGGTAAGGGAGGCGCCAAACAGGTCTAAGCTAGGCCGAGGGGCGCCTTTACCAACCCCGATTGATACCTTGGCAATGATTCCCTGGCTCAGCGAATACCCGGATCGCACTTCTGCCGGGGTGCTGCGGAACGGTTTTACACATGGTTTCCGCATCCCGGTAGGGGACTTTCAGGGTGTAGGGATGTGCAAAAATCAACTTTCCGTTTTACAACATGCATCTGTAGTGCAAGAAAAAATTCAGAAAGAGGTTAGCCGGGGACGGGTCGCCGGCCCGTTTAGTGAGCCCCCGGTACCGGATTTCGTTTGTTCTCCGTTAGGGGTGGTCCCCAAGAAGGACCCGGGTGAGTTTCGTTTGATTCATAATCTATCTTCTCCATATGGTCTTTCGGTGAACGACGCAATTGAGCCAGAAGTTTGTTCGGTGCGATACGCATCTTTTGATGAGGCGGTAGCCATCTTGAATCGCCTGGGGCACGGGACGTTGATGGCGAAATCTGATATCGAGTCAGCGTTCCGGTTGCTTCCGGTACACCCAGACGATCAGCGTCTTCTGGGATTCGGGTTTCAGGGGTCATTTTACATGGATAGGTGTATGCCAATGGGATGCTCTATATCATGTGCTTACTTTGAGCAATTCAGTACTTTCCTGCAATGGGTGTTCACTAAGAAAACGGGTTTCCGAAATGTAATGCACTACCTTGACGATTTTCTGTTCCTTGGCCCCGCCGGTACTTCCGAATGTGCCCGGGCCTTAGCTGAATTCTGTGTGTTAATGGATCATCTTGGCGTGCCATTGGCACCAGGTAAAACTATGGGTCCCACGACTTGCCTCGAGTTTTTGGGGATCGAGTTGGACTCAAGGGAGGGGTGCTTCCGTTTACCAGCTAGCAAAGTGTCGAAATTCAGGGCAGCCCTCCAAGTATGTTTAAAGGCATCCAAAGTTACACTGCATCAGTTGCAACAGTTAGTGGGAAAGTTGAACTTTGCCTTGAGGGTGATACCAATGGCTCGCCCCTTTTCCCGCTCAATTGCCCAAGCGATGGTTGGCTTAAAGGAGGGTCATCATCGCACAAGGTTATCGGCCGAGGTCCGCCAGGACATGCGGATTTGGTTAGCATTCTTGGCGGACTTCAATGGCCGGGTCGTCTGGAACAAGCCAGCCGTCTCCTCTGAAGAGCTTGGGCTATGGACAGACTCAGCAGGAAGCGTAGGTTTTGGCGCCATCTTCGGCACAAAATGGTCGGCACAAAAGTGGCCCCTATGGTGGCACGAGAAGGGGCTGACAAGTAACATCGCTTTCCTCGAACTATTTCCCATTCTGGTGGCCCTGAGAACCTGGCCAGAAGGGTTCAGGGATCATTCTGTTGTGTTCTGGTCCGACAATATGACCGTGGTAGAATGCATCAATAGTCAGGCAGCCCGTTGTAAGTTGATTTTGAGGCTCCTCAAAGAAATTGTCTTACTGTGTATGCAACTGAACGTAGTATTCAGAGCAAAACATGTCCCAGGGGTGATGAATCAGGCTGCTGATGCACTGTCTCGTTTTCACATGCAGGCTTTCTCGGGTTTCCTTCCTTCAGCGGACCCGGAGCCGGCACCCTTCCCCGAAGCTCTCTGGTCTCTCGGTGCCCCGAACTTCGTCACCTCGTGGGAGAGAGTCTAGCACCCAGGACAAGGAAGGCATATGAAGGGGCGTTCCAGGCCTATTTAGCCTTTTTGGGGGCAGAGAGAGGAGGACTTTGGGGTCAGGAGGAGTTGGTAGTACTTTTTCTGATGTCCTTACGTAGGGCTGGGAAATCGGTGGCTACGGCCCAAAGGCATCGTGCCGCCATTTCCTTTGTTGCCAGGGCCCATGGCATCCTGGACCCAACAGCGTCTTTCACGGTACAAAAAGCGCTACGTGGGTGGCAACGTCTAGAGGGTCGCAGAGTAGATGTACGACGACCGATAGGTCTAGACAGGTTGTCCCAGTTACTGGTCACGCTCCCGAACACATGCTCGTCCCCGTTCGAGACCTGTTTGTTCCGGACTGCATTTACGCTGGCATTTCACGGGGCTATGAGAGTTAGTGAGCTGGTTGCAAGGAACAAACGGGACGTGACGGGGGGCTTGTGCAGGGAGCATGTCCAGATCAGGGGTGATGCGATGATTGTCTCCTTTCTCAGGTCCAAGACTGACCAAGATGGGAGAGGGGACTGCACGATCATCCGCAGGAACCTCGACTCATCCATGTGTCCGGTACAGTGCTTAGAAGATTACCTAGCACGAAGGGTGGCATCATGGGGAGGGACATTGTTGAGGCATGCAGACGCCACCCCGCTGACGAGGTTTCAGTTTCAACGGGTGCTTGCAATGGCCATTGCTGCAGCGGGCTTGGACCCGGGCGAATTTGGGACCCACTCCTTTCGTATAGGGGCTGCCACTGAAGCTACAGCCAGAGGTCTTAATGTAGAACAAGTGAAACGTGTGGGGCGCTGGTCCTCCAATTGTTATAAGAGGTACGTGCGATTGCACATGTTGTGAAACTGTAATCATGTACTCACGCCTCTTGTTTTTGTTTGTTTTCAGTTGCGCAAGCCTACGCGGCAGGGCAGACTGGGCAGTCGACCCAACACCAGGTCAGCGGTCGCACGTCACCGGCTGTGAGGAAGGAGGTTTGGGTCGTGGGCCACTCATACGTGAGACGGGCTGCAGACGTATTCAAAGCAGGTGACATGGTTCACGTACCTGAGGAATACGGGTACAGAGTGTCCTTCTACGGAAGGGGCGGTCTCTGTATTGACCAGTTTCAGGAATTTTTTGAGGGCTTGTTAGAGCGGATGAGGTCACCGCCGTCCATAGTCATAGTGCATTTGGGGGGCAATGATTTGGTCACCACCGGTAGACGACTTCTCCTGGAGGCTATGCTTTCCACGGTAAGTTGGTTAGCGAGGAGAGTTCCGGGGTGCCTAATCGCATGGTCTCATATGATCCCACGAAAAGTGTGGCGGGGGGCTATCTCGATCCCTGCTTTGAATCATTCGGTTAGAAAATTGAATAACAAAGTGAGTAGGTTGTTCCGTTCCAAGGCATTGCATTCGATCTCGCATAATTGTATTAATGATGACAGTATGTATCTGGGGGATGGTGTGCATTTGTCGAGGGCGGGGAATGAGTTACTCATAGGAGACTTCCTAGCCTGGTTAAAATCTTTGGAACATGACCTTTAGGTAGGAGTTTTGTGGGGGGTCCGGATAGCCGGTCAACTATCCGGACCTGTGGCGGTAAGGTCATGATCGGTGAGCACTAATTGGTAGATCCCTATGAGTGGGCGTCACCCAACACGGATGGGAGCGCTCGGGAGAGGTGGCCATTGGCCCCTCAGTGGGGAGGCGGTCCCGTCTAAGGGCGGGTCGCCGGAAGTAAAGGAAAGGCGGTCAAGGCCCCTTCCTTTGTAGGAGGGGTTACAGCCCCCTCCTGGGGAATTTCCCGGGGCTAGTGTCATCTGCGACGGCAGATGCGGTAAGTTGTGTGGGGTGGGGAGAGGTCAACGATACCTTCTAGATACCACACACAAGTGTTCGAACGACCTTTAAATGGCGTCGAGTCTTAAGTGCCCCCGTCAAGTCAAGGGAAATTGTTAGTAGTTGCACTTGTGGTAAGCCCCTGTGCCATCGCCCCTCCTAAGTGGGAGGGGTAAGTCTGGTTAGGGATCTTGACACCGGTTATGACCTTGCCGTTGGCCCTTAAACGTTAGGATGTACAATTTCAGTATTCTTAGAGAATGTTTTGTAGGATGCTAGTTCGGCTAGGAGAACCTCTGTATTAGAGATTATGTTAAGGTTAGCCAAACATCGTAATGTGATAATGAAATTGTACATAACATGAAAACGTTTAATGTTTTAATCTTTTGTTTTAATAAATACGGCCGGGATGGTCACTCCATCCCACATCCAAAAACTTTAAGAACAGTTTCCGGTTTCCCTTCCTTTTGGGGATTGTGTTGAGAGGGGGTGGCGGGTATCTCAGCCATATGGAAAGGGGCGACCACTCGGTCCCCCCGAACGTATGGATGAGTGCCTCGATCCCCCCGGGAAGCCATTTTTGGGCGGGAGGCGCGTCTCGGCTGGTATGCCCGAAGCGGCGTAGCCGGGGCGCGCCTTTTCCCGCCCTAGAGTGGGCTGGCCTAGACACCGACGCAGCCAGCCACGCCCCCGGGGCGGGCAGGGGCGGGTTTTCGCCCGCCCTGAAGACGGATAAAAGAAGGCGCAAGACCAGAAGACGTCCTCTTGTTCTTGTGCTCCGAAGCTGCACCTCCTCGCTACACGTGAGCTCGGGACGGAACGAAGAGCCAATTTTGACCCACCCACCAGCCCCTGAGGACAGCAAAGTTGTTGTGCAATAAAGTGAATTGATAAGTTTGTTTTTCCGTTTCGTTTACAGGCTATAACAGTAGCAGTTTGTAGTTAATAAAGATGGTGAATATCGTTTAGGTTGTTATGATTAAAGTGATTTGATGTGATGTTGCATTTTTAGCATGTTCCTTCGGTCGTAGCGACCAATGTTTTCATAGGTTGAAGAACTGTCGTATTTAATTTTTGGTAGGCGGTAAGGTCATGATCGGTGAGCACTAATTGGTAGATCCCTATGAGTGGGCGTCACCCAACACGGATGGGAGCGCTCGGGAGAGGTGGCCATTGGCCCCTCAGTGGGGAGGCGGTCCCGTCTAAGGGCGGGTCGCCGGAAGTAAAGGAAAGGCGGTCAAGGCCCCTTCCTTTGTAGGAGGGGTTACAGCCCCCTCCTGGGGAATTTCCCGGGGCTAGTGTCATCTGCGACGGCAGATGCGGTAAGTTGTGTGGGGTGGGGAGAGGTCAACGATACCTTCTAGATACCACACACAAGTGTTCGAACGACCTTTAAATGGCGTCGAGTCTTAAGTGCCCCCGTCAAGTCAAGGGAAATTGTTAGTAGTTGCACTTGTGGTAAGCCCCTGTGCCATCGCCCCTCCTAAGTGGGAGGGGTAAGTCTGGTTAGGGATCTTGACACCGGTTATGACCTTGCCGTTGGCCCTTAAACGTTAGGATGTACAATTTCAGTATTCTTAGAGAATGTTTTGTAGGATGCTAGTTCGGCTAGGAGAACCTCTGTATTAGAGATTATGTTAAGGTTAGCCAAACATCGTAATGTGATAATGAAATTGTACATAACATGAAAACGTTTAATGTTTTAATCTTTTGTTTTAATAAATACGGCCGGGATGGTCACTCCATCCCACATCCAAAAACTTTAAGAACAGTTTCCGGTTTCCCTTCCTTTTGGGGATTGTGTTGAGAGGGGGTGGCGGGTATCTCAGCCATATGATCTGGGTAAATCACTTACTCTCCCCGTGCCTAACAAAAAATTAATGTGTCCGGCTGTGACGCAGCCATTGCTCTTGTAAAGCGCTCTGATAACTTTGGGTCGAGTTCGCGCTATATAAAACTAAAAAAAAATAAGCCTTTTAGTGCAGACATGATACTCTGTTTTGCATCTGTTTTGTTGGTATTTACATTGCGCTTACTGCCTGTGTGTATACGTGTTCTTTGCGCACCTCTTGATAGGTTATGTACGATGTTAGTTCATTTGAGTTGCGTCAACAAAAAGACTTAAAAGATCAAAAGCTTCTGATGCATTTATGATTCTGTGACTTTTAGAAGAAATTAGTTTGAGCAGCATCTCGTTCAAATCAAAAGGTTTGATTGTAAATAGTGTAAAAACGTCCTTGTGTGTCGATTTGAGCAGTAGCTTGGATCATTTGGTTCAGATTTTCTTTTTTTGCTTTTCCAACTCTGCCTGAACCTTGACCCTAATTCTATCTCTGACTCTAATATGTAAACTGACCTTGATCATAATCGAATCCTCACGTTTACACTAACATGTATTTGACTACAGACCCAATTCTCACCTTCATGTTAATCTGAAGCCCCCACCCTGAAGACCGCGGAAACATCTGTGCTCCACACATCATTTAATTAATGAAGAAGCCTGGCTCCGCTGAGTGAGGGGTTCCCTGTAGCGCGCCCCCCTCCCCGCAACGCAGGGGCCTGTGTTATGCCCTGGGCCTACTATATAATATTAGGTTATACTTTTATTCCCACTCACACTGCAAAGAACTTGAACTGTTAGTATAAAGCATAGGATACAGTCTGCGCAGCCCCCCCCCCCCCCCTTCGATTCTGGGGAGTTTCTGTTCCCCAGGAAAGTACAACAAAGGATTCTATACCTGGGCGGGCTGGGGGGGCTACCTTACAGGTTGGCATGACGACTTTGCTTTGCATGTCCATCGCGGATGAGAGTCGAGATCTAGGGCAGGTTTGGAATGAATGGCTTGTTTTGTAAGAGTTGATGACTTCACACCAATTTAATTTTCAAGGACGAGTGACTTTGCCACAGGGAGCTGCGCGCGAGCGCCTAGAAGTCACAAATCTTATTGAACTACCAGAGCAGGCTTCAACGCGCTTGCAAGATTGGACAGGGCTGGCCGATGAACGGTGCAGAGGATCACTGGTGCAGCATTTTTGCACTCACCACCACTCACCACCACTGGGTCAGCTGCTGTGACCCGGCAGGGGTATCAGCACAGTGCCAGGCCTGGGAGTCCCCAACACTGCTGCATAGCTGCCAAGGTTTCAGATTGCCATGTGTGACATTTTCATAATTTCAGTGTAATTATAAGTGACATTTCAACAACTATGAGTGACACTTTCTCCTGAGCAAAATCAAACAATGCAGACAAGGGAAACATAAATATCAGAAACTGCACCCATTTGATCTAAGAGAAGCGCTAAGAGGATCTTAAAACATCTGAAAACCATCAGAAATGAAAGGGCACTACCCTAGTACCTTGTAATGGGTGTTTTCTACTTTTTCACTGTGCCTCGCCTTGGTCTGTTTTTTTCTCCTTTTTTGCATTTTGTTAAGAGTAATGACAAACATCACAATGCAACGTAAAATTCAATGCCAGCGTGAAACACTCATACCTGACAATGAATATATAGCAGTCTCTTGTGCACCGTTTCTCCCACAACAGAAATGGGTACCACTGTTAGCTTTATAAACTGATGTTTTATTTAAAACAGGCATGTCAAACGTTCATTGCAAACTAAAAAGACCCCCAGGCCTTCAAATGTGCACATATCTCTACATATGTAACACAAACAGACCCTCATTAGTCTCTAGCCAAATTACCCTACCTCATAAAGCTTTTTATGAGTTCCATACCTTACAGAATTCAGTTTTTCTTTACTCATCACTTTTTACATTTGTACATTTCGAAACTCACTGCTGGCAGCGTCTAGTGTGCCATCACTATGCACTAATCCTGCCTGCACTCACACCTGCATGGATTGCCATCCTGTATGCATGCATGGCCTAGACCTCGCCTGTCACACTTCCAAATCCCAGACTGGATCTCCATCCTCCTGTACTATCCCAGTCTAGACGACCTTCATATGCCCTCCCTGGAATGGGGATACTGTCTTCTCTTGGGTAACGCTCAGTCTGCCTCTCCTCTGCTGCCAGCCTCCTTCCAGTCTGTGTAGGCGCCAACAAGGGTGGGAAGCCCCACTGCTGATCGACTAATTGTAGCTGCCATCACTTTGTTGTGTTCGTGTATTCCTGGTAGGAACCCCAGCCCTGTGCCACAAGCGAATCCCCCGCTCTTTGACAAGAATCCTGCTGTATTAGCAGAACGCAAATCGCTAGAGGGTAATACCAATGGAAATAAATTAACACCTGACCTGTCCCCTGAAGCTAGCCCCCTTGTAGTTGTTCTAGCGGGAGTTGCTGCACTAGAGGCGGGGGCCAGAGAACCCTTTATATCACTCAAAAATAAGGTTGTTAGCTTGCTCAACAAGAATAGACCACTCCCCTTCCAAATATCAAGTGAGATCCTGATGGTAAGAAGGCTCAATTGGGTAGGTAATACTACTAAAACGGTGAGTGGCGACTGCGTGCTAGTGAATTTTAAGGACCCTGGAACTGTTTACCACATATGTGCATGGCGGAACCGTGAATCGGATACTACCATCCAGTCCCTCCCATTGTCCTTCTTTTATCCACCAGCCCAATTGGGTGAAAACCGGGAGATGTATGAGGGATGGGCAAGAGTGTAACGCAGAGGGATAAGCAGGGGGGATCTGGAAAGGGTGGGCTTTATGCAGTACCTGACACCTTCTGTAACCACAATCGGTATAGCTGCCTCGAAGGGGTAGATTGACTACATTCCAAGTACTTGGGGGCTGAGGAATGTGTGGAAATGGAGGGGAACAGTGGCACGCTTTCGTAGTCTAGTGGCGGGCGAGTATGGACTCTAGTGGGAAAGCCACAAGATAGGGCTCTGCTAGTGAGTAATAATCTGGGGCAATCTGTAGGTCTATCTGCTGTTAGTATTGATCAGCTTAGCTTGGGTAGTGACCCAAAACTTGCATTTATAGAACAGGGCACAAAGGATCTGGTGAAATCTAATATGGACCTCACAATTCCTAGGGGGAAAGCCTATAATAACACCAACTCAGGCTCCCTACTCATATTGTCCTGGAACCTGGCAGGGTTGGCTAATAAGTTTGATTGCCCAGAGTGGGGATCGTTTAAAGACGGGAAAAATGTTTGTATGTTCCAGGAAACCTGGGCTAGAGAGGAGAAAATACGTGCCGGTTATGCCTCTTTTTTTGTTTCGGCACGCTGGGGGGGGTAAGGGACCCCCGTCAGGGGGCCTTATAATCTGGGTTTGTTGTCCACCTGGGCTGCAAGGCCAAACACCTGAACACACTATCGGAGGATGTACAGTGTGTCCTTCTGGAGTGGCCTAACGCATCTAGACTTGCACTGGTTAATGTGTATTCCAGACCAGTGAATATCTCCGGTGAATCAAGAACCATTGAGGAATTGTCTCTATTTTTAGGCTCACTTCCTACTGGTACCCCTGTTGTGGTCGGAGGCGATTTAAATTGTCATTACGAGCCATTACTGGGTCTGACCCAGGGGGTATCCGCCGACGAAGATGAGCAATGGGCAATACCGCCAACGGCGGCTCTACCTCCCAGGGCATGGACGCCATTGGCCATTCAAATTACGGCTCTAACTCTCAAACACTCAATCAGAGCCTGTATTGGCCGCACTCAATCAGATATGCCCCCAAAATGTACATTTAATAAGTTAGGGCAGGAGTCGCATCTGGACTATATACTGGTTGAAACTCGGGTCTGGCCAAAGGTGATCGAGTTTAGGGTCATTGAAAGAAGTGACAGTGACCATAATGCATTAATCCTGGAAATATCGTCTCTTGGTATTGTTACAGAGAAGTCCTGTGGTAATGACCTGCCGGACTTGAGATTGGTTTTATCCAACGATAGACGGAGAGTTAAGTGGGCTTATTTATTGACGCACCCGAAGAAGGTCTGCGAGCTTTATTCTCGAATTATCCTCACTGTTGAAGAGGTCAGTGAATTAATATCTGATTCACATTCCGCAGACATGCATAACAGGCTTGGGATTCTATACGGTCAACTAGCCAATAAGTTGGAAGATGTGTTCAATCCTAGGGTCACCAAGAGACTGACCAAGGGAAAAAGTGCTTCATGGTACAACGACGCTTGTAGAAAGGCAAAGGCCGATCTAGTATCCGCCCTAAAAAAGAACAACGATAGAGCGGTGACAAAGGCCAGGAGAACTGACTACAAGAGCCAACTCCAATTCGCGAAGGAGGAATGGCATCATGACAATTGGATACATCTAACTAATGCTCTTGCAGTAAGAGACTCACGTAGATTTTGGCCTATTGTAAAAACTGGGTCTGATGAGCCGCTGGCGGCCGTCGAGGCTAACATATCAGCTAGTGTCTGGGAGGATCATTTCCGGACTCTGTATGCTGGAGGTAATGCCGAATCGGAAGGGGAATTGAGGGGGGAGTTGCTGTTGAACTCTACCCCCCAATCCATTGGTGACGATTTTACCATGGAAGACGTCACTGCTGCAATTTACAAACTGTCAGCAGGGAAAGCACCAGGACTGGATAAGCTCCCGGGTGACCTCTTCAAGCATGAACCCGCAATATTTGCTCGGTATTTGTTGGTCATCTACAATGCGATCCAGAGGGGCATGTCGGTACCTGGTACCTGGCTGGGTGCAGAGATTGTCCCTATTTATAAGAAGGGCTGTCCTCTGCTCCCAGCCAATTACAGGCCTATCAGCCTGATCAACGTGCCCCAAAAGATCTTCGGGAGGCTGATCCTCGATCGCCTCCAAGAGTGGATGGAGGAGAATTCCATATTGAGTGATTACCAGGCGGGGTTCAGAAAGAACATATCTACAGTTGATCAAATCTTCCGCCTGTTCCTTCTCTTTTGGAAAACTGTTAAGATCGAAGGGGGGAGTTTATACACAGTTTTTGTGGACCTACGCGCGGCCTTTGACTTGGTTCCAAGGGGAAAGTTATAGTCCATGCTCGAAGAGATGGGGATTCCATCCCATCTCTTGAACATTTTAGTACGGCTCCATCAGGAGAACTTCGCTCGAGTAAGGTGTGGGAAGAATGGCCTGTTGTCCACCAAATTCCCCGTTGGCAGAGGGGTAAGACAAGGGTGCGTTCTAGCACCTACTCTGTTTTGCCTCTACGTCAACGGGGTAATTGACCACTTAAATCGGATAACCAACACTGATGCCCCTAAGCTCGCCGGAAGCAGGGTGCATGCAATCATGTTTGCAGACGACACCCTGCTGCTGTCGAAATGCCCAATGGGGATTCAAAGGGTGTTGGATGGCTTCGAGGCATTCTGCAGGGACCGGGGGCTAGAAATTAATGCCCTGAAAACCAAATTTATGGTTTTTAATACCCCAGCGACCACTCGTCCAAACTAGAGTATAGGCTCTAATAGGTTGGAAAGGGTTCCGATTTTTGAGTACCTGGGGGCGACCCTAAATGAAAGTATGACCTGGGCCCCCCACCAAATTAAATCTCGACTCAAACTGGCCCAATTAACAGGGGGCATCTTTAAGCTTCCCAATACATCAACAATCAAACCGGTTGGCCCACCTATCGAGATCTATAAAACACAGGCCAGGGGGGCAGTGGTATATGGTGGGGAACTTTGGGGTCATGAGTGTAGAGCGGAGATCATTGTCACAGAAAACAAATTTCTGAGACAACTTTTTGCCTTGCCTTCTAGCACTCCTCTGCTACCATTGAGGCTTGACATGGCCCTTAGACCAATAGATGAGGTCCTGGGCCTTAAACCCCTAATATTCTGGCGAAGACTCCGGAGCACACCGGAGCTTCTTAAATATAGGCAGGAACTCCAAGAAATTTTAAGCCTACAAAAAGTGTGTAAAATTCCTTGGCTCAATTATATAAAAAATGAATTGGGAAAGCTGGGGATTTTACAATTGTGGGCTGACCCGGAGTCAGCCTGTAGCAGGGTCTCACAAAAGCACTTAGTAAAACTCTCCTATAATAGTAAATTAACGGCTTGTATACAGTGTGTCCAAAGCGGGACCCTAACCGATTTCTTTTTAAAAGAAAAAGATCTTTATTCATTTGAGTCAGTGCTAGATGATATTTTTCCTATTTTAACCAGAAAGTTGTATTTACAATGGAGGTATGGTCCCCTGCCAATTAGAGCTTTTACTAGTAAATGGACCACCTCCTCTGAAAAATGTTGTCTGGGGTGTAATAATGAACTGGAAAGTGAATTGCATATCATGTTTTTCTGTCCGGCCTATAAAAAAGCGAGAAGGTACTGGCTTGTGCCGTTGTGTAGAAACTTGAGTTTTAACTAATGTACGCAGGCGTACAGAATTCTAAAAACGGATTTATCCAGTTTTATATATAGGCTGTGGATTGAGTTTTTCAGTGTACTGGAAGTCAATGTATTGTGGCTAACATTTATTTTTGACAGTGTGCTGTTTTTTTTTTTACTCCGTACAGTTATAGACTCTTGAACTTTGATCCCTTGCTTCAAAGTCGGCCTCTTTCTTTCTTTATTTTGCCGATATTTTTCCTAGTTCTATAATATACTGTTTCTTTGCTAAAATAAAACGTATTTCTACTCTAGTTTAGCTATATATATATTCTTTATTCTGCGCAATGTTGGTTTTCTGTGTGCTGTATAAGGTGCATGTTCTGTAATATGCTGTTTATCTTTTATAAAACCCAGTACTAAAAGTTCTCAGTGTTACACTATATTGCTTTTTTCGTTGCGGTGTCATGAATATGCAGCTACATTAATTTTACACATTAATACCTAAAACAAATTTGTGTTGCATGTATTTTTTGCCATCCACACTATATATCTGCCTTACGTAGGGTTATACAGTTTTTTTAAACAACGCTCACTTGTTTGTATAAACAATTTAAGAATTAAAACTACTGCTTAATTTCAGCTGGGTTTTCTTGTACATGCAACTGCACTTAATAAGTCACACATGCTCTTACAATGCAAACACCATCTAAAAGTATTGATTGAAGTGCTTTTAAATAACACCAGTTAAATCCATAATAAATTTACGTACATACAAAGTGAAGAAAAAAAATTGCCCAGGATCACAGGATATATGGGCCACAGCAAAACTTAAACTTTAATCCTGAACCTCAAGTTCGGCACCTTTCTCCCTTACGTCACACCCACTCCACAATGACTTTCTCTCACACATTCGGTTCCTTCCTTACAGCGTATTCATTTGCCTTTCTCACCTGATCCCTTCCTTCTTTCCTGCTCTTACCCCTTCACACTTTTTTCCTTTTACCATTTTCTCCTTCTTTCTTCCACTCCTTTCCTAATTTCTCCCTACACTTGCCCTCACTTACTCATATTTCGTCAGCCTCTTAGCTACTCGCTCTACACTTTCACTCCTTCTCCCATTCTTTTCCTCTTTCCTTCTCATCTGATTTACACCCTCTCTCACACTCCTCTCCCTAGGACACATTTCACAGTGAAATTAACTGTATTTAAATGAGTCCTCAAGTTTAGCCTGGGTTTTCCAGTGTGCACCGCAGCACTTAATAGCAAAAGAGAATCACTCAAAAGTATTGAAAGTAATTTTAAATTACACCACTTAATGCTGTAATACATTTTCTTAGATACAAAATAAATAAATATTCTGTCTCTTTGGTTAAATAATGTGTTCTTTCATATTTAATGTACAACACTCATTTTTTTTTTAGCTTGGATGGCCATTTAAGTCAACAGTGCACACATGGCATTCTTTACTTTGTCGTCAAAACTGGAGCCATTAAGCATCCTGTTTCCCACTGCATCAGAAAGCCTTTTGATAATTATCAGCATCGCCATCTTTTCTATATGGTTATTTTGCACCCAGACAGTAAACAGAACGTGTACTTTACCATATGCTGTTTCATTTCACAGTTTGCTATGAACTTTCAGCCAATGGGCTAAAATATTTCTTTGCTGGATACATTAACATCCTGCTTTCAAAACACAATTGCACTTTACTATAGGTTAGGTTTCTGCAAAATGTTTGCACCATCCATACTACAAATATGTTTATTTAACCCAAAGATAATGCACTTTTTATAAACATCACTTGAGGACTTAATACATTTCCATACAGAAAAAAACATTACAGGATTTTCCCAAACACACATACTGTTAGGCCACACCACGTTTGTTGTTGTAGGCTGCACAACATGTGTTTTGCTTGTGCAACCCTTGGCACTTCAAAGTAGGTACTTTTTATATTTAGAGCTGTGTAACATGCTGTTTGTTTTAAACAATTTTAGCCTTCAAATTAGTGCTTTATACGAGGTTTTCTGGTGCACACCACAGCAATTAATTATTAACACCTGCTTTTCTAGCCTAACATTCACCCAAACATAGTAAAGTGAATTCAAATAGCAGCAGTTAAGGCCATAATATGTGTTTTCAAATATAAGGAAACAAATGTATTTGCCCAGGATCACAGGATGTTGGGACCACAGCAATACTCAAACTGTAATCCCCAGCTTCAAAGTTGCCACCTTTCTCCCTTTATTTTTGCCAATGTTTTTGTCATCCTAATTCTGCACTATACTGTTTCTTTTCGAAACAAAAATGTGTTTCTACTCTAGCTTTGTTATATATATATAAATATATATATATTTTCTTTATTATGCACAATGTTGGTTTTGGGTGTGGTTTATAAAGTGCTTGTTCTGTAATATGCTGCTTGTCTTTTATAATACCCAGTACTAAAAGTCATCTGTGTTATCCTAACCATTTAGGTTACACTATATATGGCTTTTCTTTGCTGTGTTTTATAATTATGCAGTTACATTATTTTTACACGTTAATACCTACAACATATTTGAGTTGCAAATCCATATGAATCTTTTAGCCACACAAAGTACTGCACCCAAGCAGCATGGCTCGGAAAAGAAGCATTTGCAATGCAATAGGTCTCACATTTGTTAAAGTTAGTGCTATTGGAGTTAAAAATGACAATGATTTTTACTTTTTATTTTTTATACCAATGGCAATAGCACTATGCAAATATATTTACCCAACTGCAAATAAAATAAAGAAATTTGTCATTTTCAACACCAACTGCTCTATCTTTAACAAATGCGAGCCCTGTTGCATTGCAAATGCTTGTATTCATATGCCCTGCACCTGATGACTCTCAATGCACCTAGCAACATTATTGCATCAGGATGCGCATTCAGGGCAGGGCCAGCGCTTGTACTACGTATAGCTAAAGAGCCTCCAGACCAACAGCAAAAGAGTCCTCTCTGGTGTCTGCAGCAGTATGACGTGAGGTGTGAGGATGATCTCCAACAAGAGTTCTGCGACTTCCTGTGGGAGATCACCATCTTACAAAATGATGCAGCCATGTTTAAGGTGATGGTTCAATATATATGTCAAACCTCTATCCTTTGACACTGCTTCCAGTTGATGGTGAGGGTCATAAGATGTCATTATGAGAATATATGAGACTGTTTGCAACAGTAGCATGTTTCTCTTATACTCGTTTGGGAAAGTGAACAACTGCAAGACAGCCTGACAAAGAAACACAGCACCTCGAATTTGCAGTAGGCAGACTTTGATGATGCCATGGCATGAACGATGAACCGAGGGTATTATCAAGACAGATGCACAGAAGTGGTCAAATTTACAAGTCCCAAGATTAAATTTACAAAGTGCATGCAAACGCTCCCAAGAGAGAGACTCACTCCGTGCACCCAAGCATTGAGTACAAGGACAGAAACATAGCCATACACTCTGAAAGAGTAACCCTCAGGATGGTGAAGTGTAAATGGTTATCAAGCTCATTGGTGCCCTGGTGGTGGAGCACAGGTATTTTCTGGCACTTAGTAAGCAGATGTTTCAGCTGAAACCAGAACATCAACTGCAGCTTTGGCAATTTTAATTGATACAGGAAGAGCTTATGATCTCTGTCTCTCACAGACATATACACACACACCCACATACACACACACAATCCTGGGGTTAGGGTTAGGTTTACATATGGAGTATTATGACATCTGCAAGACTGGCCGGAGGAAGGCATGATGATAAACATTTTGCATGTTTGTAGGAAAATGCCTATTTTTACATGATCACCCCCATTTCTTGAACTGATGATACCGTTTTTTTTACTGTGAACAGGGGCTCTTCTAACAAGGCCCAGTGCATGTCCTTTGACCTTAAAACATGTTGAAATTGTCTATACTCCTAATTGGCATGTTTAAGGTACATGTAAGAACCTAGTATACTGTACAAATGTCCCAGGGCCTGTAAGCTAATGTCACTAGTGGATTGCACCATTCATTGTGCAATCATTACAGTGGTTGTGCACAACATGACTGCAGACATATTACTGTAGTCTGTCTGTGCAGTTCTAAAAATACCATATCGGCAAAATAATCCCTTTTGGAAGTCCTAAACCTTCCTTTTAAATATTAGTAAGTTGCCCCTTAGTAGGCCTTAATGCCCAATAAGGCAGGATGCCTGATATTTTCAAGTTGGAAAGGTTCAATGTAAACATGTCCTTACTGTGAAAAGGCCCCAAAAGCTATTTTCACTGTAGAAAGGTTAGCTGTTCCATAGGAAAACATTGGAATCTAGGTTCCCTTTAGGCGATGTGCTGCCTTGCTCCTTCCAGCATCCAGGCTCTCTCCAGGAGCATCCTAACTGCTCTCAGGACAACAATCAAATAACAAAAGGGATGTTTTGGTAACATTAACCTCTTGTTTTTAGAAGACAAGGCAGGTGTGAAAAGATCCTCTTTTTCTTTTTGTGTGATGCAGGAGACAGGCTAATTCCGACATGTGAGAGGCCTCCGCTGAAGTGGAAGGTGTGAGCATCTCCAATCGTATGAACTCGAGGAAGGTACAGGCAGATGAAAAACAAATGAACCTTCTTGCCAGGATGTCTGCGGCTTCAAAGAAATGTAAATGTGTGAATTTTGTTGATCT
The DNA here is from genome assembly GCF_964263255.1 of Lissotriton vulgaris. Taxonomy (NCBI): domain Eukaryota; kingdom Metazoa; phylum Chordata; class Amphibia; order Caudata; family Salamandridae; genus Lissotriton; species Lissotriton vulgaris. Next base: position 1,053,480,686 of record NC_141691.1, on the reverse strand, counting down.
ACAAGTGCAAAGGTTACTTGGAAGCCAGTATTTGCATTTATTGACGGGGTCACTTGAATAATATTCTTTTTGAGTGGTATTGTACGCGGACATGATGATCTGTGAAGTGCATGCTTCTAAGGGACAGTTATAAAAAATGTTTGCCCTAGGAATAGTCTGTGTATTACTCAGATTTACATGTTGGAGAAACTTTTTTATCTTGAACCTAAATCTTATTATGCACTTTGTGGCAGCCCATCTATACTGTGTGTAATGTAAGTTTAAAATAATGATGTACAAATTCACAGTGCTATCTGTCATGGGCTGGGACTTCATAATGGTAAAGCAAACTCAAGAAGATGATGGACGGAGTGCTGAAACTTTTCAGATGCTCACCCCTAGTCACAGATCTGGATTGAATCCATCATTGTTCTTTAGCTCACTTCGCCACCTCAGTTCAAACCCAGAAATATGCAAATCATTCTTGACCCTGTGCCTCATGGGCACATTCCAGCCCGAACTGCCAATCCAGGTCTTCCTTGAACCGGAAACAGGCATTCTGGGACTGATTTTGGGGTAACGCCCCTCATCAGCCAGGCTAGCTTGAATCCAGTGGCAAAGTGAGTAAGGGATCCACATCTGGGCATATCCTCCCAACTTAGGGCGAACAAAGCAAACACAAGGAGATGATGGAAGGAGCGCTGAAACTTTTCAGACACTCAGCCCCAGTCACAGACATGGGTTTAACCCTCATAACACAAAAAACACACAACTCACTATTCCCCTCTGCACCAACCACACTTCAGTTATGTGGCGCACTGGTTACACACACAGATATCTGCAGATATTGCATTAATCAATCGAGGTTTCACAATGTAAAATAGTGCATTTCTCGCTGATTAGTTTAACTTGCATTTATTTTTCATTTAAAGGGCGTGCTATTTTTTATGTAGTTACTTGAAGGCGAAATACCAACAAAATAGTTATTGAATATGCTGTTCTTTTTAGGCACGCCTTTGATCTTGCTCCCATTTTCACTTACTGCTGTTTGTAGCCAAGTTTATGGCCTATTGGGCAAGTTTTTGCTGTTTAGTTCCCTGGTATGAAAACAAATATTGCCTGCAGTAAGCTCAAATCCATTCACTTTTCTACAGATTTAAATTGTGTCTTTGCAGGTTCAAAAGTGCATAATCTGCACACATTGGTCACTTTTCAGGTTTTGCCAACACCAGGCATGCGTTGTCAGCAAAAGGTATTGCAAATAAAAAAAGCTTAACAACAGGCTTAGGGACCACCTATTACCTCCCAATACTTATTACTGGTTGGCGTCCAACTCACTCTAGTTTCATTGCTTTTTATTGGTCATGCACCTGATTCTAGCTGGCTGTTTACCTCCTCCTGCATTCTTCATGGGGCTGCTAACCCAGCAGTGGACCAGGAGCCTAGCACATTTTCCTCTATGCAGCCAGTGTCCTTTCACTGGCTCAGAGTTGCTCCAGGTACTTTAAAGTAAAATTGCAATGCATTCTATAAGAGTGCAAGGCACTGTACGATTTTTGTAACTTCTTAATTAGATCCTGATATTTTGTATGCCTGAACGTGACTCTGTTCTTCCTACGTTGGATTTTCAACTGCAGGTTTTTCAGGTCATCCACTACATTGCCTTGAAAAATGTCAATGACATCTCTGGCAATAATAGGGATGAATGATGACGTTGGTTTAAAAGGACTGGACTTAACAGATACCAAATGAATTCCTGCATTGTGCAACAGTTCTTGAGTACTGTGTACTGTATCTTCACTGTTACCCTCTGATGCTAACTAATCCAATGTTCGTAGAGCTGGAATATCTGATACTAGTAGATCAGATGTATTTGAGTGAACCGATGTAACATTGGTTATATTAGATTCAGCATTGTTTTGGGATTTTTTAATGGCAACGTACTTTTTTAGCTTCATTTTTCGGATGAATTTGAAAATATCCACATGCGTTTGTACATAAATAAAGTTACTCTCAGGGTAGAATGATAGGCCTAACGATAACAGCTGTATTTCTGCTTGATCTAGTTGAACCTGGGACAGGTTGATAACTGTGTTGGTGTTCTCATTTATTTACTTCTTTTTCCACCTGTTGTTCTGTTGTTTCCTGTTTCTTGTGTTTACTACATTTCCTTCCTCCCCTCCTCCTCTGGTTCCATCTTTGTCTGGTACTTCTATGGGCTTCCGTGTTCTTAGGGTTTGTCAGCGGGCTGTTGTAAAATATCAAGGAGCATATTATCAAGACAGGCAATAAAATTATCGCAGTTTTTAGCAGCAGAAAACTGCCTCTAAAACAGCGATATTGGGCGATGTTGGGCTTGATAATATGTTCTATGGAATTCCAATTGAAGCCCATGTTAAATGTGGAGGACATCTAACATGGCTTCAATTGGAATCCCATCAGGGCGGGACTGGTAACTGAAAGCAGCCCTGGCAAATTCTGCCAGACCAGCCCCCATCTGGCACGTAGATAGCAATCCCCCGTCTGGCGCGTAGCGAGCGAGCATAGGCAAGCGAGCCCGACGGTCACTAGGGAGGTTTGGTGGGAGTTCTCCCCCCAAGAAATTTTTGAAAAACGACAGACCAAAATGGTGAATTTTACAGCACATTTTCATTACATATTTAAATTGTATCAACCTTCAAAGCACAGTAAACAGTAGATGATGACCTTAAAGAACATCAGGTTACCCATAGGCATTCTTTCAGAGAGCACCAAAAATAGACACAAGTAGTGAATCAGAGAGAACAAAGTAAAAGTGAGACCAGCCCCCCAATGGGTGCTCACGGC